>NC_079409.1:14287236-14887236 GCF_029220125.1 Pseudoliparis swirei
CCCCCCCCCCCCCCCCCCCCCCCCCCCCCCCCCCCCCCCCCCCCCCCCCCCCCCCCCCCCCCCCCCCCCCCCCCCCCCCCCCCCCCCCCCCCCCCCCCCCCCCCCCCCCCCCCCCCCCCCCCCCCCCCCCCCCCCCCCCCCCCCCCCCCCCCCCCCCCCCCCCCCCCCCCCCCCCCCCCCCCCCCCCCCCCCCCCCCCCCCCCCCCCCCCCCCCCCCCCCCCCCCCCCCCCCCCCCCCCCCCCCCCCCCCCCCCCCCCCCCCCCCCCCCCCCCCCCCCCCCCCCCCCCCCCCCCCCCCCCCCCCCCCCCCCCTCCCCCCCCTTCCCCTCCCCCCCCCCCCCCCCCCCCCCCCCCCCCCCCCCCCCCCCCCCCCCCCCCCCCCCCCCCCCCCCTCCCCCCCCCCCCCCCCCCCCCCCCCCCCCCCCCCCCCCCCCCCCCCCCCCCCCCCCCCCCCCCCCCCCCCCCCCCTTTTTTTTTTTTTTTTTTTTTGGAAAAAAAATTTTTTCCAAAAAAAAAAAATTTTTTTTTTTTTGGGGAAAAATTTTTTGGGGGAAAAATTTTTTTCCCCTTTTTTCCCCAAAAAACCCCCCGGGTTTTTTTCCCCCTTGTTTTTTTGGGGGCCGGGGGGAAAAAAAGGGGGGGGGCCCCCCCTTTTTTAAAACCCCCCCAAAGACCGGGAACCAAAAAAACCCCCAAAAAAAAAACCCCGGGGAAAATTTTTTTAAAAAAAACCCCGGGGAAAGGTTTTTTAAAAAATTTTTTTGGGCCCCCCCCAAAAAATTTTTTAATTTTTTGGGGGGGAATTTTAATTTTTAAATTTTTAACCCTTTTTTTTCCCTTTTTTTTTAAAAAAAAAGGCGGAAATTTGGGGGTTTTGGTTTTTAATGTTTTTTTTTTTTTTTTTTAAATTTTTAAAAAGGGGGGAAAGGGTTTTAAATTTTTTTTTTTTGGGGGGGGGGGGAAAAAAAAAAAAGGGGGGGGAAAAAACCAAAAAAAACCCCCCTTTTTTCCCCCCCCAAAAACCCCGGGGGTTTTTTTGAAACCCCTTTTTTTAAAAAAGGCCCCCCTTTTTTTTTTTTGGGGTTTTGGGGTTTTACATTTTGTTTTTTTTAAAAAAAAAAATTTTTTTTTTTTTTTCCCCCGGGGGCCCCCCCCCTTTTTTAAAAAAAAAAGGGGGGGGGGGGGGAAAAAGGGGGGTTTTCCCAAAAAAAAATTTTTTTCCCCCGGGGGGGAAACCCAAAAAAACCAATTTAAAACCCAAAAAATTTTTCCCCTTTTTTTTTAAAAATTTAAAAAAAATTTAAAAAAAACCCCCCCAAAATGCCCCCCAAAAATTTTTTCCCCCCAAAAAAAAAAAATTTTTAATTAAAAAAAAAAAACCCTTTTAAAAAAAAAGGGGAAAAAAAAGGCCCCCCCCCCCCCGGGTTTCCCGGCCCCCGGTTTTTTTTTTTGGGGGGTTTTTTTTTTGGGGGGGCCCCCCTTTTTTTTTTTCCCCCAAAAACCCCCTTTTTTTTTAAAAGGGGGAAAAAGGGGGGTTTTCCCCCTTTTTGGGGGTTTTAAAAAAAAGGGGGGTTTTAAAACCCTTTAAAAATTCCGGGGGCCCCCCCCTTTTTTGGGGGGTTTTTTAAAATTGTTGGGGGGGTTTTTTTTTCCAATTTTTTTTTTTTTTAAAAATTTTTTTTGGGTTTTTTGGGGTTTTTTTAAAAAAAGGGTTTTTTTTTGGGGTTTTAAAAAAAAACCCCCCCCCAAACCCCAAAGGAGAAAAGGGGGGGTTTTTTTAAAGTTTTTTTAAAAAAAATTTTAATTTAAAAAATTTTGGGGGGGGAAAAAAAGGGAAAAATTTTTTTTTTTTAAAAAAAAGGAAAAAATTTTTTTCCCCCCCTTTTTTCCCCAAAAAAAAATTTTTTTGGGTTTTGGGTTTTTTTTGGGTTTTTTTTTGGGTTTTTAAATTTTTTTTTTTTCCAAAATTTTTTTTAAAAAGCCAAAAAATTTTTCCCGTTTAAAAAATTTAAAAAAAACCCCTCCCCCCCCCCTTTTTTTTTTTTCCCTTTAAAATTTGGGGGCCCCCAAAAATTTTTTAAATTTTTTTTTTTTTAAAACCCGGGGTTAAATTTTTTTTTAAATTTTAATTTTTGGGGAAAATTGGTTTTTTTTTATTTTTTTTTTTTGGGGGAAAAAATTTTTTTTTTGGGGGGGAAAAAATTTTGGGCCGGGGGGGGCAAAAATTTAATTCCCCTTTTTTTTTTTCCCCCCCCCCCCCGGGGTGGGGGGGGGTTTTTGGGTTTTTTAAAAAAGGGGGGGAAAATTTTTGGGGGGGGTTTTTGGGGAAAACCTTAAAAAGGGGGAAAAGGGTTTTTTGGGTTTTTTTTTTAAAAAAAAAAAAAATTTTTTTGGGAAAAAAAAAAAAATTTTTTCCAAAAAAACCCCCAAAATTTTCTTTTTAATTTTTTTTCCCTCCGGAAAAAATTTTTAAAGGGGGGGGAAAAAGGGGGGGCCCCAAAATTTTTTTTTTTTATTTTAAAAAAAAAAAATTTTTTTTTTTTTTTTTTTAAATTTGGGGGGGTTTTTTGGGGGAAAAAAACCCCTTTAAAAAATTTTTTTAAAGTTTTGGGAAAACCCAAAAAAACCCTTTTTTTTTTTGGGGGCGGGAAAAAAAAATTTTTTGGGCCCCTTTCCCAAAAAAGGGAAAGGTTCAAATTAAAAAATTTTTTAAAAAAAAATTTTTTTTTTTTTTTTTTTTTTCCCTTTTTTTTTAAAGGGAAAAACCAAAATAAGGGCCCCAAATTTGGGGAAAGGGGGGGGGGGGGGGCCCCCTTTAACCCGGGGAAAACCAAACCCAAACCGGGGAAAAGGTTTAAACCCTTTTTTCCCCCCCCTTTTTTTTTTTGGTTTTTTTTTTTTTTTTAAAAAATTTTTTTTTTTTTTTAAAAAAAAAAATTTTTTAAAAAAACAAAAAAAAATTTTGGGGAATTCCCCGGGGGAAAAAAACCCCCCCCCCCCCTTCCCCTCTTTTTTTTTTCCCCCCCCAAAAAAAACCCCCAAACCCCCCTTTTTTTTGGGGGGGGGGGAAAAAAGGGGGGGCCCCGGGGGTTTTTTTTTTAAAGGCCTGCTGGGGGTCAATAGCTTGCCACCCGTCCAGTCAAGCTCACAGACCCTGCTGTGAACTTGTGTATATAACATATAACATGGATATAACATAGAATATATATACACATTCCAGCATATGTTTGTGTCTGTGTCGCACAGTCATCCCTGTACTTTGTGTTTTAGAGGCAGCCCCTTTATGATACTGCCTCCTCACCCGAGGCCCCGTTTCACAGTTGACAGGAGGTCGCGTGTTGTGAGACGAGCGTCACATGACAACTGAATGTTGCACGTGGGAACGGCTGCCACTCAGCGTCTAATTCAGTTTGTGATTTGGGTGTTTCTGATGTGGATGTTTTTTTTAAAGACACTGGTGGTGAATAAAAAGAAGTGTTTGGGAAATATCTTCACACAAATGCAGATTAGCTGGTCATCACTAATCAACTAAAGACACCAGAAAGTCTCACACTTACATGTATGGGGAATAGAAGACTTCCTCAAACGCTCATCACTTGGTTTATTGACCGTTCAGTGGACAGAGCTCCCACAGGGGAAGCAGTTAGGAGTAATTCAAACAGTAATATGGTGCAAGCCACTACATATGAAGGCAAGCACATCAGATCATTCACAAAGGTATATTGTCACAGAGCGATAACGAGGGACCCAAAGCACGACTCACGAGATAGAGGTAACAAATAATAATCCTTTTCTAGAGTATCGGAACAGAACAGGCGGAGACACGGTAACGCACCACAGAACTTTGACGGGCTTGGTCAGAACAACACAAGACAATCTGTCAGAGGACAGGTGCAGGTGAAGGGCCCTAAGTAGTGAGGGACTAATGAGGGAATGGGCTGCAGGTGAGATGGGATGAGGACCAGGTGAAGGGAACGATGGACAATCAGGTGAGGATGACAGGATCTGGAATGACATGAGGGCGACATGATTAATGAATAGAATATAAGTTCATTTTATTATTATTATTATTTAATATTTTTTGTTTGTTTTTCGAGAAAAGATATTTACTTTCATTAAGAACACACTCCAGATTAGAGGGTGTCGGTAATGCACCCGAAAGATGTTTGCCAACCGCCATAAAGAAGAAGAAGAATAAGAATGACATAAGAGGTCGTAAAACAGGCAGACAGGATGAAAACAACTAGTAAGAGAAGGAAGGTGTGTAACTGTTACATATATCTTGATATCTGAATTTCCGCCTGATCAGATGACTGATGTCACTTCTGGTATTTGATATGTTGAGATCTGTTTTTATTGTTCACTCCTGTGTGTCATAAGTTTGCAGAGCAGCTCATCAGAATAATGTTGTTTCCTGGTATAATGTTTATCTCCATAACAGCTTTCTGGAACAGGAGGGTTTGAAGTCAAATATACTGAAATGACCTTGTCATGCAAGTCTAAGAAAGAGAGAGAGATGAATAAAAGAGAGAACCAGAGGGAGAAATAGAAAGAGAGATTGTCTGCAGCCAAAAGATAGATTTCTGCTGAAACGAGAGAGATGGTGCCTGTGGAAAGAAGGTGGAGGCTGAAGAAGCGCATGCTGTTGTGCACGGAGCCGGGGGTGGCGAAGACAGAGACAGGATGAGAGAGCGCGACGGAGAGATTTCTACAACACCGTCAAGATGTGGTCTTTCATTATGAGTCATCTCTGACTCTTTACGAACTATCCCGTCACACTTCTGGTCCCCTGCTCAGTCTCCACTCAGAGGGTCCCAGGGCACATCTTGTCTCACTTTCTCGTCCACGGTAAAAACTCTTTCAAACCGTAGCTGTCAGTCTAACTTGTGTTAAAGCTTCCTATAATCTCTAATTAAAAGTTATAAACTGTTTGGATTAATAACAAACTTATTTTACTTCTCAGTACTATCTAAAAAGTCCATGTAAAGTATATTTTGCAGCTACAGAGCAAATCCTGTGTTTATTATGACATGTGAATGCTATAAAGCGCAACAGACCTTTGTCATTTTTTTCTAAAGATGCATGTTGTTTCACTCAGGGTCTGTTTTGTGGATATCATATAGATAGATAGATAGATAGATAGATATATACTTTATTAATCCCCAAGGGGAAATTTGTCGAGTCAGTAGCAGCAACACACAAGAATAAAAAGAACAAAACACAAAATATAAGAAGGGTTAGGGTGATCTGGCAAGAGGTGAACTGTTGTAGAGCCTCATATAAGTGATCAAATAAATTGTTGTTTTCCTCCACCTCCTCATCCTCTTTTTCTTCCTTTGGTTTTCTTCTTCCCAGATGCAGCCGCTCTGTTATTTAGTTTTTACTTTCCTGTGCAGTGTCTCTTTCCTCTCTCCTGTGCTTTCCATGCACTGCAATAAAACACAATATGCATGGCCAGTGGACCGACCCTGGTTCTGCTGTAACATGTGCCCACCAGGTACCGTGCTACTGCTTCTTTTTGTCTTGATAGATTCCAAAATGTCATTACAAACAGGTCATATTATTGTATTATTCCAGGTAAACGTATGGTGGGCACGGGTCCATCCTGTCATGATCTGGAGTTTGTGTTAGTTTTGTGTCTTGTTTGGAAGTCCTTGTGTCGTCTGTCTCCCTGTGATTGTCTGCCCTGGCCCTGATTGTTTCCTTCTGTGATTGCTGGCCCCGCCCTCATTGTGTCCACCTGTGTCTCGTTCCCCGTTGTCCAATCCTCTCACCTTGCCTGTGTATGTAAACCCTGTTCGTCTCATTCCCAGTGTGGCTTCGTACTGTTTGGTCCGTGTGTTTTGTCGTCCTGTTCTGGTTTCTTGGAGTAAAGATTGTTTTTGTGCAATAATGTCGGCGTTTGGGTCCTCTCGCGTTGCGACAACCTGGAGTGAGCATGACAGAACGAAGCCACCAAGAATGGACCCAGCCTTCAGTTTCCACTGCACGGTTCCTGCCGGGCCAACTAAGTTTCAGGTACTTCTGGAGGAGATGTGGGAGTCCCTCCGCCCGTGGTCCTGTGCGGCTCCAGTCCCCGATGTTCGTCACAGGCTCCAGACCCCGAGGTTCCAGTCCACGATGTTCAAGTCCCGGTGTTCCGTCGCGGTTCTGGTCTGGCCAGCCTTCCATGAGGTGCATCTCCACAACATGTGGGAGTCCCTCCGGCCCTTGGCCCTGTGCGGCTCCAGTCCCCGATGTTCCGTCACAGGCTCCAGACCCCGAGGTTCCAGTCCACAATGTTCCGGTTCCGTCACAGGCTCCAGACCCAGAGGTTCCAGTCCACGATGTTCCGGTTCCGTCACAGGCTCCGGACCCTGAGGTTCCAGTCCACGATGTTCTGGTTCCAGTCCCCGGTGTTCCGTCGCCGGGTCCAGTCCACGAGGTTCCGGTTCCAGTCCCCGGAGTTCCGTCACCGGTTCCAGTCCACGATGTTCCGGTTCCGTCACAGGCTCCAGACCCCGAGGTTCCAGTCCACGATGTTCTGGTTCCAGTCCCCGGTGTTCCGTCGCCGGTTCCAGTCGACGATGTTCCGGTTCCGTCACAGGCTCCGGACCCTGAGGTTCCAGTCCACGATGTTCTGGTTCCAGTCCCCGGTGTTCCGTCGCCGGTTCCAGTCCACGATGTTCCGGTTCCAGTCCCCGGAGTTCCGTCACCGGTTCCAGTCCACGATGTTCCGGTTCCGTCACAGGCTCCAGACCCCGAGGTTCCAGTCCACGATGTTCTGGTTCCAGTCCCCGGTGTTCCGTCGCCGGGTCCAGTCCACGAGGTTCCAGTCCCCGGAGTTCCGTCACCGGTTCCAGTCCACGATGTTCCGGTTCCGTCACAGGCTCCAGACCCTGAAGTTTCAGTCCTCGATGTTCCAGTTCCAGTCCCCGGTGTTCCGCCGCGGCTCCAGTCCTGGGTTTCCGTCACGGTTCCAGTCCCTGGTGTTCCGTCGCGGCTCAGTCCCCGTGTTCCGCCTCCTTCCCACCCGGCCCTGGTTCTCCTCATCCCGCCTCCGTCCCGGTCAGTCACAGTTCCCCGTGTACCGTCCCGTCCATCCCCGGTTCCCCGTGACCCGTCCCGTCCAGCCCTGGTTCCCCATGTCTCGTCGCCTGGTCCTGGTCCCACAGAGCCCCCAGACCCCGGTACCCCTGGGACTTCCTCTCCTGAGCCCGGTCCCCTAGCTCCCCGCTCTTGTCCTCCGGCCCGCCCTCCAGAGCGCGCCCCTCGGCCTGGTTATCGTCCTGCGGCCCGCCCCCCCGGACTGCTTCTGCAGCCTTGGACCCTCCTCCGGCTCCCCTCCACCCACCCTTGTGGAACGCAGCAGCGTCTGGAATTCGTCCCTTGAGGGGGGGGTACTGTCATGATCTGGAGTTTGTGTTAGTTTTGTGTCTTGTTTGGAAGTCCTTGTGTCGTCTGTCTCCGTGATTGTCTGCCCTGGCCCTGATTGTTTCCTTCTGTGATTGCTGGCCCCGCCCTCATTGTGTCCACCTGTGTCTCGTTCCCCGTTGTCCAATCCTCTCACCTTGCCTGTGTATGTAAACCCTGTTCGTCTCATTCCCAGTGTGGCTTCGTACTGTTTGGTCCGTGTGTTTTGTCGTCCTGTTCTGGTTTCTTGGAGTAAAGATTGTTTTTGTGCAATAATGTCGGCGTTTGGGTCCTCTCTCGTTGCGACAACCTGGACTGCGCATGACACATCCAGCTCTTGTGAAATTGAGTGTGAACTCTGCATCGGTGACCGATACATTGATACCTACAACGACAAGCTGAACTGCAAAATATGCAAAAACTGTTTGAAACGTGAGTAATTTTACAGCTTTTCTCTTGTTGGGGTGTTAAGTATATAATACCTGCAATGTGAAAATCCTACTTATATACATATAACTGAAACAGTATTTGTGACAAATGATACCACTATTTTTATTTACGATAAATTAATATGAATGAAATATGGTTATTAGACTCTTATCATTATTAGAGGGGTTGAAGCAGAATACTATAAACAGAACCACAGAGCAGATGCCATGTGTACTGGTTTTGATTTTAAGTGATTAAATATAAGTATAGCAATAACACATGTGTGTCATATGCTTTGAGCGTGACATAATGTGAGTTGTGGAATGTAACCAGTCCGGTTACAGCATAAGCTCTTCCCGAAGATGGGCTGTTGTTACTCAACTCTGTCTAAAGATGATGATTTCAGAGAAGTCTGTCGATAGAGACCTCGGGTCACATGTGCGAGGGGGTGTCCCGTTATGCGTGATATGCTGGGATACAGTCAGAGAGAGATTAAAAGGAGGAGGGGATTTGGGGGGGTCTGAGAAACCAGCTCAGGAGGTTATTTAGGGTGGGATTCGGCAGCAGTAACAACACGATCATTAGCACAGCCCTCTAATTGTGGTAAAGACAGGCGGAGGATCATAAATCAGACCGTTGTCATGTCGGTGGCAGAAAGAGAAAAACACAGTCAAGTGAAACACATCGGAAAGAGCAGCAGACACGAGAGTCATGAGAGCCGATGTTATTGCTCAGGTCTCGGCCTGGTGAGCAAAAACACCCCATTGTGCTTTTTTGTCAATGTCCCCGTGGAAAACACAGAAGTGACAGAAAGTACATGTGATGCTTTTGAACTCTATATTTACAGTTTTGAATTTGCAATACCTTTACGCTGGGTTCTGTTTTCATTGTACGTTCATACCCTACAATAATACAGTGTAGGCATCTTCGAATGATACCAATTGTTTGTCATTGTACTATTTTGGACCTTCATGGGACAGGAGAGTGAAGTTTGACCCTGCCAAAGGCCTTCTGCTGCATGCCGGCTACAAAACCTTCAGATTGAATGTGACCTCTCAGTGAAGAGGACACCTGCAGAATGATTTATTATCTGTTCTAGCGTAGACAATCTGTTGCCAGCATTGGGAGACATAGTATCGCCAAGGCAATAGTGACTGATGATAAAGCGTGTAAACTTTGTAAAATGGATTTTGAGGTTATAAATAGCTTCAGACACTCGACATGTGCGGTCACATTCCTGTTCAACATTTAACCACTAAGATCTGAAGTTGTCTCTGAACTATATGACCCTAAATTACACAGAATTATGACCGGCATAGTCAGCGTTTTTTTAAACTATATTAAACTGGTTTATTAAAACAAATGGTCTGTAATGACTTTGGCTCCAAAGGACTCATGGGTCGGTTTTTCTCTGTTTATTTGTGAATTGGTTTTCAAGTATGCACTTCAAGCCGTTATTCTGAATGAAAGTAAAATGGGTCATCAAAGTGAAATTCATTTCCTGAGAACAGTTGTGACTTTCTCTAAAGAACCGGTATCAAAAGCGATAATATAACTGTCTTATGACACTAAACCAAAATATATACCTGCCGTGCCCAGTTTGTGACTCATTCTCTGACATGTGTCATGTTTAAGCCACCTTTGTGCATATGTGTCACACATGCTAATATACTCAGAATTATGATAAACTTTGATAATTTAATGACGGTTGTTGTTTTTTTACAGCAAACATGGAGTATAGGTTGCACTGTAACGCCACTCATAACGCTGTGTGCACATGTAAAGCTAACTACAGATGCAAAGACCAATCCTGTGAACAATGTGTGCCGATACCATCCACCACCACCAAATCCACCTTCCCTCCATCCACTCCAGGTACCTGAGCGTCAGCTGCAGCATTACATTTGAAAGACTACATTTACTAAGGGACAACATTTTTCCATACTGTTTAAATGTATATTTTTGCAGACTTTTCAAACAGGATGAAAGGTTACCATGAAAATATGATCCCTGGTTCAGCATCAGGTGCACCGCAACCAACATCTCTTGTGGGTCATGTGGTGCACCCAGAACCACATTTACCTGTGATGTCAGAGTGTACAGGTTGAACCAATCACCTTTAGCCGGTGAAAAATAAACAAGATTCTGGGCTGATTTGCTACTTGAAGATATACAGCCAGACATTGATCACCAGAATTTGTCATTGGAAACAAATCTCTGCGTATCACTGCTGCTATTGCTTGAGGAGTGGTAACAACTATACATCTCAGTAGATTTTAGTTAAAAAACATCGACCATACAGTCAATGTAATCCACTAGATATTCTAAAGCTTATCTAACACATGTGTGTCTGTTAAGAAAGGGTCAAGAGACTACTTGTCTCCTGGCCCTTAGTCAAACCCATAGTCTGTTTGTCTGATTAACCCACTGGGGGCTACCTGCACTGAACGCCTACAGATGAAGTGAGCGACAGCTGGAGAACTAAGCGGAGCATGAGCAGCTAAAGCTCAATGCTTATGTTGCTCTGCGTCGACTGGATGTGGAAACAGGCAAAAGGATATTCAGCAGTCAGTTTTAAATGGTGTAATATTTCCATTGAACTATGAAATATGCATGCATTGGGCTGATATGTTGTCTTTTTAATCTCTTCCCCTCCAGTCTTGAAACCAGGAGCCCTCACAACGGTCCGGACACATTCTCAACCAATCAGAGGTTCGGTGCAGTTCTGTGTGCCAGTTAAAAAAAGAGGAAATAATGGATTTCTCCAGTGAGGGTTTATCTCAATCTTTCAAAAATGTCTCACTTTCACATTCTTCCAGATACGGTGTGGTTCGTGGTGATTATCACCCTCCTGTGTGCAGGAATCACAATCGCTGTTGTAACAAAAATCAAGCCCTTTATGTTCTGGATCAAATCCAAACACGGTTAGTGAGTTATCATTATGAGGCAGATTTCCTGTCGCAAAGTACAAACACAGGAAATACACTGAGCATTTGAATTTTTTTATTTTATAATGAGCACAAATTTGAATTTTTTAAAATAAAATCTGAAGGGATTTTTACCTCGTATTTCAATCTAATCACTAAAGTTGCTGCTTTTCTTTTTTTGCTCAGGCTACCGTTTGGCTCGAGACTCTCCATCGGTGCCATCAGGCTCCGAAGAAGTATCCACGCCTGTCCAGGAAGTGCTTGGGAAATGTGAAGTATGAGCAAGGACTTGACAGGCAAACATCTCCCGTTGCTTTGGACATTGATGACGAATGGGGCCAACGTTACTCGGCCCCGTGCTGACGAACGCAACCACGGGAAACTTTTGTCTCACGACATCTGTGATATTAAGATGATACAAGTGTATGAAAACACAGATTAAGAATCTGAAAGACAATGAACATACCGAATGGGAGGGGTTGTATTGGACTTGCAGGGGTTTGAGACTGTGCAGTATGTTTCTAAATGCAGGTATGTACTATTGTACACAAAGGTTAGAGACATTTCACAACTTAACATTTATAGATGTGTAGACATGAATAGACTTTTCAGATAATTCATATCAAATGTGAATGCATTCATACTTTTCTTTCTATATTCTAAACAAAATTGTGTTTATAATCAAAATGTTAAAATACTTGAAAGCAACCTGACAGGGCTTATTAAAGAGTATTTACTTTATTGTTTGAATAATAACTTAAAAAGCAGACCACCCTCCGGCTGTTCCTCCCAGAGTTAAAGTTTGTGGTGTGTTTTCTTGGAACCTGCAGATGAAACTGTCTCTGCAGGGCAGTGAGATCCATTTACAGTTTGCAAAAGCCAGAGATGGATCTACACTGGTGCATGGTTTTACAATTCCTTCCTTTATGTGTCTGAATCGTCTGGATGTTACCACCAGCACAAATTGTGTTGGTTTTCTTCATAGTGACTCCACTTTGGACATGTGGAAGTATTTCCCCTGCTCCTGGGAGGGAAAGAAAACACTGTCAATCTTTCTGCTCCTCTCCTTCTCAGAGAGATGGATGCTGGGAGAAGATGTGGGAGACAATTGCAGGATCTTGTTTCTCGTCTTCTTCACAACTCACTTCTTCGGTTATCTTCCCACATTCAATTGTCGGTCCAACTTGGCCTGTAAACTGACTGAGCAAGATGAGGAGGACCGTCCCTGGATTGTGGACATGGACTGGACCTACAGAGACCAGAACAGACCAAGAGTGCACTTAAAGGAAGGTTTTAATTGACCTGTAAAGGTACATTAAATTATACTTTACTAAGTCACAACTCAAGACTCATTATAGTAACACAACTGCATCTTTTACATGTTTTATTTTCTTAATGACGCCACATAGTGAGCCAAGTATTTCACATGAAAGTCTTCATTTCACTCATCGGTACCCAGATTGGCTGCTGACAGGAACGGTGCTGATGAGTTGAGTTGGTTGTCTTGTGTGAAGCATCTCTTTCTCCCTAAAGAAGAACGTGTCCATCAGTGTGGTGCAAACAAAAGAGGAATACATTATATGGTAAAGGTTGGAAATTAGCTACTTACCTTCTTGCCAGTGTTGGGCAAGTTACTGAAAATTAGTAATTAGTTATAGTTACTTCTTTTAAAAGTAATTTAATTACTTTACTCGTTACTGTATATCAAAAGTAATTCGTTACTTTTAAGTCTGCTTTTTTAATGTAATGAACAGTACTGAACAGTCAAACACAATAAACATATTTTGTAGACCTATTTATTGCAATCAACAGCGCAACAGGCCTTCAAATCAAGCAGTAGTATAAAAGGTTAACAAAATGTTTTAACAAAAATGCCTCATAAGGCAAAGCTAAATACAGATAAGAGATGAGATTCTCAACACACGTTACTTTGTAACGCGTTACTCCCAACACTGGTCATCACTACACTTAACATTAGCGCTAGCTTAGCATTATGCTAACCTAGCTGATTCACTCCCAATAATGCTGAAGACAGTGGCGGGCCATGGGTTTAGACCAGGGGTGGACAAACTACGATACGTTTTAATCCGGCCCGCCGAGTATTATAATTATTATAAAGAAACATTTTAAATTGGGAAAAAAAAGAAGAAGAAAAAGTTTTAGTGATAGTAAAGTTCTCCGTTCCCGAAGCACGATGAGGGCAACGGCTGTTTGTGTGTGTGACGCACGGCGCGTACAGACCGCTGTCATGCTTTCTGCTGCGCACACAAACAGCCTAAAAGAGCGCTGAGCAATGAATAAGCATTAAGAAACATCAATGCTGGTCTGTTGCTGTCATTATGCTTCGGGAAACTCAAGTTGGGAACGGAGAAGCATTACAGCAGTCTTGCTTTTTTAAATTTACACATTTGTGCACTGGGAATTGTGACCCTTTTCCCTTATCTCCAAGATCCATATTCCTAAAATGGATACGTAAGTTTTAATATCAATTTAAAATCCAGTCTGTGTTGTAAAATTGTCAATGGACTGCTTAATGTTTTTAATAATTCAATTAATTTGTACTTCTATATGTGTGTGTTTGTTTGTGCATTGTTATATGCACATGTTTTTTCATGCATGAGCAGGAACAATTCGATGATGCTGAGGCCAACACTGGCTATCTAGCTTGGAGACTCTAAACCAGTGATGTCAAAGTCAAATACACAGGGGGCCAAAATAAAAAAAAATGGTACAAGTGGAGGGCCGGGCTCAAGCATGAAAAGCAGGGGTGAAAAGGTGAAAAGGTGAGAAGGATAGGGTGGGGAGGGGGGAGGGGGGGGGTGTCCACCACGAACGCCGATGTTGGAGGGTAGCTAGATATCTAATAGTTCCTCCATTCTGACACCAAGTCAGTGGGCCCTATAATAATAATACATTGTATATAATAGTAGTTCATGAACCCACTTTCCTTTTTTTTTGAACAAGTCTTCAAGTCTTGTGTGTGCTGAGCTTCCTCGAGTCGAGTCTGAGTCTGTTGTTGTCTGTTCCTCTCTGTTGGATCCGATCTTCTAAGGGTGGGTGTCAAACTTCACTTTCACCCCACGCCTCCGCCATGCCCCTCCTCAAAAGGCCGTTGTCACTAACACTATTATAAATTAAACTACTCCAGAACATATTGTTAACATTGTCTTTTGTTTTTTTTTGTGTTTGTTTATTTATTTTATAATAATAATATAAAATATATAATATGTATGTAAATACATGGGCCTATACAATACATCTATTTAATTTAATTATATTTATTTTAACCCATTACTTTATCAAAGATCAAAACAAACATATTACATTAACTTTTGTTAAATCTTTTTCACAGTTGGACAGTGGTTCTCCACTGGTTGGGTGGGTCTCCACTGGTCTGGCTTTGGCTTTTTACGCACTATCACCCCTGAATGACAAGCTGAGACCTAAATCGAGGGATTTTTTACTTCTCAAATGTATTTAATGAAAAGATGTTGCAGTTTGAACCTGAGTGTTCAGAATATCACAGTATGCACAACACAACTATTTAGTAATATTCCCTTTACAGTCAATTATGAACCAACAAGTGAATCTTAAGGACACAAGAATGCCGTCATTAAAATGACGTGGCGGGCCACATTTGGCCCGCCGGCCATGAGTTTGACACGTATGTTCTAATCTATGCCATACCTGCCATAAATATCATGATACTGATACAATACCATAAAACAGTACCATAAATACGATCCTGGTATATTTATCTATAATAGTAATAAATAAAATATCTGTATGGTTCACTTTTTACCAACTTTTCAACACTTAACAAATGGCAGTATTATTAGTATTAGCCTACAAGATATTAATGAAACTACATGGAGCCATCATAGCATTGATTATCACTATGAGACTGTTAGTCTGTATCTGACCAGATGATACAGAGTTCATCAGGATGAGCAGCTGGAGAGTTACAGTAACAGAACTTTACAGACTGAACTTAAACATTTCACTTCTGGCATCTTTTTTAAATTTTTTTTTAAAGCGCAACATTCCGCCACTTAACGGCACTCGCTGCGTAGTGTGCGCAGACAGCTCGACACGGAGCAGCGCGTGCGCTCTGATCGCTCTTTTAATGAAGTATCGATACTAAAAATATGCTAAATCACATCGCTCTTAACGTACGGGTACTTTGTTAGCATCGCTCCACCGTGCAGCGTGACAGCAGCAGATAGCGGGCTAACATTCAAATAACCTAAACCACCAAACGCTGAAGACATCTTGACGCTGATTGGCCGAGACGCGACAGGTGCCCATCAAAGATGTTCTATTGCGAAAAGCACCACTCCACATTTTCTCCGTGTCTGTCCCACCAATCTCATAAACGCCGGCCGACAAACCCCCTTCCCCTTCAACAAAAACTCTTCGGAACTACACGATTCACGATAGTCACCTATTTTGGTTTCAAAACGGCGAATTTCGCGAAAAGGTGAGGGATTCTCATGCCTGCGGGCTGGTTCAATGTTTATTAAAACTCGCAATTATTGCACATATTGAACCAATACCAATAACACAGCCTATATTGCACTTAACATTAATCATTAAATTAAGTAAAACATAAATAAAATCAGTTGCAATATTTTCTCAAGGCTCTTTCAGTAATAAATTGAAAACGGTTTTTTTTCTTTTTTTTAACAGGTAAACAGCAAAATGTAATTTTCCTTCAAAGCTCAATGGCAAGATAAATGCAAAAATGAAACAGCATGCATAAAAATAAAAAAAAGCAGTGTGCTGCTCCTCACCAATGACTGTCTTTTATAATAAAATTAGAAATGTTAGTGCAAACTTGCAAAAGTGCAAAACAGTTGCATTAATTTCTTCGGCAACATTTCCCTGTGTCCATTCAACTGGAGAAAAAATAAATAATTCCCTTCAAAGAAATATCAAGTCCAAGTCCTTTCTGCTCACTTGTCTGAGGCTGAGCCCGATACTTGGTGTCTCATCTTGAGTACAAGTTCATTAATGTTTGGGGTCAGGCTCTGAGCTGAGAAATCCTCAGGATTGACTTCAGGTGTTCATCAGTAAGACGACTCTATGTGATGTTTTGTTTAGTTTCATCAAAAACAACAGTTGTTACACAGGTATGTGCTGAAAACATAGACAGCATGAGAGGCAACTTAGCTGGGGCGAGCTGTCAGGCATTGTGTCGGGATGAAACAACGGCCAGCCGTGCGCCCATCAGCCTAGTGCCTAGATCACAGGCGCTCACCTCAGTCAGTGCACCCCTCACTGGCAACCAGTGCTGTGCCACCGTCATGGCACTGCAACTCACTGGCAGCTCACTGGCAGCTCACTGGCACCTCACTGACAACTGACTGGCTCCACACTGTCAGCTCACTGGCGCCTCACTGGCACACCTCACCGGCACCTCACTGGCACCTCACTGGCCTCTCTGGCACCTCTTAGGGCACTGGCTGCTGACCTACTTAATGTGGCAAGTGGACTCGTAATGTAGATAATGTATTTGCATAGTTGCGTATTTATTATACTACGATATTTGCTGTATATATATGCTAACACTATATACCTACTTATTTTGCTATATGATTGTTTTTGTATTATATAACACTTATATATAAATATATAACTTTCTTTAATAATAAAAATATAGAATTATTTTTTACCATGTCATACTGTTATACCTCCATGAAATTCTCCTTTGAGGAGATGCCACTGTTAGTCTAAAGTTTAAGCACTGGCACTCAGTGACACTTGCAGCACTTGCCATCAGTTGCCAGCACTTGCCAGCAGTTGCCAGCAGATGCCACTACTAGTCAAAAGTGCCACTACTGGTTAAAGTGCCACCTACTGTTTAAAGTGCCACTACTAGTCAAAAAAGCCAGCAGGCGGAGGGGGGCCGCGCGCGGTAGTCTGCGACGATTTAGTGACAAGCTTCACTGAAGTGCCGGACAGCGGAAGAAATCACTTTCATGATCACAAAATGGAGGAGCTGCGGTTTAGCTAGATAGATAGATAGATAGATAGATAGATAGCTAAAATAATACCTACCCAGATGGATATATATATATATATAGTCTCTTTCTTTGTACTATACTTACAATATCACGATAGTGCTGTACATTACTGCTGTACTATATTTAATATTGTTTTGCTTCTACTACGTTTCACTTCGTAATATATTGTAGCGACCCTGTGAAGTGGCTGTCAATCAAAGTGTGGCACCGTGCATGCTGGTCGAGGGGCGTGCTGTGATTGGCGGAGAGGGAGGCGGGGTTAACCTGTCGGAAAACGGAGTTAAGGGGTGTGTAGTAGTAGCAAAACAATATTAAATATAGTACAGCAGTAATGTACAGCACTATCTTATTGCATATTGTCAGTAAGTGTCTACAAAAAGACACTAATTAATATATATATATATATATATTAATTAGTGTCTTTTTTATATATACACACACATCCATCTGTGTATCTAGCTATTTTAGCTATCTATCTATCTAGCTAAACCGCAGCTCCTCCATTTTGTGATCATGAAAGTGATTTCTTCCGCTGTCGGCGGGCACTTCAGGTGTCACTAAATCGTCGCGAACTCGCTACCCGCCGACCCTCCGCCTGCTGGCACTTTTTGACTAGTAGTGGCACTTTAACTAGTAGTGGCACTTTTTAACTAGTAGTGGCACTTTTTGACTAGTAGTGGCATCTGCTGGCAACTGCTGGCAAGTGCTGGCAACTGATGGCAAGTGCCGGCAAGTGTCACTGAGTGCCAGTGCTTAAACTTTAGACTAACAGTGGCATCTCCTCAAAGGAGAATTTCATGGAGGTATAACAGTATGATATGGTAAAAATAATTATATATTTTTATTATTAAAGAAAGGCGGTACATTATACATATCATGGTATATTGTTATATATTACGAAGTGGCAAAACAATATTCAATATAGTACAGCAGTATTGTACAGCAATATCGTGCATATTTTAAGTAAGTCTAAAAATACATTATCTATGCAAGTCTGTGGCACTTGCCACAGACTTGCCACTGAGGTGCCAGTGAGGTGCCAGTGAGGTGCCAGTGAGGTGCCAGTGAGTTGCCAGTGAGGTGCCAGTGAGTTGCCAGTGCGGCACTTGCCACAGACTTGCCACTGAGGTGCCAGTGAGGTGCCAGTGAGTTGTCGGTGCCAGTGATTGCACTCGCCCTCTCTCGCCCACGGACTCATATTTTGCCTTCAGTGTGTCATTACACTGGAGCTCAATCAGCTCCATTTGGAGATTTGCTGGTGCACTTTCCACGTCAACTGCAAATGGATTGCTGAGTAGTTGAAACCTGCTTTTTTGGGCTTCAACGTCGGAAAATCTCCGCCTGAAGTCGGCAGCAAGTATGCCGAGTTTGTCAGCAAACTCTGTACTCGGGAACACGACAGTAGGCTCATGGGCTCAGTAGGCTGTTTAGAGACCAGCTCGTGCATGGTCTTGCAACACGAAAAATGGTCAAAGTTATTTTTCGCATCTGCGTTTCCCACAGGCTCAGCTTGGTTTTAAACGCCCTCACAGTAGAATACATGTCAGAGATGACATGGCCCCGCCCCTGCAGCAGCAGGTTCAGTTCATTCAGATGGCCAGCGATGTCACACAGAAATGCGACTTCACACAGGAACTTTTTATCACGGAGCTCTGTAGTGTCTTTCCCTTTGCTTTCCATGAACAGACAGATATCCTCACGCAGCTCGAAGCACCTTTTCAACACCTTTCCCTTGCTTAGCCACCGCACCTCTGTGTGATAGGGCAGGTCACCATAGTCTGAATTTAACTCCTCCAGAAACGTCTTGAACTGGCGGTGATTTAAACCTTTTGCTCTAATGAAGTTAACTGCTCGTGTTATGGTGCTCATAACATGTTCCATTTCCAAAGCTTTGCGACACAACGACTCCTGGTGTATGATGCAGTGATAAGATATCAGCTCACCCGTGCCGTCTTTCTCCTTTTTTCTCTCCCGAATCCTTGCCACCAAGCCACTTTTATGACCGCACATTGCGGGCGCTCCGTCTGTTGTTAGTGCCACAAGTTTGTCCCAAGGCAGCTCCATGTCATTTACACACCCGGATACCTGTTCATACAGATCCTTTCCTGTAGTTGTGCCATGCATCGGACATAATCCCAAAAACTCTTCTGTCACGCACAGGCTTGAGTCCACTCCACGGATGAAAATTGACAGCTGAGCAATGTCCGATATGTCGGTGCTCTCATCCACAGCAAGGGAGTATGCGATGAAATCTTTCCTTTTCCCACAAGCTGTTGTTTAAGATTAGTGGAAAGCTGGTTTACACGGTCAGCAACTGTGTTTCTGCTCAGACTCACATTTGAAAATAGCTGCCTTTGTTCTGGGCACACAACGTCACAAACTTTGAGCATACAGTTCTTTACAAAGTCTCCCTCGGTAAATGGCCGGGCTGATTTTGCGACCTCTTCAGCCACAATAAAACTGGCCTTGACTGCAGCCTCGCTTTGTGATTTGGCTTTTGTGAACATAGCCTGCTGGGACTTAAGATTTCTTTTTAACTCTGCTACCTTCTGTAGCCTTTGTTCTGTGTTCATATTCTTGTATTTGTCTTTCTGTGCGTCTGTGTGTTTCGTTGATGTTTCATAGTGCCTTCTTAAGTTATATTCTTTCATAACAGACACGCTGTCTCCACACACAAGACACACAGGCTTTCCTTTTACTTCGGTGAACATGTATTCTGCCTCCCACCTGTCTTGAAACCCCCTGTTTTCAGCGTCTACCTTTCTTTTTGCCATTTTGGGGGAGAGGGAGATGACAATTGAAGGCGATGTTCAGGCCTCCACTGTGACTCTGCTGCTGCTGCTCATGAAGTGAAGAGAAGACGCGGGATCGCGCTCGCTCGCGGGCACTCGGTACGCGCCAATGCACTCGCAGTGCATCTTGGGACTTGTAGTATTATGGTGCTGCGGACACATAATACTGCGGGCCGGTTTTAATAGTAATTAGATATCATCCCGCGGGCCAGAGAGAACTAATTCACGGGCCGGATCTGGCCCGCGGGCCTTGACTTTGACACATGTGCTCTAAACAGTCCAACGCACCACCTATGACGGCTTTTGTCGGCGCTCCAGGAATGATTTCCAGGACAGCCCAACAGCCCAACGAGAGACTCTGTTCATTGGTGGACAGCTCTTTGTAAGGAGTGCAGAGAGGCTCTCTCAACAATTCAACACTCAAGTGATCAATCTGTGGTTATAACATCTTCCATCTTGGATGTTTTTCAGCGCTTTCTTGACACACCCGGATTGGTAAGGATATGCATTGATTATTTCATCTTATTAGAAATATTTCAAAACTGAATCCTTCTAAATGCAAAGCATACTTAATTAACCTGTATATGGCCATTGTGTTTCTGTTTAAAGATTGAACAGGATTTCTCAATGATGTTTGGGGCTGAAGTATCTGGGGAGTTTCTTGCAAAGTGGCCTTCATATTTCAAGGACAAAGTCATCGCAGAATGCCAGAGTCTTCCCCGAAGTCTCCATGTCGAGGAGTTGCTGGCTTGTGACACTGAGGCTGAGAATGACTTTGGTAAATATGGACAGTTTTTCTGTGTAAAAAATACCCAAATTGCCAAGTCCAGTAAAACTAAATTGAAATAAAGAGTTATTCAGTCGCTGTTGAAGGCTAAAATAATGTTTTCTTTTCCATTGCTTTATTTTCTTCTTTATAAAATATCTTAGATGTCTTCAAGGCTGGGATTGTGATATGTCAGCTCTTCTGTTGCATCTCCTGCCTCCTACATCAAGAGGCCACAAAAAACAGCCAAAGGAAGCTCAGCCCAGGCAGCCAGCCATCCTGTATGGTTTATTAAGGTATGTACCATCAGCCTTTTGTATGAGCAACATTTTAATTTTTGAGTGCTGCAGTTATTTAGAAGAAGTGTGAGTTGCAGGTTGATATAATATATCCATCTAACTGCTTATTATGCTAAATATATGAATCTATTTTATTCAAACAACAGGAAGGAGCCAGCATCACTACATTCCTGGAGAAAGTTGATGCGAACAACCCTTCCTCCTTTGCATCTGTGAGCAAAAGAAGAACATCGAAAGATTCTTCATCATTGTGAACCAGAGTCCCCTTCAGCGCTCGGACATCGGTGGCTGCTGTTGGTGTGATATTCAAAGCTCACTATGTCTTCAGCATCTCCTACGACGAAGCTCTTTCCCGTTTCTACACCCTCATTCAAACCACGGTGTACACCAGGCCTATTCAGCTAGCGGCCCGAGGGCCGGATACGGCCCGTTTGAATTTAACTACGGCCCGCAAGACTGCCTGCAAATCAGTGGTGAATGCCTGCATGAACATATTGTCCCTCTACGAGGGCCGGCAGACCCTCGAGTCGCGCATCGAGGACTTGGCCCCCGAGATCCCCCTCATGGACGAGGGCGACGCCCCCCGCCAAGCGCAACAGCGTCGTCGTCCCGCCGCCTCCGGTGGACGACCAATTGGACGACTGGCCGCCGCTGCCCGGCCTGATGGTAGGAAAGGAAGGAGGCAAGGAATGAAAGGAAGGAGGCAAGGAAGGAAGGGAGAAAGGGAAGGGAGGAAGTTAAGCTAGACAAGGAGGCAAGGAAGGAATGGATGTAAGAAAGGAAGGAAAGGAGACAAGGAAGGGAGAAAGGAAAGGTATAAGGAAGCTAGACAAGGAAGGAAGGAGAGGACATGGAATATATATGGATTGGATTCAATCTATTGTCATTGCACAGAATAAACATGCAACGAAACGTGTTCTCTGCATTTAACCCATCCTTAGTTATGAAGGAGCAGTGGGCTGCAGTGATGCGCCCGGAAGCAACTGGGGGTTCAGTGCCTTGCTCAAGGACACTTCAACTTGCCAATGGGGAGAGCGGGGATCGAACCGACAACCTTGGGGTTGCAGGATGGGCCCCCCTTACCCCACTGAGCTACAGCCTCCTATATACAGGACTGTCTCAGAAAATTAGAATATTGTGATAAAGTTCTTTATTTTCTGTAATGCAATTAAAAAAACAAAAATGTCATGCATTCTGGATTCATTACAAATCAACTGAAATATTGCAAGCCTTGTATTCTTAGGATTGGATTAAGAAAGCTTAAGAAAACTCTAAAATCCTAGATAAAATTTTAATATTTCCTCAGACCAAGTAAAAAAAAAGATTTATAACAGCTGAGTGTTTGTCAAGGCTCAGGAAACCCTTGCAGGTGTTTCGAGTTAATTAGACAATTCAAGTGATTTGTTTAATACCCTACTAGTATACTTTTTCATGATATTCTAATATTTAGAGATAGGATATTTGAGTTTTCTTAAACTGTTCATAATCAGCAATATTAAAAGAATAAAAGGCTTGCAATATTTCAGTTGATTTGTAATGAATCCAGAATGCATGACATTTTTGTTTATTTAATTGCATTACAGAAAATAAAGAACTTCATCACAATATTCTAATTTTCTGAGACAGTCCTGTATATAAAAACACCTCTCGGTAGTAGCCACACCATCAAAACTTTCTCGTCTCTCTCAATTTATTTATGTATCTCTTTTTCTCTCTGTCTGATGTTTTCCCTCTCCTATTTCTTTGATTGTGATTCATATCTTTCAATATTTAGATGATTTTTTTTAGCTTTTCTTTTCCAGTTATGCATTTCCACTGCAAGGATGTTCAGCAGTTCATGTCAATGTTTTTGGGCTTCAACGCTTTCAGCAGGAAGTTTTCCTTTTTGGAATTCTCAGTTGTTTTCAGCTATTCTCAGCTTTGTTCAGCTATTGTCCTTTATATTTCAGATTCAAAATTTAAAATGTTAGCATTCTTGGAAATGTGATGGTTTGTATTTTTGTTTGTATTGTACATATTTAATGTCATTTGTTGTGACTGATCTATATTGTGTCTCTTTTGTTGTCACTGTGCAAAGGAAACTTTTTCCTTCACGATTAAAAATGACCTCAATAATATGTTAATATTGCCAAAACAAAAAAGCATGTGAATGTAAAAGACAATGTCAAACTAACCTGTTCCTCTTGTCATCGTCATCTCCGTCCACCAGCTGCTCCTTCCATCCTTGACTCACTGTGAGCGCTCGGTGTCTTATCAGCTCCACCTCCTCCTCCTCCCATCCTGTTTCTCCATCCATGTGCGATGGTGAAGGTGTGGTGGAAAACGAGGGGGAAGGAGGATTCCTTGAACTCAAATTGGCCATCCTCACATTCCTGTCTCTTTTGAATCCATCCTGCTCTTTGGCTCTTTCCAGAAGACTCTCCAGAGCTGAGTGTTCTCTGTCTGGTTTTGGAAAAGGTGCATCCTCTGCTTGGGGTAACGTGTACGGACTACTGGTGTGGAGGCCAAGTCCGTGGCCTCCTTCATTGATGATGTTCGGAATAGAGGCCCTTCTTTGGGGTTTCACTCTGTTAGAGACGTTAGGATCAGGAAGCTCTGATTCAGACAATGTTTGGGGGTCTGGAGAGTCTATCGTGAATGTTAAAAAACATCCCTTGGCTATGCTTCAAGGAGCCCAGCTTGAGCACTCGGTGTGACTCTGACCCAGATGGAAGAGAGTTGCTCTTCATGTGGCTATTTGAGTTGGAGAAAGAAAAGCTGTTTGTCTGCCCTGAGTCCCGGAAGAACTGCTGAGCCATCTGAGAAGAGGGGCCCTGCTGGGTGTTGTTTGGCCTCCTCCTGCGTAAACCGGGTGACTTCAAACGTTTGGAGCAACCCCAAGCCTCTGGAGATGTCTGGATGTCTCCAGACTGGCTGCAGTCGGAATTTCTTCTGGATTCTTCTGGTCCAAAGACTGGGAATCTGAGTCCCTATTGGTTGATATAGCTTCCTCTTGTGTTTGTCCTAATGATTCAGGCTCCTCCCTGAATATTGCTGGTTGGTCAGGAAGGTGTATAGTACTTTCTTCTTCCCTTGGATAGTCAACATCTGGATACAAGACAGGCTGTGGTCCAGCAGTATTGTATTGTAATGGCTCAGCTGCAATACCATGATGGAGAGTGTCCAGATGTGGGGCAGATTGTGCCCTGTGGTTCCACCCTCTGCCCCCCTTTGTCCTCTTCCTCTCTGTGGAACCCGATGTTTTCTCCTCTCGCTTCCATTTCTATCCATTCATATCCATTGACTGCTTGTTGCCAACCAGCCTTATGCACTAGGAAACGCTTATTGACATTGGGCTGGGATTGCCAACAAGTTAAGACAGGATTTGTTGTGGTTTCCCCATCTGGAGGTTGATACTGTTCCTCTGCTTCTTTTGACGCCAACATCCCATTTATTGATTGGGGGATAATAAATTCAACCTGGCGGTTCATCCCTGTGGTCAGGGGGACAGTGACCTCACACCGGCTTTGGCTCGGGCGTCGCCCGCCCTGCAGACTAGGGCTCCACCGCAGCTCCAGGCGTGGCCCGTACCGACCCCGTGGTCGGAGCCCCGGCTCCCCGATCTCCCGATCGCAGCAACCGACGGACCCTTCCCAACCCACAGGGGGTCAAACACCAGGGCAGGAGTGTTGGAGGTGAGGATAGCCCGGACACTTCCGGAAAGAGTGCCCGCTGATGGAAGTGGGCCAGGTTGTTTGGGTTGCCGGCTTCCCAACACCCTCCCCCGGTCCGGGAGTGACGTAGCGCGTTCCGGTAATAATCCAGGG
The DNA here is from genome assembly GCF_029220125.1 of Pseudoliparis swirei. Lineage (NCBI taxonomy): Eukaryota > Metazoa > Chordata > Actinopteri > Perciformes > Liparidae > Pseudoliparis > Pseudoliparis swirei. The sequence continues at coordinate 14,311,674 of NC_079409.1, forward strand.
GGGTACACGTCAGGCTATGGTGGCTCTACACCGTCTATAATCCACCAGAGCCTGGTTCGGCCCGATGCATTGTGGGTGAACATTGGGTGTGTGCTTGGGGATGTTCTCCATTGGAGATTCCAATGGAGGCTCCACCAGCTCCCGAGTTCCACTCGAGCAACCATATATACATATATAAATATATATACACTACTGTTCAAAAGTTTGTGGTCACTTAGAAATGTCTTTATTTTTCAAAGAAAAGCACTGTTTTTTCAATAAAGATAACATTAATCAAAAATACACACTATACATTGTTAATGTGGTAAATGACTATTCTAGGTGGAAACGTCTGGTTTCTAATGAAATATCTCCATAGGTGTAGAGAGGCCCATTTCCATCAACTATCACTCCAGTGTTCTAATGGTACATTGTGTTTGCTAATCGCCTTAGAAGACTAATGTGATTAGAAAACCCTTGTGCAATTATGCTAGCACAGCTGAAAACAGTTATGCTGGTGATATAAGCTATACAACTGGCCTTCCTTTGAGCTTGAAGTTTGAAGAACAAAATGAATACTTCAAATATTAATCATGATTTCTAACCTTGTCAATGTCTTGACTATATTTTCTATTCAATTTTCATTTCATTTGATAAATAAAAGTGAGTTTTCATGGAAGACACAAAATTGTCTGGATGACCCCAAACTTTTGAACGGTAGTGTATATATATATATATATTTATACATTTACATACTTTTGTAGTTCGACTATGTTGAGGAAATGTTACTTCCTGTATTCTTGTTGTTCTTAGGTTGAAATGCACTTATTGTAAGTCGCTTTGGATAAAAGCATCTGCTAAATGACATGTAATGTAATATGTATATATACATATATATACACACACATTGTTATACCTTGTGCCTTTTTAATTTGTCATTTATTTATGGATCACATTTTTTTGTAAAGAACTGTGCCACTGTTTATTGATGTTTATCAAACTGGAGAGTCTGCCTATCGACGGTGTGTGAATGGGTTCAGTTTTATTTGAATGGTGTATATGTAATAAAACGTTTTTATATTCAAAAACCTGCTGGCAGTCATTACAGATCACGTTAACGGTGATGAAAAGTAAGATTGTTTATTCAACATTTAAACTCCACTATTATGATATAACTATCTGTTACTATGCAGATTCAGATTAATGATACAAAATCCAATCAACATATCCATATTTCTATGGATCAACTCTACAAGTACAGATCGTAACACCACGGTATAAATATGGAGGTGAAACCCTAGCATTCAAAATCTAAAGTAAAAGATATTGGCACCAGTCCAACCAAGCAAAAACAGACAAAGTCATCCGGGTTGCATTTGTTTCAAGTTGAACCATGTTGCACACAATCAAAACAACCTTGGAAATGAAAAGTAAATGGATATTTGCACAAAACAGCTAAATTGAATTGGAAAGGTGTCGCTGCCATGTTATTTTTTTAACTGTTTTATACTGTATCATTCCTAAAATGGTTTCTGTGTCGTTAAAAATGGCCATGTGTATAAAAAATCCTATTAACCTCTTCAGACTACATACACAACATTGTTAAGTTTCCATGAGACATTAAGTCTTCCCTATTAACATTATGAACATTCAGAATTCGGTTGATAAAAAAGTTAAATAATGTCTTGTTTTGTCCAATGGTCTTGAATCTAGAATTATGAAGATTACTATCAAATACATGACCTGAAAAAGTAGAATGTTGTAATTTTTTGTTCCGACATTGTTATGGCTCACTTTCTATGATTTTCTGACATGTTTATGGCATTCTAAGCTATTAATTTGATTAAATGCACTATTTGCCATTGTGGGATCATTTGACGACTCCTCTGCAGTAGACCCGAAAGATTAAAATTTGATTTTATACAATAATTGTATATTTCCTCCCAAGTAAACTAATGTGTAGTCCTTGAAATATGGCAGCAACAGCGTATTCAGTCGAGATCTATATTTTAAGCTAATGGGGTTTTTGTGTCTGTAAAATAGCTCCATCGTTTGGACATCATTGAGCACAGGACTTGGTCTCACTGGATGAATTACAGAGCGCGAAACGAGAAGAAGCATGAAGGACAAAGACATCATGTAAATTCAGTTTTTAATCAACATTTGAAAACAAATTGGACAAACGAATGACCTATTTTTGCTTTTTATAAACTAGATGTGGTTTTCAGGATTTTAAATCACTTTTTTTTCAGAGAGGAAAAGAAATTAAATGACAGACACTGAGAGAGCAGAGTTCAGAACATAAGGAGTAACATCTCATAAGTTATTACTGACAAACTTTTCTTCAGCGCATTCATCTTTAGCAACCCCAAAAAAGCAGTCTCCGGCTGCAGTGTGAACATGTGGTCTTCAGATTTCAGGGCAGAAGATGGAGATGAGAAAAGCTGACCGGGTACATACTCTTAGAAAACAAATTCACAAACAACATAATAAAATCAGGAAAGCGAAACACTAAAATGGGAAATTCTGTTTGTTGAAATTTAGTAAGGTATATGATACCGACGCTTCGTCTGCAGTTATTTATGAATTAATCTCCGGAGAGCCCAAACGTCTCAAAAAAGCCATGACAATATTCATCTTAAGTTTTGTGGCCGAGCCATCTTATCTTATCTCGTCCATCTTATATTATCCATCTTCGAGACAAATCATGCTGGAAGTTGACAGAAGTGATAGAAGTTGTGTGTTTTGGTTTCACCTTGCGGTAGAACATGAGTCAAGGGTGTTCGTCATGTGTTTATTTGGTCTTATTAAAGAGGCGAGACGCTTCACACACAAAAACAACCGGATCCAACACATCGCTCACTCCAATCTGCGGGGAAACAAGGATAGACGAGAACTAGTGATGCAAGGCTGAAGGACAAGATGGTGACATTTATTAACGCAGCGACATCATTGGTCGAGGGGCAAGCCAAATTTATTTCTTTAGCGAATTGACATTTATATTAAGGCTTTTTGGTAAGGAAGATAAAAATCCTCTATTAAAGACCAATATGTTTGCCTCTCCTATCATACTTTGTATTATTTTCTCCAATTAAATCCGGACTGAAGTGCTGAGCAAACAGCCTCACCTGTTAAAAGCTGAGCACACGAGAGTGAACTAAAGTTACAGGAAGAAGGAACTCAACACGCTGTCGTTGAACATGTTCTTTTGCGCCGCTCGTTATTCTGCGGCCTGAATATAAGTGATATTACAGCTCAAATCAGTGACGCTAAACACAGTTTTGGAACAATTACAGTTGACATTTAGATAAGAGTCCCACGAGACAACATATTCTCTAACAGTCGTCCTGAGGGGGGCAGTAGTCTGATAAAAATGGAAGGAACGCAACAGAATTACTCAAATCAAAAAGTAAAATGAAAACTTCTCCACCGTTCTAATGATGCTGGCCAAACGGAAGTGGATGTTACAGCTATTGTGTATCTAAATTAGATGGTCAAACTAAAATGCCCTCATCTTCCTCTGCCCACATCTCCCGCTCACAAATAAACACTCCTGTTTTCATAATCCCTCTTCTCCATCAGAAAAGTCCAGTTAGTTCCCGGCTGCAACTTCTTCCTAATGTACTTAAAACAGGCTGCCTCCATTTAAATACAAACCGTAAAGTGTGGTACCCCCCTCCCACCCAAAATGACATTCCTGTCTCTCAAAGTATAAAAATTGTTGACCCCATCCTGGACCCATTATTACACACATTACTCAAAAAATCTTCCCCAGCTACAACCTTACCACACAAACCTAGCCCCCTCCGTTATGGACTCCATATAAACACTCCCCACTCTTCTCCAATTCTGAAAAATTGTTTCAACTGCTGGACATTTCACATAGATCTGAAATGATTAATTGGATATCACCAAAGCCATTTGTCAAATGGTTAATACTCTCAGATCTACCTGAAACGTTGCTCTGCCAAATCAATCAGGGGGCTGATTTGAAAATTGACAATACATGTTCCCTCCCTCCCCACCCCCCCCACAAATCTTCTCTTCAAGCCTTCTCTACCAGAAGTCTCGACGGTGATAAGCATCTGGATCGCAGTATTTGGTCACCACCACCCTGTTGGCAAACTTTCTTCCTGTCAGACCCTGCATCGCCTTCTGGGAGTCAAACACGGACATGAACTCCACAAAGATCTATAGAGTGAACAAAATGACAATTACATTAAACATTCTTATCCTCCGACATCCAACGCAAGACGATGATCGAATCAAAGACAGCAGCTCCTACCTTGCCAGTGCCAGGCACCTCCAGGCCGTCCACAGGTCGCGGGATCTCAATGCTCTTGACTTGGCCGTACTTGCTGCACTCGTCCTTCACATCCTCTACAATCTCCTCATATTCTTCATCATCCAGCAGCTCTTCTGGTGCCACCATGTTCATCAGACACAGCACCTCAGTGGGCAGGCCACCCATTTGAGTCACTGAGCTGTTCATACCCGGCACCTGCAGCGTCACGGGGGTCTGATTGATACTCGTCTGCAAGGACAGAGAGAACGGTTAGAACAGGGTCAACGGCGTTCGCTACAGAACAACGTGCTCCGAGGATTATGACGAGCTGAAAGACATCTTCAATGTCATTCTGGATTACTGAACAGGGAAATTATATCAGACATCAATAACTTTCTGACCGTACCCTAGTTAAATGTAACACTTTTTCCCCTCCATATTAAGCTATACCAGGGTACGTTACACCATGTGTTGATAAACCAGAACGGTCCATCATTCAAGAGAAGGGTGCGTTGATCAAAACTGGACATCTTTTCACTTATGGTCAACAGCCTTGGCAGAGGTCCACGTTCTAGTTTAATAGGTTATAGAATGGACATTTATTTACACCTTGATAAGTTGTCATGCTGCGCCTGATCTCAGTAGAGCAACAGCATTTATGTTTTGAGTTCTGGTGGGTAAATCAGTGAAATGTATGAATCCTCAATGTCGCCTACGATTATATTTTCTAAAAAGCAGGTGTAAGACTAAATAATTGGAATATTTATACATTTTGAACCAAAAGCATTGAAAATGTGGGCAACCGTATTAATTAGCTGTCCGACTATCAGCGAATCACATGGCTATGTTTATAGCCGTTGGTTGTCCGATGAGTTAACCGTCTACTCTCAAAGACCGTCCAGCTTCCCACCCCCCTGCTGTCGTCGGTCCAGCCTTTGGACACTCACCAGAGTGGCGTTCTTGGATCCCACACTGGCTCTCTGCACCAGGAGCTTCTTGTCTCCCAGCTGCATGCCATTCAGCCCTGCAATAGCCTGCAAAACATTCAAGATTTAAATTATACTTTCAAAAACCAAAGCAAATGTGGAAATTTAGTGTTATCTGGATAACTTGTTCTCTCTCATTGCCTACCTGGTCATTCAGGTTGACATCCACATATTCACAAAAGGCATATCCTTTAGATAAGCCAGTAGCACTGTCCTTTACCAAGTTGAAAGCCTTCAGAGGCCCAAATGACGTCAAGAGTTCCTTCACCTGAGACACAAGACAAGAGTAATGCTTAGAAAATGCACAAATGTAAACAAACAGCTCAAAGCTTAGTATTGCCATTTTTGACGGGGCTATAATCACTGCAAGAATCAAGGCATATAATATAATAATATAATGTTATCATTTATCCGTCTTTTTATTTTATGTTATATTTGCACCAGTTGCAAAATTTGTTTGAAGATAAAAAAAATAGGATGCTGTACACGAGGTAATATGAGGCCCTTAAGTGATGCGGGACTCAAAAGTATCATCTGATGGCCTTTCCTTCAAGCCCAATCTACTAATGCCATGTGCCATTGTTAGGGTAGTTAACCATTTTGGAATAGAACATTAATGTGTTGTGCAGTTCAAGTTTGGTACATTAGCTGTCGCCCAGTTTGGTTTCATGGAGAAATACCGACCTGGTCGTCATTCAGGTAGTTGGGCAAGCCCCCAATGAAGAGCTTGTGAGCCGAGTCAGGCACCACAGTAGACACTACACCTGCAGGAACATGAAGACAATAGTAAGAAGCATACAAGACACCCACCGAGAGCACGCCCCTGTGCCTCATGTATTAAAGCTTACTCATGAATTATGCCACAAGTACTTAGGGTTAAAAACCATTAATTGGCTGTGTACCAGGCACATAGACACTGGGGTTCTCGCTCATGCCCGGCAAGGGCTGGTAATCATGGGGACGACGAATCTTGAGACTCTGGCCTTGAAAGATTATACCATCAAAGGCCATTGCCTGTGTTGTTTCGTCCACTGAACGGAACTACACAAACAGATTTACAGGTTAATAAATTATACATTAAGACCGACCCAAATTACATGTAAAAAATGGACTGTTACATCACCTCAAGAAAGGCAAAATTCTTATCCTGGTTTATTTGTACTGCAAGGACAGGGTTTCCAGGGGCCTGAGTAAGACCACCCAAACGCATCTGGGCATTGAAGAAGTCCATCATTGACTCCTGCACAGAAAGGGTGGGAGGTTATGGAACAGAGTATTTAAAGATTGTTTTGTAAATAGTAAAAACCCAAGGATGGCACAGCCACATTCAGACATTTTTTAAGTTGACAAGCAAATGCTGTTCCGTTCCTCACCTCTGTGATACCAAAGGGTATGTTGCCAACGTAGAGCCGGCGGGCCTGCCGGGTCATCTGGCTGCCCACTACAGGTACGGGGCTGGGAGTAACAGCCAAGCCATCTGGAGTCATGGTCGGCAGCAGGGCTGTGGCTGGGATCTGTCCTGCAGCTATAGAGCAAAGACAGGAAGTAGTCAAAAATCTAAATGTATTTTTAATTCAAACCATACATTAGCTTGATGTGCTTATTACTGATACAAATGGAAACTGGGATGGTTACCTTGCATGGCTTTGTACTGCATGGGAGTGATGTGTTCAAACCCAGGTGGAGGGACATCCCAGTACTTCTTCACCTTGTTCTTCTTCTTCTCACGGTGTGGTGAGCGACTGTGCAGGGACGAACAGAAGATGAATTAACTTGAAAATAATCCACATGTAAAAGATAACCATAATTAGTGGTGCAGTAAAATACTAGATTTGATTTTCAGTCAAATCCTTAAAAACATACAGAAACATATTGTACCTTGTGGTGGGTTGCATCAATCAAAACCATGTACACTTTGTGAGAAAGGGGACAGAAACCCCAATCCAGACAGCTATCTACATAAAAAGTTAACGCTACATAGAATCGGGTCATTAAATTGCAGTTTTCACAATAATGCCCAGAGAGTCTTTGTGTTAGTTTGCTTTGTTACCTTGGAGCAGTTTCCTGGGGGAAAGGGGCTGCTGGTGAGCTGAAATGACAGAGGAAGAGTTTCACATTGCTCTGAAAATCAATCACGACATTCAACATTACAAGTGAACAAAATTAGAATGTGTATTTTTATGCCCTCCCCAAATTAATCACAAGCCTTAAGCAATCTATGAGATTCTAAAAAACAAAATCTGTGAAGTTCAAATGATAAACTGGTGCATTCATTAAGCCTCACAGGAAACAACCAATGGGGCAATGAAAGCAGAAGTTATATCCTCAAAGATATAGAGCAGTTGAAAAGGAGGGCAAGGGGTCAAATGCTACATCTTTCTGCCAACACCAAGCGAACACCAGAAACTTGTTTACGATTAGCAAAGAGACCAGAAACAACAGTCAGGCTAGAGGCCACAGCCATCAAGAAGAACAAGCTTTACAAGAGGACATGTTAAAAAGAATACATTCAAGCAATCACTCAGGATAAGCAACGCATACACAATACTCTAAACTTGTAATCATCTCCTAAAAGACATGGTGTTATGTGTTCAAAAGAGTGTATGTTTCCATGAAAACAGACAGGATTGTCACATTGGTAGATGTTTACCCCAGGTTTGGGGGTTCTGGGAGGGACTTGCTCTCAACCGCAAGCCTAAACAGATGAAAACAATGCAACTTTGGTTCACCATGAGACAATCAAACAGGTAGTGCATGGCTGCATGCACCGAAGACATATGATGTAATGTGAATATGCATATAACAACAAGTAACTGTTCTCACTTAATACCAACATGTACAATTTATGATTCCAGGATAGATCTGAAATTCTAAATAAAACGAATTGACTTAGTCTTGATGTTTATTCTATGTTAAATGATCATTAAAAGAAAATACATTGAAGCAGGGTGCTTTGGGTATTTAAATGTTTATCCCATAAGCTTGATGCACAATTACTACAATGTCATTAGCACCTGTGACGAAGGACTTAACAGCAGAGAACATCTAAATAAAATCATCCAAAATAGACTGCATGAAAGTCTAACACTTGGTGAATAATATATTACATAAACTAAAGGGCAGTCAATTCTGAGTGGAGATAGTCAGATTACCATCTAAAGTCAGATTACCTAGTGGTAATTACACAAACTGCAAGGGCAGTAGAGTAGAATATATGATGAGACATAAGTGCTCACACTTTTTGGTCCTGCTGTAGTTTTCTTAAACGGTACTCACGTGCGTCTGTGTCTGCGTTCATCCTTACTGTCACCACGACGGTCCTTGCTGCGTCTGTCCCTGTCTCTGCTCCTCCTTTTTCTCTCTCTGCTACGGCTGCGGGAGGAGGACCGACGGTGGTGACGGTTTTCTTTGTCCCTTTCAGCTGCAGGAACATAGCGCTTATTTACGCCTATAAAATGTAATGCACATCTAGGCAGTAGAGCATTGAAAACACAAAAATTCATACTCATAACCACCATAGTATACATGTCAAAGACTGTTGTAATGCCTGTACTTAGATGGAAATTAGAAATGCAATGAGCCACATAAATAACTCTTTCATATGGTCATACAAAAGGTGTGTAAATGCTATGATAGCCATTTCATAATAATATCATGTTCATAATAATAATAATACATAACATTTCTATAGCGCTTTTCATAATTCTCAAAGACGCTTTACAACACATAATTTAAAAAATCCTAAAAGCTATGCATTAAAAATTACATGACAGATATATGCTGAATAGTTACATTACATTACATGTCATTTAGCAGACGCTTTTATCCAAAGCGACTTACAATAAGTGCATTTCAACCTAGAGTACAAACTAAGAACAACAAGAATACAGGAAGTAACATTTCTCAACATAGTCGAATTACAAAAGTACCATAAGTAAGTGCTATCTAAGTGCCACTGAAGTGCTAATCTGTGTTTTAATCCAGATATAGTCGGAAAAGGTGTGTTTTCAGTCTCCGACGGAAGATGTAGTTCAAATGCACTGTTGAAAATAGAGACCTAAACAAATATGTAGCTTGAACTGATTTCCAAGGATCACAATGTGTAACTTGACCAACTCAGACGTTGTGTTCCAACAAGCAGCAGTGCATTGAGTGCTAATGTAAATCTGGGTTTAAGAGAGCTTATTGTGGGATAAGGGCAGTGGCTATTGTTGGTGACGTTACCAACAGGCTGAGAAAGCTGAAAGCAAAAAGGGTGACGTTAAATAACCCTGGAAATGTTCACTGGACGGAACAGCTGCAACTAATGAATGCTAGCTTCCAGTCAGTCAGCTGGCACAGGCAGGGTGACCGCCATGATATAGCCTGGCCCTGAACCAAAGAAACAATGCACGTTGCCTTGTAACTAGGCCAGCTGCCGATTTACAAATACTAGATGCTTTTCATTCATCGAAATTATTGATATCGGGTCCGAAAGTATAGTCTAACGAGCATCAGTAACACTGCATCCCATATACAATGTCTCAAACGCTAGTTCTGACCACGATCCAGTAATTAGACGTACCCAGGCTTGCGAAAGCGATGGCTGCGATTACAATCAATCGTTAAAACTATCGATTAAAATGATTACGAAACTGGTTAAATTACCTTGTTTGTTTTCAGTGAGCTGTCTTTCGAATTCGTCGAAGTCCGACATTTTCGAGTCGATGGCTGCTACGCGTTCAGCGTCTGCGTTGTTCAGTCGGCGGCGGCTAGCTGGAGATAGCTTACGGTAGCTACAGCTAGCGACAAAGTGCACAACACAGTAAAACAAGAGCCTCGTCGATGCAACGTTGGCTCAAATAAATTCGCTTAAACTCGCAGCCTAATTATCGACTTAAGTATCCAAAACACGTTAGCCAGCACACACATCCGCAGTGTGTTTTGTATTTACAGCGTAACAGACAGAATCGTTGAGAAAGAAAACGTGCTCGCTAATGTTAGCCAGCTAGCTTGTAGCAAAGTCCAGGAGCGCGCGGCCTCCAGACCTTGGTGCGAGACCGAGCGCCCGTTAGCGCGCGAGCTAGTGCGAAAGTCGAATTAATTACACTCTTTTCTGAGCCAAAAACAAATCCCAGGCGGCCACCCGTAGACAATGCGCAGTTAATTGACTATAAGAGTCAAATGTACACGCCTTTAAATGCAAGAGGCTTTCGAAAACAAAACGATTTCGGTATGCCCGCTTTTTTGCTCCGTCTCCCAGGTACCGTGACACCGGAAGTTGATGAATGACAGGTTTCCGGTAAGGTTAAGACGTTGAAGCGAATTATATCCTGCTTGGATACATTCGGAGAATAAGCGAAGTTTCAACGTGATCCCCTTCATTATTCCCAATTCTTAAATGGCTACGTAAAGTCTCAGTGTTGTCTGCTAAAGCTATGTTGTTTTATTGGAAAGGTCACTAGTGTCTCGGCAAAGTGAAGACGGTCAATTTAGGATGAGGGGTCCAGAACAAATGTGTTTCTATTTTTAAGTCGCTATGTGTGTTTGCGTTTATTTATTTATATATAAAACATGTTACCACAAGCCAGATTAATCAAATTGACTAAAGATATTCACAAAGTCTTAATGCCAAAATGAAAATATGTATATAATATGACTACATTGTTTAATGGAGTAAATTGGAGATAACAAACCAAGTGATCAAGGGAAACGTTTCCTTTTAGATGAAAGAATATTTCCTGCATAAAGTAGTTGCCCTGTTTTTTATGCTTGAAATAGAAGTAAAATCCTTTTTGCACATCGTATGTATATGTAATGTGTGGGATTATATGTGATTGATGCCAGTGGCTAAAGGAGAGGCTCCATCTGGTGCACCTCCCAGTAGACCGTCTAAAACACCCAAACTGGTAGAATATTACTCCCCAATCATAAGCCTTTTTCAGTGTGTGGTGATGTTGGATTTACAAATTAATAAATCTACATTTTTGGAAGGAATCAAATGCCTTAATGAAATGCGTGACTTAATATACATGTTGAATGATAGGCATTGCTTCAGTGAGATACACATTTCAGTCAACATACATAAATATAAATAGATAAGAATATGAGAAATACATTGTCATTTTTTAAAACACTGTACCCTGGTATGATTTTGCAAAGCCTGCTTGGAAGTTGCACTTCTTGCTTTTTAGCCTTACAAACAATCAAATAGTCAAAATGAAGTTATTAAGTATCTGTTTACTTAAAAAAAGGAATTTCTAAGCCAAGAGCTTTAATGAGATATCATAATGTCACTGCACTGATATAAACACCATGCATTATTGTACAATATGATTAACATGTCTGCTGCTTTGAACATTATGAATTTTGACAACACTTTTACAAACTACAGACCATCAAGGGGCTCTTGTCACGGATTATTGGTGAGATAGTTGCTTTTGCCGATTCTGTAACTCTCATTGGACAATTGTTTGTGTGATTAATGCCGACAGTGTTTCTCACAGAACCAGAAGTTACACAACGTTACAAATAGCTAGTTAATTCTTACAAAAGGATTTTTTTGTCACAAAAGCATTATAGCAAGAGTCTCAATACCAGAAGCACTAAAAGACACTTACTGTATTTTCGTACAGATTATATAAAAAAAGGTTGTTACAACCCTCAGTGGAACATCAGAGTAATGCGGCAGTATTGTTGTTAAAACCGAGCCCAGGACCAACAGTTATTAATACAATGAGTCCAACACATACAATATCACAAACATATTTGTTATTTTAACCAACAGTGATTTGCTTCCTTCTCCTCTTCTTTGAATCCAAAGAACTGGAAAGCAAAACATAATGAAAATGACTCTAAGGTAGTGAAAGTAGCCCAAAACGGTTCCATGTCTAGCGCAAGGAAATCCCAAAAATGTGATTAAGGCAAGTGAAAATGGTTAAAGATATAATGACAATGTACAAAATAATGCAACAAAAACACAGAGAAATGTAAACAAAAGGAAATGATGATCTCTTAACATTACAGTATAATTCTACAAAACATATGGAGTACAGCATAATTTATACATAACTAATTGTGAGTGAAACCTCTCGTATTTTTAGGATTGTACACACAAATGATGTGATACATAATTGCTATGTATATAAATCATTTGGACGGTCGGGAACTAAAATCACAGACAAACAATCGTGAACTACGAGCCAAAGAAAGATATGTATGTCTCTACAAACTCTGAGGCAAAAACATAAATGAGTTAAGTTGGTTTCACTTATTTAAGTACCGAAGGAAATTAATCCCGAAAGATAAGACATATTCTAAATCAGAGACGTGGCATGTTTGCTCTTTAAGAAATGAGAACCATGTTTTTTCTCTTTTGAATCTAGCACACTCCTGTTTCCTTAATATTACTGGAACAACGGAGAGTACTTGTCAAAGAAACTGATATCAAAGTGTTAATAAAAGTGAGATGTGAAATGTGTATTTGTTTGAAAAGCAAAGGATCTCAGCCAGTCCACATGGCCATATCCAGGACAAGGAGATGAACTCCTCATGCCTCTCGACATGCTCTCTGTGCTCGATGTGCTGCTGCCTCTTCTCTCCAAACTTGACCACCAGTCCACCTATTTTCCAGAGAGAAATCCCCTTCTTCTGTCTTTCTCTCCTCAGTGTCTAAACCTGTAGGAGATGGGCAGGAGCAGGTTATTCTTCTTCAGGGCCTGCACCCTGTTAAGTGTCTCCTCATCCAGGGCTGAGTAGCAGCGCCGGGCATAGTCCAGCAGCTTCTCCTTGGATGGGTCAAACTCGCCCACGTCGGCCACTTTCTCCGGGGCAACTAGTAGCAGCTCGGCAATGGGTGTGGTGGAAGCCACCGTGTTGCGGTCCACGCCGTGAATTTGGAAGGCTTTCGACATATTTTTCAGACGTTGGTATGTGAGCAGGATCTTCTTGTAGCGAAACAGCACTCCAGCAGCATCTTTCACTGAAGATCAAGAATGGAGAAGAGCGTTAGCCACAGCAGGTATGTGGCAGTCCATGGTCAACTAATGAAACTAATGAGTGTTGTTGCAGGATTTGTCTCCTTCCCTTACCTCGTTGCCGCTCTCTAGGAGCTCGGAAGACCCGCCTTCTCTTCAATTGGTGTCTGTTGCTGTTAATGGTGTCTTGCAGTAAATCTTCCCCTGATATCAGTTCCTCTTCCTCGAGGTAACCTTCCTGCTCCAAGTAGTCATCAGATTCTCCCAGGAGTGAAAGTGAATCTGATGAGAACATTGAAAATACATTTAAAGATACAAGGCAAAGAAAACATTTTCTCTCCCAAGACTTAGATCAATTAAGGTTTGTGTGGTTTATATTACCTGGACCAATGTTGCCATGCCCAGTCATGTCATTCATGGATGACCTTGCAGCACTATTGCTGTTGCCGCCGCTGCCGCTGGCTGTGGTATTGGGAGTGTTATGACTATGGCCTTGCAAGAGGGCCTGGGATTGTGTCGAGTTGAACAAAGCATTTATAGAGGCAAGCTGATTGGTTAGTGGATTGGACACATGGTTTTTGGAAGGCACCATTGTTGGGGGGCCAGGCCTTCGTTGGATAAACTGACGCGAGGGGAAATGCTGAGACTCTGACTTCTGCTGGTCTATGAAGAGGAGAAAGGTGTAACAGTTGAGAATCTGTAATTCTAAATGGAATAGATGTGTAATACAGTAAACCATGAGCATGCTACATTTAATCACAACTATATTTAACTGTTTGTATTTGAGCAGTTAAGTGCATAAATCTTTGTTTTTACCAACGGGACGATCTTCCTCTCTTCTTACCCTCCAGTTGAATCGTCTGGATTCATAACCTACAGAGACGAATACAAAGACATAAAACAATGTTTTCCATCTCGAGAGACTTTTGTTTCTAATCAACCTATTCTCAAATTCTTAGTGGACAGGTTACTATCTCACACCTGTCCCCTGTCCTCACCGTTACTGTACTGGTTCTGGCTCTGCTCCTGTCCATGGCTCTTTGTGGAAAAGATGAAGCGGTCCAGCTGGCAACGGAGGAAGTCCCTCTCCTCTTCCAGGTCCTCAATTCTTTTCTGCAGCCAAGAGTTTTTCTCCATAGAGATCTGCAGCTGGGTTCGCAGGTTGGTGATCACCATGTATGAGTTGTTTACTTGAGACGGGGCAGCAGATGGAGGCGACTCTGAGCAGGACAGAGTTTGGGAAATCATCAATGTGCACAAGGAAACTTTGTGTGAAGAATATAATGATTGTACAGGTACAAGTGAATATTGGTTCAAACATTCACCTTCAAAATTCTGATCACTCTGATTGAAAAATCCTTGCTGCTCAAAGTTGCTCTCTTCATAAGGGATGGAAATTTCATAGGCGTCCTCATTTTTGGGAGCTGTAGAGGAGGAAATACGCAGTGTTCATTAAAAGCCTGACCTACAGGTTGAAAATCATCTGCATTTGCAGGTGTAAACCCCTTACTTTGCAGGTGGAGTGAGGCTGCGTGGCTCTTGGATGTGGAAGCAGCATCAGTCCTATTTCCATCCTCCATCTTATAAACCAACCACGAAAAAAACAAAACTTAATTAGTTACTGCTTTGGAAGAAATGCACAATAACTCACTGGAATATTTCTCACTCATGCATCGTACAAAATAACTTCACGTCTGTTACATAAATATAGATTTTTCTAAAAAAATAAAAAAGGTGACGTTACAGTTCACCTTTCAACAAGCCCAGGCACCCAGCAGACCTCAGCTGATGTCCCTGATCACCTTTCTGGTCATGCATGTGTGACACGATGTCCACACACAAGTGTGTGTCGGACAGGTAATGTGCTCCCTGTGAGGAGTCCGCATCACTCTCAGCTCCGCACTGCGTTAGCGCGGCTTCACGTTAGCTATAATTTAGCTGCGAATATAAAATTACGATTCCATCCTTTAAGTCCACCTTCGTGTTGTATTGCGTCATTCAGACATCACTGCAACTCTCATGCCACCAGTATATTGTGCAGAAATTGGTACATACCACGTTACGTTTGTAATAACTTAATCGTGCACATGTAATAAGACGTTATTACTCTGTCATATCTCCATTCACCAGTTCGTCTGCTAGCTAACAAGCTAACAATAACAATTATCGCTGGGTTTTTTAACGCTCTCCTGCGTCATTTCCGGATGTAATGACCGTCTTTAGTAAACGGTTGTAATAGAACAAAAGCTCCTGCAGGATCGTTGCTAGTAATGTGCAATATAACTCATTTCAGTAATTATTAAAGCGTAGTCTTTTTATATAGGTGTATAAATAATTCATTCTGAAAAAATATATGTGTGCGTGCAGTAAAGTAGCCTACAATTCTCCTGAGTGATTTGCTGAGATACTACTCGATAAATTGATTATAAAAAATGATGAGTCCTCAACTCAGTTGACAAAAGGACAACATGTGCGCTAACAGCGACGAGACTCCGCGTCGACACACTGCAGGCAGGGCAGGAGACGTCGGACAGGTAGAGCAGGTGTCAGGTCACGTGCCCAGGTGTCAGGTTGCGGTGTGGTCTGGTGGCTTTTGAGAGTCGATCCGGAAACATACAAAACGTATGATTTCCATCGGATTCGCCGTTGAATTTGATATACGACCAAACTGGTGACACGCCGGTAAGTTTGAGATTCATTGTTCACAAATGATGATTTTGCTAGTGTGTGTTGTGTCTGCATACTATAGGTCTTGAAACGAACAGGACAGGTGTGGCACCTGTTTTGACATGTGTAACTCTCGGGCCAGTGTAAAACGTGTGAGAGCAGAAGCCAGAATTGTATATATACTTTATCACTTGTATCAATTGGTAAGTGGTAATACTGTTAATTAGTTCATAATATATATCTGTGATAGTCTTTATTTTTATGGAACTGACATGTCCTGAAGACAAGGTCACATGTTCTCAGGAGATCCTCCTTTGTCTGTTTCAGTGCAGCCATGGCGCCCAAATATGACGGCTTGTCCCACTGCAAGCTGGCCCTGGTGTTTGCTGTGCTCATGGACCTGTTGGGAGTGATATCTCTGCTACTGGGAGTCTTCGCTCCATTGGAGATTAAAGGCAGAGACTTTGGGGATCTGCTGGTGTACTCAGGAGCTCTGCTGGTAGTAATGTCCCTGGCAGGCTGGGTCATGTGGTACAGCGGCAACATTGAGGGTCTGACCTCCAAAAAGGCCTTTGGGAGATCTGTCGATGGAGCTATGGACCGCCTTGCCCGCTCCCTCAGCCGCAGAATACGAGTCCCCAGGACTCATAGTAGCCCGACATAGGAAGCGTGGCGCAAAGATGCAACTAACCGACTGACTGTTGGACTATTACACAAAGACCTGTTTCAACCAGGGCGCAGGCCAAACTGCCTGAGGCAAAAGGACTGTTGCTGTTGCTTGTCGTTGTCTTAACAAATACCTCGGTCCCATGAAGAAATACCAATTAAATTCTTTGTCTACATATGGAAAACTGGGATAATTTGTATCCACTCTGCTTAAGTAGTGTTATGTGTACTACACTCAGGGTTGTAATGTAATAGGCTACATTTTAATATATGAAGATTAAAAAGATAAATCTGCTGTTTTAAATTGTTTTTTTGTTCATTCATCTGCTGACCTAACTTTTAATTTGTAGCACCAGTTGAAAGCAAAGTTCCTCGTGATGAAAGTTACTCCATTAACCATTTAAAACATTACAATAATACTTTTTGCACGAGTTGAGCGTCAACAAATACTCAAGTCTTAACTTACTTTCCAAAAAGTATAATGAGTGCACAAACTCCCTTATTTTACAAAAGTGAAATCAAATTAAAACATAAAACAAATGAAGACATCCAAATACATTAAACAGATAATTGATAGAGAAAATAAATAATGTCTGACGATGAGCACAAAAGTTGTTCATTTAGAAGATGGGATATCACATATTTCTCATATGGGCACATTCAAAATGTGCTGTTTGTAGTTACACCATATGCAATGTGAAGGGGAAGAATTTGAAAAGAGATCAAAAAACAACATCACAATCAATATAAATTATCCCCCAACAGGAGATAGGGAGTGTCTAATCGTCTGTGCTGTACAGTAAACTGAGAGAAGATCAATACCGGGTTCCAGTTGACAGTTAACAACAAAATATGTACACAATAGTTTCAAGAGCAGCCACATTAAATCAAACATTATAATCAAAAGATATTGGACAGAAACACCTGGTGCCCCCTGGGAGGAATGATAAGCTGTATGTCAGGGAAACTGAATACTTTGTTAGTGCAAAGGTTAAAATAAAGAACTATTAACAATCAAGCAGCTGAATTACTGACCAGAAATTATATAAAGTTAGATGAAGGCAAACAGTAAGGCATCAACATCCATCAGAAAACTTCAGTCAAAAGATGTTCAAAATGAATGAGGTAAACAAGAATGAAACCTGATTTATACATACACACGCACACACACACACACACGCACTTTTACTGCTGCCACAATTGAGACGCCGGTTCTTTCAGTTCCTTGAAAGCACCAATTCCAAAGTTGTCTCTAGTGTTGCTGGTGTGCAGTACGTGACTGCTGCGTCTTTATCTCATTTCAAAAAGGACACAACGAGGAGATGATCGATGTCAGAGGGCAGGGCTCGGCACAGAGGGGGTGGGATTCTGCCAGATGATCATGTGACTGCGTTCAGACCGCTGAGGTGTCGTTTGGGACAGCTCAACAGATCCCTCATTTGCATCGTCTCCTGAAAAAACGTACAGCTGTTTGGTACTAGAAGAACTACAGTGAGTTTATATACTGACAAAACAACCGGTAAATGCAAACATACAGCGGGAAACGCTGATCTGATGCATCAGACTGTTTTTAAACAATTTAAAACAACAATGATAAGTTTCTTCAACTCACCAATTCTTAAATTGATGTAGCCCTCTCCTCCACTGAGGATAACCTGAGAGGTAGTAACGTTGCTGCTGCCAGGGGAGACAATCAAACAACCTGTTGGGCAAATAGACAGATACTGTATAGAAGCACACTCTGAAAAAGCTCCCTGAATTAACAACTTTATATACATACATATATATGTATATATAGCATTACATTTTTCAGTTCTGCCAACAAACCATAATAAAAAATAATTTTCAGTATACATTTTCAGTATATATATATTATACGACCAGGTAAGTTTGAGATTCATTTTTGCAAATGTTGACTTTGCTGGTGTGTATTTTGTCCACATATCAAAGATCCTTGAAATGCAGGGCCAGGGTAAAACATGTGAGAACAGAAGCCATTTTTGTAAATATACTTTATCACTTTTATTTATTTGTAAGTGTAATACCATTAATTAGTTAATAATATATATATATAAATGTATGTATATATATATATATAAATAAATGTTTAGCGTGTTTGGTTCAAAGCAATCAGATCTTTACCAGGTGCAGCGATGATGAACCTGACAGCGTGTCTGTGTCCATGGTAACACAGCTGGGCGGATGAAATGGAGCAATATGGGATGGAAACAGCCTCTGATGCTGTAGACAGTAATCGGTATCGGTCATGTTAGATGGAGCTCAACGATTCAAGTGCAAGCAATCTAAATTAAACTCACTTATGGATAATGGGATGGAGAAAATGGCCCCCCCTCCTGTGCCCACCCACAGACGGCCAGAGATGACGGCGAGAGACGAGATCTGGAGAGGTGAGAGTGTGAGGAAGGCCTGGCCTACAGCGGGAGACAGAGGCATGTTACTGAGCTGCAGGAACGACGTTAAGCTCAAAGTTACCTTGCAAAACTAAATGTGTTGATTTTGTTATTTTTTATTCAGATAAGGCATAATCATTTAATCAATCCAGTGGTTTTAGCCTTTTTAGCCATATTATCCTCCTGGTTGAAACAATAACTCCTTTTAATAAACACTTTAGCAGGGATTCAGTTTTATTATGAATTGCTGCAACACCTTAAGAGGAATTGGCAAATAAAGTTAAAGCTACAAAGATTGCGTAAATATAACTGCATAACATATGAAAACAAATACCACAGGTTAAAATGTAATTCCTCAGAATGAACATGAAGAAGAGGAAAACAAAAGTGTTACACTATGCCGTATATTACAGTAGATTCCAGAGCCAATAGATAAGCACATTGCACATGTCCAACAGTAAATATATTAATTTGCAAGAAAAACAAGCACCTAATGTTTTAGTGACCAAAACAGTGAAATCGACTTCCTGTAGCGGCCGTCCTGTGGACCAGTCAAACAGTCGGAGCATCGGGTCAAGTCGGCAGGAAGTCCAAACACCACTTCCCCCAGCACAGAGGAAACGAACCTGCTGCTCACTGCGTTCAGAGACTGAGAAGGTTTGCTGTAATGGAAAATATATATATATATATACCATGAGTAATACCATGAGTAATACCATGAGTAATACCATAAGTAATACCATAAGTAATACCATGAGTAATACCATGAGTAATACTATAAGTAATACCATAAGTAATACCATGAGTAATACCATAAGACTTATGGTATTACTCATGGTATTACTTATGGCATAAGTAATACCATGAGTAATACCATAAGTAATACCATAAGTAATACCATGAGTAATACCATGAGTCATACCATGAGTAATACTATAAGTAATACCATGAGTAATACCATAAGTAATACCATAAGTAATACCATGAGTAATACCATGAGTAATACCATAAGTAATACCATGAGTAATACCATGAGTAATACCATAAGTCATACCATGAGTAATACCAGAAGTAATACCATGAGTAATACCATGAGTAATACTATAAGTAATACCATGAGTAATACCATAAGTAATACCATGAGTAATACCATGAGTAATACCATAAGTAATACCATGAGTAATACCATGAGTAATACCATGAGTAATACCATAAGTAATACCATAAGTAAGAAGGGGACGTATTCTCCAGATGTTGTGCAGCGTGTACCTACAGGAACGTGTTGCTGCAGTAATGTTGGCAGTCAAGGAAGTTGAGTTAACGTGACCGTCCAGAGCATGATAGGTACCACCGCTGGTTCTTACCTCGAGCTTCTGGCTGACAACATCCACCACATGGACTTTGTTCCAATATCCCACCCACAAGCGGCCACCTTTAGCGAGGCAGCAGCGGATTGGCTGCAAAGGGTTCAATCCAAGAGGCATCACCGAGTGCGACTGTAGATTCCAGCCGCCTGTCAACAGCACTCGTCGATTCATTATTCACGTCACTGAGCATCAATTTTGGTCTTAAATGGGAAAGGAAGAGATTGATCCATCGAGACTTTAACATGAAGGGGAAAAATTACCTGAACTGTGTGAGAAAAATGCTAAAGTCCCATCAGCTAAACCAGCGATGACTTGATCCTGGGAATACCTGTCAGTCAACAAAAAGCAGCTTTTCAAAAGATTCTTAACGAAGACACGAACATAACTCAAACTAACATTCAACTAATACTTCAATATGACCACAAATGGGTTTAACAAAAACTCACTGGAGCGAATGAACACCTTCTGAGAGATAAACCGACTGCAGACAGCGCCTCCTGCCAGCAGAGGCCGAGTGTATCATTATACTGTGAGAAAGGGACATGGGGGGGGGGGGGGGGGAACAAAGAGATTAGAGTGCTTTGCCAGCACCCTTGTTGCTGAGAGAGTTGTCTTCATTGAAGAGAGCATGTTTATCCAGCGCCCACTACCTTCCTTCCTGAGTTCCGATCCACACTGTTCCTGCAGTGTCACCTGACATAACAAGACCAGAAAGGGCAGGAAGTGAGCAGTTATCAGTTTGGTACAGGAGGATATTACAAGTACAGAATACATTAGATAAGTGGTCTGCTGCAACCCATTGTACTGGCACTGACCTATAGGAGGAACAGCGCAGATGCAGAGAGCAGGAGCTGTGGGAGGGAGGCAGAACTGATCCAGTACTGTGTTGGACCGCGCCGGATCGATCACAGTGATCTCACTGCGGGAGGCAGGGCCCGAAACGACCCACACAGAACACTGGCAGAGACAGACAGATATGGAGTTTGTAAAGATGAGTGTTGTGTCTATGGGCAGTGTTAGTTATGGCTTGGTACATGGTGATTAGAGTTGGACTGCAGTTGTTATTCAACCAGGATAATGACAGACTTACTGTGGCCTCTCCTGAGATCTCAGGTGTGACTGCAACCGCACAGTTCAGCTGAAGAGAAAAATAAGTGAGGGCCCTCGTTTCAATGCACCAGAGGTTTAATGAAAAGGCTCCTGGGTTCTTGATTTAGAGAGATTAGCAGTAATAATCTCTACCTTGGCTGTGGAGTCCCTTTGATCCAGCAGTCTGAGCTGCAGTAGAATAGGCACATCCTTCGGCTCTGGCACAGGTTCATGGGATTCCTACATCACAGTGCATCACCGTGATTGCGTTAGGATTGTGTAAATGTAGATATCGAGGTATGTTAAACGCTCTGTATTCTGTACTCATGGGTTGAGTTCAAATAAATGCTCTATGGTAGCCCATTTTAAAACCATCTTCGCTTTTACACAGCCTCTCACACTGCTGCATCTCCATGGACCCATGTGTGTGTTTCTACCTGTGTGTGTGCCAGCGGTGTGCTCCAGCCGTGGATCTGCCGTTTTCCAAGCGATGCCCAGATGTGCGAGCGAATTTCTCTGTAGAGTTCTCGCCTCCTGACATGAGGAGAGAGAGCAGCGGGAGAAGCAGATCTAGAGAGAATGCTTCTGCTGTTAATCAGCTTGACTGAGACGTTCATAACAATCACAGTGTGTTGCAAATAATGAAGTGAATGTCACCGCGTATGACCAGAAACATGAGCTTACTCGGCATGAGGGTGACTGGTAGCCGGTCGTTGTGGAGAGCGAGTGAGTGGTGGGGAAGTTGGCATGGCGAATGCAGAAGCAGAGGGTGGGATTAGAGACACCTTGGACAGGCCAAACAAGCGGTTGAACCTGAAGAAAAAGAAGAACAATTTGCAATATTTCATAAAGACAATGAACTGTCTGACGACAGCAGTTAGCAAACGTGCAAAGATAGAGCACACTTGCTTATTTCAGCTGCCCTATGTGTGCCTCCACAGACAGATTGAGTATGAATACAAAAACATCAAATATTATTCCCTCTCAGGCACGTGTTGCTCAGCTGACATCGTTTACATATTCAAACCCTCACTATGCTCAGGATTATTTCTTTTAACAATTTTAAGGAGTTTTTGTGTAACTCCGAAACGCCAACGTCTGAGAACCAAATGAACCCCGAGCTACATTCCCACTGTTTGATATTCGTATTTTACTGTGTTTATTGACAACAGGTTGCTTTATCAACATAGGGCAATCTGGCAAAAATTCCCATCTTGGCATTACCCAAATGTTAAAAAATGTATAATACAGTTTATTGTGTCCTTTGTTATTAGTTGTATTATTTATACCTGTGTTACTGACGCACAGTAGCACAGGCATGTTCCTCTGCAGTTCTCCAGCAACTTTAAGTGTGTTACGAGGATAAGAACTTCATTGAAAATTGAGAGGATTGATATTCAGTGCGATATCAAAACACTTACTTTCGCCAAACACTTGACCTTTTGTCTTCTGTTGACCTCTCATCCTGTGTTGCTCTGAAAAAGAAAGAGACACAGAAAAACGCAAAATCAGGTTGGAGATTAAGAACCGGGAACACAGTTGTTCTTGTTTTAAACTAATTGTTCTATTGAAGCTGACATCAACGCAACAAAAACACATGAACAACTCTGTGGATTCAGTAGCAGTTACCGGAGTGTCTGGCTGCGTCGCACAGCTTCCTGCAGCTCAAGCAGACGCTGCTTGTATTGGTTCTTCTCCATGACCACACGGGCCATTTCAGAGCGAGAGAAGTTGCGCATGCACGTGGGTAGAGAGGCCTGAAAGGAAAGATTTATGCTATTTAATGGATTGTCTCCATCAGTTTCATCATATGCTCACTTTGCAGCGATGATGTAATTGCTGAGTAGATTTGAAAATGACTCGCATCAGGATCCTCAGACTGGCAGGCTTCCAGTTCTTTACGAAGTCTAATGGACACAAAGCACAGTTATTGTAACGTCAGTAAATAGTGTTATAAAATATGATAATATCGGCATTATGATTTTTTTTAAAAAGCAATACTTTTTTCAAGAATGAATAACAGTTTTTTCCACCTCTTAATTTCCTCCTCCTTCTCCTTCATCCTCCCCTCTAATCGTGAGACGGTCCCTTGAAGAGCGGTCCCCTCCAGTTGAAGAGCAGAGCGGTCATCGGTGAGCTCTACGACCCGGGATATCAACGCCTTACGGGCAGCGTCCACTGACTCCCTGATGGAATCAGAACACATCGAAAGATTAGCCATTTAAGATAATGAAGACAAGTAGTAAAAAGAGAAAACAGGTCTGACATCAGTGACGATGACATTTTCTGCTATTATTAATGCGTTTGTACTGAATAAAGAAACCCAGGTGTTGGCAGAGTGCTATGAACATTGGATCAGTCACAACACGATCAGAGAAATTAAATATAGGACTTACTGGGTGACTTTTAGTTCCTCATACTGAGAAAGTATCTCCTCAAACTGGTCTGCACCGCCTACACAGAAACACATAATGCTTGAACACACACAGAGACATATTGATTGGTTTTCATATCTACTCTTCATTCACATCCAAGAAGAAAAAACTAAATAAAATGAATGTGAAATAGTTTAAAAAGTAAGTAATGCTTTATGAAACGTAAGGCAAGAGAACCTTTTCACTGAACTACATTTGTAGTTCTTGTTCGTCGGGTTTACATAGTTTCAGTCACTACTCACATCTGTGATCACTAACTCTGTTGTATAGATCATCACAATGATAACTGTGGATGAGTCAGAAGCACATGAAGCATGTTTGTGACATTACCTCTCACACTGGCCCCTCGGTCCACACTCTCCACGTAATCCAGACTCAGGTCGGACAGCTCGGAGAACACGGAGTCATTGTTGCGCAACTTGTACTCCATAAGATCATCTTCCTCCACCTCCACCTCCTCCTTAACCAGAAACTTTTCCTGCCTCCCTCCACCTTGCACCTCTTCGACTTTGCACTCCCTCTCCTCCACCTCCCTCATCTCGTCCTCCACGGTGATCTCAGACTCATCTCCCGCTGGATTTGTGGTGCTGATGAAGATACAAGTGACAGAGGATCAAATGTGGAGAAACTGCGTGTCTCTTCGCTCTGAGTGAGCATGAGCTCTAGAGATCTAGGGTTTAGTTAATGGTTACACATTCGTTTCACTGACTTCTGCAATCCACAGGTTTATGGTTTCATGTTATTACCTTACAATTCCACCGCTATGAAATTGCTTCAGCTCAGGAGTGGAGCTTATGATGTTATTGATGAATCTATCTGCGGCGGGCTTCACGGCGATGACAATTCCCTTTTCTGTCTTGACCCCTAGATCTTCCAAACTGGGGGGACCAGACTGTGAATGTGGTCTTCGCATCATCTGCAACAAAAGGAAGAAACTAAATATATTTCTCTGCCAAAATGTTGTATGAAAATAAACTCAAAATATAGTTTTATGTGTAGCATCAGAATATGTTTACCTTGTCATTCATACTGAATCCTGACAAGACTTGGTTGGATGGAAAGTAATTATTCTTGAGACCGACCTGATTCCTAAACGCAAAACATGCATTGTGACAAAGAGAAGAAAAGTAAACTGAATTAACTTCATCAATTTATGCTAATTTCTTACATTTTGCAGAAACATTACAATACATTTTCATGCAGAACTGTTGCCATTATTAAATTATAGCCCATTGTCTTTGATTCATACCCAGCAACAACTGGAATATCAGTTAGAAAATTCCCACTAAATTTTTTTTTTAAGACTTAATGCTCAAAGATGAAATTATAACTTTCTTGCTAACAATTTGCACATAAGTCTCATTTAATACAAATACAACATGGACAATGTACGAGTGTGTTCACAGGTGTGACTAAATGTCAAACTGCCATCTCAGAGCCTTCTTTGTGAAACACGCTCGACAGTATAAACAATGACTTTAGATAGAGGTGTGATGCGTCATTACAACCTTAAAGGAGAATCTCTGTCAGAATCTTTTCTCTTTTCCAAAACTTCCCGATACGTGTAAACCAGCTAAAGGAGAAAACATCAGTGATATGTAAGAAATACAGTAATGAACAAAAGTCTGATCAATATTTAGAAATGGTGTTTAACCCTCCTGTTACCTTTAGGGTCAATTTGACCCCATTCAATGTTTAACGTCGGTGTTCTTTGGGGTCAATTTGACCCCAGGCTGTTTTTCACTGTGTCAAACATATAAGAAATATCAACTTTTTTATATATTTAAAGGGCTATTTAGGTAGTCAACAAACAAATATAAAGTACCTCACACTTAAACTTGGGAAACAATATTAATTCTAATAATTTTCTGGAGGTTTTAATTGCTGGGGTCAAATTGACCCCGAGGGTAAAATATGTTCGTCAATGTGAAGGTAACAGGAGGGTTAAGAAGTCGCTGCGTGGTGATGATGCAAGAGACTAAACAGCCGTGTCTGACCTTGCTGTGCGTTTGCCTCAGTGTGCTCAGCTCTCTACTCAGGTTTGCCTTCTGGTCCTCCAAGGCCATCACTGCAAGAAGAACATGATAAAAACGTAGTGGAGGCTGCAGCTCTTCATCAGCCAGATTTAAAATGCATCTAGTCATAAGATGCACAAGAAAGATCACTCCGTCAATATTCAAATACTCACAGTGATCAGCCTGCTCCCTCGCCTTCTTCTCCAGCTCTCTACCTCGCCGCTCTCTCTCCGTTTCCCTCCCCCTCATGGCTCTCCTTTCTTGTTCAATCTGGTCATCCAGCTCCAGATACCTCTGAAGAAAACATAATGCTTGACCAGCTTTGAGTACAGGCAACCGCCGACTCTCACCACTTGACCTAAAACCTTGCATCACACGCTCATCACTCCTCACCTCTTGACTTTCTTTCCGGAGGGCTTTCTCTGCTTGGTATCTCTCCAGCAGCTTTTCCCACTCAACTTTCTCTCTCTCCGCCTCCTCCTCCCGGTCCCTCAGCTGGGCTTTGCAGCTGGCCAGCGCCTCCAGGACCCACACGAAGATGGGTACCAGCGACTCCACCACACCTTCACCATGGTTCTCAATAACTGTCTGATGGGGCAAAGCAGCCGAGTGGAAACCATTCAGAAAAACATGGCGTGTTCTTATAAACAACAATAGTATAGAAGGGACATGTAACGGGAAAGGAGCCGACTTACCTGGAGCTCTGAATACAGTTTTCCTGCCTCTTCACTCACGACATTGGGGTCCAGCTCCACCTCCCCTATCCCACAAAGCACTCTCTCACTGTACTCCATCAGCCGATTATCTTTATTTCCCCTATTAACTGATAAGTGTTCTCAACTCTACCCAGGAGGTGAATGATTGTACAACTCTTTAAGCTGATTCTGTTGCTCTTCTGACTTCCTCACCACATACTACAACTACTTTATCTGGCTTTCTAACATGTCTGCTAACACCAGCACCACCCATCCTCCACAACGTTATGCTTCATGTATCATTGACAAGGGCAGCATGATCTTACACTGAATTAAACTAGTCTTCACTCTAGTGTAATGTTTATCTGACGTCAGGGGGCGTTTCAGAGTCCTGGGAAAGAAAAGAAGAGAATATCAATATAATGATTATTAATCTATTCTACACAGCAGCACAGTTTGATTTCAAGAGGTCAGTCACCTGATGTGGGTATTATGCAAGTGTAGGCATGCCCCCCCCCCCCCCACACACACACACACACACTAATGTGACTAATGTAGTTTGTTTATCATTATCTGCTCATTAAGGATGACATTTGAATTTAAATGGTTGGTTTTACACTAAACAGATATCCATTTAGGATCAGTCACGTGTTCGTGAGCAGGAGAGCACAGACTTCCATGACCTCATGGATTTCTCGTTAAAGTCACTATGTTCAAAGGCCACAAGTAAGTGTATGTATATGGGTTGAATACATGGAAATCTAATTTCAAGCAAAAATAAACTTTGCCTAGTTTCAGCTTCTCAGTTGGGAAGAATTCCTACTTTATTTTGTCTTGTGTAATTGTAAACTGGATATAAGTTTAACTGTTTTATATTGTATTGTATGTGTATATTTGGGTCAGCTATTGTATCAATTAGTTGTTTTTTCAATGTCAAAAACGTGAACAATTCTGACCCTCAGCTTCAAGACATTGTGATGGATATAGTTTTACTATTATTACTATTTCCTGACCGCTTGCAGGAGCTGGCAACTCGTATGCAGCTCATTTATGCTTCTTAAAATATCATTTGTTTTTAGAGTCCCGCTCATAAACTCTAAAGACCCTTTGGTGTTTCATCTAGTGAAGGAATAAAGACACAAGGCACTTGTCTTATGATTATCTTCGCATCTCTCAGAAGGAGTTCATGTCCCGCACAGGAGAGAATCACATTATATTCCCACCAAAGCTCAGTGGACGTTTGCATGTAAACCTCAAACAGCCTCGACCTGCGACCAGCTGATCGAAACGAAAACAACGAGCCTCCACGGTGAGCTGAGAAAAACACAGACCTTTGAAAATGAAACGCATGAAGTGACATAGCATACTGTATAAATAAGTAACGTGACTGACAGTGGACACCTTGGCAGCTCTTTGACATACAAAGTTACTTGACCAAAGAACCAGCCCAGTCGTCGCGCGCTAACTTCACACACTCACCTTTACGACTGAGTCCTCTGTGACTTTCATTTCACAGACCCGAAAATACTGAAATTCCAGCTGTTTTTTTCCTTCGGCCACAATATCAATCACACATAAACCAGTTTAAAAAGAGGTTGTAGTTTGAGTCTGACGTGCAGCGACGGGTCCCTGGAACCGGCCAATCAGAACGCCGCAAGCGTCCGTGCAACCAATAGGCGGGACGAAGAGGCGGGACGTGGGCAGTTTGTTTTCAGAAGGAGGAAAAAAAAAGTTTCCTGAAACTTGAACGATGACACGTGACCACGGAGGTTGCAGCAGCCTGTCAGGTGACCGGAGCAACCCAACCCCAGTCGTATACCTGTCGAGTGATCATACCCGAGAAGTAGCTCGTCTACTAGGACCCCGTGGTGCTCCAAGTGATAAGAGTTGTATCAAAAAGTCAACATTGTGAAACCATGCTTCTTGACAGGGATTCAGGTGTAATGTAAATAAGGCAAAGAGGAAATGCATCTCGTTTAATAGCAACATCCTCTTAAACCCATGTCATTATTACACATAGGCCTACAATGTCCTGTGCCATTTTTCACTATGCAAACCGCGTGGACAGAGGTGCAGTGTTTCCTCCAGTGACTGACTGGAGACACCAACATGTCGGCCTACTGTAAATCATGTCATGAAGTGCACTACAGTTCGGTGTAACTCCAGCAGATGGAGGTAACACGTTTCACACTTCTTGCTCCTCTCCTTCTTTCTTCATGTTTTTAGTTTTTTGGTGATGTTTTTTTCTTCTGTTATGTTCTCTTAATACATCCATGGTTGACATGCACGCAGTGGTCCTTTAAGATACTGGCCTGCTTCTCTGATCCTCACTTCTTAATATATCCCTCTGCATTGCATTCATTACAGAGCATAATGACACAGTACATCTTACACATTCATCAGTTAGTTTTATTAAAGGGCCAGTTCGCTCCCAAATACGTTAGCCTTCTTATTTACAGTCTTGTGACTTTTACAAATTATAACAACATTAAGAAAGCAAATGAAAAATGTAATTCAAACAATGTCAGATTTATGAGCAGAGCTGTATAACGAGTAGCGCCAACAGAAGTTCAACTGCTGGTTTGGATCCATCGATTAGCAGGATTTCTTACTGCTTTCTTAATAAAAGCAAGCCTTGTTATCTTTTTAATTTCACCCAGGTTAACTCAGCACTCCTGAACTGTCGTATCACTGCTCCTCCATCACACATATAGTAGGTCAAAAGATTCCATAGTACAGTGCGAGAATATATGTGTAATATAATTAATTATATAATACAGTTGTAGAATAATTTTTATATTTCATATTATTTCCACACATACAAACACATTGTACATGTAGTCCATTTATACACGACATGGTCTGTCTTTACAATATATAGTGAGAACAAAAGCAAATACCGTAATGCATCATGATTATGGACTGTGTTAGACAGTGGTGGAAGGGTACAACAATAACTGAATATCTAAATCACTACAAGCAGTCGTCCTGTATTCATTATTTCACTTCGGTAAATGTGAAATAAGTAAATAAAGTAAAAATTAATCAAAAGCTCTTCAATATGACGCCTCTCTAATTGCGTTACATACTGCTGCGTAGTTCAATCTATAGCAATGCAACTAATTATACACAAAAAAACATTTAAATTGGTCAATTTTTTTGTAAAATCTTGATAATCCAATTAACAAAAAAAGATATATATTTTCCTGCCTAATATGATGACTTTGTTGGTTAGAGACAGTCTATTTTAATTGATGGAGACGTTTCACACGTGTCTCTTATCCTCTGTCAAAAGTTCTTCTTTATACTGTGACTTTTTTAATCACCCTGCCACTCTCTACCAGAACTTGTTTTCCGTCCTCTCTCTGTTCTCTGGACGTCTCTCTCTTCTTCTTCGTCTTGAGGTAAAATGCCACCACACTTCCCACCACCACAAAACTGATGGTCAGAATCACGAATCCCAGCCCCAGTAAGTGAGAGGTCCTTCCTTTAGACCGGTTCAGTTGGTCCCACAGACCCACAGCCACACAACTGAGGCCGATGAGAGTTCCCCAAAAACCAAAGGCCAGCATGCAGGATCCACAAGACAGCTCAACACCCCCGGTCACCAAGGTGATGCCCGCCACCGAGACGACCCCACCTGGTAAGGTCACCGTTTCAGATTTAGGATCGTAGGTGACGGTGGAAGTGACATCTGATAGAGCCGAAGGATCGAGCGTATTCATCTTGGTTGTCATGGTTCCTTTTTATTTCTTTGTCAGATGGTCAAAAGGGTTTTTCTTGCAGCTTCTTCTTCTTCTTCTTCTTCTTGTTCTTCTTCTTGTTCTTCTTGTTCTTCTTCTTTCTTACACCTACAACACGACCCATAGTCCTGATTAAAATACACGTGACATCACATTTCATTTTGCCTGATGAAAGATTGTAAAAATGATTTCATCCCTTGTTCCAACTCTTCATTGAAGCTATTTGATGTTGACACCGAGGGAAATACTCAAACAATATCAATGTATTTAATATTATTTACACGGTTACCAAAAGATTGCCTCATACATTTATTATTTTGGAAACTTCGGGAGCTCCAAATAACTTGAAATAAAGATCTGTGGGTGTGAACAATGTTGAGTGTGTAAAGACTGATTCACTGGTTGGCTGGGTTTTGAAAATATAGAATAATAATAATAATATTTGATCATAAGCAATATGACAACAATTGTTTTTTGCTTAACTGAATTAAGATACAAAGCAACTGAGTTAAAGTTCACATACATACAAATGAAACTCAATAAAGATGTTCCCTGCATGATAACTATAATGCCCTCGTTTCAGCCAACTGCAATACGCCTGAATATAAGCCTGACTCTCTTCAACCCAATGGACAATGGCAGGTCTGGAATGGAAAATTATGTGATGCTGACAGAATTGCTCAAGCCCATGACATTTGTAAATACTAAATGGAGTCTCCTATATTTACTTTTTGGGTAGAATAGAATATAAAAGAGTTGGACCCTGGCTTAAAGCAGATATTTGGCTATTTATATAAAAAACCAAGCATTGCTTACCTCAGTGTTGAATCAGGACCTCAAATGTCAGTGTTAAGTAAAGGTCCCTTAAAATCATAGATGTTTAAAGTGCTGCTGACTTTCTTTCTGGACAATACGTGTAGAAATGTGAGCAGGGGCCCCGAGTGCTGTTCCCCTTATCACACACGTCACAACATGAGGCCTCACAAGATGGTGGACACAAATGTCAAGATTGTTGTCACCATTTGTTTGTTCCTCTCTTCCCTTGTGTTCAGAAGGAAGCTCTTGTCCGTCATTAAGCATCATTACAACCCATTACCAGATATTTATCTAGGAACAACTCCCTTCCTCTTTGCCTCTTTCTTTCAGTCTTCAGTCGTGTCCCACAAAGCATTGTTTGGGCTGAGAGTGGATTTTTCTTTTTTTCTTTTCCTGTTCAGCTTCAGAATTTCTCATGTCACTTGGAGCATGCTGCATGTTATTTATTTCCCCGGTACCTTTGCTTCTAAAACCTATGTTGAAGTATTGGGCATGAATATGATAGAGCTTCCTCTACTGTTATAGACGGCGTGTTGAAAAGTTGTTTTGGGGTCATTGGGTGGTTATTTGGGACATCAACAATTAAAAATCAAAAAAAAAAAAAAAAAAAATTACATTTCCAATCTAATTCAGTGTCTGCGTGAATCCTTTATCAGGTGCAACAACCACCAAATGAGTTTTCCTGACCTGCTGACACTGATGTACAACATATATGTCAGCGCTGACGTGGCGCTGGCTCTCAGGCCGATGCGGTCACACAGGTGGAGCTCGATATCGCCAGTTTATTGGCTTTGATGCTGTCCAGCCAACTGGGATGCTGCCAGTATAGTGAGCCACTGGTCTAATTGAAGCTATTTCTAGAAGTGTTGACTTCTACTATAAATAAACTTCCACCTGTTACTGCAATATTTTTAACCTGTATAACACTTCACTGCCTGCAAAGTACATAGTATTATTATTGTTTCAAAGCATTGTAATATCTGCTATTTATATTTTCTCATTTCTGCATCAGTATTCATATAAGTAACAATTATACTTATACTTACATCATTATTATTACTTAGATCCTACATATTGTGGTTATACATCAATAGTATATGAATACTTCAACACAAGTATAAAGGCTAGGGTTGAGGTCTGGTGTCAGCTAGTGATTTGTGGATGGGGGGGGGGGGGAATTATATCGGCAATGGCACTCAGAGGATGATGATGATGGTAATTGGCTGATGTTGGATTGGGTGGGAGAGGCGGGTCAGGTAATCCAATAGACGGACTCACTGAGCATTCTTATGGAGCAAAGAAATTCCTTCTGCAAAAATAAGACAGGGATGAACGTCATCATATAGTGTAATAGAGTGTAAATAATGTTGCGAATAAAAATGTCAGTAAATGCTTTCATCTGTCCTGTTTATGCAACTTTGTAACACTTAAAGACCGCCAAATTATTCAGAAATAACAAGACAATCCAGATACAACTTTCAGTCTTTTCAAAGCAGACACTGATGCTGTAAATAATGAGAACGTGGCAGCCCAACAACAAAACACAAGGAAAGACGGGCTAATGATTTAAACATTGGGCTCAGTAAAACAAACCCAAGCTAGTGACAGACAAATCAGTGAAACGCCGCCATAGCTCACGTAGCACGGGAAGGAGGTCACGCACAGAGAAGGCCGGGAGGGAAGATGACGTGAAAGGCGTAGGTGGGATTGGAGTAGTGGGGGGTTAAACTGCCTGGACAGATGGTAGTCTGGAATTATGTCCCAGTGGTCAACTAAACCCCTTGAAAGGCCATCACTGAAATAGCAGACATACTGCTGAAGAATTTAAAGGTGGCTTTGAACACCCCCGCCCCCCTCCTCCTCCCTGTGCCATGTAAACAGTGGTTTCCCACAACGTGTCTGCTGCGTTGGTCAGTGCATACTAGTAATTAAAAAAATTAAACATTTGTAGCAGCAACATATGTCAATTTCAGGAAGTTATTGTAACCGAAAGGATCCAGTGAAATGCATTGAACCTCTTCTGATTGATCAATTAAGGCTTTCGTAAGACCGAAAACACCACGGGGCATAAGTCTACTATAATCATTTATTTTAAAATGATCAGAATGATGAACTCTACACTGTCATATGCTGCTGATATTTCTCGACTTCCAGAACCAATAGAGAAAAGTAGGATACGGGGGTTCGTTTTGGTCGAAAGCTCAGCGCCCTTAAATCCCTCATTAACAGAATTAACCCTCGGATTGTGTTTCCGCCCCCCCTCCTTATCTCTCCCTGTCCACTGTTGAGACACATCCTCACCGCTCCAGCCATCAGCTGCCCACACAGCACACAGGTGAGCTTTCTCTACAAGTTGGTCATCCTCACCATGT
The DNA here is from genome assembly GCF_029220125.1 of Pseudoliparis swirei. Lineage (NCBI taxonomy): Eukaryota > Metazoa > Chordata > Actinopteri > Perciformes > Liparidae > Pseudoliparis > Pseudoliparis swirei. Next base: position 14,345,155 of record NC_079409.1, read on the forward strand.
GATTTATTTATATCAACATTCAGGATTCATATGTGCACTGTATCATAGCCTACGTGTGCTTATTTTTTTTTGCAGAGTTGGACAGGAGGTGTGAAATATTTAAAACGAAGGGAAAATTGAGGTGGAACAGGACAACGAATTAATATTTTCCGGTGAGTTTGTCAGAGGTGACAGATTACTAAGACACTGAAAGCAACTACCATGGGAAATACTACCAGTAGCGCAATATCAAAGGAGATCCTGCAGGACCTCAAGCTCAGCACCAAATTCACTCAAACTGAGATCTCCCAGTGGTACGAGAACTTTCAGAAGCAGTGCCCCACGGGACGCATCACACCGGGAGAGTTTGAGCAGATCTACACCCGCTTCTTCCCTGACAGCGACGCCAAGAGCTACGCACGACATGTGTTTCGCTCCTTCGACACCAACGATGACGGCACTTTGGACTTCAAGGAGTACATCATCGCACTGCACATGACTTCCACCGGGACGACGTCACGGAAACTAGAGTGGGCCTTCTCACTGTTTGACGTGGACAAGAACGGATACATCAGCAAGACGGAGGTGACGGAGATCTGCCAGGTGAGGGGGGACACGGCGTCAGATGGAAGAATTAGACTCTTTTATTCTATTTATTATAGTTTGACAAAAAGCATTTCATGGTTTTAACTATTTCTAATGTGTGATGTGTCTTTCACTAAACATGTTGCCTCTTCAGATGCATTCATCCGGAGAGTAATATCAACCATGTTGACTCGGAGTGCCAAAGACAGAAAGACGATGTCATTCTCCCATAATGTTCATATTCATCGCAGCTATAAACAAATACAATTACATATTTAAGTTGTTCTCGTGGTCCTCAGGGGAATGTTTCATTCGAGGATGTCAAAGCTACAGAAGAGGATTCTTGACATCACGCAAATAAATGCCATTGCTTGCAGTTTTTTTAAATTAAATTTATAATGTTCAATGTTAATTTAATTTCTTTCTAGTTTTGGAGACTTATGGTTGGCCTGCATCGTATTGTCAGGTCTTCCTTTAACTTTGGCCACAACCTTTGTGGTCCACGTAAAATTTAGTTTAGTTTAGTTTAGTTTAGTTTATTTCGATCAGCAATACTATACAAAAATCAAAATTTCAACAAAAGAAGAAAGTGGCCGACCGAAAGGGTCAAGGCTGATGCTATCAAGCTTATAAGTGCCCTAACCTATGCTTTCATGAAAATACTTATTTTAAAGAACCATTACATATACCTATATATATATATATACATAAACATATACACATGCATACAAATTCACACACCCATATAAACATATATACACACACATACCTACATATACATAAAACAATCAACAAAACAAGAACAAAAAAGCTTGTCCCCATTATCCATCACTTATGAAGCGTCATCAATGCTGATACGTCTGTACTTGTCCAGAGTCATGTCTTTAATTTTTTTTTTTGAATATCACCAGATTCGTACTTTCCTTGATGTCATCAGTTAAACTATTCCACTGTTTCACCCCACAGACAGATGTACACATGTTTTTTAGAGTTGAATGAACAATCGGCTGTTTGAAATTCCATCTCCCTCTTAGTTCATACTCTCCTTCTCTATCTCTAAAAATCTTTTGAATATTTCCAGGAAGTGAATTATGTTTAGCTTTGAACAGAATTTGTGCTGTTTTGAACTCTACTATATCCCTAAGTTTCAGTGTATGTGATTTTAAGAACAGTGAATTGGTGTGCTCAAGATATCCTACATTATTTACGATTCTAATTGCTCTCTTTTGCATGATGCATAATGGCTGTATGGTGCTGATTGTCGGCGACTAGATTTGGTTGTATTCAGCCACGTTTTACAGAGTATACAAAGACTAATGACAGTAATCAGGGACTAGCCATGAGAAAATGGGTTGGCCTGTAGCTTTTCTCTAAATGTCAAGTTGTTTTGCATCAGGCGCTCTATAAAACACAAAACATTAACTTGAGCTTCCTCCCCCAGGATACACACTTCTGGGCATGCATACATTTATTTGATGTGCTTTGTTGTGCTGTTGACATTCCATACATTGTTTGTGTGAGAGAAATGTTGCAGCATTATCACTGATCTTACCCCCCCCCCCCCCCCCAGGCCATATTTAAGCTGATCCCCAAGGAGGAGCAGTGCAAGCTACCAGAGGATGAGAACACACCCGAGAAAAGAGCAACAAGCTGTGGTCGTTTCTCGAAAAGAAAGACAACGGTAAAGGGAATATAACACACGCATGCCCACACATTGTGCCCCATCATATGTACGTATGTACTTATGTCAGGGAGAGATGAAATCGGCCTAAGCTCTTTCTACCTTTCGTCAACAGCTGTTCTCACATCCTGTCGTGAAGATTACTTTTTTACATCTTTTTGGCTTCACAATAATACGAGCAATAAATCCACCTGAGGCACATCTCCCCCCCCCCCCCCCCAACACCCCAGTTACAGCATCCCATGTGTCATGCAAGCTTTAATATGTTATTATGTATGTAGCAGCCATGTATCATGGAGCCTCAAGTGACTCTACATGCTTTGCGTGCTACTGCACACAAGTGATTAGACCGACGTCTTAGATAACATGAAGACGCATTATTCAACCTCCTCCTTACCCCAACACTTCTTACTGTATATCTTGTTTACTGTTTTCTCTTCATTTCCCCGCCTCACAGAGCGACTGGCCGAAGGAGAGTTCATCCAAGGAGTGATTGAAAATGATAATGCAATGCGTCTTATCCACTACCAACCAATTAAACAATAAAGTCATTCCTACTTCGCCCACTCTCACTTGGCCCCAGATGCCCCCCCCCCCTACTACCTCTCAACCCCTCTGTGTAAATACTCTTTTCTCCATTGTTGTTCATGTTATATGGATGATACATTTATATCAAGTTAAAAGACTAAAATATAGGCACATCATGTCGTAGTGTTTATAGTGTGTGTACAGATCAAAATAAGATTATGGTTATTATTGATGCAATACATATTATATTATATATATAAAGAATGTGCACGATAAATATAGTCCTATTGTTAATCTTTTAAATGGTTGAAATTTAATTTTGGCTGCAGATAAATGAATGGTAATGACAACTATTTAAGTATCACACCTGATTGTTAGCTCATTCTTTTTATTTTTACAGAACTGGAAATGTCTTAAAAGAAGTCGTAGCTCATTAAAGGTTTTCTCAAAAATCTGTGCTTTGAAAATATTAATTTATTTGTCTTCTATTCTTCTATGACCTGGAAACATAATGTATGATATAATGTTGACAAAAATGGCGCTTTAGGTCTTATATTTTTAATCATGTTCATCCCGGACAGTAAATCCAGGAGCATCCCACATGTAAAACCAACAAACATTTAAAGTACATTTTGGTACACTCATTTTGAAAATGTGCCTGTATAATTTTACGTTAAACACAGTAAATACTTAAACGTGATATCCAGCTAAAAACAATTCTTTCCCTGACATTTTTCATGGTGCAGATATGTGTGTGTGTGTGTGTGTGTGTGTGTGTGTGTGTGCCTGTGTTTCTTTCCAACTTTCAGTCCGACCCCCCACAACCCGCTCCCTCCTCCACCCCTCCATCCCTTCACATGCTGTCCATCTCTCCTCACTCTATTCCTCCTTCTTTCCATCCAACTCGGGATTACTGGTTTACACGTAATCTTCTGTTCAACATCAGAGAGCAGACTTTTCAAAATCTCTGTAATCTTTCTACACTGTGTGTATGTATCGTATGGGTTCGTCTGTGCATCTGCAGAGAGACTGTGTTTTTTGTAGCCTCTGGTTTACATGCATTGCACTAAAAATTGTTCATAAGCAAGAGAAGAAGCAAAAGGAAGCATGTCGCCACTAAATGACAAAGTATTGTATATTTACTTTAAAGGACGGGCTGATCTGTTTCAACAGGAGAAGAAACATTGACCCTGTCTAAGCAGTGAAATGATCAGTAAACAATAAAACGATTTAAACATGTATATGCCTTTACATAAAGAGACACACATTTACTTTCCTAGCATGAGGCTGTTATGATTTGGAGTGTTTCCTGTTTTGTTTTGAAGTCCCTGTCTTGTTTCCTGTTTCCCTGTGCTTCGTTCCCTGTGCTTGTCTATTTCGTTCCTGATTGTTCCCAGCCACGCCCTGATTGTTTCCACCTGTGTCTCCACCTGTGTCTCGCTTCCCCAGTGTATTTAGCCTGTGTCCTTCTGCTTGTTCGGTGTCTGGTCGTTTTTGTTCCTGTCCGGTTCTTGTCCCTGTTCCTGTTTGTTTCTCTCCTGTTGCCAGACTGTGGTTCTGCTCAGTGAACAATTAAAGGAAACCTTTTTATTTTGAAACTCTGCCTGCTGCGTTTGGGTCCAAACCTCTGCGCGATCACGACAGAACGACCAGACCCAAGAAGATGGACCCAGCGCAGGAGAGTTTTTACAACATCATCAATCGGACCATTTCGTGGAAGCACCCGGCAGTTCCGGTTCCACCGACGCCAGCACCCAGGACCTGGGAGGAGATACAGCAGAGTTTATCCGACATAATCAATCGGACCATTTCGTGGAAGCATCCGGCTCCAATCCCCGGTGTTCCGTCACCAGTTCCAGTCCCCGGTGTTCCGTCACCAGTTCCAGCCCCCGGTGTTCCGTCACCAGTCCCCGGTGTTCCGGCTCCAGTCCCCAGTGTTCCGCTTCCAGTCCCCGGTGTTCCGTCACCAGTTCCAGTCCCCGGTGTTCCGTCACCAGTTCCAGCCCCCGGTGTTCCGTCACCAGTTCCAGCCCCCGGTGTTCCGTCACCAGTTCCAGCCCCCGGTGTTCCGTCGCCAGTTCCAGCCCCCGGTGTTCCGTCGCCAGTTCCAGTCCCCGGTGTTCCGTCGCCAGTTCCAGTCCCCGGTGTTCCGTCACCAGTCCCCGGTGTTCCGTCACCAGTCCCCGGTGTTCCGTCACCAGTCCCCGGTGTTCCGTCACCAGTCCCCGGTGTTCCGTCACCAGCCCCCGGTGTTCCGTCACCAGCTCCAGTCCCCGGTGTTCCGTCCCGTCCGGCCCCGGTTCCCCGAGATCCGTCCCGTCCAGCCCCGGTTCCCCGTGACCCGTCCCGTCCAGCCCCTGTTCCCCGTGACCCGACCCGTCCAGCCCCGGTTCCCCGTGAACCGTCCCGTCCAACCCCTGTTCCCCTAGCTTCCCGTTCCTATCCTCCGGCCCGTCTTCCGGAGCGCGTCCCTCGTCCGGGTGGTCGTCCCCCGGCCCGCCCCCCAGACTCTGTCCGCCATGCACTTGGCCCCTCCTCCGGCTCCCCTCCACCCGCCCTGGTGGGACGTCTGGAATCCGTCCCTTGAGGGGGGGGTACTGTTATGATTTGGAGTGTTTCCTGTTTTGTTTTGAAGTCCCTGTCTTGTTTCCTGTTTCCCTGTGCTTCGTTCCCTGTGCTTGTCTATTTCGTTCCTGATTGTTCCCAGCCACGCCCTGATTGTTTCCACCCGTGTCTCCACCTGTCTCGCTTCCCCAGTGTATTTAGCCTGTGTCCTTCTGCTTGTTCGGTGTCTGGTCGTTTTTGTTCCTGTCCGGTTCTTGTCCCTGTTCCTGTTTGTTTCTCTCCTGTTGCCAGACTGTGGTTCTGCTCAGTGAACAATTAAAGGAAACCTTTTTATTTTGAAACTCTGCCTGCTGCGTTTGGGTCCAAACCTCTGCGCGATCACGACAGAGGCACTGAGAAATACCCAGAAAACAGTCCCAGACACAGTCGTGCATGTCAGCGGGACATATTTATAGTGTAGTCTTTGCAGTTTGACATGCATTTATTTAACCGGCCTTCAAACACACATTTGTATTTTCCTGCTTCACTGAAAGTCATCGTGAAAGAAAAAAACAGGATGTAGGCTATTTGCTCACGTTGATCGTCTTCAGCACGGTGGCAGCGTCATTCCTTTTGCCGTTTTTTCAGTCTTTTTCAGTTGATGGATATAAAAGATCCCCTAACAAGGTGAATCAACTCGGTCCATGGCCTCATCCATCTCTCTCTCACAGTCTTCACATCCCTCTGGGCCACAGCCTCCAACCAAAACTAGCGTTGGCACGTCTCCATTTCCCACTCCGACCACACTGCCGCTCGGGGCCCACGCGACGTCGATCATGCCCTCCGGACACTGCAACAGGCCGCTGACGGAGTAGAGCCCGCCTCCTGGAATGACCTCATCGTAGGAGGGAGCGTGAGTGCCGGCTCTCGCCTCCTCCAAGCGGAGCCTCCGTTTGCGGCGGAGCTCGATGATGGTCTTCGTGTAGGAGTTGAGCGTGACCACGGCCGCGCCCATACAGCAGCTGAAGGACACCCAAGCAAGACTGGGAACAGGGGAGATGTATCATCATTAAAGACAGAAGACACTCCTGGAAGAACGTGCTTTCACAACGCAGCTTCATGCTGTCGCAAAAGAGCGACCACCTACGCAAAAGACCAGCCGTAGTCCCAGGACTGAGGCCTCCAGTCTTTGGGGCCCATGATGACTGTCATCTGAAACACTGTGGTGAACATCATATGTGCCACCATCCCTAGAAGACCTATACGGGGGTGGAACAAACAAAAAAACAGACAGAAAAAAGAAAGACGACCATGCGAATAGAGAATCATATATGGAGGAGGTTGTTATAAGTTAGTTAAATCAAAGATAAGTGCAACATAAGGATGCACTGCGCCTCACCTGATAACACCGTGCAGATAGCTGCATAGGCATTAATCTTTAGCGAGTGCATCTCTTTCTTGGAACACAAGACTTCCAGCCACATCAGTAAGAAGCCCATCCCCAGCAGGCCGATGTACGTAAACTCTGAAACAACTGAGAGCCAGAGCACACCTGCAACATTGAAAATACAAACTTATTTTAATCACACAAATCGATATAAAACAATGTATAATAATGTCATGTTGTTTTATAAAGCGGCTCAAACACAACTCGCCTTGTGTTTCTCCAGGTGTTAACTCGATAAAGCTTCGACATTTCTCCCCTGCCAACCAAAATATAAAGATATGAACAAAATGAAGACATTTCTTTCAGAACAAATGCAATGATTAGAGAACTGAGACTGAAAAGAACCTAAGAAAGCCCAAAAAAACAAGCATACAGAGAGTATAACTGATAATGTGTGTTTGGTTGTGTGTTCTTTGGCCTCACCGTCGCTGTGTTTCTCACAGCTCTCCCAGAAACCAGTGTGGAAGTATCTAAAAGCAAACTTGTCTTCTCCCAGATGTACTGAACTGCGTTGGCCAGCTGCCTCTGTCGGATCTTGGCCAGCTCGTCTCTCCGGGCCGGAGACAGTGTGCGGTTGAAGGGGTTCTGGGTGGGACTCTCTGTGTGACGGCACAAGGGGACGACAATAAAAGGAGCATCCGAGGGACATTGTTCCACTTGCTGAGTCCTGTTGTGGATGATGGAGTTAGTGGCAGGAGTCGAACCCAAGAACGGTGGGTGCACCAACTCGTCTCAGCTCTTAACACCAAGACAGCAACGCTTTCACGCACATCTGTGGGCCAACTTTACTCTGCACGAGCAATATCATGCAAACATGAAACACACTCAGGACCCTCTTCCTATCAGGCACCAGCATCAACAACTGATCCCACTTACAGTGCTTGTATGACTCCCACATGCACTCATACCTCAGAGATCCATAAAAGGTTATTTAACTGAATATTTGACATGCTCAAAAGCTTTATGCACCAATTGCCAGAAACATACAAGGACAGTGTTAGAGTAGGAGATTTAGAACGAGAGAAACGGCGAGCATAAAACAAGTGTGTGATTCACACCTTCTTCTCAGAAGTAACATGCCTCTGTGTCTTCAGTCACATGCTCCTTGTCATCCCACGTGTGTTTCATCATGTTCTGAAGCATAAGGGAGACTTAAATCCACCACAGGTAGATCTTTTTGGACAAGTCAACATGTAGGGATGAAAGATGATTTCCCCCATCATGCAGTAGGAGAAGTTAATCCCATTGTGGATGAAGCATATCTGTTGAGAAAGTAAAAACTAAGCAGCAGGCAGTGTGCCGCCCCCATGGACCCAATAAACCTTTGGGATCCACCCTCACACCCTGCAGATTATTACAAACCCATAATTTAGTTCACTGTGGGACTGAGGTATGTTCAAAAAGAGATTACAAAAATAAAACCAAGGACAATCAGTTTCTCACAGGAGTGAGTTTATCCACTCAGATTAGTTTGAGGTATTGGTTGTATCAAACGGACACAAAGAAATCCAATATTGGTGTAATCAGGTTCAACGGTCAAGGCCATATTCTTTTGAAAAGTCAAAGTCAGAAAGCTGCAATTTATATCCTCGACACGTTTTGGAAGACTTAAGACACGATACGTCTGACAAATGACCACATGACACTCAAACCAAGACACTCAACACATTCAACTCATTCAACATGGGGGACGTTCATTCCCAGAGGCCTCAACAGGCAGACTGAGCGTTAAGGCACCTTCATACATATTCATTCATGAGGAATTCATCTTCATTTGAAATGGCAAAGAAGAGTTTTCCATCACATCTCAGTGTTTGGTCATTTGACTTGATCGGCTCCACTGAGACAGAGTCTGCTAATGATGAAGTTGAAATCTCCGGAAAAGACTGTAAATAGAGTTTGAGACAGGATTGTTTTTGAGGAGTTATGGTGATTGAGCAAGAAATATAGAAATGAAACAAGTGTCTGAATAATTTTTCTTAAAGCAATGGTGCATTATCCTGCTGAGAGTATATGTCTCTAAGACAATAGCCTGTGGCACCTGGTCAGTAACAACATTTCAACATTTAAAGTCAGTTAACATAATCGTCATGGCTGACGATTGCAAAAGCCTAATGCCAAGAAAACAAATGAATGTCTCATGCTGGGCACGACTAATTGTGCCTCACCCGTGAACGTGTTGCAACAGACATCAGGATAAGTCACGGGGCAACTTTTTGCAGTTTAGTATCGTCTACTTTATCTTTGGACCAGTTCAAAGCTTAATACTCTGAAATACTCCAATCCACCAGTGTGGAACATAACAAAGTACATTTAGTCTGTAGCAGCGTACTGTACATCAGAAAGATGTTGAGCGACAGTTTCTCCATGTTGTGCTACTTTATACTTTTACTTCACGACATGTTTTTTTTAATCCACTAAGTTTATTTGACAGCTGTACTCACTAATTGCTTTGCAGATTAACATTTGCCATAAAAAACACACCAACAACCTACTTAAAGAGGTTCTGAGTACTTCTTGCATACTTTTTAACATATCTATTGTAAGCTTGTTGCTTCCTCGTTTGCTAGAAAAAGTTCTTAGTCGCAACTCTTTTTGCTCCTTTGTTCATAGAGTTTAACCTTAAAAAATGAATTCAACATTGTCATTTATGAGATGCTAAATCTGCGCGTGTTCACCAATAATCTTGAAAGTGTTGAACTGAACCTCTCCGCCTGCTAAATGATCTGTTGGAATTCAAAAAAGTGTCAAAATCAGGAGGGAGATGGATATTAAAATAAACGAATGCACACAAATGTACCAGTACAAATAGAAGAGCAATCCAAGTTACGGTAAACGTAACAAAAATAAGCAATAAAGCTGCACAAATGACGTGGAGAGCTCAAAGACAATGGGACATCTACCTGTGGTGTCAGGCTCGCTGTTGTTCTGACCACAGTTCTTCATTTGGACGGGCGACAGGCAGAGTGGCTTCACCACCTTGTGGGTGCCCTCGCACCAGTAAGAGGTGCACAGAGCCAGGATGGAGAGGGCCAGAGCCAGAGTGGTCAAGGTCAAGGAGAGCCAGGAGCGAGATCGACGGGACATTCGCTCCAGCATGGCCACACAGGGGAAGAGGGAGGCAGGGGGAGGACAGAGAGGGGGGGGGGGGAGGTAAAGAAGGGGCGGACGATGCACCTTGGAAGAGGCCAAACAGGACAGATGGAGCTGACGTTTGACGCTGGTTTAAAGAGGTGACGAGCTGCCAGGTTTAAATGGAAAGATAAACACGATGTCCCAGGAGAGACAGAAGAGGACAATAAAAAGCGGACAAAGTGATGCTTTAAAGTCAATGTGATTCAAAGAGAGAAAGAGAAAGAGAGCGAGAGGGGAGGTAGGTGGATGAGATGCTCTAAAGTTGATACACGTGGGAAAAGACAGATGGAAGAAAATATATGAACAAGAGGGGATTTAGGCGGACGGGGTTCACTCGAGGACAACTGCAAGGGCGTAAGAACGCTGGGCAGACCGCGTTGATGTCCTGCTGTCGGCCCCCGTGGTGAGTGGCTGTGGCCATGCATCCCCTGACTTCAGCACGTGCAGACCCTTTAGTGTGTGTACCATAGATCAGTGCGACTGTCCCAAAAGAACATACAATAAGACTAGTATGTTTTAAAGAGGCAATAGCGAACATCTTTAAATTCATCCCAATTCATCACCTGGCAAAAAAAGTAAATTTAAATAGTTAAATAGAGCACATAAAGGCTACAACCAGTGTGTCCATATGGCGATATATGAGTTTGTTGACTATCAGTGAGCCATAAAAGTGCTGAGGACACCTGTCCTCCTGGTTGTGAGGACCGGCTGTCGAGGAGCCAGTGATTGTCCCGTGATCCCGGCTAACATCCTCCTGCTTCCTGATGAACTCACTCAGGCCTGGCCCTGCCGCTCATCATGAACTCCACCGCTGGACGCTGAGTCCGTGGAAGACGAGGCGGAGGGGTGCAAAAACAAGAGATTACTTTTTTTGATTAAATTATGGATAAACCACAGTTGTAAATGAAATTTGTACTCGTAATCCTTGATAATCTTCTTTAATCTGATTGTGTAAACCGTAAGGTGTGTTTTGGTGTGAAGTGCATTCTGACCATGTCTGCTGTCCGTCTCTCATGCAGCGTCTCCCCATCAGCCCACAGAGCCTGAAATACAGCAGAGCATCAGTTAAACCAACTGAGCTCAGCCAGACACACACGGGAACATGGTGGGGTCGAGTACCTAGAATAATGTTGACCATAAACACATTGAGCAACAACATCGGGGGGGAAATTAATCGTGGCTACTAAATTATAAGAATATGTATGTTTCTGGACATGGGTTTTATTTGTATGTTTTACTGTATCTGTGAAAATAGTTGATTAATATATGTAAATTGTACTGCAGCAAGGAAGAAGGCGGCCGGCCTAAATATCTCATTTATGTGATTTTTTAAATGCTAAAGACAGCTAGCTGTACAAGGTACGTGACCTGCACGCGGTTTATCCCAGTATTATCTATATTTCCTCCAGTGTCAAATTCTTCTCCATTAATATTACTCTTCAATAACCTTATGAACATATTCAATATATATATGTATATATATATATATATAATTTGCAACCCGATATTGTTTATACATATATATACAGTATATATATATAAACAATATTGGGTTGCAAATTTACAGCCTAAACAGGCTGGATGCAAGTTCATCTTTAGATTTAGCCGGAATCTTATATGAAGACCGTAACACCAATATACAATTGATTTAATCTTACAATAAAATTGGAAATTCTTTGTGACAAATAAGTTTAGAAACTAAGCAGCTGATTAGAAAATTAAATAAGTTCCATTCCGGCTTAATAAGAAAAGCAATATGTAATTGTAAGTAATAATTGAATGATTGTTTAGTTTCTTTAAATGAGAAAAGAGTGTATAATGCACATAATATAATTTTATCTGAACATCAATAATAACAAACCAAAGCTACTCAGTTCACATCATGAATCAAAAGAAAAGCTTCACATTCTCATCTAAAGATGCGGCGTGTAAAAAAACTACACAATTTGACTGAAATTATATATTTTTTGTTGACCGATAATCTTTTCAGCTTTAGTTCTGATAAAGGAAATCTGTGACAAGGACCCACCAAAGATATTGTTCTTGTCCCTTGTAGCACTCCAGGTCAAACATGAGGTTGCTCTCCCAGAAAAAACACGTTCCCGTCCTCAGATATGTCCGCCTCGTTCGAGAGCCCTAATTAAAAAGCTCCGTTAAGAACTTGATTTTAGTTGCTCCATCTTGAACCGATTCCCCGTGTCACTGACCTCTTCATTTTTGCCCTCTGCATCAGTCACTAGTATTCCTCCTCCAGGAGTGGCCCTCACCCCTCCAGCTGTACTCCTCCCTTTAATCCTCCCGTCCAATAGTTGGACGGAGATGCGAGACTGATGGAGCGACCGTCTCCACGCCACTCTACTCCGTCTTTCATGGGAATTTATGTTACAAACCCATCCTGAATGATGTAATCCCTCTTAGTCCATCTGCTACTATAGTGCCTCCTCTCTTTCTGTCTCTTTTCACAACCTCCCAAACACCTTTAACATCAGTCTGAGTTCTATGCAAATGTGACTTTAACTAAGGACTCAATTATTACACTAAAAGAATGAATATGTGTGTGAACCAACGTATCCACATGATTTGAGCTTTTTCTTTTCCCACCTGATCAGCAGCTGCGCTGTGCAAAGCTAAGGTTAAGGAGCCAAATGTGATTCCTCAAAAAGACAGTTTGAAGAGCGTTATATAGTCACAATACTTTATTTACAATATAGTACAGAAAAACTGAAAGAAAAATACAAATGGAAAAAACAACATTGTGTGCATGTCTGGAAGTTGATTGAAGAAAGGGGGAGGCGACGAGAGCAGTTCAACCCCAGGCTTGAGAATTACAGTAATGCAGAATGAGCTTTCCATCGCTGCCAAAACACTGAAAAAGAGACAAAGAGAGAGAGAGAAAAAATACATTACGGTAAATGCTCATTAAAAAGTAATGCAGAAGAGTGATGCGACAGTACAGTTCCAAAATTACTGAAGTAAATAAAGCTAACTGCTAAATGTAATTTGACATCATTGACCTGATGAGCAGGGAGAACGGATGTCTGCTGTGAGTTCTGGACTCGGAGGACTTTGCTGTCACTTTAATCAGCGGTTTAGGATGTCGGCATTTCTCATGTGGAGCATCCCTCTTATTGCCTCCTCTGCTGGTCAACGCTCCACATGACCATCTCACTCCGATGGGCTGAGCTCCAGAGGCTCGACAATCACATTGGCTACTATTCTAATACTTCATTCAGGGTAAAACATGAAGTTATACTATGGTTACGTGTTCTAAATATTACTACATTATCTGTTCGAGCGTGTATTTACAGTATGTCTCCTATAAAAAAGTCATATTTTCAGAACGTTTACATTATTGAAAAGTTCTTAACGGTAATCACTTACTGAATAAAACAAATATTTCAATATTTGTTGTTGAAAAGTAGTGAAGTCAACATAAAGACTCATTGTGTGGACCTGTGTTGTGTTAGATGGTTTAAGTTTGTGTGTAAGTTAAAGTTGCTTTTCTGTGATTTTAACCACATCTCATAGTCTTTATCAGTGAAACAGAAATAGAGCTTGTGTTTGTTGTGGAAAAAGTCAGAGACTGGACTTTGGAGTTGTGTTATTTTGTTCCACGTCTTGTTCCAAAGGTCAAGAATGCAAATCAATGCTCATGTTTCTAAGTGGATTTAAAAAAGTAAGAAGACAAAAGTGACTCATGTTTTTCTGCTATTGGTGTCTCTTTTAAATCCTCTTTGGTTAATTGTATTATGCCTATTTAAAAGAAGCTCCCGACAGTCATATGACATTAAAAACATGCGTTATATGTACTCACATCAAAAAGGACCCCGACGTCTTGATCCGGTGAGGGGGCAAATGACTGGTTAACATAAATGAACTGGAGAAAAAAAGCAGAAGTAGATAATAACTGAAAGACCTGAAGCATGTTTACAAAGTCTCTGTCCAATGCACGACTTTAGAAAGGGAAACAACGAGTAGACAAACTACATTCTTACCAGTTGTTCACTGCCATCCAGCTTGAGGTAACGAGAGATGAACTGAGACAGGGACTGTATCGTCCTCCCCCTTTCTACGGACCACTTCTTGGTTTTCATTATAGGAGTGGCTCCGACTGCCTGGAGCAGCAAATCAACTATAAAAAATTAGAGAATAATAAATGAAAGTGCTGCCGCTGTATTATCCATAGATTTTAGAAGTTTGACCACACATCTTTAGAATGATTTGCTCTTTATTGTTGACCCTGATTGGAATAACCTGTGAAACTTCAGCACCTAGGAAACAACATTAAAGTTGTTTGGCAAAGTTGAAAATATTTCTTTATTTATTTAATAGTTTCAAAATAAATACATCTGGAACAGAAAACGACCCCTGAATCAAACCTCACACTGCTAATGAAAACAATAAGAAAACAAAAAGGAGTATCTCCTGAATAAACTCTTTACAAACACCAAAACATGGAGCATGATCAGTTCAATAAACTGAGCTGTGGCCGTTTCAGGCTGAAGCTAGCCGGAGTTTGTTAGCTTAGCCTTAACACATTACTCGTGCGTACAATATGTGTTGTTGCTATTGAAATTAACGTGACATGTATTTGATACATTATGAAAACAAATAGAGCCTCTGAAAGATATGTGCCCTCTGAGAGCAAAGAGTTATGACGCCTTGATACGTTTTAGCTTTAGCTTCAGACGTTCCCCAAACCGGAAGTACAATGTTAAAAGCTAACTGTTGATTGGATAAACAAAAAAGAAGAACAACTCCTATTGGCCAGAATGTCTGTACATCATTTACTACGTCATATACCCGGAATTGATTCCTCTAACCATATCAACAATACTCGTAAACAGATGGTGTTATTCGCTTATTTCGTAGAATATTTGATGTGTTACACTTTCTTACTTTTTTTCTTATCATCAGCTGTCGTTGAATCCTCCGAAGGCGGTTGTGACTTCTCTTTTTTCGTTTCTACTTGGGACTCAGCGGTGTCAGCCATCTTCGTGTGACCACTGTGGGCTGCTTTGTGGTTCACGCCCACCTGAGCTGACGAGGCGATTTGCGATGAACAGTCGCTGCTATTGGTTCACATAAACGTCAATCACCAGTACACGTATTTCTATTGGTCAATCCACCTTGGACGACGTGCGAAAGGCTATTCAACATATCTGTCCTCTTCGCTGCGTGCTCGAGTAGTTATTATTTTCCTTTAGCCATATTTGATGATAACGTAAGGCTTCCACTGATGTGGTTGATAGTGTGCTGTTTCTGTGTAACATTCAATGCATTCTTTAACTTGCCAGTAAAATAGGTAGGCTAACGTTACATGTTTTGTTGGTTTCTAATTACAAAGGAGGCGTCACAAGGGTGATACTTTAACCTGACAGTTGGACACTTCACGGTCCTGTTGAACCTGTCGCCCACTTCCTCGCCTCACAATCGGACCATTCAGACAACAACAGTAAGTTAATATTCGTTGTATATTTAAGTTCGCTCAAATAACAAAATGACCGAGGACCGCAGTAATCACCACGTCGCTCCTATGGATTTGCGTTCAGCCACGAGTCGGTCTCACGTTATGAGGACAATGAAGCACAATGGAGGACATTTCGCACAAGGAAGAAAACCTCTAGACACAAACTGCACCATGAAACATTCATTAGAAGTTTAAAATAAAGCTCAAAAGTAGCCACCACTTTGTAAAGAGGACATTCAATGCGAATTTATTCAGATGTTATTGTTAAAAGCTTCAGAGCTATTTAAATGCCAGTAAATACCTAAATAGAGTTGGACCTTAATGTATCTGAACGCTTTCTTTTCTGTGACCTTGCAGTGGCGGGCATCGGCAGACTCTCCACCAATGATTCAGTGCTCCTCCTGTGTGACATGCAGGAGAAGTTCAGACCCAACATCTTTCAGTTCACCAACATCGTCAGCAATGCGGCCAGATTGCTCCAGGTTTGAAATACTCTCCATCACACCAATATCTCATTGTCTATCAGTGGTACGTGTTATACGTATTGATTATTGCTCCCCTTATTCTCACAGGCGAGTCGTGTTCTGGGCATCCCCTCCATTTTGACAGAGCAGTACCCCAAAGGCTTGGGTCCCACGGTACCTGAGCTGGGAGCAGAAGGCATGACCGCTCATGCTAAAACACGCTTCACCATGATGATCGACGTGGTGGAGAAGGAGCTGCAGGACCTGGGGAACCCCAAGCAGGCGATACTGTGTGGAATAGAGGCCCACGCCTGTATCGCAGTAAGAACACA
This sequence comes from Pseudoliparis swirei, assembly GCF_029220125.1. Taxonomy (NCBI): domain Eukaryota; kingdom Metazoa; phylum Chordata; class Actinopteri; order Perciformes; family Liparidae; genus Pseudoliparis; species Pseudoliparis swirei. The sequence continues at coordinate 14,361,320 of NC_079409.1, forward strand.
GCTGAGCGGTTCAAATGACTTCCTCTGTCTCGGCATCATGAAACGCAACACGAAGAGCACTTCCAGTAGTGAACGCATTCCTGTTCATTCACGTTCACCCTCGACTCACTACGTGCTTTTGTTGACATCAGGCGCTTATCCCTCTCCGTTTGAAATGTATTTAAAGTGTGTGCCACAGTTGTATTAATCAGGAAACACAATTCTGTGCCGGTTTGATTCTCCAGTTCTTTCCTAGCGTTCCCAATGAACACATCAGCAGTGTCAAATACATTCTTGCAGGATTAATGTTTTCAAATTGTCATTGGGCCCGAGCCATGAAAGAATTAATCACACAGCCTCTAAAACAATTTCCAAGATGCATCTAAATGTGTATGTTATATATTTATGCAAAAAAATACTAGTTAAGAATTACAATTTGTGACTTAAGTTAACAATAAGGATGTTTTACCCACAGTGCACAACATTTGACCTGCTTGAAAAAGGAATGGAGGTTCATATTGTGGTTGATGCCGTCTCATCCAGAAGGTATCTTGACAGTTTTATTTGTTCTATAGCATCAATATCACCTACATTACATCTAAATATGTTCCTGTGTGTGTCTGGAAACGGCATAGGTATGCGTGTGTGACTGTTTGTCTCCCTCCACAGCCAGACGGACCGTTTGTTTGCTCTGTCTCGACTGAAGCAGAGCGGCGCTTACCTCACCACCACAGAGGCTGTTCTGCTGCAGCTGGTTCAAGACGCCAAACACCCCAACTTCAAGGAGGTGCTGACTGAACCCCAGTTGCTTTTGTTTGTTTCCATGTGTCATAAACATACAAGTCCTGCAGTATACCCTCCGACTGCTGTCAAAACTTCATGGTGCAGTGATGGCACTTCTTTCACTTGTAAAGCTGCCATCTTGACTTCTGATAGTGCTGCCAGCATCAGTTATAAAAGTGACAATCATGTATTCTTTATTAACAGATCCAGAGGCTTTTGACCCACCCGTCCCCCGACACCGACCTCCTCGGCTTCATCGGCGCTCTGTAGGCAGATCATCACCTGCCCTTCTGTCCCAGATATACTGTGCAGAATGTCACTGCTTCCAAACAACTAATAAAGTGATGCTGCTATAAATCTGGTTTGTTTTCATGTTTCTGAATTTAAAAAAAAAGCCTCATGCCCTGTGAGGGTCTCCTGGGTCAAAACCGTTTGAGGACAAACGTATAGCTTGTTCCTCTTTATTGATATTGGGGTGAGCCCACAGCTGCAGAAACGTCTACTTCAAGCTGTTAGAAGCTGAAGAGGAGGGGCCAGCTCACAGAGGCGGTTGCAGGGAGTGATGTCACAAAGAGGGAGGGGTGAGTGACGTAATTCTGGTACAGTCTGAAAGGGAGGGGAAAGGACGGGGAGAGAAAAGGGAAGCTCTCCGGTAAGTTTTTGTGTTTATTTTTCCAAAAGAACACAAACTTTTACAAACCAAAAGGTGTACGTGGGGCTCAACATGCGGACGAGAGACCTGAAGGGAAGAACGGACTCCAGTTGGTCAGCAGTGGAGCAGCTGATGACATCAAATATGAACAGTTTTTAAGGCCTTGGGCCTCGAGTGACTATAAAGAGGTAAGCAAGTCATTCTTCTTCCTCACAAAATAGAAAGTCTGGGTGAATGTGTCACACATGGATGCTCTCACAGTCGTGCCATGTCTTTGCTTAAGTGGATATTGTTTCCAGAGTGTCTGAACTTGCTGGGTGGAAGAACAGGAACTCACTGGTCGACTGTTCATAACAGCCAGAGGGGAATCCACTTGAGCTTTTCTCTGTTTGTGTTTGTCACAACAGTGTCAGAAGAGAAGGACGAGTTGATCTAGTGCTTCCTCGTAGGATCCTTCAGGCCCAGGACAGAGACAAGGAGAGACGATGTCCTCTGAACTGGACTCCAGTCTCACCAGTATCGACTGGCTGCCTCAGCTGGGAATCAGCAGCCTGCGCTCCGGGAAAGAGAGAGGAGGAGGCGAGAGGGACAAGAAGAAAGACAGGGGGAGAGAGAGAGGAGACTTTCTACCCTCTCTACCCGACCCCTCCGCTTCCAACTCCAAAGGGAAACCCCCTCACAGCTATGCCACTCTCATCGCCATGGCAATAGCAGCTGCACCTGAAAGGAAGTTGAGTTTGAATGACATCTACACCTGGATCAGTGACATGTTTCCCTACTACAGCCGTTCTGGCCGCGGATGGAAAGTAAGCTTTTTAAGTCGCAACTCATTAGTAGAATAGTAATAATGTTGTTCCTAAAGTATAAGTTTAAAGTCATTAGTTTGGTCATCTGTAAACAATATTAATAATATTTGCATCGTCGACTGGTGCACGACTGACGTATTTCATCTCTTTGTGTCCTCAACAGAACTCCATTCGACATAATCTGTCCCTTAATAAATGCTTCAGGAAAGTTCCGCGGCCACAAAGTGACCCCGGCAAGGTGAATTACTTTTTACACACTTTTTATATTATGACATTGTCAGCATGTATTTGCATCATGTGAGATGGATCGCCTCAAAGAGAGATGAAGATGGAAACGTGGTCTGATTTATAGGGTTCCTATTGGACGATGGATGGACCTGCAGAGGTGAATCAAGTGAGGGCCCTGAAGCGTCCCGATCCAGAGGAGGATGTACGTTGATATGACTCACTCATTAACTTGTCTTAACTTAACTATCACACCTATATTCCTTTAAATGTCAAATAACTAAACGTGTAAAGGAAAAAGTACAACTTTGGGATTCTGGCATTTTATCCCAATATTGAAATGTTCCTCCACGACATTAACCCGGCAGCTGTAATCAGTAATCTCTAGCAGATTAGGATTTTAAAGCAGTTTTTGAGAACACAGTTTTTACTGATAACTTTTTACTTTAAAGGGTTCAACAAACAAACAAACAAACATGTTTCCTCATTTCATTTGATCTAATGCTCTTCAGCCAGATACTGGTTTGGGTTTGACTTTGTCCAGGTTTTGAGAATAGGTGAGTTTTGATGAAGTAAATTCATAAATTAAATTTAAAAATGTCTTTCCCGAATAAAAATAATCCTGGTTAATCTTGATAATATGCAGTCAGCAGTTTTAGTCAGGGCTACTTCATATGAAGAACTTGTTAACATTTTGGGGGATAAGTCAGCATTCACTTACATTGCACTGGGGCAGCAATTTAAATATCAGGCATTTAAAAGCACGCCTATGAAAAAAATATGTATTTTAATTAAAAATAATAATAGTTTTGGGTGGACTAACACTTTTAAAGTAATGCTACTTTTACTTTACTTTTGGATTTTAATAACTTGTTCTACCTTTGCATATCGTAACACCTTGCTGTGACAGCTTCCTCAAACAGCGGTGACACAAGCAGAGCGAAGAGCTTCTCCTCATCCTCCACCAGCAGCCTCCCACTCAGACCAACTTCTGACCAGACATCAGCTGGGAGCCCTCCAGCAGCAGCCCCTCCGCTTTGCCTCCCTCTCTCCTCCCCCATGCAAGGTAGAGTCACTGCCCCCCCTCTCTATCTCAGTGCAGCAGGGTTGCAGCATTTAATCTAATGTCTTATCTTCACAGCAGCCGTCCCCCTACATGCCAAGCCCCCCCGTGTCCACTCACCCCGTCTCTTCTCCAGCTGGGCTCAACCCTGCTGCCTCCACCTATTCCATCCATTCCTTCCCCCCTCGCCATCCATCCGGCCCCACTTGTTCTCCTCCCGCTGCCTCTGCTCCGCCTCTGTCCAGCATGTCTTCTCCAGCGGCTCCCTCCTTCTCTGCCGCCACTCTGTCCTTTCCTAACTCAGTGTCGGGACCCCCTCTTTCTTCTTCCTCTGCTGCCTCTTTAAACCCCTCCACTGATCCTCCGCTGCGTTTCACCTTCGATGAGATGAACTTACCAGACTTGTATGCGTCCTTCAAGTCGCTCGTCAAGACCATGAGGGACAGAGGAGGCTCACAGTGTAAGTTGTGCGTGTCCATTAACTCTGAGAAGTGTACATTATACACGCGGGCGGCCTGGAGGAATGACTTCCTTTATGCTCGATCCAGCGGATGCTGCTCCGCAGGCGGTTCTGAACAATGACGCGACTCAACTTCACACTCCGACTCTGCTACCAATGTCTCCTCAACATGCACCACCTGCACCAGCTGCACACCCGCCTGAGACAGAGCGCATTGCACAACACAGTGAGTCTCACCCCAGGAAAGCTTGTGTTGAATTAAAAGCAGCAACACAACACAAGAAATACCTCTGCTTTCTAAAGATGCCTTCCTCCCTTCCACTTTAGCGGTGCCAGCCGACTGGTTCATTAACCCAGATTCTCTGAAGGAGAGCTTCCGCATAGCCAGCAGTCTGGACTGGGCCAACATAGACCTCTCTGGCCACCCAGGTCGGTGCTGTTTACCAGAGTCTTCTTCAATGGGTCGCTTCACCCACATCACAAAATGGGGATCGTTTGTTTTTATCTGCTGAGGTTTTGAGATTTTGGTCATACAGAACATTCATAAGACTGTGCAGCTGAAAAGTCAATCAGGCAAAATTAATTGGCAATTATTCTTTAACCATTGATTAATCATTTTCATAGTAAAAATACCAAAGATTTTCTTATAACATACAATTTTTTTGCTTAGATTTTCTCTTATTTTATAGTTAACCAAATATGTTGGGGTTTTAGACTGACGTCAAGCAATTTGAAGATTTCCCCATTGGCTCCTGGAAATTATATTGGTATTTTTACAGCCAACACTTGATTAATTGAGTAGATTATCCAATAAGGACAACAATCTGTTAAACGCTGAGTGACACCGATGACATGTCATTTGTTTACACTGTTTGGGGAGCAGGGAGGCATCTTAGAGATGGAAATCTCAAAACGTCAACAAATAAAAATGAATACCATCTTCACGGCTACGTGTCACTTTAATAACGTCGCATGCCATTTGCAGCTAAAGCAGCAGCTTTTACACACATTTGATTTACTAGAACGTGTAATTGTTGGCAGATCATAAAATAATGAATATTATGATCATTTAGATCTTTGCAAAAGGATATTCATAGAGTAAAAACATCATCTGTATTTAAAAAATATGTTTGATCCTTTTCCCTCTTGTTAATGCTCTGTCCTAAAAGGCCCTCTTCCTGTCTCTAGACCTGCTGGAGAGCATGCGGCAGGCGGAGCTCTGCGACTGGGCCGTGGACCCGGCGCTCTTCACCTCCCTCTGTGACTCTCTGAATCGCTTCTTCACTCACAGAGGCATGATCACCTCCGGCAGTAACTCCCCACTAGCCCTCGGTGCACCTCACTCCTTACAGGTCCCCCCGTTCACCTCCCATCCCTCCCCGATCCTCGCCAGCCTCACTCACCCCTCACCCCTCCCTTACTCTCCCATAGTGCAGCCGCCCCGCAGGCCTGTGCAGGTGCCTCCGAGACCACAGCCTGCCACCACAACCGGTAAGACCCAAATCTCATGTTCAAAAAGTTTACTTTTTCAACTCAGTAAGAAGTGATTTAAATAGACGCACATTCCTCCAATCATGTCTACCTTCCTTAGTTGTGTGCTACCTTAGTGCTTCTCTTTCTGTCTCAGCTGGGATGCAGCCTCAGTCTATGACATCACCACAGCGCGCTCCATTAAAGAGTCTGCACAGCAACAGTGAGGAGATCCAGGATGACTTTGACTGGGACTCCCTGCTGGGCTGACCCTCAGCGTCTGTGTGGACAAACCATGACAACAGAACTTTTCAGAGACATACGGCATCCTCACTGAACTCTGCAGAGGCCGCTGCGTCACTTGGAGCTTCTCGGAGAGAAAGTTTGGGATCAAGTTTGTCACAAATGACTGAATGCTGCATTACAAGGTCAAAGAAGTTGTAAAATGTTTCACCTTTATTCAAATTCATATGCTGTAATATCACATTAGCTTCTCTTCTGCAGGTCATTGGCGGGGTGGCTTTTAGATTCATAAACATGTTCACAAAAGAAAATAAAGTGTAACATTATTGGTGTCACATTACTGACCTGCGTATGATTTAGACATCAACGACAGAACAAGCATGAAACAAGCCAAACGCACACCCAGTGTTTTTGTTTTATTTGATAAATTCCTTTTGATTTTTTTCATTTTACTTTTCAGATGCGAATGTTCACAGTCATCACCACAACATTCAACCTTACCCGATAAAAGAGATATTTTTTCTTGTCGATATAAAATAACAATAAATTCATCAAACTAAATTAAAAGAACAGCATGGAGCATGTCGTCAAGTCCCATTTTTTTTTCCCTTTCATTTGATGAAATAATTGTCTTTCTCCTCCCTGAGGGAACAGAGATGAAACAAGTGGACAGCGGTGCTCTGGGACACCTGGACACCAGGGATCCCATTTGAAGTGCGATTGGAAAAAAACATTATGCTTCCGATTAGCAAAATCCCCCAAAAAATATTCTGAAATATGATTGGCAGAGAAATGTGACCCTTATAATACCTCATTTGAAATCCCAACATTACATAGTATGTATACAAGTGACAATTTTTAAAAACAAGAATAATGGATGTAATGTCTTCCTTTGTGTCACTGAAATAAAGTCTGACGTGGGAGAAAACTGGAGACAAAATGATACATTTACCCAAAAACAGGCATTTGCACGAAAGCATTCTCACAAATAAACATTCATATCCTCATTCGCACATTTCTGCAAACACACTCAACAAACATCCTTTTGCAACATCAGACCACAGATGTCTCTTTTTAACGTTTTCTACAATAATAAAAAGAGAAAAAAAATAAGCATTTGATTTAAATGGCATCATTGTGTGATTTTCCTTGTTTATTTGTTCCCAAAAAATTGGAAAAAGTAATTAATTTCAACGTTAAATTAAAAGTGAAGTAGTTGAAATGAGTTTACCACATTGTGCCTGGCATGTTAACGCAGGGTTTCAGTCTCTCTGACTGGAGTTCATTTAAAATGATCCTTCATGCACTCTGTTCATTTCAGTGATTCAGTGTTCGTCTTCATCCTAGAGAGAGAGAAGAGGAAGAGGCAGGTACAGTTTCTCTGTTCAGTTTGTTAGTGGCTATGTGCCCTCTCCCTCCGCCTCCCTCAGTGCAGTACTATTACAACAGAGTAGAGTGACGCGACTGAAACAGCCTTCTGCTCTCACAACTTACCTTCACCTCAAGAAAGGACTCAAAAAACACAACATGAAGAACGATACAGAACAGGATTAAAAGAAAAATAAATAGATTTCTATTTCCCGCCCACAAACAACCCATACTGAAATGAAAGGAACTAAACGTGGTAGATTATTATGAAATAAAATAGTGTTTTTCAAGGATAGGGAACTGAATTTTTGACTTTTTCCTTTTTTCTTTAAATATATAGATGTACACATTTCTTTCTTTTTGGACACAAATTGTGTTGAGGGGGATGAATAAAGGGGGCAGCAGGTACGACAGAGGAGGTTTAAACAGGTGAGCAGTGGTAGTGGTGACACTTCCTCAAAGGAGAAAAGGGTTGGTGCTCGTTCCCGTTGTTCCTCCTGCTCCCATCATTCCTCCTGTTCCAGTGGGCCCACCCAAAATCAGCTGAGGAGGTCCTGCGGCTACGGACCCCAGCAGAGCCGAGCCTGGGGGTGCCATTGGCGAGAGCCCGCTGTAGGGCATGCCCATGGGGCTGGCCTGCATTATACCCAGGCCCATTCCTGGAGCCCCCATACCCACACTCATTGGACCCATGCCCATTCCTGGTTGCACCATGCCCAGCATGGGATTGGGAGGCACAGGACTGGAGCGCAGGCCGCTGATGCCAAGTGATGAGGGCTGAGGTGAGATGGAATTCATGGGTGGAGCCACGCCGAAGGGGTTGGAAGAGGCAGGTGATGGAGAAACCCCTCGACTGGAAATGGAGCTGCCCGGAGTCACTGCCATGCCAGGAGCAGGAGATGAGCCTGAGAGTCAGAGGGGACAGTTGGGCAGTTCCAAAGAGTCATTTGACGTGTGCCAGTATATCATGTTCAACATATTTTCAGATAATTAATTTCATTGCTTTCCATCAAGATTTTCAAAGTTAACAACATTTCTGTGGACTAATTTAGTTAATGAACTGAAAATAAAATCAGCAAATATTCTGATATTCACAATGTATGCATTGGTTTCCACTTCTGAAGTGTGAATATGTTTCCCTTTTCTCAGTCGTATCAGACTGTAAACTGAATGCAAGTCACACTAAACAAAACTGTAGGAGCCATTAATTTATGCAATTTGTGTTTGATTATAAAATACCTCTGTGCTCAGACACCATTGTGTGATTGTTTTTGTTTTACATTTCTGATAAAAATGTTTTGGAAGTGATGGACATTAATCTAGAAAATTAGCAGATTTTCTCACCAAACAGATTAGAGTAGATAATTGGCAAATTAGTCAATAATGAAAATAATGTATACTGTTGCCATGCGGTACTCATACAGCACCGACTCATTCAAAGTTATCAACTCTAAATTCTGCAACACTTTCCTATAAATGATTTACTTTCCTTAATCTCTTGTCATCAACATTTCCTTAACTGATCAATGAAAACATTTCCTGAACATCGTCATTTTTCTCTTTCCTACGAGGATCAGCTTTACACGTGAATATCGTTTGTTGTTGGTCTGGTAATTAATTATCTGCTTTGGATTTGGGGTGTTGGGAAGAACCCAGTGTGTTCCTTCCGAACTCTCTCCATGCTAGTGAGTGAACGGTAGTGCATTGTGGTTAAAGACTCTTAATTAGATCGTCACGATGGCTGTAACTGACCTGTGTTCTGGAGGAAGGGGTTGTGCGCTGAAGAGGACGAGATAGAAGGAGGCGGTGGCTGTTTGGGTTTGGGTTTAGACGACAGCAAGGAATCAAGATCCACCAGCGCTGCGTTGGGGCCGAGGAAGGACTCAGGAGTCTTACGAACAGGAAGTGACGAACAGAGGGACGAAAGGTCAAAGGGCACCGGGGAGCCCGTGCCGTCACAGCCCATTGCTGGAGAGCCTCGTCGCTCTGGGTCCCCTGAGAAGGAAAAAAAAGGTGGAAGAGAAACAGTAATTAAAAAGGTTAAAAAAATGTCTTTCATTATAATAAAAAAACACAATATATAAGAGATACTAGACGAGGATGAAATGTAGGACAAGACAATTGTTTTGTGCATGCAATTGAAAATATGTGCGTAATGTAAAATCCCTTTGTATTTAAAAGTGTGTACAAGTACTTCCGTGTGTGTGAGTCCGTGGAGCTTTAGGGGTGAATGTACCTGTGCCATTTGTGTGTTTGGCGGTGGCACTCCAGATGTCGTTGGTGACAGGGTCAGAGACCAGGACAGGCCCGTCCCTTGCCCAGGGGTCTACTGGCCCCCCTGAGGAGGACGTGCTGGGTGGCACTGGGGGACCCCAGGGGTCAGCACTGGGGGGGGTCACAGCTACAGGGGAGGGGAGGAGATGCAGGGGAGGGGAGGGTTAACACCACACGGTACATTTACAATCCACAAAGCAGGGAGGTGGGCTGGGTTCCAACACTGGTGTTTCTCTCCTTGACCTCTGCAGTCCCAGTAACTGGACAGGGACAGATGAGAGCAGATGTTCTGTAGCTGTCCATGTGACTTCACCTACTCAATATCTGAAGCTCAGTGGAGGTAAAGGAGAGATGATAAGCAGCTACCCCATTCAGTATAAAGGCACAAAAGGGTAAGAGAAGAGACCGCTGTGGTGGAGACACAGCCAGTCAGTCCTGAGTAGAAACAAGAGGATACAAATCCCTGGTTTAGACACAGAGGGCGGATGGACTCGGCATGCTCGCTTTCATCGTTACAAACTGAAAGCAGGTGAGTGTGAAAGCTACAACAGCATGGTGACATGAGAGACAATGAAACAAGGCTGAAATGTGACAGGAAATGGACCGGTGGAGTGAAGAGGCGTAAAGGTGGAGGGGTCTTCACGTCCTCTGAGATCATCAGAGCAGGACACGGTGATGATGGCGTTCCCACAAACCTGACCGGCTACGGCGTTGACATGTGACCAGTGTTGTAGCTGCGTACCTGAGCTCCCCCAGGGGTCGATGTTGTTATCCCTGTTTGACGTCTCTCCCCAGGGGTCCAGAGGAGGGGCTATAACGGGTGGGGCTCCCCCACCCCAGGGGTCAGAATTTGTAGGAGATGTGGGTGACGCTATCCCCCATGGGTCTGTGGGGTCCGTGCCCCACGGACCTGATGCTGCAAGAGAAAGAGCTTTGGGGGGAGGCGAAGGGCCGGCAGAGCAGACAGCGGCGGCTCCGGCAGCAGCGGTGGCCCCCCAGGGGTCCGCGGCACCCAGCTCCATCAGAGGCCCCTGTGCAAGAAAATATATATTATTGATTATTGTTGACACAGCGGTATTTAGGACTATTACAAATCAGAGTTAGAAGGAGAGAGATAGTTGCAGACCAGACATGCATCAATGTCAAATAGATACTGAAAGAAATAACATTTACTCTTACATTCCTGCTTCCTTGCCTGTGTCTTGTCAATGTTGACAAAACTACCACAAGATTTCTATGATTGTATTCTGCACGATGTCGACATGTTTACAGTCACACACAGACACTGCTAGAGTTCAGCCAGTTACTGCATTCAAGAATCTTTAAGTTTGACCAAATTTAAACCAACAACTTGAAATCAGTATCAAACCTCAAAAAGGTTAGAGGCAATCACAATATACCTCACCTGAGGTTATACAGCATATGATGACAATCACAGATGCAATCAAAAGAATGTGAGCCCAAAGGCATCTTCCATGTCTGCGTATGATCAACAGACAACATCTTAACAGACTCATCAGATGAGCTGCATCAGATGGATATTTAACTGGCTTGAACTACAACCATAAACTTTTGGGGGCGGCTTTAGCTCAGTGGGGTAAGAGGGCCGTCCTGCAACCGCAGGGTTGTGGGTTCGATCCCCGCTCTCCCCATTAGTTGCAAGTCGAAGTGTCCTTGAGCAAGGCACTGAACCCCCAGTTGCTTCCCGGGCGCTTCACCGCAGCCCACTGCTCCTTAATAACTAAGGATGGGTTAAATGCAGAGAACTAATTTCCCCTTGGGGATTAATAAAAGTGTATATTCATATTCTTCTATAAATCCAAACATTGAGGCTTTGGACATCAAAGCCCCATTTGGACAGGATTTTAAAATGGGGACATGTTTCACGGAAGCGGTAATGCAATTCTGACTAATTATTAGAGAATCTAATTGATCTTGATATCTTCCACATTGTAAATGTCTGGTACACGGATGGAATGTTTTTAGTAAACTGAACATGCTGTTGTTGTGAACATTACCACTGCCATTTGAAACTTCTTCAGGATTTAATCTCTTATTTTACACATACGTCCTCAGGCTTAGATTTCGCCATCCTGCTCTCCTCGAGGGCCATCTGCAGTCTCAGGTCATCACCTCTACGCAGTCGCTGTTCCTGCCAATCAGACATACTGATGTCAGCAACCTGAGACACACAACCTCGGAAAGGACACCACAGGTACAGATTTAGGATCAGTTTACAAGTCCACACTTTAAGTCTGAATTGTCGGGAGGGGAAACCGAAAACCTGATCTTTAGTCACTGTCTTCAGTCAACTGAGAATAAACACAAATCAACCAATCACTGCATTATTATACCAGTGATCAACACGATCAAATCATTAAATCACAAAGAAAATAACCTCATCCAGACCTGATGTGACCCGGCTACCTGAACAAAAAATGAGAGCCGTAAAGCTGTTGTAGCGAGGTTGGATAGGACTTTAAATCATGAACAGAATACGGAAGTTTAATTGCATTTTAAATAAACTGTAGGACAGCTACAAAGCAGCTGTGGTTGGTTCACTTGCTGACCTTTTAAAGAATCAGTTGTGTTGCTTGTGGTTCACTTGCTCGTAATGCCGTGAATTAGGATTAGGTAGCAGTCGTTTAGCTAAACTCGGTCGAGCACACAAAGAGTTGAATGTAATCCTCAATCAGCCCTTGCAGATCGCAGCGGGGCCTCTCTCCTCAATACCACCTTCATCCTACCTTTCTACAAGGAGAAAACCACAAAACAGACTTATCCATGAGGAGAGGACATCTGTGCTAGAGCAATCAGCTGGTGTTATTGTGCATTGCGCCACTAAGCACAAACACAATGGCATGAACCGTTGACGTCGTAGCATCTGGGAGCAGTAGGTGATCACTTGCATACAACAGGCTGACTCGGTTTGCCCACAGTGAACCCAGTGCAAGTAAGTTACGACAGCAGGAGACAGGTGGAAAGGAAAGTGTGCATTTAAAACCAAGACTACAGTTGAATGCATGCCATTAGTGAGGATGACAGGAAGAAAAGAAAAATCAGTGCTTACAGACCTATCGGAGTTTAATTTAGTCAATTATGAGAAATATTTGCCAATGCCATGCAAATTCAAATTAGAGTTAATCAATGCTTTGGGTGCTCACTTTGGACATGAATTTGATAAGCACCTACTAGTCACATGTTTTATGGGGACAAGCTCCATAAGAGAAAGTGACATGACACCAAACTAAATGATGTCAAAGTTACTGTAGTCTGAGGCCGATGACACATAACAAATATGAGCATAGATTACTTGATTGATCAATACTTGATGTGTGTTTGAGAAATTCCAATTGACAGAAAGACAGATAGTTGATGACTGGATGGCCAGTCAGCAGGGCACACTCCCTGCCCCTGACCTTTTGTTGGATCTCTTTGCTGAGTGTGATTGCATAGCTGAGCTCTGCGTCCTCCAGAGGGTCCTTGCTAGTCTGGGGGAGGTCAGGCATTAGATAGTGAGTGGAAAGCTAGATGTATGTAGTGAATAATATCACTAATATCCCTCTGAGTACACAGGTTCCCACATGACTGTACAAACGGTAACATTAGCTGTAGTTAGTTATAGTTATTCTTTAAATCATATCTTGAAGAACATTCATGTAGCTGTGCTTGTCTTGAATATGCTGGTTGCGTTACCTGCTCTGCCTCTTCTTTACTCATGGCTAAGGCCAGCTGGAGCTGCAGGTCTTCCTCTCCAGTGCTCTGGGGCCATGCCTGCTCGGGGTCTGCCCCTCCAGAGTGGGAGCCCGCGGACAGGCTGCCCCCCAGGTTGGGAGCTGAGGGAGCTGAGGAGGCTGGGGCAGAAACAAAGGAGCAGATGCATGGAAGAGCGCTTGCATTAGTTCATCAGTCGCTTGGAGATAAAGGTATGCTATGCTATTGTAAGGCCACCTTTCTCCCAGAGTGTAACACTGGAACTGTAACTATTGCTTGAATCTTTAAAAACATCTATTTTAACCCTTGTGTTGCCTTAGGGTCATTTTGACCCGAATCAATATTACACCCTCCCCCCGCTTTAGGATTAATTTGACCCCATTCAATGTTTAATGTCGGTGTTCTTTCGGTAGTCAACAAACAAACATAAAGTGCCTCACACTTAAACTTGGAAAACAATATTAATTCTAATTATTTTCTGGAGGTTTTAATTGCTGGCGTCAAATTGAACCCAAAGGGTAAAATATGTTAGTAAATATAAAGGTAACAGGAGGGTGTAATATTGATTCGGGTCAAAATGACCCTAAGGCAACACAAGGGTTAAGTACCAATCTCACCGCTGGAGGTCTGTGCCATCTTCTCTTTGGTTTTGAGGGCGTGGATCCTCTCCTCTCGTAGTCTTTCTTCATCTTTCAGCAGTGTCACCAGCTGTTTGGCTTTCTCTCGCACATTCACCCCCTGAAAGAAAATACAGGTATCAGGCCATGCAGCACAGTAAATGAACTGTATTTAAAGTTAAAGAATATATTAACAGACATACTATTACATAAATTACTAGTGCTCTGTTTACCCGGCACACCTTATTGTTAGTCGAACAGTTTGTGAACAATTAACAACCCATACAAAATGTACTGGCTGGCTTTGTTTGCACAAGAGGTCAGAAACTCATTGTAAAATGTCCTTGTATGAGTCACAAGTTGCATGTTTGAGAAAGCGGGCCTGCATTCCACAAAGGTGGACCGTACTCGCTAATCACTTTCAATTTTCTTTGCGAATTTGTGGACACGGGTGTGCTTTCGTACCTGATCTTTGCCGTCTCTGTCTATGAACTGAAAATCCTTGAGGGTCTGGACTGCATATATATTCTCTCGGCACTGTTGGGCAACACGTTCTGAACCAGTCTTGATCAGGTACTCCATAAGAGTCATAGCCTGGTGAAAATATAAATCACAGAAAAGATCATCATTCAATATAGAAATACTAATGTTAAAGCAGTTTGTAGGCTACAATCAGACACCCTATTAGATTCAACATCCGTTCACAATGAAATACATACCAAACACACATCAATTACTACAAAATAATAAAATACAATTCATAAAACAGCGATATTGTGGCTGCGCCTAAAATCCCTCCCTTGCTTATGCATTGCCTACACACTCGTTAGTTACCTTCGCATTGAAAATGCCGGAAGGTTATGTTTTGATCGCCGTGTATTTATTTATTTGTATGCGTGTTATTTGCAAAACTCAAAAAGTATTGAACCGAATCGCATGAAATTTGGTGGGATGATTGGTTATTATCCGGGGACCATTTGATTAGATTTTGGGATCAATCGGGTCAAAGGTCAAGGTCATGGAAAGGTCAAACTCTTTTTTTTACCATAGCACGATACATTTTTATCCAATTGGCATGCAACTAATGCCAAAATGTTCATAATTCAATGCCCAATCTTGTGATATGCGAAGGTATGCGCTCTACCAAGTGCCCATTCTAGTTTACTATGTAGTGGGCAGTAAGTCGTCCTCCTCCTCCTCCTCCTCCTCCTCCTCCTCCTCCTCCTCCTCCTCCTCCTCCTCCTCCTCCTCCTCCTCCTCCTCCTCCTCCTCCTCCTCCTCCTCCTCCTCCTCCTCCTCCTCCTCCTCCTCCTCCTCCTCCTCGCCACTTTAACATGCACTTTAACTTAAACACGTCACATGAAACACACACCTAAACACTAACGTTATTTGTTGTCCGAGCACTTTATCTTATACTTAAGTTCACTGTTGCTGTCGCGTTGTTTGTCATGTCTAAATGTTGCACCTTCCGCCAAAAAATAAAAAAATCCTCATTTGTGTAAACATTCCTGGCAATAAAACGGTTTCTGATTCTGATTTCTGATTCTAAAGCCAGATTTAAGACACATGCTGCATCCTCAGCGACAGGTGAAGGATGCACAAACCTTGTACACATGTCTCCAGTTCTTGCCGTGGTCATTGAGGCGCTTCCATACCATGCTCATAATTTCCGAGAAGGCCACGACATTGTATGTCAGATCAGCAATCTCTGACATCAGAGAGCTGCTGGGGCCCCACGGGTCATTGGATGTGGCTTCTCTAACCTGGACAACACAGGAAGGGACACATTTGAAATCATCCTCCATCAAAACTGCCCGTGATAAGAATAATTCAGGGCCAATAGTTTGTGACAATTTAATGGTGCACAATGTTCGGAGTAGTCATGCAAACTCAATAACGACACACGCCGGAGAGAGGCAACCTAATGAACAGATAATGATTAGATTGAGCTCATTATGTTTAACCAGAGGAAGGAGTGAGGAGGTCGCTTCAAATTATCTTTAGATTATCAGCAGCTACGTTTTGTCATATGTGCCAAGGAGATACACGGGCTACGTTTAGGCCACGCACACACGGGGGATGTGGGTGGAAGAAAAGAGAAAAGGCCAGATAAACAGAAGGACACACAACCTTGATTTCAGCCTCTGAATAGTTGTGGACGATGTTCTTTACTTGTCGCCGTAGCGATGAGGTCGACATGGCAACGGTCTGGCCGCCGAGTTCTGTTGCGATCTAAACAGCAGATGGAGAAGAAGGGTCGTAAAATATAAAATATAGTTACGGCTAGACAAAAAGCGATACGGGGCAAAGAACATTGTTCTAAAAAAATATATATGGAAAACACAAAAGAAAGAAATAGCAAGAAGACAAAAAGTTCAAAAGACTAGAGAAGATGAACACAGAGGCAAGAGTCTGGATGAAGGAGCAGAAGACCTTGAGAAAAACATAACAAAGACTGGTAAAGAGCGCGTGTCGAGCAGAGATCACTCTGAAAGGGACAGCCGGCATCACCAGGGGAAGAGACCGGTTACACAAGAACCATGCAGAATCAGAGGTTCTCCTCTTGGTTTCTTTTGTTTTTCTGGCTTGCGTGCCGCTCATTCACGGGGTGCTATTTCTCACTTGTCTGTTTCTTCCCGTGGCAACATTGGGTCCCAAAACCTCCGGCGTGAGGAATAGAGCAAGATTGAGATGAAGATTAACAAAATGAACCAGAACGCACGGAGAGATCACCGCGAAATCACCACAAAGAGACAAGAACGAGGTCCAACTCTGACCTCAGCAGGAGGACATGGGGACAGTGCAGATATGCAGCAATAAAACCACATGACCTGTTGCTGATCCTCACATGCCTAATAGTCTCAAATAGTTTCTATTATATCATCTTACTTATCAAAGTCAAGTCGAAAGAGTTCAGAAAGGATGAAGATGTCTGGTTTCTCTCACACCAGGAGAGCATGTTTCTGGAGTCAGACACATGGTTTATGGTCAAGTTGACATTTCCAACAGGAGCCAGATTACCAATTACAATAATTGAACTGACCTATATATTTTTTATGAATGTCAAGCGATGCAACAGCAGTACTCAATAACTATCGTCTAAAAAGAAACTGAATTTGTAAATCTGCTGCCTGCTCAACATGTATCCATTAACTTAATTTCAGATTTCAACATTCCTTATAATTAGACCGATAACATTATTGTTATCTTGAACTCATATTACCTGGCTGTTATCGTCCAGTGGGCTGTGAGTTTATCTCGGATGGATGACCAAAAACACTCCCACAGTGCCGATAAAGCCAAAGATCAAAACAATAGACTTATACTAACAGATAATACACAAATATGAACTTAACAAAACAATATGTGCAAGAGCATCTCAGAACATGCAGTTAAAGCCGCGTTAAGTCCTACATTACTTCTATCGGGATCTGAATTTGACATTCTCATAGAGTCCTGTCGGCTCCTCTGTTCTCTCCTGAAGGTTTCTTCCCTTTTTCCCCCCCTGAAGGGTTATTTGGGAGATTTTCCTGGTCCGATGTGAGGTTTTGGGGCAGGGATGTCTATGTGTACAGATTGTAAAGCACTCCGAGACAAATTTGTAATTTGTGAAATTGGGCTATACAAATAAACTTAACTGAATTGAATACCCGTTTCTCATAGTCTTACATACACTAATACTTACTCCACGCTTGTGTTTTAAATCAAGTTAATTAATTAAATAACAAAAAGACAAACATTTAGAGAATCTATGCTTTTGTTCAGGTTGTATATATACTTTGGTAAACTAGTAACATGACAAACGTGCTACAATAAGACACGACTGTGCTGCGTTAACCAAGCCTGACACATACATGTCCGTGTTTAGATGTGTTCATCGACAAATAGGAAACCAAGTTGCATAACGGAACATAAGTAAACTATTGCAGCCCAGAGACTCCTGAAGCTCTGGACCAAAGTTCAGACACATCATTTTCTCTCCTTAAGGATGAATTTTCATCTCTCAATCACACGTTACTAACTCTGCTTTCTCCCCGGAAGTCCTTTTGACTTTACGTCTCATGGGGTCATCGGACCCTATGAGACGGCATAGATCCTATCTGCCTGATGGATCGTCTGGGTCGTGGAATTCCTGCTCATGACTACGCCACTGTCCTGTTGAGACTCCGCCCACTCCTCCTCCCCACCGCCATCTGCCTGATGGATCGTGGAGGTCTCCATCGTGGAATATGCCTACTATGAACTATTCATACACTCTGTCATATTCATTGAATGTATTTTAACTCTAAATCTGTCCTTCTGTACACATTACATCTATTGCATCTGTCCATCCTAGGAGAGGGATCCTCCTCTGTTGCTCTCCTCCAGGTTTCTTCCCTTTTTTTCCCCCTGAAGGGTTATTTGGGAGTTTTTCCTGGTCCGATGTGAGGTTTTGGGGCAGGGATGTCTATGTGTACAGATTGTAAAGCACTCCGAGACAAATTTGTAATTTGTGAAATTGGGCTATACAAATAAACTGAATTGAATTGAATCAACTAATCTTCGATAAAGGGACATAAAGTGCTCTTTGTGTTTCAGGTTGTCTCAAATGTCTCCACAGTCTCTGACACTTAACAAAAAAGAAGGCATCAGGTGGTTTAATGAACTAAACTGAAGCCGAAATGGAGATCGAGGAATCATATATCGATGTGCCAGCTGTTTCCCTCCAGCGCCCACAGGAGGAGTCCATGACCAGGAGGAATCTACTCATCGTGCAATACAATCGCTCAACTCATCTGCAGCCAGGCTTATACCTGACGAGGCATGGAGGGCACGAGAGGAATGTGGTGCAGAAATCAGAAATATGTCCCCTTAAATTGGAGTTGAGCAAAGCGAGGGAGGAAAATGTCCCGCTCACAAGAAAGCTGGAAGAGAAGAAGTTAGAATGAAGTATATGAGAGGTAAGGTACTGCAACTGGAATGTATAAACATCAAAAGAAACACACATAGCACGTTGTGTATTGTGACTGGCAGAGAGCTCACCTGGATCCACGAGCTGGATTATTAAGTAACAAAGCATCCAGGGCGTGTTATCATAGCGTTGCATAGATAAGCAACACGGCTAAGAGTCGTCACTAAAGCTACGCCAACTTCTCCCCTCACGTGCATGAACAGCCCCACCAGCACCCTGTTACCGCACACAGACAACGTGACCGACAGAACAGCTGTTCGCGTGCACGTTGCCCATCCAGACAACGTCAACAACTGTTCACCTTGCCCATCTAGAGAATGCCAACAACTGACAACAACTCTTCGCGTGCACGTTGCCCATCCAGATAACGTCAACAACCAACAACTCTTCACGTTCACATTGCCCATCTGGACAACATCAACAACCTACAACAACTCTTCGCGTTGCCCATCTAGACAACGTCAACAACTCTTCGCGTGCACGTTGCCCATCCAGACAACAACTGTTCACGGTGGCTATCCAGATAACGTCAACAACCAACAACTCTTCACATTCACATTGCCCATCTAGACAACGTCAACAACCTACAACAACTCTTCGCGTTGCCCATCTAGACAACGTCAACAACTCTTTGCGTTGCCAATCTAGACAACGTCAACAACTGACAACAACTCTTTACTTTCACATTGCCCATCTAGAGAATGCCAACAACTGATAACAACTCTTTGCGTGCACGTTGCCCATCCAGATAACGTCAACAACTCTTCACATTCACGTTGCCCATCTAGACAACGCCAACAACTGACAACAACTCTTCGCGTTTACGTTGCCCATCCAGACAACGTCAACAACTGACAACAACTCTGCGTTGCCCATCTAGACAACGCCAACAACAACTCTTCGCGTTCACGTTGCCCACCCAGACATCTGCGCCGTTCACGCCTCACGTCATCAAGCAGCTCGCGGAGCGGAACATTGTGAAACGTCGCGCTCACCGGCAGCGCGCACTGACGTTGGGTGTCGCACTCAGAGGCAATGGGCAGCCTGACATATAATCCACCTGTCAGACAACCTGTATGCGAAAGACACGCTTAGGCGCTGAAGCAATTAGATCTTCGTCAACCGTTCGTGTCCGCGTCCGTCCGCCGCTCCGCAGGACGACGCTCCCATCCTCGCGAGCAGACAGTCGCCTCCAGAGTGAAGTCTGTGAAGTGTGGACAGGGCACAGGAGGCTGGAGCGCGGTACGAACAGGCAGACAAACTAACGTCAGATATAACGTGATATTCGCGTCACAACACCGACTCACGGCAGATTAGTTACGGACGTTATGAAGGTTATTGGTCAGTTCGACTCGTGGAATAAAAATCACTTGCTGCTGCTGCTGGAACTGATTAGCTAGCAAGCTAGCCGTTAGCTAGCTAGCTCCTGCGAGTTAGTTCGCAACTGGACCGCTAAACTGTCCGAGACGCAACGAGGACACGTGTCGCTTCGGGACAAGGTTATATACACATGTTTAAACCAAGAGCTCAAATGTCAAGAAATACTGACGACCGCACGATAGTAACAAACACAATCAAGTGAATACTGACCCTGTTGTAGCTTGAATGTACGAGGAGATGGCCGAGTTTCCGCTTCCGTTCCCGACGACAGGAAAGACCGCACCCCCTGTAGCTTTGTTTTGGTGGGCTGTAGGAGAAGACTCATGAATTATTCATTGGTGTTACAATAGTGAACATTAAAAACAAAAAAAGTCCCGAATGAAAAGATGTACAACACGAAGTTTTGTTAATGGCTGACGCCTTCAAGAGAGAGAGAGCCGAGGCGTAACGTTTGATTGATTGTCTGGTTTAATATTTAATCTAAATCCACCTACTGTCTATGTAGGGGAAATAAATCACACCCTCTTTTTTTTAATAGTTTAGATTGGTAATAATAATAACTTTAATAATAATAACTTTATTTATATAGCACCTTTAAAAACAATGTTTACAAAGTGCTCCACAAAGAGTCAAAGCCAAACAATTGGAACAGCAAGAAACCAATATTACATTTACAAGTATATCTAAAATTAAAAATTAAATTAAAATTAATGTTTGGTATGCTTTCATTCAGGCCTATCAGAGGTAAATGATTGAACTTGATTGTGCCTATAAACCCATGTGGAGAAGACAATTATAAGAGACACCATTGAGAGTGGTGATATATTGTATAGTTATAAATTAATTCAAAAAACTAAAACAGACAATTAATTACACTATTTGTGATAATATATTAAACAAGTTAACATTCCCTGTCCCTTATTTCTGATTTAGTAGCCATAACCCATGTTTACTAATAATAATGAAACTAATTCAACGTCATGTTTCACAAGATTATTCTGTCTGTTATTTATTTTAAAATTATTTTCTTGAACATGTTTATGCATCATTAGCCGATGCGAAGGTTGCACATGCACAACAGGTTTATACATCTAACCTTTAAATATTGTGGGAAATGATGCTCAAAGTCCAAATGAAACATCGTCACCATCCTCATGAACTTTGTTTAAATGTATGACAGCTGTCCATAAACTGTTCTTTGAGTGAGCATCCATACATCTTTAAAATCATCCTTACATGCAGGGCTATTTCGTTAATTTATGTTTGCCATTCAGACAATGTAGGTTACACGCTTAATTTTTGCATAGATAGTTATAAACACATCACATCGTGTTTCTCTCCACAGACTCAGTATGACTGCTCACCAAACAAAAGTGTTTTTGAGATACCCATAAGTACGTTTAATCTTTGATCTGTAATCTGGAACAGGTCACATCATATTGAGTTATAACTGAACAACATGTATACTTTATTAAATGAAGATCCAAATTCACTTTCTAAACTTCATGAGTAAAGTGACACTGTGTGTGGTTTCTCCTCCTTAATGTAATAGCACACACTGTCCACACTGAGGCATCGGTGAACTAATTCTAACATCAAGTGAAACAACGTACCTCAGATTTTCCTGTAAGTGGAACCATAAATAAAACATGGTAAGCCTCATAGATCAGAACAACACAGTAACAGCTGGGGTGCATGTGTGTGTTACAAGTTCCCCTTTTATCCTCCAACTCTTTATCCTTTTATCTGTGCCTTCTCTCCAGGGAGGAGGGGACTGAAGGAATCATTGCAGCATGACTCAAGCCAACTATATAACTGTGATCCACTGTTGTTCTGCTTTGGAAACACTAATCTCATAAAAACATACAAACAAATGCAGGCGTTAAGAACAGGCATAAAAGCTATTTTGACACGCAGAGAAACTTTATATTTCCTTTATGTTCACTGTCCATACTTTGTAGTTTGATACGGTATAGGTTCATATACAAATAGATCTAAATTGGATGCACATAGCAAAACAGAATATCACCCCAAATGAACTAATGGGAACCCCCTCTTAAGAAACTAATTTAGCAGTCAAATCTGGTCCAGATGATGCTCATAGATCTTGTGCTGCAATAATTTTAACTAAAACATCACTCACAACACGATGCTCCTTGTCTCTAAAACGTGTGGTGTCATCTGAGGAGGAATAAGAGATTTGGGGTTGGATCTAATCATGTTGTTGTACCACGACATTGTTATTTGTAGATGTCATGAATTGCTCAAGAAAAAAACCAAAATGATATGGTTATTATAAAACCAATTATTAGGGTTAGAACTCTTTGAGATTTGTTCCCATCATTTCCAAACTATGTTATTTATTTTATTGCACTGGTCTCACAACACATATCAGGAAATGTAAACATGTTGTTACCTGTACAACTAATGTATTAATATATTTAGTTAATGGTTTACAATTAGGATTTTCTGAAATTATATATTATGTCAATTTATGACGAAAAAAATCTTGCAGTCTTCTCTCAGTTAAGATAACATGTGTGTGTTGTCCTATATACTATCTCAAGTGAAAGAGATGAAAGAGAAGACCATCTCATCTGTCGCGTAAGCAAAAACAATTTCCTTTTTTAGTTTACTCAAAAATACGAACATGTAACCAAATAGCAAAGCGTTCATAATGTCACTTGACAGTAACTGTCAACAAAGCTGTCCTGAGTGTGTGCTCTTGTGCATGTGTGCACGACTCTTGATGTATCCACATTCATGTAGCATGTGTGCATCTAAGATTGATGTGTGTGTGTGTGTGTGTGTGTGTGTGTGCGTGTGTGTGTGTGTGTTTTACCCCCTGCATTTGTGAATGAAAGTCACACTCTTATTTCCTGGCACCAACTTTGGTGAAAGTGCTAGAAGTTGAGTTCAGATGGTGGCAGGTTGTCACAGCAGGGGCCGATGGACCCTATGGTGTGAGCAAAAACATGAAAGCACATGTTGGTCACAGCCAGCCACATAAACCGCAGCAGGGGTAGTAACCTGAGCGGGGACCCGGCGTTGTGATGGCAGCCAGTGTTTGTGTTACATAACAAACAACCATTAAGCCAGTGGAAAGTATAGTCCTGTAGTATGTTGTACCAAGGGAAATCTATCTGAGTGGACAGAAAGAGGAGGAGGGTGTCGAGGCTGTGGGAGCTGGAGATGAGGCCTGACCTGCAGTGGTAGGAAACTGAGCTGGCATGTAGAGAGCATAACACTGAACAAAGGTGTTTTCCGATGTCAGCCATGTAAGTGTGATAAAGCAAGATGTGTTTGATGACAAGAGGGTGGAAGATGAGAAAAAGAAAAAAAGCACTTACAAACCTTAAAGATGTTCCTTATGTAGACTTAAAATAATTGAGGAAGTTCATTGGGAAATTAAATTAACATCCCCCTGCAAAGTTAGCCTAGAGTGCAGGAAGAAAGAGCAGTGCTATTGGACAGTAAAATGGCATGCTTCACTGGTCCCAGTAATCCCAGTAACATTCAGGGATCACGGATACAGCCTTTTGGCCTATTCCGATCATTCCAGCATACCAGCTGATTAGATGAGAGATTCTACACTGTGTGGGAATTCCTGCCTCAGACTCGCTGAGAGGGTGCGAAAGAGTGATATAGAAACATGGAAAGAGGAGGACGATCCAGGTTGTATATGAAATTGCAGAAAGTGAGTGACAGCTGAGGAGAGGGGAGGAAGGAGAGCTACGAGTTAAATCGGTCAGGCTGAGTGACAGATTGTAAATGGTGGAATATTGACACTGCTATGGGGCGGCTGTAGCTCAGTGGGGTAAGGGGGTCGTCCTGCAACCCCAAGGTTGTCGGTTCGATCCCGGCTCTCCCCATTAGTAGCAAGTCGAAGTGTCCTTGAGCAAGGCACTGAACCCCCCAGTTGCTTCCCGGGCGCATCACTGCAGCCCACTGCTCCTTAATTACTAAGGATGGGTTAAATGCAGAGAACTAAATTCCCCTTGGGGATTAATAAAGTATATATCTTATCTTATCTTATCTTAGTGGGAGAGAATGTGTGTGTGTGTGTGTGTCTGTGTGTGTATGTGTGTGGGGTGGGTGGGGGGGCACATGGCAGAGAGGGAGAGGTTTGAAATGCCTAGTAGCTGGTTCACGCGTATTTGCCAGCATAACAGGAGAGAAGCCGAGATAGAGAGAGCTGGCACAGGAGGAAGAAAAGAGAGGGAGGTGTGTGTGCACAGAGTCACACAGCCAACATCCAGGTCTCCTGCAAACATCTATGCGCTGCCACTATAAAGCTGCTGTGCTCCTGAAAGGACCCGCGGAGCAAAGGGAAACATATCAGCTTCTATTACAGTTAAAGTATCAGCCGAGCAGGCAACAGTATAGCCAGTAACCAGGGGTTACGTCTTTAGATGCTGAGAAGAGTCGAGAGAAAGTGAGCAGAGATCAACCAACTGAACAGAAAATGACAGTAAGTATTGTAATGTATTGCTGTGAGCGTGAGTCCAGCTGCCAGATGCTTCATGCACACCTCAATGAAAGTTCAGAAAAGCCTCACAATGTGCCGCAAAAAAGCGAACTAAAATGATGGCAACTAAAACGTGCACTTATTTCCTGTTAGTGCAAACCTGCTGGGGTTTTATGTTTCATATCACAAGAGTGTTTTTGCAGCGCTATGATGAGAAGACATGCAGGAATGACACAAATCCGTTGAGGCCTTTTATTGCAAAATGACTGCGAGGCTGCAAAGGTTTGATAGACAATGTTGTTGAGAGGATTTTCAGCTTGTAAATGTTGAGCACTTGTATCCAACTTCAAATTTGTCAATGGCTTTAGCTCGTGACAGCCCCTCTTAAAATCTCAGATCACTTGTCGCTTTATACCGAGGCCATTAACTAATAGGGTTTGTTTAATAATCACCTCGGTTCACAAGGACACGGCATGTATCAGGATGCACCTGGTGCAGCAAATGTCTTGGGTGCATGCCTCGCGGTTAATGTTTCAGTGTCTCCAAACATAATACACTTTTATTTTATATGTAGCATGAGTGGAATGAGGAGCTGATGAAGAATGTAATAATGCGATAACAAGTGTAAACAACTCTGTGAACGAAACCCAACTGTGATTTGAATTTAATAACTTAAAAAAGATGAATAGATTTAAACATGGCTATTTGGGATATATCCTATTTTTTATCACTATCATTTAACTGTTGTATGTCTATAATTACCTTTTTACTATGTGTACATATATAAATTATCATTGTTGGAGGGAGTTTCCATTGCCAACAACAGCGGATCTGTTATTGTTTCTTATATGACAATAAAGAACTTGAAACTTGAACGAAATATAATAATATCTGACTGTTTTTCCATGTTTGCACTAAAATGAATGTGTTTCACCATAAAGCTATTACCTACAGAGGTTTACATTTGGAACTGGTCTGAAATGCACAGTTTTCCCTAAATGTCTTATTGGTGTACAGATACAGCCACATCAATCTTTACACCATTGATCCTGATGTGGCCGATCATTGGCTCTGTTTAAAATAAAGATATATTGATAACATCTGCGTTAAGCAGCACTCTCAGACTGACTGAACCCTTATTTTTGGCTTCACATCAGATAATTGTCGAGCAGTAACTCAGAACTGAGATCACGTTGTAAAGATTGTCATCAATTAACTCAAATTAAATGTAAAGACTTGTACGTCAACATTTGATCTCTTGTCACCATCAGAGATTTATTTGGGATTGGAAAATTGAAATTTCCAAAAAAATCGTAATCCAAATGAGAACAAGTTGTTGATATTACTGCAATAATCACCACGATGTTACATGTGTTTGCAGAGACAGATAAACAGGCGTAATTTAATCGCATATCGGTTGACCACTAAACTCAGTTACGCAACACGTGGAAGGTCAAAATTAAAAACATGTTATCGCTTTATCTTTTGTGTTAAGCAGTGTGTGGTAACTGTTCACTGCCTTCCTAATTACCTCGAGTATGTGGTGCGTGATCTACTTCAAAGAAAGTCGTCACGAATGTGAACGATGGTGGAAACTGAGTGACGGCGCCAAATGTCGCGGTCGGCCTGATAAGACATCGGGTTGATGACGTCTGAAGTTTATTCCCCCTAGACAATGGAGATCATCCCAGATCTGAAGAACGTGATAACATGACACAATGAATGCACCACTAATCTCTGCTGGGACGACAGGTGGATGCATATGTTACTCTGATTAGGAGAATGCGAGGAAAGAAAACCTCAGGGGAATACTATTAGTGACATGAAATATTAAAAATGTACAGTTGTGTAGGAGGATCAGGTGACAGATTTAGACTTCATTCTGTCAATCTGTGGATCTGCTTTCTCCTTGATGCCACTGACCTGATCATCACTAACAAAAATATGAATATAGATGTGTTTGTGTTTGTGTGTGTGTGTGTGTGTGTGTGTCCAGGCGGCAGCAGCTCTGGAACTTGATGAGCGATGCTTCCTGTCAGCGCAGTCCATGTCCAAGCTGAAGGTATCCGATCACTTCCAGGTGGTGAAGCTCCTGGGAGAGGGATCCTATGGAAAGGTCATGTTAGCTGTACACAGAAAGAGAGGTTGGTGCAAGATTCAAGTTCAAATATAAAATTAGACAAATTAGACAGAGTTTTTTGTATTATGCCTTTAACTTTCTACTGCCAGACCTGAAACGGGTGAAATGGTCAATCTCCACTGCAGCGCATTATCTCCAGGTTTCTTTGGACCTGGCATGTCATGTGTGGTATGCCGTGCAGTAATGCGAGCAGAGATCTGTCTTTTGATAGTGTTCACTTAACCTTTTGCACTTCTGCTGCTGTAACGTGAATGAAGCGCTTTGGGATGTTCTCTGAGATAGAGTTGCTGCAACCGGGGCTTAGCGGTGTAACAGAGTCGCCCCAAAGGGGAAGTTATATTTGTTCACAGTGTCATTGAAAGACAACACTCCCATACCATGACTGTTGACAGTTTTTTGACCATAGCTGCTCCGATGTTGTGATGTTCACCACATATTGTCTTGCTTCGTCCCCTTCAGGAACGCCTATGGCTCTGAAGTTCTTCCCTCGTCAGTCTACCTCGCTCACCTCTTTCCTACGAGAATACAACCTCTCCCTTTCCTACTGCACTCATCCTTCTCTGACACGGGCCCTTGGCATCTTCTTTTCCACGCCGTCCTACTATGTCTTTGCCCAGCAAGCTGGTCTATACGGTGACCTCTACAGTGTGATAGTGTCAGAGGTCAGTTTGCCTGATTTGTGGCGTAAAATGTGCTGTGACTGCCCTGCATGGCGTGTCCAGTCTGACATACTTTAAAGAGGATTTTGTTTGGTTTCAGCAAAACAAAAGCTTGAATGTTTGGTTGGGTTGCAACCACGACATCTATATCCCACCAATCCCCATCCACCCATTGGCTACAGTAGCTCCTCGAAAGACTTACACTCAATGTCTGCAGGTGTCTTTCTCGTGGGGATTTTATGGGAAATGTAACTGCTGCCCCTTTTTGAGCTCTCATTTATGTCAGCAACCACCTGAAACATGCTCGCCCTCCTCTGCGTTTGGGTCACAACATAATAGAGTACTGATAAGAAGAAGGCCCTCTGCTCTGGTGGGAGTGAATTAAGCAACGTGAGGGTATTCAAGAGATGTTGCTCAGCTTTGCTCCAACGATGTTCTGATCGCACCTCCTCACCTCATTTTTATCCGTCATCAAATATGCAATGCAGTAATAAGTCATCGAGTGTGTTTTCTGCAACCGACCCAGACTGCCTTTCTCTTTTTCTTCTAGGACGGCGTGGATGAAGAGTGTGTCCAGAGGGTGATGGCCCAGCTGAGCGGAGCGGTCACACATCTCCACTCGCTGGGCTTCGTCCACCGCGACATCAAACCTGAGAACATCTTCCTGTGTGACAGTTCCTGTCGCTGGGTCAAACTGGGGGACTTCGGCCTCTCCCGGGCCATTGGCTCCACTGTTCGTGCCGTCTGGTACGAGTCTCCCTTCTGCACTCCTGAGGTGCAACCTGCCAAGAAGGCTCAGAAGGAGAGGGAGTGGGAAGGGACCGAGGAGGAGATGGAGGACGTTTGGATAACGGTGGAGCCATGTATTGACAGCTGGGCCCTCGGTGTACTCGGCTATTGCCTCTTAACCTGCTGCTTCCCCTGGGAGGAGAGCACCCACGACGACCATGGCTATCGTAGATTCAAGGAGTGGTTTGACCGGGAGACTGAAAAGGAGGAGAAGATGAGGGCTGGTGAGTGGAGGGGTGAGGAGGAAATAGACAGTTATACAATCATGAAGGAGAAACAAAGGGACAACCCTCCTCCGTCACAGTTTGAGGGCCTCAGCCCGCTCGTGATGACTCTTTTCAAGGAGCTGCTCCACCCTGAACCCAAACACAGAGGCAGCCCTGAGGAGATCCTGAGCTACCTGGGAGGGCCGTGGCTGATGGAGACCGAGATCGAGGAGAAGAGGAAGGCAGACGAGGCAGAGAAGGAGGCCAGAAATATAAGAGAGGGAGCAGGTGTCGAAGAAGAACTAATTCGGGAAGGAAGAGGGGAGAGATAAGCTTTGTATTATGATATTTTTTTTAGGTTTTTAATGAATGTAACATGTTTGTAAAACATGTATTTTTGTGTATAGTTCAAGACTTATATCTAGTACAAACGTATATATAAGGTGCTATATTTTCATATCTTTTTGTATAAATATCCTCATTAAAGTTTCCACTTCCATTGTTTTTATGTATTCCACTGTGTGTATATATGTGAATATGTGTCTTTTTAATGAAAAGAGTCCATAGAAAATACAAGTAAAGTTTGAAAGTAGCAGTGTCATCATAGTGCCTTTAAACATCTGGATCGCATTGTTGTAAAATAAACTCTTTGTATTGAACTTCTCATGAGAAGCAGTTTGTGAGTTACACATGCAGTATATATAATATAAATGTTTCTGATGCAGGACACCAAGGGACCAGAAGACATGTTGACCCTTTAAAGCAAAAGAACAACCTAGACAAAGGTCATTGGGTGTTTATACATTATTGATTATAAATTTAAAAAATGCATGTAATGAAATGTAACAAAACAAAATGTAATTACATTTGATATGATTAGTGCAAGTAACCAGCTAAGATACCTGTTTTATTGGGATCACGCTGTAGGCTATATGGTTGTCAGGTTGCTGCTGCAACTGAAATAAACTTAGTAAACCTCTTGAATAAATATGTAATGTCTTAAGAATAATAATAATAATAATAATAATAATAGTAATAATAATAACAATAATAATAATAATAATAATTTAGTCAGTCATACAACAATGTGAGCTATAAACCAGTCAACACAATTTTGAAACATAAGCACATCTTGTAAATAATTAAATTAATTATTGTTGAATAATCATGGACAACTTATACAACCTTTCCACGAGTACGTATGAAGTGACATCTCTGATGTAGTGAAGCAACAGGTGCTGCAGATGAAGCACATCTAAAATTGGACTGAACAATACAAGCTGACAGTGATACCACCGTGATCTTCTTTCAAGTGTATGTGATGCAAATCCAGGGCCTCGGACTACCTGAGGCGGACCAAAGAGATAGAATCAAAGATCAGAAAAGGTTTTATTGCCATGTAGGTCTTCACATACAAGGAATGTGTCTTGTTGTTTAGTGCATAGTAATGTCAAATAAGATCGAATATAAGCAGATAAACAGTAAAAAAGTACAAAAGAAATTTAAACAGAAAATATTTATTTTTTAACAATTTATTTAAAATAGGTTTTCCACACTGAAGCTAAAGGACTTTTATTATAGTATATTATACTGTGCTGTATGCATGATCGATTGACGTGTTGGCAGTAAAACAGACCTCACGTGAAACCTGCACGCATGTCGTCCGACAGCGGTCACACAGGAAAACTACTGGTTGAAAAATCACACGCATCCAAAAAAGGTTTTGGTATTGCTTCTAGCCACTTTGCACACTCCTGCCGCCCCTGAATTATTCTATGATGTTATCAACTGTTTACCACTGTAGGCTAAAAGAAGAAAATACAACTTTAAAAGTAACTTTAGTTCACAATAGAGGGAGTTGAAATTACTCCCACTGCAAAAAGAAAAGAAAAATTACTTCAAATTAAATTTGAAATATGGACAACGTCTCAATTTCAAGTTGGAGTGTATCCCTGTTGGTAGCAGGCTGCTAATGTGCAGTGTGGTTGTGTGTGTGTATGTCACTAGGGCATGTGCTAACCCCTGCTAAGAGCCACTCCAGATGGACTTATAAATAGATCTCGGACCCATCTATTTACACACCGTGCACATCATCACCTCCCTCTGACTATCTGCACTGCACAGACCTCAAATGCAAAAGTCAGGCTTCCATTGGCGCCTGCAGGCCTGGAGCAGCACAATCTGATAGAACACTGTGACCCATCATGCCCGTTAATTCCTTCACCTCTGCTTTCTTTTTATCCCTGGCGCTCGTGCTGATTACTTTTCCTCCTGTGTTCCTCCTCTCACGACACTCAGGCCTCGTCTTTCCCTTTTATCTTCGCTCCTGTGGTCACGTCTACGTTGTCTATCGGCGACAACTGTCTCCCCTTCATTCTCTCCCTTCTCTTCTCCGGTAGCAGCAACGTATAGCTTCTTTAGCAGTGTCCCGAAGTATGCTTACGTTAAGACGCTATCTCTTTGAGTAGCCGCTGTTTGGGATGCGCTGTTTCCCAGGAAACAGAGGACACACGGCTCAGGTGACACTCGGGCGGGGTCAATGGAGGACCACAGCCTGACAAATGGAAACACATGGTGCGGACCACAGAGACAATAGAGTGCCAACAGAAAGATGCTGATCGAGGTGCGAATCTGAGGACGGATCACAGGAGAGATGAAAGCAGGAGAACCAAACCACGCTTTACCCACTGGTCCTCAGCACAATGTCAAAGAGATGCAGCTTCATTTATGTTTAGTTATGTTAAGTTACAACGAACCTTTAGACATTTGTGAAGTTCTGGAAAACCGACATCATCAGATTTAGATATGTAATGTCAGCAAAATTCTGATTCCATGCTGCAGGTATCGAATGATGCTCACTTCAGCACAAAGTGTAAACACCGTGAAGGCATGGCGTCACATTCACGGCCTGTAAATTATCTTTAAAATGAATAGTCTATCGTTTATATGAAGTGAGTTCCCTTGCTTGTGTCTTTAGAGGAGAGTTTTGAGTTCTCTCTTGCGCAACACATGGCTTCGCCCACAGCTGCTGCAAAAAGATGTCAGGTGTAACATATATTTAGACAGATATCTGATAAAAGATGTCACGTTTAGTGGGAGTGGTAGCTGGACACCGATATAAGAGCCAGATTGATGGTGAGTGGTGAGCAAATAAAGAGTTCGTAGAGCCGAATGTCTGAAATGTATCCCCCCAGTAAAAATTACACTTGGGACATCACGACCTGATTTAACCCCTAAACCTCCAGCATTGTCACCTGGCTGCTCGTTACGGTGCAACTTCTTTAAATGTTTAGAAGGGATCGAGAGTAATGGCACTGAGTCACCAGAAGAGCCTCAAATCAGCACTGATGAGCAACACTGTGTCTAGTTTGTCGTAATTCATGAGTGTGTGTGTGTGCGTGCGCGTGTGTGTGTGCGTGTGTGTGTGTGTTGTAGGAAACACAGCACAACAGCTACCAGCTCCAGCCAGAGAGAAGAGGAGGGAGGGAGGTGTGTTGGGGTGAAAAGGAGGTCGGTGGTAGAGTATTGCAGAGCTGGCATGCCTCTGAAATGCCATAAGTAATAAACAAGTCTAAAGATTATCATGTGTTTACTATCTGGCATGTTTCCCAAACTTTTTAGATCGCCCATAACCTGATCGGCGTTTCCGAAGAGAGGCAGGTTGACTTTCAAAGAAGTGATCGTCTCTCTCGACTCCCCTCCTCCTCTTTTCTGCTTACATGGCCTCCATCTGTCAAGCTGTCATCGGCCTCGCCTAGTCGACCTTGTTAGGGCCACCCCACAGGCTCCCACCCTCGAGTCCGTGTAGCCCCGATATGCCAAGGGGATGATGAGCGTCTCACTCTTGAACTGACATGGCCCACCGTAGGGTGAGAGCCAGTGAGAGTTGTGACTTCAATGGAATGTTTAGCAATATTTATATTAGCCGAGTCAATGCAGAGTCAAGTTTCCCTTCCGACGCAGCGACGGCGTTAATGAAAAGCATCTCATCGACACGCGGAGCCTCCGAGACAAAGGGTCAGGAACCAGAGCCTCGATTGTCACTTTCATCATCGCACAGATACCACTTGGGAAAATTGAAAGACAGCTTAAGTAAACTGACAAGGAGTTGTGGGTCAGAAATGACAAATGTTTAATTACACATGCAAACAAAAACTGACTGCAAGATGTGTTCAAATCCCTCGTGTTCCAATGGTGGAAGTTCATCAATTAATTAAATTGTGCAAGATTTAACCTCTACCCTTCTGTTACTACATATTCGTCTCTTATAAATGGCGCCAAGAGACAACAAAGAAGAGCAGATGAGTAGCGGAGTACTTTGGGCTTCTTATCAGGGGGAAACTCTTTGATATTAAGTGATATTTTTTCCAAATGACGTCAACTGAGAAAATTAGTTTGCTGAAAAAGGTGCTCTTGTAAAGTCAGAACTAAGTTTTAGTGCTTATTTTTCAGCTATCTTATTGAAGGCTTCGCCTGTTAATGCGCAATATTCAAAAAACCCTCACAAGAACACATTAAGTATAAATAGCAATGCTATGCAGACATGATCTCCAGGTCCAGGTTCAGGTTCAGGTTACTGTGTTTGCACCCGTAGGTAGATTTGTTTTGCAATGTAAAGTGAGGCCTTCATCTCGACACACATTACAATTAACAACAAGACAGACATGATGATAAAAGTACACAAGGCCACAAATCAGTGCACTGTTATAATTATAATGTGTTCAGCGTGATGATGGCTGCTCAATACCACTTTGTTCTCCACCATTGGTACTAAACACCTCCGTCTCTAGACAGAACAAGCTGAAACTCCCTGTGCAAAGGGTGGGAGTCGTCCTTTAAGATGGAGCCGGTTATCTGTTGTTATGGCGTGGTGTTCAGGGACTCTGGGCTTAGCTGTGACTCTCCTATCAGCCTGCTGGACCATTTCACAATCTGATACAGAGAGTTTATGTTTTTTACAGATAGGCCTCCAAACCATGGCAGCAAAGAAAAATGTATTCAATAATAGCATGATAAAATAAAGTCATCCTTGTTAATGTTGAAATATGACAGTTTCCTCAAACTAACAAAAACACTGGTGACCCCTTTCTGCACACAGCTTCACAGTTTGCATCAAAATTCAGTTTTTGGTCAATAATTGTCCCAAGATATATTATAGGATTTCACATATTTCTCCGTCTGACCCTTAGTGGATATGACCTCATGTGTGTGGACATTCTTTTCTAAAATCAATTATCATGGCTTTCATTTTAGATATGTTTAATTGAAGATAAGACTCCTCACACCAAAGTCTTGGTCTTGTTGCCCTGGAGCCGACTAACAATAACAGAATCATTCTGCATACTTTAAAATGGTCCTATAGAGGATGAATAAGAGGAGTGAAAGCACACATCCCTGTGGGGAGCCAGTGGAGGAGCAAATTTGGTCCAACAGATTTCCATTTAGAATCAATCTTTGTGTCTAATTAGTTAAGAAGTCAAGAATCAAACCCACAAGATTGTGACTTGAGTCAAATTGTTTTAAAAGCCGACTGGTTAAAATATGGGGTCGGATTGTGTTTAAAAAAAATCATTTTATATTCTTTAACAGGTGTTTTGAAGACTTTATTCCTGTCTCAATAAATTAATAAGTAACTTGTGAAATAATTGTTTGCATTTGTATTTTGCATAAATTGATCGGTAGTTTATTATGTCAAAAGATAATAAAGAAAATACCCATCACCACTTCCTTTTCAAATGTCTCTTTTTGTTTGAGCAAGAGCATCAGTTGACATCGATATAAAACAGAATATTTAGTGTTGTTTGCTTCATCAATAACTTAAACAATTAATCAGGTAATATTTTAACACTAAACAAAGTGTGCTTCCTGTGGAGAATAAAAGTCAGACATGGAAGTAACAAGTTCAAAACATGAGACTTTCTCTGATCCTTACTGTGGTTCATTAGCTGCTCGATCAATTCAGTTATTGTTGCATAAGACTGTACATTCAGACCATATTCTGAGTGCGCTGCTCCACCTGCTGGTTAAAGTAAGTAGTGCACAAGTACAATTTGAGGCCCACTGTGGTTGGATGCCTTGAGGGAATTTTTGTGTCTGTCAATTGCATCATTTTTTTTATTTTTTAAAGCAGATTCCAGGAGAAACTTATGTAAGAAATGACTAGCAAACATGTGTAAACTATGTATTCAGACAAGCCTACTCCCTGACATTATTAACTGAAATTAAGAGAGTTGGTGTTGACAAAACTTTGGGTAAAAGATTTAAAAAGTCACTTGGGTGCCATCGCAAATGCAATGGAGCCAAATTAATAAACAAGAGAATCTGCCATACTTTCTGTGGAAGATGACAGTGAATATTTAGCTTTGTCTGGTGATGAGAAACAAAAAAATCAAAATATATCTGTATAATAAAATGTCTGCTCAAGAAGAGCAATATAAAGGTGTCTGTGTGAACCAAAGACGAGATACTGATCAGATTGTAGCTGCATGCTAGATTTTCTTACCAGATTGGGGCAGGACAAAAAAGTTAAAAAAAAGGGGGAGGAGGGAAAAGAGGGAAGGATAGGAAAGAAGAGAAGACAAACGATTCATAAGCCTAAAGCAGTTGTGGAAGACAGCACAGGTTGTGAGTATTTAATTATGCTTCTTTTTACCTATTTTCCTCTCATACTGTAGGAAACACACAGAGGAGCATTGGCACATGCAGGAGACATCACATCCAAAGACGTCGATAGAAGGATATTTCATATTGATGAGACGTGAACATAATCGATATTTCATTGTTGAGTGATTAGCGCTTGCATGCAGAGTTCAGTAAGTAAAGAAAGATGCCACCGTCACAAACAGATCAACACAGGCACCGAGTTAAACAAGACCACAGTTTCAATTCAGTAATTGCAAACGTGTGACTGGGATTATCAGAGCAGGAACAGCCACAACGTGTGAGTAGACTGCCAATGCTCAGAGGGGCTTTGAGATAAGCGTACAGCTGGAAAGCAGTAATATGTTCTATGAAAAGAAAGCTGGAAAAGAATGTGTGACTGTATCAGAGGAGGAGGAGGAGGGGGGGGGGGGCTCAAATAGGGCACCAAAAAAACACATTCTTTTGAGAGAGCTCACCTCTTGGACTCCAAAGTTACACTGACACATCACGAGAGGAATGGTGCAGGGCGGGAGAGAGACGAGAAGGAGCGAAGGCAAGGAGTAAAACACAATTGTTGCCAGAGGAAACATTTTTGTGTGTGTCATTTAAAAAAACTCTCTCTGACAGTTGCCTCCTGTACTACTTAGTCTAGCTGCTCACAAGAAGTCCAACAGTCTACGTACAGAAAGTTTATTCCACGGCAAAGTGACATCACACTCCTCTATGGCAACTACTCTGTGTTTTCAGCTGGGGCAAAACCTCGGGGAAAACATTACAGCGATCTGGGAGCATTTATATGCAGTGAGATAAAAGGAAACATAAACAGCAACAAAAATCCTGAGAGAGGATATTGAACAGTTCCACTCTGTGAAATCATCCCGACTCTTTTCCTCTTTGGTTTCCTCCAGCCTCGTAAAGCTCAAACTCTTCCAAGTTGAAGGAATGGGCGGCCTTCCAGTGGTCCTGCTCCTCTGCAGTTTCCACGGTAACGCTGCCAAACAGGACACACAAATCATCTTGTTTAACTACGGTTGAGTCGCTGCGTGTTTGTTTTTATGCTGCGAAACACTCCCCTCATGTGGTTTCTGTTCCACAGCGCTCACAGCTGTAGCCCAAGACCAGCAGACCGGTAATACTCTTCTCCTAAAAGTCACACTTTAGATCAGCTGCATGCCATCCGCCAGTCAGTGAGTCACTGCAATGGGTCACTTGTATTTTCACAATCTGATCTTGTTTTCTCTCCTTCTTTTAGAGAGTCCTGATGCACTTGGGAGCCTTTTGCCGGACAGTGAGTGACAGCCGATTGGAGATGACCCTGAGCGGCCTCTCCGGAGGCCCTTCAGCTCGTCATCGTGGTCGGTCCAATTTCAACATGTCTCGTCTCTCCTGTCTCTGCAGACTGTAGGGAGGAGGTGTATCTTTGCACCAGGATGTACTCGGTCCACCGGCCCATCAAGAGATGTATTGGCGCTCTTTGTCTCTACAGGTGGTCTGCAGCCTTAGTACAAAACACCCATTATAAATGAGCAAGTAGTGTTTAAATGCTCCTTGAAAAGTTAGTCATGGAGGACTAAAAAGTAAAGGAAACACATGCATGCTAAGTTTTTTAATATTGTCAGGCCTGTGCCTGATACTCAGCGACCTGGTCAGGTTATACATCCCTCAAATGTCCTCAGATTTTGATTCAGCTGTTGCTAAAACACAGGTAAGAGCAACAGTCAAACCTGAAACACGGAGAACTCTCATGTGAAATAAGACAACGCTGTTCTAGCGTCGGCAGGAAACAGCGAAAATTGAAGCGTCTCTTGCTTATAATCAAAAGCCGATTGAAGAAATCAATTCTGGGGCTTTATGTCAAAGCATAATAATATAAGCAAAATGTACCTGTACATACAAGTACTCATAAAATGACTCATTATGCAGCAGAATAGCACCAGTCAGTGTTTTGATGAAACGGATGTTATTAGATGGCGTTTACCTCAATCACTACAGCTCTCATGTGACCTCGTGTTTCTGACGCAGCCTTTCTCGTGTCTACGTGATCAACAACGAAGTGTGTAGGAGGACTGTGTGCGAGCAGGACGAGCATCGCAAAGGTGAGACGCGCTGCGAGCATGACGAGCTGGTGGACACGTGATCACACTGGTCCAGACATTACAGACATTATCTGTGTTTTGCACCTTACAGCTGAACTGTGCAGAGAGTTGTCCGGGTGGCCCAGGCGTGTAGAGAGGTCATCTCATAGGAAACGCTGTCGCAATCGCCATAGCAACCCCAAAACCTGGGCAAACACGGCCTGATGGGGCCCAGGATGGAGCTGTGACCACCTGGGAGGATGGAGCCTCTCTTAGAGACACAAACCAGGGACGTCGTCATAAAAACAGCCCAGAACACCGTAAATCCTCCACTCGACACCTCGGCCGTCTTTCTCCTTCACACGTGTGCCGAGTCACATCTATGTTCATGTATTAACCTTCTGTGTCTGAATATGGAAGCTCATTTCAGTTGTGTGTTTTTAATATATCTATCGTTTACATAAATCCATTTAAGGTGCTGCAGTAATGGGCCGAGAGCAGCACCGAGTCCTTTCATTGTACAAGAACGACCCGATGCGTGTACTCCATAAACAATCCAGTATTATATGCACAAATGTAACCACAGAAAACACATCTTTTCATTAGTTATTTGTTTATTGATTTGTTATTTTTCCACTCTGTTCATTCAGGAGAAGAAACAAATTAAAGTGATGGTCACTGAGTGATATCTTTATGTTTTCCTTTGCATATACATACATACACATATACAGTTTGAATAACAAGTCACATTTGGGAGAGATGCATATAATTTAAACAGTAAACAAACACTGGCAAACATTGTTCAGATCTTTACACTCACACAATCTATGTGTGTTCCAATCAATATCCATCATCACCACATGTGACATCAGTGCACCATAATCCATCCCTCTGTATAGGACTATATCACAACACTGCATCAAACACAGACTAGCTTGGTCCCAGGTTGCATTCGTCTGCATCAGAATACCTTTAACTACGTTACACGTCGGCATGGAATCAAAGTTCACAGTTAAAACTCAGTTTGCACACGATGCTGCGTTTGAGGTCCGCGACCAGACCGCCTTCTCATAAAGAATTAAGGAGATGACATGCGGGACAGTGCAAACACACAGACCTATTCATTGAGGAGGAGAGAGGTCGTGACCTAAATGACTCACCAGTCGCCGCTTGAACAGCTGGGCTGAGTAGAGACGACTTAACAAGGACTAAACCCTCTCTGTTTCTCTTTGAGACAAAGATAAAAGTGCTTGAAGTCTCGATTTCTTTCGCCAACACCCTATCGCATCAAACATTCCTATTTCCTGGTCTTTTTTGCACCGCTCTACAGTTACAACATTGCACACATTGCCAAGGACCCAGCCCCCAGTGAAATATGTGTTCAATAGCTGCAGCTCGATGTGACATATGTCATAATGATGCTGTAGAGCCACTAGAGAGCACAACTTATCTGTAAATCAGTTTCTTTCAAGTAAAATCCTTGTGTGGTAAACTTTGAGCCTACACTGCTGTCCAAAAGTTTGAGATCACCTGCCAAAATAAGTTTGCTTTGTCACAGTTTATGCCATGATGTTAAGTTGGAGCAAGTCCTCTTTACAAATAGTTTGAAAGTTTGCAAAAAAAGCTATTATTGTTGGTACAATTATTCAACAAGACCGACAACTGAAAGGGCAGAAAGAGACAAAGATCAATCTGAACAACAGTTAAAGAAGATGTTATGTCTGAATCATATTCTTTTTATCCCTTTTAAAAGAGTCATTATTGAAGGAAAGAAGAACAGCATAGAATAGGTGACTCTAAACCTTCGAACAGCAGTGCAAGTCTATTTAAACAATGCGAGTGTTAAACAAGACTTCATGGGTTACCAACTCCAGACAGAAAGACTGCCAGTCAGTGCAAAGTCAGCCCCACTGCTGGGGACTTAGAGGAAAGCTAAGCTACAGAAAACACAGGTGACAACACCAATGACAATAATTACAAACTACTGACAATATATACATTGAAAATAAATATTTTTCTGTACAGAAAATTAATTCATTATCCTATTTAATTAGATGTCTTCTTCATCATCATCATCAGATGTTTCAAAGTATGTCTCCCTTGCTCGTGTTTCTAGTTAATATATAATATAGAAGCAAATAAAACCGAAAATGGAAAATGGGCAAAAGCCAAATTCAAACGAGGAAAATGGAAACAAGAGAGAGGAGATACAGAAGGAGAGGGACCAGGACCCTCATGGGGGTGGAGGGCGTGATGGCCTAAATTAAGACGGGACCGTGAGGTCTGGGTGGATCTCTGGCGAAGACCAAAAGCCAAGAGAACTCAAATAGAACCAACGAGTGCGGGGCGGTACCCTGCTTGGCAGGGAGAGGAACCCCGTGACGGGGAAGACAAATGCAAAAGGTGCTGCATACTTTTACAGCGAGCGCCGCAAGAGGGAGGAGAACAACGTGCACCCCTTCTCACTTCGGGGAAACGGAGTCAAAGTCTCCCCACAGGTCAGAGCTGGCTGTCGTGGTGGAGTCCGAGTTTGAGTTACTGGCGTCCAGATCAAGCAAAGAACCTGGTGGGTAAAAAAAAA
The DNA here is from genome assembly GCF_029220125.1 of Pseudoliparis swirei. NCBI lineage: Eukaryota > Metazoa > Chordata > Actinopteri > Perciformes > Liparidae > Pseudoliparis > Pseudoliparis swirei. Next base: position 14,400,865 of record NC_079409.1, read on the forward strand.
AAAAACATAATGCATCTCTGAAATATTGATGGCAATATAGAGGTCTGATATGATGGTTTCTTCCTAAACAAGACCATTTCTATCTTAAGAGTAAATGCACCCATTATGAAGTTTCAAATAAACATTCAGCACTATCCTACGTCACCTAATGGGATCTAAACATGCAGAGTTGTACTATCGATTTAAAACACAATGGAGGTAAACAGGATTTCATTTGTGCGACCAAAACCAATAAAATGTTACATTTGAAATCTACAAGCGATGAGTGTTTCAACAGCTTCCGATGTACTCTGGATAATCCACAGTTTTTCATTGACAACATCTTCATGAGTTGTATTTAGTATCGACGAGCTCCAATGAAAACGGTCTGTGGAGTATCCTGATAAATAATTAGAAGTCAAATTTCCTTTTTCAATGCTTTGAAGACCAAAATCAACCCATCATTGTGATATCAGTGGCCAGGAGCGTCTAACACAGCGGGCCACACAGGACGAGGGCAACGATATTTTCAAGACACAAATTCCATTATTTTACAACTGGAGTCTATCCGTCATAGTTTTGGCTCGTGCTCCTAACATTGCACTCAACACTTTCATTGTAAAGACTGTGGATACATACGCTCCACTGGAAACTGCTTTACAACAGGCCCCAGTGGTGCCAAGGAAATACAAGCTTTCAACATGGGAATAACTTTCCCCCGACCATTAACGTGAACTTTCATTCTGGATGACTTCCGAGGTTTCACTCTGCAGCGGTCGACAACAGCCTGCAGGAGGACCGTGGAAGTAACGCTGACGCGCCATGAATCCTTCAGGCCACAACGTTTAACGTATAACCTGCTTTTAAAAACTACATTTAGAGATGAGATTGGGTTGAGCTCTCGAAAACGTGTTTTCCACTGTTACCTTGACATACATATACACATATTATTCTGTTACCTTGATAACAAGCTATCAAATTACTTTCTTGTGATGGTGGATTACTTGTTGTAGGATTACAGAATGTGGAGATCTTGATGCAACTATTTAAGTTCTGAGAAAAACAAAACCCGGCAGACTGTAATTACAGCGGATGCGTGAGGGCCGCTGACGTGCCCCACTGTGAACAATAGATATGAACTTGATGAATACTACGCCAAGCACAAGTTTGGACTCGCAGACATAAGCGGCGCAACTGCAGATCAGTTTCCAACTCCATCACAATTTAAAACCCAACCAATTCAATCAAAAACAGCACAAATCATAACAGTCACAGAAACACTTAAAAACCCTTACAGGCGCAAAAGCCTGTTACAAGCATACTTGTTATAAATCATCATATCTGCATAAAATTAACCAAAAGTAAATTATAACTCAAGATAAATGGACAAAGACTGCCGTCAGATCACCAAATAGCCACAAATATCTACGTCAAGGCCGAGTTGATTATCTCCCCCCTCCTGCCCAACGATGAACGATTGATTAATTGACAACTCATGACAATCAAATAGTTTTCAATTTAAAGAAAGACAGAATATGAGTGAGTGGACTGGCGGAATTTGATCTTCAGAGCATAAAATAAAAGCTAGTTGGAAACCTCCCCGACTGTCAGGTCAGCCTGAACATTATTTTACCTGACAAACGTCATCCAAAGCAGCACATCTGAACCAGGGAAAGCTCAATGAAGCAACCGACAGGAGAAGAAACGAGGTGCCCGCCGTAAAGAAATTGAGCAGCGACGACACTGGTGGTTAAAACTACACACCATGCACAGATTGTGCAATTACCAAAGCAACTTTATTCTGAACAGACAAATACAAAGTAACGTTTGCATTTTGACACACACTAACTATCCGCTTCAAAACATTGGTTCTGGCGTACCGTGCTCTGAACGGATCGGGCCCCGTCTACATCCGGGATATGGTCACACCGTACACCCCGGCACGTTCGCTCCGCTCGGCAACAGCCAACCGACTTGTGACTCCTGCACCTCGAGCTAATCACTCGACATCCAGACTGTTTGCTGTCCTGGCTCCTCAGTGGTGGAACGAGCTCCCCACTGACATCAGGACAGCAGAAAGTCTCTACAGCTTCCGCCGGAAACTAAAAACACATCTTTTCCCACTATATCTGGATTAAAACACAGATTAGCACTTCAGTGGCACTTAAATAGCTCTTATGATGGTACTTTTGTAGTTCGACTATGTTGAGGATGATGGATACTAAATTGGGATACACTAAACTAAAGCAAGCTGAGCAGGAACAACAATTAGTCTTCATTAACTTGAATTGTGGTTACAAAGAAATGAGTCAGGATGTTAGATTAAGTTGTTGTTGAGCTCAATGTTTACCGTCTGCGTCACAGCCTTTGAGGCTGTCGCACTACTGCCGTGTGAAATTAGCCAAATGTTGGTTTAAGTGCAATCCACATGTTTACATGTTACATCGGTTATCATCTTGCCCTGGACACAGGCAAAGACACACGGCGGGCCTGGGGGTATGACCCCGTCGGCTTTCCATACTGTCGTGTTTATTAATGACCTACCAGCGTCACTTCCTCCTGCAGATGGCTGTGTGTCATGATTGGTAGATCTGGCTGAAGGAGGCGGGGCTATCTTGCCCCCAGGAGGAGGTGGCAGAAGCCCAAATCCACCTGTACTCTGCGGGCGAGACCTGTCCTTCTTTTTTGATTGCTGGAAAAGTTTTTAGAAAATTAGCGGGTTTGTATGTATCGAATTAAACACATTTATGGTCAAGACTGCAGAAAAAAAACACAGCATAAGAGAAATTTTCATTTTTTAAATAGTTGTATACATTTGGGAGGTTTAATTACCAAACTGTTAGCACGCTTGCTGCTCTAATGTTACAACCCTATAACTAGTCAATTAAATGACAATACGGTTACCCCTATATTGAGAGTGATAGTCTGTCCTTCTTTGAATCCCAGGTCCAGTTTTGGGGTGGTGTCTGGCTCCTGCGCCTGCTTCTTAAACTCCTCTTCCTGTTTCACCCACCTGGGAAAAATGAGAGGAGAACGGCGAGATGATTACGAGATAGTTTAACGACCTAGAATGAATAAATTCACTCCTGAATGGTTGTGATTCATGACAGACGATGAAGCGGCTGCATACTTGAAGTGGTCCTGAAGAGCAACATTGAAGTCGAAGGCATCGCCTCGGTCTCCAAACCCGATGCCTATGAACGCACTGCGGCCTGCAAGAGGAATGAGCACAACACACACAACAAAGGAGACCAGTGAGGGACGTGCAAGTCATGACAAACAGAACACACGCTAAACCCGACAGCTTTGCACAATACTCGCTACACTACAATTAAAGGGTTTCATTGGCGTTCAAACGTGTTCTGAATTATGAGCACATTTACCAAATATTTATAGCGTAGCAACAAACTGTTTACCCACCGTTGTCATCCTGGATGCGGAGCACAAAGTAACGGCTTGAGTCACTCACTGTTTCCACTGTGATGCTAGGGTACTCGTCCACTGGTGCTTGGGCAAACAGCTCCCCTGTAGGTTAGAGCAAAATAAATATGTTTGTTTTATTTTTGGCAAAATGGTCCAGTGGGGAATTTGGATCATGAAAAGACAACACACAAAAAAAGAAAAAAAAGGCATATTTACTAAGCCAAAACTCAACAAAGTGGACATATTTTAAACGTTTGGCTGATGCTTGTAACGATTATTTATCATGATTTAATGATTTTTTAAAAATGGGGCAGTATAAAAGTTTAATCTGGAGGACAACAAGCATGCCAATACCTGAAAATCACCGTCACAGACAGAAAGAGATTATAACCCTGTGTGCTGCAAAATAAACGGCATGCTTGGACGTGGGCTGGGTCACCTTGGAATAGATGAGTAACCGAGAAGGGGAAATGATTTACAACGGCGGCAGGGCCAGTAAACAATGACACAGCTCTGTCTGCTGCCTTCTCACCAGAGATTTTGTCTTCCAATTTCACGAAGGCTGTTTTCCCCCGGGCCGTCACACGCATGCGACCCGTCCAGTCGGGAGCGTCCAGCTTCCAATCTGCAGCCCTGGAACACACACACACACACACACAGGCAGGGAGATGTAGTGTGACGGAGGTGACAGCGGTTTATTGAGACTGAGATGTGTGTTTCGGATGCATGCGTCTGTTGTGATTCATCCTGACGCTCAAACCCACTGTAGTTCTATTTGGCTATTTTCTATGCAGAACGTGATTAAGACAATATACCTAAGGCTAATATATTACATCATGACCCTTACTCACTGTATATATGGTCACAGTGAACCAATCATGTGTCTCGTGGTGCTACGTTGGTGTGATGTCCACTATGATGCAGCTGGAGCCCCCAGCCAATGGAGTGTGGGATAAACCATGCGATGGCAGCCTTTCAACAACACAACAGCTCTCCTGCATGGCCACGTAGCTGTCTGATAAGCGACGCTGTCTCTCGGTTTGTATAATCACGTGACAGCCCCCTGTCATCGTGCAGCATCGACCCTGCTGAAGTGTCCTTGAGCAAGGCAGCTGCAGGGATGCTGCTCTGCTTATTCTGCTACCACCTGCTACTCTAAGGTCAGACACGCACAAGGAGAATCTGTGTGGCCCAATAAAGTGTGATTCATGCTGACGCTGCTGGAAGCGGTTTTACGCATCGTAAGCAGTATTTATCCTCCGTGCCATGAACAGCACACCATCACACGGACACGGACCCATCTCGACCCAGTTCGGTGGGCACACAGCCCAGCCGTTCGTTACGTATTTCCCACGATGACCTTGTAAATGCACAGCAAAAACAACCGGCGCCACCCAAAAACACCGCTGTTGCGTGCGAGATTATGGGATGAGCTCGGTTGGTAGTGGAGGTCGCCGAAGCAACGGCACCGAACGGCTGCGGCTCGTGCTCGTTGGGTCAGAAACGGTTCCGTCGGGCCGCCGCTCACTCACCTGATGGCCCGGTTGGAGGCTCTCGGGGGGATTCGGTAGACACAGACTTCAGGTTTGACACAGAGGACCGACTCGTACTCAGCCTGACCCTCGGTCGCCATCTTGACTTTTACTCAGTCGGTGCACGCCGGCGGTGGTGACGGTGAGTGGCGCGTCCGTGCGGCGTTAACAGCTCGGTACCGTAATAGACGGAGTGTCTGCGCACCGACGGTCGCCCGCTGCTCCTTATGGGATGCCCTTAAAGGCGCATTCCCAAAATCTCTGCGCACAGAAGGTTAGTTTACTCACGGACAGCCAGAAGACGACTAACATTCACTCTGGTCCACAACATCTAGCGAAGCTAGGACCGTTATTCATTAATAAGGAAACCTCACATTGATAACACTCAAAGGTGGTATTTGCCAGTTATTGAAAACTATTTCACTGAGGAATATGTTCTATTGGTATCAAAGTATCAGCTACATGTTTTTGTTTCATTTGATGTGTAATGCAAATAAATCTGAAAGGCATCCTTCGTATAATTAGAATATATCCGTGTGTGTGTGTGTGTGTGTGTGTGTGTGTGTGTGTGTGTGCGTGCGTGTGTGTGTGTTTGTGTGTGTCTCTGTGTGTTGGGGGGTAAAAGGAGGGAACTGAAAACATAAACATAAACATCCTGCATACAGAGACAGTTTGGACGGACAGGTTTTTCAAAGTAAGTTCACTAAAGAAAGGGATGGGTAAAATTGTGTTGCTGCAAAAACAATTCAAGCTATAAATAAAGTACTTAATTTCCAAATTATATTCATGTTTATTTGTTTTTTTACATTTTAACATTAGTTCATAGTGATTGAAGTAAAACGCTTCTTTTGGTACATGGCCATGACGGCCTTTTATTATAGATTACAGTACAAACATTTGACTAAACAATCAGAGTGACCACATGAGAGGATGAGATTTGGAACTTTTGGACTTTTTCATAGACGTCAGTAAACTGAGTAAACTGGTGGACTTTTCCGAACACTAAAGCCTCATCTAGTCTCGATCTTTAATTTCCCCAGATCATTAAGTAAACATCTCCAGATACCATCTCACCTTGATCCACAGTACTGTTCTACTATTCAGGCCTTTTCCACCTAGCTAGCCCGGACACACACACACACATTCCCCCCCGGCCCCTCCCTCCCCCCACTTCCTCTGGGCCCCAAGATTTGGTGGAGCCTTAGGCGTTGCCTGACCTCGAAGGCCCGGACACCTACTTCGTCCTCTGATCTGGGTTTTCCCAAACTGTGTCAGGCTGAGAGCAGAACTGTACTCGACCTCCCTCACCCCTACGTGTGTGTTGGAACGGCCGGCTGACCGACCACAGCGGATAAATCTCACTCATAGGCCTTTGAACCGTGAGATGCTGTCGCTCTTCCTTTGTCAAATCGGGACGCGTATTATTTTGCTCTGGTCTTTTCTTTGCTCTGTCTGTTTTAGCTCCAGCCCGGTCGGCTCACTCGGTGGCACTGCATGCAGGCATCCTGCTTTCCCATGACTCCCCTCACCCTCTCATGCACTCTGTGGTTTGGGGAATTCACCGTTTCCCAGGGTGGCTGTTTTTGGAGCTCCTCTGTCGGTGTACGTGCGCACGTGTGTATGTGTTAGCCATCTGTATGAGAATGTCATTAACAGATATGTTATACATCATCTGGAACTAATTTATCTCATTTATCCTATGATTGTATGGTGCCCCAACACTTTAAGTGATTCATGTGTGTGTGTGTGTGTGTGTGTGTGCATGCTCTGAGCGACCTCACATCATATTGCATTACTCTGACGGTGCACTAAGCCTAATGTCTCTGCACATTTGATCCTGTGTGCATGGGTCTGTTCTCGACTTCAAGAGGCGATCAAATGCCAAACTATATGAAACCACTTCCCACCCAGCTCACTGGGTTTGACCACAGTTGACCAAGGTCATCTCATAGGCACACATGAACGCTCACGTGCACTACCACCCCTCTGGTGTGTGTGTGTAGTAGTACAGTATGGCCAGACACGGCTGTGCATTTAACCCAACGTCAGGGGCAGTAACCGGGTGTAGGAAATGCCAAGTCATACTTTCCAAAACCCACCCGCCCACACTCACACACAGCCATACCGTGCAGACGCACATGACCACAGTCACAAACAGACTTTCTTTCCAGTGTGAACTCACATCTGTTTCCTGACAACAATAATAGCTCCAGATCGGGCGGGTAGAGGCACAGCTAACAGGTGTCTGCTCTTTGACAGTCATGAAGAAACAACCCGATGATGACCAAAGAAGTGAAGTACAGCTTTCACGAGGTGAAACGAGCTGACCACACACTTACGCGTGCATGTAACAACACTGTTATGTTACTGGGTGTCTCAGCTTTTTCATCAAAGTTAATTAAAGGACAGTGCTTTTCCACTGCAGCTTGCATGATTGCGTTGCAGTGAGTATACAGTTGGCCTGTTTGTCTGTACATCAGGTGTGATATGCCTCCTTCTCACACACACTAGCACAGCACAGACATCCTGTGGTGTTTATCTGTGGCGCACTGATGCTACACAGACATCGCCTGAGGTAGATGCGTGTGTGAGCTGCTCACCATATGAAGGTTAGCCTCAGAATGGGGCTGTGTGCCTTTCCCCACTTAGTCACATAAACTGCCAGTCACCTGCAAACCACACACACATTCTGGTGTCAGATGACCGACGCATAAAGTGTATATAATGAGATTCAATCTGCATTACAAATTAGTTTTAAAAAACGGTCATCAAAGTAGATTTAAATGTGAGATTTTGAAAGAAATATTTCTTCAACATTGTAGGGCTGCAGCTAATCGTTACTTTCATTATAAATGAATATAGCAGTAATTCATATTTAAGTTAATTATATTGATATATTAAATATTATATTTAGATATGTTATGTATATCTTATTTGACAATCTGTATATGTTCACACACACACGTGTGCAATTACACACACACAATTCACAGTGTGGACACTTTAAAAAATACATTTAAAGAACCACACAAACACATTAAGGAAACACTCATTTTACATAAATATTTTATTTCCTTATAAAAGACGAGAATTGCATGTTTGTGGCTTCATGGTGTTTTACATAACAACTATCCGTTTTAAAAGAATGGAGAGATGGTACTTATTTGATGAAAAGCTAAAAATATAATTACAACAAACAGAACGGAAACACATAACATAAATAAACACTGGCATAAATAACAAATATTCAAAAAATGATCAGTTTAAACAAACATCCAAACATGTTCAGCAATGGTAACTTGTGTTATGGCTTCTTTACTTTTAGCCATTCCAACGCTGCCCGTTTCTCTCCATGGGTCCATCTTCACTCAATCACAGGTCTTTGTAAAACACTTTGGTGAGGGGGTATCCCAGAAAGCCTCTCTCTGGAGGCTCGAGCTTCCTCTCCTCCTCCTCATCTTCTTTTTCATCAGTCCCCTCCCCAATTTGCTGATAGCCCAACTTCCTGAAAAAGGCTTCCCCGAGTTTGGACGGGTAAGGGACGTGAGTGTACACTCTGTGTGCGCCGGCCTCCCTCTCTCTCCGCTCCAGACTCTGGACAAACAGCCGGCCCAGACCCTCCCTGCGGTACCAGCAGCCCGTCACCAACCTGCAGATCCTCCGGACGTTGGCTCGCTTCTCGCTTTCCCTGAAGATGCAGCCGAGGATCTCGCCATCGCATTCCGACACCCAGACCTGCCCTGCTTCCCGCTCCCTCTCCGGGGTGACATTCTCTGTTGACAGATCTTTGTCCTTGTCTTTGGGTGTGATTCGGCGCCTTGGCTGAGCAGTACAAAATATGATTATTTGGCTGCAACATCAAAGAAAGAAAAGGAAACTGCTCCAAATACAGTTGAGCACACGAGTAGACTGACCTTTCTAGTGCCGGGTGTCTTGCCACTGATCCTGCAGTACGGATTCAGCAGTGGCTCATCCTGTGTCCCTCTGTAGCTGCTACCCACATAGTCCCAGGAGGGCCGGCTGCTGCCCAGAACCCCCGTGGACCGCGGCATGGTGATTTTGAGAAAAATAATTAGCAGGAAGACAGGAATAGCCAGGGCCAGGATGAAGGAATGCACGAGGCAGCGCAGCATCGAAGAGCAAATGGCCAGGATGAAGAGGCAGAGCGGACGAGTGACGAGGTGAAGGATGAGGCGGTTTTCTGTGCCCTCGCAGCCCTCCTGGAGAGGGGCAAGTTACAACACGTTAGCACGAGCACCACAGGGATGGATTCCCACCGTGATGAGACCATCTAAAATGTGCACCAACCTTGATGAGGGCTTTGACCATCTCTATATCGTCTTCCTTCATCCTCCTCATCACCACCTGATCCAGCTCCAGCCTCACCATGTTTAGGGTTTGAGCTCCAACAGCAGGACTGGCGCACCAGTGTTTCTACACATATCCACACGGTGTGCACAGGACCCTAAAGCACACACACGAGGAGGACATGGGCAGAAGGTTGTCAGCGAAATGCATTTTGGGGATGTTTGATACTACAATCTCGCACATAACATATACGGTTGTAGACTCGACTGTGTTATCGATACTATGACACCAAGGCTGCAGTGGAAATGGGTGAAAATGTCTCTTCACGTACTACTTTGCCTTCAACGAGCCAGACGTTGTACCAATCACAGCCAGACTGGTTCCAAACAAAGACAGATGGGGATTATGGAGGATGCATGACATGTGTGCCCATCACTCAGTCCAGATTGTTTTGTATCTGCACGTTTAACGGTGACGGCCAGAAGGCAACGTTACAGTCGAAAGCGAAACGACCGAGTTCAGCCCCTTATATGGTTGTTGCGTCCTGCCGACACATTTAGACTCCAGCTCCTGCGCTAACCCGCGTGTCCGCTTACCTTCTCCGCCCGGCTGCGCACATTAAACTGAAAACGGGGGGAAAGTTGTGAATGTGTCCCTCGGTGTTGTTGCAAAGTCCCTCGCAGCCTGTACACGTTTCATTGGTCGATACGAGCCGGTTCTCGTGCAGAGGGATTCAGAACACACCGGTAGTCTGGTTGAGGTCCCGTTTCACGTTTTCAACGTGTCGAGCTGCGCTATTTGCGTAAGGGCAACGCGTACTGCGTAAAGGCTGCGTAAAGGCTTCCGCAACGTAACGGCGTACCCAGCGCTCCAAACGCGATGACCTTTGTGTGTTCACCAACAACAAAACACAAAGCGAGATTAAGAAACAAATTATGAAAGGTATTGGCAGATTTATTAATATTAACTTCTATTTACTATTGACATGTAAAGAAAGTGGGTCATGTACAACATTTATTCACAAAATACTTATTTACTGCCAATCACAGTAGCCTATCATTGAAAGTATTATATTTTAGAATATTCCATGTAGGTCCATGTTGAGCCTATTTGAATGTATAACATTTCTAGTATGTGGCACCATGGGATAACGATACAGTACTCCTCTACCTGCATGTTCTCCCTCAGCTCCAGGAGAAAACGCAAACTAAAGTGCTAACACACTGAGCCCACAAATAGTGAGGCATTCACTCACTCACCACACACTCTCTAACATGCACACTCTCAGAACTGCATCTCTTTAGAGTTGGGTATAGGTCCGTTTCTCATCGTGTCCTCCGTTGATGTCTGTGCCTCTGTACCGGCTGCAGAGCCGTGGTCCTTGACACACTTCTCATTTGGCTCGACTGTTAAACTTTCGTACTTCACCTCATTACTTAGTGAGATCTCTCCATCCCCTCCACTTAAACTACTAGTGCTGACCTCAATTATGACAATTTCTTCTCCATTTCCCAGCTGAAATATGCCTTCCATGGCTCCTCCACCCTCCTCCACCCTCCCACTCGCAGAATCGCAACCAGCACCGTCTTCTCCCATCATTCCCCCTTCACCTTCCATCAGGGCGATCATCTGCATACCGTCGTCAGTTTCCTGATCCATCTTGGTCTCACCCCCGAGTTCAAACACGACCTCCTGCCCATCAAGTGGCACCAGACTTTGGGTTGGTGTGCAGGAGAGCTGCAGGCTGCTTTCTTGCCCTTGGCTGAAGGTAGTGCTGGATGGACCGCCGTCCTGTGCCTCAGGATGGAAATGGAGGACATACGACTCTCCCTGGCTTCCTTCCTCTCCAATCCCCCTCTGCCCCTGCTTTTCGCCATCCCATTCGTGCATAAGTGACATCATTCCTCCCTTATCCTCCCCCTTTGCTCCTTCACCTTGCTCATCCGTCTTGAACTGTAACACAAGTGATTTTCCCTCCCCGCCCACCACTCCATCTCCTGCCTCTTCTGTTGCATCCCCTTCGAACTGCAACACATACGAGTGCCCCCCCGCCTCCACATTCATCCCCCCTTTGGCCCGCCCTTCATTATCAAAACACAACACAAACTGTTTCCCTGTCATGGTATCCCCTGTCCTTATTTGCCCCACTGTGGCATGAGGTTCCAGAGAAGGTACTGTCGTGGCTGGTGTAACCATGGTAACAGTTGATGAGGATCCTGAGGTGTCCACTGTGGGGGCGACAGTGGTGGAAGATGGAAGAAATGGGACAGCAGTGCAAGACGTTGACAGGGGACAGTGGGACGCTGTCGATACCGAAGACAGGAATGCAGCATGTGTCACATGACAGCTCAGTCCTGACGGAGCGCCACCTGCTGTCTGACAGACCGGCGCTGCTGCAGACATCGGAAGACTAGCTTTTGGTTTGCGCCCCCGTCTGCCCCGAGCAGTCCGCGTGCTTTTCCCTAAAATGGGCTTGGTCAGTAGGAGGTTGGCTGTGAGAGTGCGCGATGACATGACAACAGGAGTGTTATTATTGTTGGTGAATATGAACCTGGTCGGCTGTTGTTGTTGCTGCGAAATGGCCGGAAAGTGGGACATCCGAGTCTGCGTCTGGTTGAGGACGGGCTGGAGTGCTTGGATAGTCTGAAGCACGGGGAGGGTCTGAGGCTCTGGAGCTGCTGGAGGATGGTTGGCTGTGGGGACGAGGATCAAGCTGGACTGGCTGCCATTATTGGAGGGGCACTGGAGGAGGAAGAAGTTTTGGGGCTGGGACAAAGGTGGTGGTGGTGGTGGTGGCGGAGGTGGAGGAGGAGCTGGCGGTGGGGATGACAGAGGAATGAGCTGCAGGCCGCTGGCTGTCTGAATCATAAAGTAGTTCTGGGAGGTGTTGGGGGGAATATTAAGTGCTGGCTGGGACACAATCAGGCTGCCATGGTTTCCTGAGGTTTCCAAGGTGATGGGGTTGAGCAGCGTTGTTGTGGTCGTTACTCCCCCAACACTGGCGTTTACAGCCACTCCGTCTTTACCTCCACCACCAGGGCAGGGCAGTGGAACGCCACTGCCATGGGTACGGATGTGCCTCTGCAAGTAGGAGTGCATGACAAACTCCTTGGAGCAGTACGGGCATTTGAAGTCCTTGCTTGAGGAGTGTGTGCGAAGGTGGAGCTGGAGGTTGGAGGAGTGTGTAAAGCTTTTATTGCAGTGCGTGCACTGGAAGGGTCTCTCGCCAGAATGGGTGCGTTCATGCTGCTCACAAAGAAATAGCAAAAGAGGGGAGACAAATAAAGAGCAATTGAGATTAAAAAAAGATAAACTCTGTGCAAAAAGCTAATAATCGACACAAGTTCGCAGCTGAATGTGCACCGACCGTCCTGACCTGTTTGAGGTTGGATGTCTGGGAGAAAGACTTTGAGCAGATGGAGCAGGTATGAGGCCGCAGTCCAGAGTGCATCTGACTGTGTCTGCGCAGGCAGCTGGTGTTCTTGAAGGACTTGCCACACTCCTTACACACATACGGCCTCTCGCCTGTGTGCTGCCGCAAGTGGTACTGATAGTGAGAGCTCCATTTGAAAGTGAGAGGGCAGTGAGGGCACTGGAACGCCCGAACGCCCGTGTGCACCTGGGTAAAGTGGACGTGGAAAAAATGATGGAGAAATACAGTTTTTAAGTGTTCATTCTAGGTAGTAAAACTTAAAAGAATGCAATGAAATCCAGTGTTCCCATTTCTTTCTCTGTTCCAATAAAATCTGAACGCAACCCAAGGAAACATATAAATATGTGAAGCCCAGTTACAACCGTTACACATTAAGTGTGATAACAGCCACTTTGTCACAAGAACGTGTTTACTCGTGTGTTATTTCATCAAAGGGATCTTTAATTGCTTTTTAAAATGTTGTCTATCTTATATGGCATTTATCAGCTGGGATGTGAACCGTACGAGAGAGCCGCCGTACCTGTCCACGAGAGAAATCTTCATTTCTGAGGGGACATAAATACTCAAACGGCGCTCCCAATTGATGCACCTCTCATTTGACACTTTACTTGCGTTTACATTTCTTGGAACAGAAGCCTTACCCTCTGATGGATTGAAAGCAGAGAGGACCTCTTGAAGCTCTTCCCACACTCGGTGCAGCGGTAGGGCCGTTCACCAGTGTGATCCCTCATGTGATACTTCAGCCCCGATGAACCTTTGAAGGATTTTCCGCACTCTGAACAGCGGTACGGTCTCTCTGTATCAAAGTGAGTGAAACAGAGGGTCACATTTCTGATCAATTTAAATAAAAAATGACATATAATACATTTACAACACTGTTGATTGACTCGTAGCCATTGTAAGTAAATATCAAAGTCATTTTACATTACATTACATGTCATTTAGCAGACGCTTTTATCCAAAGCGACTTACAATAAGTGCATTTCAACCTAGAGTACAAACTAAGAACAACAAGAATACAGGAAGTAACATTTCCTCAACATAGTCGAACTACTAAAGTACCATAATAAGAGCTATTTAAGTGCCACTGAAGTGCAAATCTGTGTTTTAATCCAGATATAGTCGGAACAGGTGTGTTTTCAGTCTCCGGCAGAAGATGTAGAGACTTTCTGCTGTCCTGATGTCAGTGGGGAGCTCGTTCCACCAATCAGGAGCCAGGACAGAAAACAGTCTGGATGTAGAGTGATTAGCTCGAGGTGCAGGAGGCACAAGATGATTGGCTGTTGCCGAGCGGAGCGAACGTGCCGGGGTGTACGGTGTGACCATATCCCGGATGTAGACGGGGCCCGATCCGTTCAGAGCACGGTACGCCAGAACCAGTGTTTTGAAGCAGATGCGAGCAGCCACCGGTAACCATGAAGAGAGCGGAGGAGCGGAGTGGTGTGGGTGAATTTCGGGAGACTGAAGACCAGCAGCTGCATTCTGGATGAGCTGCAGAGGTCGGATGGCCTCAGCAGGTAGACCAGCCAGGAGGGAGTTGCAGTAGTCAAGGCGTGAAATGACCAGAACCTGGACCAGAACCTGTGCCGCCTTCTGAGTAAGAAGAGGCCGTATTCTCCTGATGTTGTGCAGCATGTACCTACAGGAACACGTTGTCGCAGTGATGTTGGCCGTCAGGGAGAGTTGACTGTCTAGTGTCACCCCGAGGTTCCTGGCAGTCAGGGTAGGGGCCAACACAGAGCTGTTGAAGGTGGTAGTCAGGTCATGGGTGGGGGAGCCTTTCCCTGGAAGGAATAGTAGCTCAGTCTTGTCAGGGTTGATTTTCAGGTGATGAGCAGACATCCACTGAGAGATGTCGGTCAGACAGGCAGAGATTCGCGCCGCCACCCGTGTTTCGGCCGGTGGAAACGAGAAGATCAGTTGGGTGTCATTGGCATAGCAATGGTAGGAGAAGCCATGCGAACGAATGACAGAGCCAAGAGAATTTGTGTTCAGAGAGAAGAGGAGGGGACCCAGGACGGAGCCTTGAGGAACTTTAGTAGTGAGAGGACAAGGATCAGACACAGATCCTCTCCAAGTTACCCGGTAGGTGCGGTCGTTAAGGTAGGAACAGAAAAGAGCGAGTGCAGTGCCTGAGATCCCCAGGTCCTGAAGAGAAGAGATCAGGATCTGGTGGTTCACGGTGTCAAATGCTGCAGAAAGGTCCAGAAGGATAAGGACAGAGGAGAGAGAGGATGCTCTAGCAGAGTGAAGGATAAGGACAGAGGAGAGAGAGGATGCTCTAGCAGTGTGAAGGATAAGGACAGAGGAGAGAGAGGCTGCTCTAGCAGAGTGAAGGATAAGGACAGAGGAGAGAGAGGATGCTCTAGCAGTGTGAAGGATAAGGACAGAGGAGAGAGAGAGGCTGCTCTAGCAGAGTGAAGGATAAGGACAGAGGAGAGAGAGAGGATGCTCTAGCAGAGTGAAGGATAAGGACAGAGGAGAGAGAGGATGCTCTAGCAGTGTGAAGCTGCTCAGAGACAGCAAGGAGGGCAGTCTCTGTCGAGTGGCCGGCCTTGAATCCAGACTGGTGAGGGTCAAGAAGGTTGTTACTGTGGAGATAGGAGGACACTTGGCTCAAGATAGCTCGCTCCAGAGTTTTGGAGAGAAAAGGAAGAAGAGAGACCGGTCTGTAGTTGCTGACTTCAGACGGGTCGAGGTGATTTCTTCAGGAGAGGGTTGACTCTCGCCTCCTTCAGAGGGAAACAGCCAGTTGAGAGGGAGCTGTTAATAAGATGGGTGAGGAAGGTCAGAAGGTCAGGGGAAATAGCCTGGAGAATGGGAACGGGACGGGGTCAAGGGCGCAGGTGGTCGGTCGAGCGGAGGTCACCAAGCTAAGAACTTGATTGGGAGACAGGGGGGTGAAAGAGGAAAGAGAGGGGGATGAAGAAGTTAGTGTTGGTGAGGTGATAGAAGATGGATTTGTAAAGGAGGAGCGTATGTCGTCTATCTTGTTTGTAAAGTAGTCGACAAAGTGGCTCGGCAAAAGGGTGGAAGGAGGAGGGGGACAGGGGGGATCAAGGAGGTTGGAAAAGATAGAGAAGAGTTTTTTGGGGTTAGAGAAGGAAGACTGAATTTTGGTCAGATAGAACGAGCTTTTGGCTGCAGATATAGAGGAAGAGAAAGAAGAGAGAAGAGATTGATAGAAGAGCAGGTCTTCCGCTTGATTCGATTTGCACCATTTCCTTTCCGTCGCTCGCAGGGTGGCTCTCTCGGCGCGCACCGAGTCCGACAACCACGGAGCCGGAGAGGATTTCCGAACCGGTCGTGTCTTAAAAGGACAAAGAGAATCAAGAGAGGAGAGTGTCTGTGGCAGAGTTAGGATGCATGAGTGAGAAGGAGCCAGTTGAGGGGAGAGCAGATAGGACAGAGGAGGGACAGAGGGTGCGAATGTTGCGGCGTACAGGTAGAGTCTGTTGATATGGGTGGGTTGTCAGTACCATAGAGCGAGAGAGAGTAAGAGATGAAGAAGTGGTCAGACATGGAGAGGAGTTACAGTGAGGTTGGAGGTAGAGCAGTTTCTAGTGAAAATGTAGTCAAGGTGGTTGCTGGCTTTGTGAGTAGGAGGGGAGGGACTGAGTGAGAGGTCAAAGGAAGACAGTAAGAGTAACAGATCACATGACTTCTCTGTCTGGATGTTGAAGTCACCCAGAAGGATGAGCGGGGGGCCGTGTTCCGAGAAGTTCGAGAGGAGGACGTCTAGCTCTTCCAAGAAATCTCCCAAAGAACCAGGGGGACGGTAGAGAACAACAATGTGGAGTTGAACCGGATGAGTAACCGTCACAGCATGGAACTCAAAAGTCAGTGGGATAAAGAGTGGAAGCGGGTCGGGAGAGAAACACCATGTAGGTGAGATGAGTAAACCTGTAGCTCCACCCCGACCAGAGGGTCTGGGTGTGTGGCTGAAGGAGAAGGCCGAGGAGAGAGCAGCCGGGGTATACGTGTTGTCTGCTGTGATCCAGGTCTCAGTGAGAGCCAGGAAGTCAAGCGACTGCTCCATGGCAAAGAGATGAAACCGGCCTTGCGGTTGGCTGACTGACAGTTCCAGAGGCCTCCTGTGACAAGGTGCTGGGTGTGAGTAGAACGGGTAGGAAGGATAACCGAGGAGGGGTTCCGGTACATGAATGAACGAGTCCTATAGTAACTACGAGTAGAGATACGCACAGGTATGGAAAAGACACACATGTTCACAAAATGGTGGAATACACAGGCACCACGAAGACTCCAACGAAAGACTCCTATGTCTTTGTCCTCCGAGTCTTGACTCCAACGGAAGACTCCTATGTCTTCGTCCTCCGAGTCTTCGTCCGTTGACGCTAAAGACCCGATCCGGTTATGAGCCCAAGTTGGTGCCAATTACCTCCAGCCGCGTTGACACCACCCCTTGCTCGTTGGTATTCAAATGACACTCAATTGAAACCAGGTGATGAGCGCTCGTCCAATCAGTGAAGATTCAGGTGTCAGTAATCAGGACACCTCTCTACCAAAACCAATCCTAAAACAGTACAGACTAACAATCCAGCAGCTCCAAACAACAAATACAACAGTAACTCAGCAGATAAAACTAATTTAAAGAAGACACTTAGCAGGATCCAAGTAGTCAGTAGTCTCGCCTCACAGGTAGAAAATGCACATTGATACCGCGTGGCTAGCTTTGCAGTGAGATCATTCGCTGGGCAGGGAGTGCCCGGCTCATATTCTCTATTGTTCAGTTACATCTCCATTGTCTGTATGTTTCGTGCTCTACTATAAAAATGCCTTTACCTCCAGCAAGAGTGGTCTTGCTGGCTGCGGTCTTTTTGGGGGCTTTGGTCGGTTTGGCCGGTTGTTCCTCTGGCTCCTCCCCGACGGTAATGATGTTGACGTGGATCTCCCTGTGGCCTTCCTGCTGCTTGTCGGCCTCGCTAGGAGAGGAGGGGAGGGGGAGAGACAGGGAAAAGGAGGGAGGGCACACTATCTCGGCCTCCGCCTCAGCCAGTAGACGTTGCTCGGGCGTGTGGGAGTGTTGGTGGGTGAGGAGTGAGGAGAGAAGGGGGAAGGAGCGGTCGCAGGCCGAGCAGCTGAACTGCGAGCGGGACTGTGATGATAGAGAGTGAATCTGGACAAACAGAAGCGGAACACAAACGGGTGAATTCATTCAAGGATGGATTCATCGAAATGCCTTCAGTGCAGTGCTGTAATTTGCATACCAGTGTGAGTAGCGAAGCAATCATAACAATCATTCTCACCAGTGACACATGTCTATTGAGGCCTCCACTGGTCTTGAAGGTCTTATTGCAGTAGCCACATGACAGCCCTGCCCATGTGGTTCTGGGCTCTGGCTGAACGGTCCCCGAGCTCTGAGTCACCTCAGTGAAGCTCTGCAGCAGGTCAAACTGGGCCTGGGTGGTTCCCACATTCTGAGGACAAACCAAAGGAAGTTATACATATAAATAAAATGTATCTTCACATCAGACTCAAGCACTGTATAGGGTGGGTCAGGTTTTTTTTTACATCAATTATTTATGTCGACAAATAAGGGGTTATCTGTTGATCTTCAGGAGTAGTCATTCTGTTCCATGCCTCATTGCAAACAGCAGATATACGGTACAACATACAACTTATAGAGTCTGCATTGACATTGTGTTGCCATTCATTAATTTAGCTTGATGAGTTTATGAGGCGTTTACAATATCTGATGTCCTGTTTTCCCAAATCCACTCACAACTGAGTGGATTAGGGAATTTTAAATTCACAGAAGCTGTAGTAGAAGCAGTTGCAGGAACATCTAATTCAACATCTGTCTGATTGGTAAAAGAAATATGCAGATTTGGAAATCTCATCACCATTTTTGTGTATTTTTGATGAATGCTGGTAGTTATGTAGGGAAATTAAGTTTCCATTTATAATAACCTGATAACTTCAAGTTGGTCAAGGGTTTCTCTTACCAAGGAATTTTAGTTTCTAAACAGATCTGAGATGTGGGCAGTGATTCAGAGATCTGGAGCCAGGCTACAAGAATCACGAGACTTTCTATTGTGGAAGTTTTTTTCTCAGATCTGTTCTTCTTTTCTCACATTAATCCATTTGATCCAATCACTTACTGTATTGTTGCCATCTACTCCCTCTGTCAGACCAAGGAGCACCTCTGCCGTGTGTCCATTTTCAGGCACTGTGGTAGTCTCTACCACCTCCTCAAAATCGGCCAGCAGGTGACCAGCTCCCACCAGCCCGTCCCCAACCTCCAGCCCTGCTCCGGGCCCGGGCTCTCCGTCTGCCTCATGTCCTTCTGGAGCCATGTGGATGACCTGGTGCTCCTCGAGATCCGTTCGTGTGCCAAAGGTGTGGCTGCAGCTGCCGCAGCTGTACAGCAGCAGACTGGCCCCGGTGTGTGTGCTCAGGTGAACCTCTGTTCCGATGGCCCGAGAAGAACACACGCCTTCCCCTAAGGAGGTGAGAGTGAGCTGGGGGAGAAGGCTTTGATTCTGCCCGGACGGGGTGGTGGACAGGAACACTTCTTCCATCCCCACCCCGACTCCATCAGTTCCCTCTTGGCTGACAAATCCCACCATGTCCGTCAACATGGACGATGTCACTTCCTCCGTCCCGACCACCACCTCCACTATCTCATTTCCCTTCCTCACATCCTCTCCCCTCTTTTTCTCCTTCCCTCCTGCATTGAGGTTGGAGTGCGAGTGCTTGTGCAGGGCCAAGTTTGATGAATGTGTGAAGGTCCGTCCACACTCGCAGCAGATGTAAGGCCTCTCGCCCGTATGGATCCGCATGTGTTGCCTCAGGTTGGTAGACTGAGTGAAGGACTTGTTACACACTGAGCAGGTGTAAGGCTTGAGACCAAGGTGGACGTTCTTGTGTCGCCGCAGGCTGCTTGAGTTCTTGAAGGCCTTGGGGCAAGTGTCACAGGGGTAAGGACACTCTCCAGTATGCTGGCGCAGGTGATACTGGTAATGAGAGCTCCATTTAAAGGTCAGAGGGCAATAGGGGCACAAGAAGGTACGCAGTCCAGTGTGGACACTCTGATGGACCTGGAAAGAGATACAGATGTGAAATCTCTTGCTCATTTGTAAGCATTTCCTTGTTTATGAAATGGCTTTGTTTGACACCTCACCTGGAGCAGAGAGGCGCGCTTGAAGGCTTTGCCACACTCCAGACATTTGTACGGCTTCTCCCCTGAATGAGACCTGCAAAAGAAACCCAACTATTGAGGAGGATACAACAATTCATTGTACATATATGGTGAGACATCAGTTTGATACTAAACATAAAAAGTACACTGTAACACTTTTTCTTGTGATGTGTTGTATGGCACCATCGATGTTTTTATTAAAAGTTATAGATTATTAATTTGACATGATCCTCACTACTTTCAGATTCCAGGACACTTATGCTTCTATCTCCTGTTCACTTCAATCTATGAAGCAACAATAACAGCTTCAGGACTCTGTTATACCAGTGTTATAATTATATAAAAAAAGGTGAAAAGATGCTAATGACGGTTACCGTTGATGGTAGAGAAGCGCAGAGGAGCCCTTGAAGGCCTTGGGGCAGAGGTTGCAGCGGTACGGTCTCTCATTGTTGTGGCTCCGCTGGTGGTGGGTCAGCCTGGATGACCACTTGAAGCTCTTCCCACAGTCCATACACTGGAAGGGATGGTCCGACTGCTCGGGCTGCTGGGGTTGATCCGACGACGTCACCATGTCCAGAACCACCTCTACTTCACCCTCTACTATTCCCTTGTCCCCCTCCACCAGCTCCCGCCTGTCGTCCTCAACATCCTCTCCCGAACCAAGAAGAGATGGGAAACTCGAGAGGGAGGGGGTGGACTGAGGCGGTAGAAGTTCTGCTTGGACCGAGTTCGCCATTACCAGCGCAAGCTGGTAGCAGATGAGGGTGTTCCTTGGCAGCAGGCGTGGATCAGTTTTGGTGCAGTATCATGGTTTTTCTCCCACCTTTCCTTCATTCATGTTTTTCTCTCCATGTCTTTCATACATGATATTCCCTGTCAGCCACTGGAAACAACAGCTGTCATCCCAAGTAGACAGCTCAGGACAGGTCTATTGAAAGGGAAATGGAAATACAGTTTTACAACTTGGTAACTCCAGGCGAGAATGTCCCCTTTAAGTCCTCCCCTCTCTCCCTCCTCCTGCTAATGAAGCTAGTCCCCCTCCCTGCTGTCTTTATCTGGCAGTCCGTTGCTGTCGGTCCCCGCAGTGCGGACTCGCTCAACAGACACAGAGGTTACAGCTGTCCTACACGTGAGGCTGCTTTATGAGTGTAGCCCAATGCAACCGAAAAGCCGTGCACACAGACGCACAACACGCACAGCACATATCAGTGTCCACACTATCAACAAAATCAGCTACTGGCCTTAATTTAAAGCTAATCTAGCCGCCGTCTATGCAGAATATCGTCGTTAAACTGCTCGCCAGGGACGTGAGTGACTGCAGCCTGAAACGTTACTCACCGCGCATCTGTAACTGGTTAAAGCTAAACTGTTGATATTGTGAAAATGAAGTGGGCACCGCAGTGCTAATCCACACAACCTTAACAATAAACACAGCGCAAACTAACAGCAGTTCTCCACCCGAATCCGCCTTCTAAGAACAGCGACGGTGATTGGCTGGTGGCTCCGATAGATGCGCTCCTGCCATTGGCTGAGAGCTCCAACAGACAGATTGACGTTTTTAAACCTCACTTATTTCTGAGCCTTCATGTTTGAGGGAAAGCAAGTGATACGTCGAAACGCCAACATCTTAAATATCTTACATTTAATTTATAACGTTTTATTTACAATCAATATGAGTCCGTTATATTTGGGACTATGTCGCACAGACTTCTGGGTAATGTAGTATGTGTGTGTGTTTCTGCCCTCACTTCCAATTGTCACATTGTTGACAGGGTAGGTGGATCATGGTTTTAAATAATATATATTCAAATCCATTGTGCACATTTTTTTGTATTTATTTCACCAAGGCACATATTTCACATTGAGGCCAATCAGTGTGTGGAAGAGGCATCCTAATGTGACAACAATAATTTAAACATGATGGTATAATATTAGTAAATAAGAATAGAAACTGTATAAAAGTACAAAAAGATAGGAGACTTGCTCCACTGCAGCACAAAATAAATAGTTCCACCAAGTTACTAAAATAAATAGTCAAGAATGTAAAAAATACTAGAATAGGAATGAAAAAAATATAGTGATAAAGTTGGTAAAGTAATCTACATTATATTGTAAAAATACAACATAATCCACAAAAGCACTGTATACAACAGTTTACATTACACTTATGTACACACTAAGAACACAGTGTCACAATACATAGTATCTTAAGGCTTTGGGTGTTAAACTAACAAAAACACTCTTTTCTACCCTAAAGCCCAGGTTCAAAATCAGCCATCTCACTCATCCAAGCGGCTAATCCTAACAAGTTTGTGCAAAGAATCTAATCAGGTCCATCAGTGCTCAGCAACAGGGCATATTCATACAACTTTACCACAACGGTAAATATGCCTCCTCATGCAGAACACGAGAAAGAGGCAACAACAATAGAGATTTTAACAAAAGGTAGCAAAGAAAGTTTTCGATTCTCTTCGGCTACCATTTGACATGATCACATAAATACAATTAATTGAAATGGATATTTTAAGACATGGCACGTTTAACATGGTTGCTGACATTAACGTCTTCTAAAATGTTTAATTTAAAGGCACTGTAAGTGAGAGAGAGTGAAAACGTTGGATGTCCCGTATTTCTGCTACATCTACAGGAAGAAGTATAGTCTAAAGAAAAACACGAATGCAAAGTAGATTAAGTTAATTTAAACAAAAGTAAGGAAGTGCTACCGTGTTTTTCATGAGGATCAGTGAGACACAATACAAAAAGAAAAATTACAGAGATGTGGGCAAATCAATTCACGTTAATACAGAAACAAAGATGAGAGTGACACATTACGACTTCAAATAAATACAATTAAATAAATTACCAACAGTCAATAAATAAATAAATATATAAATAACATGGTCATGAACAAGGCCTTTAGGAGACGGTTTGGGGAATTGTGACATGATTATCATATAGTTAAACTGGCAGTTTGATGGTTGCACTGGCTGCAGTATAGCACATTCGTATTGGCTGTGATGGAAACACGTTCTTCAACACAAGTGTCATTGTTTGACATTTGGCCCTTGAAGAGATGCTGTTGACTACAGTGCACAGTGACAGGGTCCTAATTCCCGTTTGGATGAGGCGGGGCTCCAAGTATCCTCACTGGCTATGTCGCCGTGTAGTGAAGAGGAGGAAAACGAATGAGCTTGGATCGTCATTGTACTGCAGAGACCTTCGGCTTGAGGCTGATGAATGCTCGGTAAGCCCAGTCACAGAAGAGCTTGAAGTGTTGAAGGAGCTCATGGCTGGACTGCAGGACATCAAACTGATATGGGAGGTGAGGGGGGAGGGAGGGGGTCACCTGAGTCAGCCTTGGTGCTTCAACTCTCAGCATCTGTAGTGGAAATGACAGATTACAAAAAACAATTCATTTATTTATGCCCAAACCGTAACGGATAAACATCAAATTAAACATTGAAGAAGCCAGAGAATCTAATTCATGACTCTTTACCTGACGGTGCAGCAGATTGATGAGAGATTTCATTTCTCTGATCATCTCCACTAGCTTGGGCAGTGCAGGGTGGTGGTGCTTCTTTGAAACCTTGTTCAGCCACTCAAAGTGGTGCTCGTACAGCTTCAGGTCAGCATGCAGCTGTGAGAGTGTGGGCTTCAGCTGGAAAGAGCACAGACACACTTAGAGACTTAGCATGGGTGTGGTAAGAGGTGACTGTGTGTAGGCTATAGCAACAAGACAAGCCCCTCTACCCTCACATGAACACACACACACACACACACAGTCACACACAAATACAGAATATAAATACCAGGGCATTACCTCAAGATTGTTGAGGTCATTGGCTGATCTGTTGCTCATTTCTGGCAGAGACCTGAACCTGTGAGGCTCCACATCTGAGTCGAATGCATGCTCCCTCTGAAAGAGAAAACAAGACGCAAAGCAGCCCGTTAGTAATTTGCATCGGTGCAATTTAACTCATCCTGAGACAAGTCACGGCAACATGAGGAAAGTATTAGTCTAGCACCTCCGTCAAATGACTGTTTTCTGTGCTTAGAGACAGTAGCTCTCACTGAGGGGAGTGTGGTTGATGGGGTCAGTGTGAGTTCACCCACATTCAGCCTCCCGAATGTCAACAATAAGTGCAAATGACCTGAACCCACAGGATGTTTTCTACATGGAGCCAGGATAACAACATATGCAATGACTAAGAAAGCTCCACAGACAACACAGGATCGTAGGGAAACTCCAGGGTCACAGCTATAAAAAGAGGGAATGACGCAGTACCGCTGCCCAGCTCGAGTTGTGTTATAAACTACGTCCAGACGGCAGGTGTAGTTCTCATGGTGACCACCAGAGGGGGATAAAAACCTGACTGCAGGTTAATTAAATGTTCCTTTACAAAAGCAGCTGTGCTGTTTCATTGCAGTATTAAAGATGCCTGATTCAGTAATGCATGGGTATACGTGGAGATGCCTGGTGTGGCATGCGTCATATCTAATCAGTAGAGGAACATAACAACATTGGGATGATAAGTGCTGATAATGGTGTGTGTAAACAGGTTGTGTGTGCGCTTCATGCTTCCTCAAACTGCTATGCAGTGTTTTCCGTGCCCTCCTGTTTTCCTCCAGTTGTTTGTGTTGATGTTTTTAGTGATGAATGTGCCTCATTGTCTCGTATGTCTCTCCGTCAGCCTTTTGTAAGAGCGCACTTGTTTGTGGTCCAATGTTATGTCTCTGTAGCTTTTGTCCCCTTCCATCCCTTGCTTCCTTACCCTCTTCTCTCTCTCTCTGTTTCTCTGACCAGGTGCACAAGCACATGCAATATCTCGTGCACGTGTGCGTGCATGCACACACATACACCACTGGCTTGTCATCTAGTTGACTCTCTGATCTCTTCATCTCTTGTGGTTTTTGTTCCATCTTTCTCAGTCTTTAATTCTCCCTCTTATTCTCCTTTTCTTGCTCTCTCCATCACAGATCATGACCTCACCCGACAGAACCCTCGCATCCAACCTTTTTTTTCCTGAATGCAAATACTGGAATGTGATGAATCTTTTTGATTTTTATCAAGTCACTTTGCTGTGGCGACTGAAAGCAAAACAGTAAACACCGCACCTACACAACCATGACTATTTACAGAACCCTCAATGCACACGCACACACACACACACACACAGACACACACACACAGCCACAAAAATGCATTCACAAATGCATGCACACATACAGTTGCACCCATATGCATGCAAATACACACAAACATGCGTGCGCGTGCACAGACACACACACACACACACATACACACACACACATACACACACACACACACAGTTGCGTCAGAAAACTTATCTAGACCAATGTGTGGACACACATTTTTCTCTCCTAAAGCATCAGTTTCATTGCTTATTTTGCAGGGACTTTCCATGGATTCCCATTCTATTTATCTTTCCTAACTTTCTCCTCTCTTTAGTGGAATTCCACACAATAAGGAAAACTAATTAAAAATAAACCGTCCATGTTACTGAACACTGTCGTCGACTGTCCCTATCACTCTTTGATAATGCTGGGTTGTTCACATCTGGACCCCAGGTTCAGACTTCTGCTACACAATGGCCTGTAACATTGTTTTAAAGCAACAAGCACACACCCACCCATACACACACACATGCACACACACACACACACACTGCAAAAATAGAATCTAATCAGCCGTGTGTAACTGAAGATCCACAGATATGATCCCGCTTTCTTCTCACCTGTAAAACGCTGTTGATACACAATCAACAGCTGAAACCAAATTTTGGCCGAGCTCTTAAATCTAACTTTCCTATTTGACTGTCAACAAATTAAAATTTGGAGCCAGCATTGTCAGACCGGTGCCCATTTAACCAGAGAAAAAAACTCCTTCAACTCCATCCTTGCTTCCACAGTCTAGCTGCAGAACATAAACATGTTTCTATGTAAACAGGCCAGTGATATGTCATTTCACGAATGGAGGCAGGTGTTGATATGCAGGTCTGAATTAGTTTTAATGGGTGAACTGACATAACTTTATGTTTTGTTTCTCCAGCCTCTTGACTCCATCACGCATTCTCCAAGACAATCGCTGTAAATGTGTGTTTATTCTAACTAATTCTATACACTATATTGATTTCATTGCACCTTCACTGGCCTGGTCCCCAATCCTCCTGCCACTGCCACCAGTCAGGTGAGCAGGCAGACCGGGAGGCGGCTGAGTCAGCCCTCCCCTCCAGTCCAGTGTGGATTAAAAGTGAGATCACTTGGTCAAATCTCCCCTCTTGCTGCCCTAAACTAAGCTTACAGCCAGTCTGTCACCAATGAAAGCAGCTGAAGTCAAACTGAACACCTGAGCACACCTTTGTAGTGTGTGCAGGGTACAAAGTTAGTGCTGTATACCCAAACTGAAAGGTAACATTAACACTGTAATCAAATTAGGCAAAGATCAATCAAGACAGGTTGTGCATCCTCTTCCACCTTCATGCTGACAATTCAATCAGCCTCATTAAAGCCTCCCCTCCAATCAATAGCTGTGATTGGCAATCGCAGTGACGACATCTTTACTTACCAGCAGTTCTTGGGTGAGCTTCATTAGATTTTTGGTCTGATTGGACAGTTTGTCCATGTCAGTGGGCCGCCGCGGTGGTAACGGAGAGGCAGTCGTGAACACGGGCAGATGAGCCAATAGCAGCGAGAAGAGGAGCGACGAGGAGGAGTCGAGCAACACTGCAGGGATGGAACAAAACGGAAGCAATTAGTGGAGAGGTGCTGTCATCTCGCAATAACGATAATGACCTCAGGCCGCGGCTGTCAGAGGGAAGATGCTGCACCATGATGTAAACAATAGCTCCAGACTTGGCAGAGGGATCCTAAAGAGCTTCAGTGTCACAGTCATGTTTACACATTAAATCATTAAAAAGCCGGCTTTGACACTGAATATAACAATTACCCCTTTACCATAAGCAACTGCAATGAATGCTGCTGATCGTCACACCTGCAACTGGATAGGTACGTGAGTTGGTGGTATAAATTATATAGACCCAGCCAAGGCAACTCTCTAACAGTAAGCTCATTCATTCTTTTTCCTTTCAAGTTCAAATACAAGGTAGACTAAATATTAAAAGGGAACCACAGTGGTGTTGAAATGATGAATGCTTGATAATTACAGGTGAACCACAAGAATCGCAGCCAAAATAACACTGCAGGAACATCTCCATGTCCTAGTGTAACATTAGCATTTTATCACCAGAGACTAAAGTTGTCCATTCTGAGTGTCCATTTGTGGGTCAATTGTTTAGAATATAATATATTTAGCCTGTAACAAAGCCTATAAGAAAATATCTGGTAACAGTCACATTAACATTCATAAATAATATATAACTAGCAAAGCTGAATAAATAAATAAGAAAACAAAACACACTCATACAACCACTTACATTTCATATTTGGTTCTGATCCAAGGGATAAAACCAGCAAACAAATGGTAGATAAATAAATAAATAGAAAATTAATAAATAAATTGAACTCCGGAAATTGTCACGTGCTCCGGTTTCTTCTTCGCACTCTTCAGTCAGAGTGAGGAGGAAAGTTGTCAGGACGAGAGAGGATGAATGAGAGAGTGATGACTGCAGCACTCACACAGAAGAGGAAAGGTAAAAGTAATCAAACTTGCTGTCTTTGGTAAAGTTAGAGATGAGTCCCTGTAGTCTTTATGGAGTGCTGAAGGCAGAGAGACACTATAGTTTGGAGAGAGAGAGAGAGGCAACAGAAATGCAGAGAGAGGGATGCGAGTGTGGTAAGTCCAATTTTTGCGCGCAGTGAAGTGTTTAGGCTTGTTTAAAACTTCCTTTATAAAGACGTCGGGCCTATGACACATCGGCAGTGACTCACTTCATTCATAAAAACACACACACACACACACACACACACACACACACACACACACACACACACACACACACACACACACACACACACACACACACACACACACACAGACAGAGACACACACACACAGAGAGACACGCTCTCTCTCTCTCTCTACTCCTCCCCTCCCTACCGCTCGCCGTCTCCCTTTGCGAAACTTAAAAAAAATGTTCCGTTGTTTTTTCCCCCTGTTTTTTTTCTTTCCTCTATCACTTTCTCCCGTCCTGTCCTCTATCTCCAGCACGTCCTCTGTCGCATCCCGCTATACCTGCGCCAATCAGTCCCATCTACCTTTTTAAAATCTTTCCATCTCCAAATCTCTTCCCCCTCTCCCTCTCTCTCCCTCTCTCCCTCTCTCTCTCTCTCTCTCTCTCTATCACATCAGACTTTAAAAAGCCCATTGTGTTCACGTGTATCAGCACATCTTATGTAACCATGTATCTTTGAGAGCCCTGTCTTCTCCTTGTGGTGATATGCGCTGTATTCGGGTGACATGTCACAGAGAGTGTGTTCTCGCCTGTGTTATTTAATTTATGTCCGCGCTGGGCTACACATGCCACATTCCCTGTATCATAGCTAATACGCACAGCAAACACCTTTTCTCTCCCTTCTTTTCTCACCCTTTGCTCTTTTTTTTCAGAGCCCCTCCTGAGACAGCAGCCTGTTATTTCCACTGCCCCCCCACCCACCTCCTCTTTTTTTCACTCCTTCTCTCCCTCTCCAGGGTGAAGGAAAGAGTGAGGAGTGAGAGACGAATAGGAGCAGGAGAGAGGTGTTGTCCAGACCAGAAGGGGCCTCTGAAAGTGTTGCATAGAAACAGTGAGCGGACACACACTAATATATATATACACACCACAGGACATTAACACAGACACACACGTTTGAGGGGTGGGAGGTGGTTGGTGGGGTCAGCACAACACACACACACACATACATACTCACA
The DNA here is from genome assembly GCF_029220125.1 of Pseudoliparis swirei. NCBI lineage: Eukaryota > Metazoa > Chordata > Actinopteri > Perciformes > Liparidae > Pseudoliparis > Pseudoliparis swirei. The sequence continues at coordinate 14,429,589 of NC_079409.1, forward strand.
CACACACGCACACAAAACATGCACTTGGATGCAATCACACATCATAATAAAACATGCTGCTTTATTAAAAAGATACATTTGAGCATGCACTGTACACACGTGAACATGATTTCTCACAAATTCTGTCATACACACACACACACACACACACACACACACACACACCCACACACACACAGTAGAGTGGGGCAGCCTGGAAACACTCAGTCAGGTGCAGTAAAGCGTGGCCTCATGTTGCAAAGGGCAAAAATGAGTTTCCTGGCATCAGAAGGGGACAGTTGATGTATCACACTGTACATATATTGTAAATCAAAAGGAAATCCATAGGTACGTTTCCATCCACCAGTGAAAATGCAAAACATTGTTCGACGTGTAAAAAATGCAGACAGACCAAAATATCAGATCTCTGTGGAACAATTAGGAGAATGTCACCTTCCTCAAGTTAATCAATAAAAAAAACATAAATGCTCAATATAAAAATTTAAAAAAAGTCAGGAAAATCCTTTTAAGTTTGACTGGCCTCTCATTGGTTCATCTCGTTTCACCCTCTTCTTCATCAATAGTCACCTGGCATCTGAGAATCAGCACCACCAAGTTCTGCTTATCTCAATGGACAGTGGAGGGTGTACAAGTGTTTATGCAGTTTTATTTTCTATAAATGTGTGTTATATTTGGATGGAAAACTGATTATTTACCTGGTGGCAACCTCTGGGTCTAAAGAGTGAAGAGAATGTGAACATCCCTTGAACCTGCATTCTTTCTACTGGCCAGCAGGGGGCGACTCCTCTATAAATCAGATAGGAAAGAAGTCAGTGAGAAAATGTATCAACTTCTCCCTTAATTTATTACCTCAGTAAACTGTTAACATGAGTTCATGGTCTCAATCCCTTGTTTCAAGTCTAATTAAATACAGTATGATGTAACTTATGGTCCTATTTAGAGTAAATGGAAAAATAAACAGGCTTAAGGGCATGGCTACCTGATTGACAGGTCGCTGGCCCTGGTTGTCTGGTCTGGGAGTTGTACATGTGTTGGTGTTTGAACTTTAACCCTTTCACCAAGGGCTTTCAGTTCATGAAGGTTCATTGTAACATTTGTGGTCACATGACAATGACTGATTCAGGGTGAGTTAGTACTTAGCTCCACCCTCTCTTGTCAATTCTGTTTACAAAAAACAAGATGGCAACGACCAAAAACCAAGATGGTGACGGCCACAATGCCGACCTCGAGACTTCAAAAAGGGAGTCCACGCACCAATGGGTGACTACACATAGTGACTACGGCCACTTCCTACCTAGAGTCAATACAGACACACGCACAAAGGGAAAGAGAGAATGAGAAAGAGACCAGGGAAAAGGAAGAAAGCTTTTTTGAGTCTGGGTGTGAGATTAGGAGACCCTCATACGCAGACGTACACTCATGTGTGGTTAGAAAATAATTAGTGGTGGGCCTTGTATGCGCACAGTCGCACACTCATACACATTTGCACACAGAGTTGCCAGTCCAGTGGTGCGCCTGCACAGACAAACAAACACCGTCCAAAGGATGAGGGCCTGGTGGCAGCGAGTGGGTGGTAGAGTTGTTGTGGTGGGAAGAGGGCATACTCTGTTTCCTCGGGTCAACAGCAGAGAAGAAAAGCAGGAGACGGCGGAGTGGAAATAGATGAGCGAAGTTGGACGTAGGGAGATATTGACACACTCGCTCTTTTTAATTTCCCACATCAAAGGGCCGTTTGAAGACACAGCTGGGGAAAGAAGAAAAGAAAAAGTGATGTTAGTCACTCTCCCTCGTTCCCTCTCCGGGCTGCCTCTCGTGATGGGGGTCTCCTGGGTGGTTCTGAAGCACACGGTCTCCTGTTAGGCCGTCCGCCAGCGCTGATCACTCACACACCATGACACCGGCTGGGTGCCCTTAAGTGTGTGTGTGTGTGTGTGTGGGCGGTATCTAGATGTCAGTGTGCAAAATCAAAAAGGGTCATGTATCTTTGTTTAGACTTTTGTGTTTGTGTGTGAGAGAGCCAGCGCACTCTGGCGCATGCCTGCTGGAAAAGGGGGAATCCAGGGTTTGTGTGAATGGGTGTGCGTACGGTATATGTGTGTAATTATGGGTATGTGGTGGTATAAGTGCGGTGTCTGTATAACGTGCATGAGCATCAGTGTTTGTGTGTGCGTCTGTGTGTTTGTGTGTGGCCTTCATATGCTACCCATTACATCACCAATCTGTATAAACCACCATAGGAGGAGAAACAGAGTGAGACACTCAGACTACAACCTCAAAGACATCAGAGAGGAAGGGGAACCTGTGACAGGGCCTGCCAGGCCTCGCTGCCAGACTAACTTTACTCACACAAGCTTCACTCAATTCGGTCATGCTTTACACTGGGTTTCCTGTGCGCCATGGCATGTATTCACACATTATTACGCAGCCTTCAAATTATTTGAATGCCTCACACTCTTCGCTCACCTTTTGCCCGGCTGTTAATTCGCACAGTTGCTCGATTCATTGGTTTCGCCAGAGTCACTTTTAAAAGTCTAAACAAATTCAGAATACACGTTAATGTAATCTTCATCGTTCATTTATCTGACAAGGAACACTTGAACATAATTTTTTTTTTATGTCTGGATTCTTTTTTTCAGTGTGTACTTCCGTGTGACGATGGTTGTATAGTCTGATTATCAGAACACGCATCATATAAGCCCGATCGGACCATGCAGGCTTTCCCGTAGACGTTTGCTGCCTCGGGTTAATTTCCATGTCCAGGTGGGTGATAAAGTAGTCTTGTGGGTTTTAGGGTTAACTTCCATGTTCTGCTTACCTCAGAGGGTCATGTGTCAACAGTGAATATGTTGGCTGTGATGCAACACTGCTCCGATGGTAAAAGGGACTGTTGGAGAAAGAGTAGTAATAAATTCATCATTTTCATGTTGCACCCTCATTTCCTTCAGGGAATTCCAGCAGGCCCTGAGTAAACAAATGCACAGATTACGTTCAAAGGGAAAACCAAAGGTCTGACCTTTTACTGTTAATATTTACTCTCCTATAACAGGATACTTTCAAGTTTACCCATGACCTCCTCCACCTCCTCCTCTTCATCCTCTCTCCTCCGTCATCCTGTCGCCCATTCATTCTCTCCAGCTCTCAGCCAAGTGCGTGTCTCCGACTGGGTATCCTATCTGGGGAGTCGTCATGGTAACCGTACCCTAATCCGCGACCCAGCGACATCATCACCCCCATCCCTCTTCTGCCCCCCAGCATGCCCCCTTACTTCAACCTACGTCAGAGAGCAAGTGAGTGTGTTAACAGTTCAGGGGGGGGGATAGTGACACCCAGGAGGGGGCTGCAATCATTGGGCAATAAAGTGACGTCCATGACTCTCTTTTTCTCACTGTCGGTGATCAGTGTTAAAGTGCTGTTGTCCTCTTCCAAATTGATATATGGAAAGGGATGCTCCTCTCAACCCTCTTCACCTCCCTCCTCTGGCGAGACTGTAGTTGAGAAAACTCGCCATGGACGTGATTTACAAATGATGCGTGTCAATTGCTCTCTTCCTTTATCATGCGAGTGGCCCAATGGGAGCAGATACGCTGTTTTGTGCATCTGTTGCTTTTCCTTTTTATTAGATCATTAAAGAGGGGCTTTAACCAGCATCATTATTGCAGGTTTCCTCCACTCGCTCAACTCACAGAGCCGAGCAAAGGGCAGGATGCAGGGATGAAAGGAAGAGCATGAGGCAAACGTCTCTCGCGGCAGAAACTTGGGGGAGCAAAATGTTTAAATCAGCTCTCTATTAAACACACATTTACGAGGCTCATTTTGTTTGGAAACCAAACTCTAGGGTCTGTGACAAAACACAGTGTGTGTGTGTGTGTGTGTGTGTGCTACAGCTGGAATTAGCAGAAACCCTCTCCCTTTCTGACTCTGCTTTGCTCACCTGCTTCACTCACAGTTTTGCCTCCGCTAGTAAGGAAATGTCTGAATGAACTAGTTGAACCAATAGGTCACAGACAGAGTGTGAGAAGGAGAAGAGGAAGGAGGGAGAGAGAGAGAGGTGGGTGGGGGGCATACAACGGGAAGCAAGCAACCCACGCAAAAGGAACTTTTTACTGTGCAAACACTCTTTCCATCTACCCTGCTTGCTCCCTCCATCTCAGACTGGTGTCAATACACTGGAGAGCTCAGGCTGGTCTCAGAGCTCCCGTTCCTCTCACCGCCATTCTCAGTCGCCCTAAACATTCTTTCCTCCTCTGTCATTGCGTGTCCTGTCTGCATCCCTCTCGCTCCCTCCATCTCTTCCTCCTTTCAAAGTGCTTCCCCTCAGCTCCCCTCATTTTCTCTTTCATACACTCCCTCACCTCCACTTCACATCCCTCTCTTCACTTCTCTGCTGCAGTCTGGTGCGCAGGAGGATCAATTAAACATAAACAGTACAAGCTCTAAACAATCAAAGCGTGTGTAATCAAGCAATGAACTAGTTTTATAGCTTGGCTGCAATATCTCTGCATCAGTGTTCCTGTACAGAGAAGTAAAAGAGGGGAGAGAGAGAGACGGAAAGGTCCTATTCCTGGTGCATTCTTCTGCGTGCAGAATAGTGATCCCGGAAACAATATGTGTGCATTCCCTGTCTCTTTGTCAGTCTTATGCCGTTGTGTGTTTGTGTGTGTGTGTGTGTGTGTGTGTGTGTGTGTGTGTTGTGTATCAGAGCTGACCACCACTGGCCGGCGCGCCGTGCGTCTGCGTCAGCCACACACTGAGCCTGTTGTCGTGTTATTCTACGGAAGCTAAGAGCTGCTGACAAATGTAGGGGAAACGGGGAAATGTGTGTGTGTGTGTGTGTGTGTGTGTGTGTGTGTGTGTGTGTGTGTGTGTGTGTGTGTGTGTGTGCAAGGAGGCAGTGGGGTCTGGAGAGACGTAGGGGAAAAGTGAGGGGAGCGGGAGCGGGAAGACAAAAGGAAGAGCACCCGTGTGACGTCGCAGTTTGCCCTACTGAGTGACTTTGTCAACGTCACGTGACCTCAGCCACAGGGGGGAGGGGGGGGGGGTGGAACATGCCCTTTGTAGACAGATGGACACACACAAATACACACACATACACAAACAAAGTCACAGAAACACACGTATGCTTACGTCTGTGAGACAGTCTATCCCAGCGTTAAACTCAATTAATAACCCGGCGCCCCCCCTTTAACCTGTCATGTCCTGGCTGCTTCTGTGAATGCTGACGCACATCAGGCCTCTTCATCACTTAGCATTCATTAAATTAACGCTCATTACATGCTGACAATCGTAAATCAACCTCCTACAACAATGATAGCAGATAACACAACTTATAACAGCGCACACGAGCAGCTGTATTGATTCTACCGTCGTTCCGCCGACCACTTCCTGTGCGTCAGACGTGCAGTGTAAATTTCATCATAACTAAGAGCAAACACGACAACGGAAATTTCATATCCGCATGTTGTCACTGTTTATGTTTTGAAACAGCGGACGGACATCAGGAACGGGGAGCTGGAGGACAACAGTTTGGAGACCGAGTGCATTTGCAAATGTTTGCAGATCAGAAAGACTTCTCTCCACATTCAGTCGGCTCTGCCTCAACCGCACAGGGAGGGGAGGCGGACCTCAAGTTCACTGAAATGTCAACTTTGGTTTGAAGAGAATTTTACTCAAAAGCGGTGCAGACACGGCACAGAAGATACACTGTCTTCCTTTTTTAGATTGAAGTTTCTGCAGTTGTTTGCATTCTCTCGTGGAAAGAAGTGCAAATGTACATGTTTTCATAAACTGTGGACTATCTGTTCCTCATCCTTCTCGGACATGCTATCTTAACTCAGGAATAGTGATAGCAAGACGTGTTGGCGTGCATTCTTCGCAACCACCATTATCATTATCTCCGGATGAGAGGTCTGACTGCCATCTTTTACATTTAGGCTACGTCTGTACGACCCGTCACTTCTCGACACTTTTATTTTCCTGACTTTTGTTCATTGTGGGAACTCACAAACGCTTTGTTTAGTGTGCAGTTAGAGGGCTGTGACTAAGAGGAATGACATAAAGTTATTATAATCTCATTGTTTATGTACACTTTGACCCCCTGCTGTTCCTAATCAGACACAAACTGCTCTGTCGGGAGGTGTTTAACCCTTGTGTTGCCTTCGGGTCAATTTGACCCGATTCAATGTTTAATGTCGGTGTTCTTTCGGGAGTCAACAAACAAACATAAAGTACCTCACACTTAAACTTGGAAAACAATATTAATTCTAATAATTTTCTGGAGATTTTAATAGCTGGGGTCATATTGACCTCAAGGGTAAAATATGTGAGTAAATATAAAGGTAACAGGAGGGTTAAACATTGAATCGGGTCATATTGACCCAAAGGCGACAGGAGGGTGAAACATTGAATCGGGTCAAATTGACCCGAAGGCAACACAAGGGTTAAATGCCTTACATGTCTTCTTTTATCAGTCTGAGTTGAGAACTTAAAAATGACAGCTATCCAGAATATTCTATTTTTGGCACAGAGTTCACACACATTGCCATTACACCCCCGACGCCACTGTCTTCTTATGTTTCCCCCTCCCTTTTCTCCCTGGCTCCTCATCCTCTTTTTGTTCATCAATCGCACTGTCCACTCTCACCAGAAGGTCATTGCCGGATGTATGAACGGTGTCAGTCGGCCTCACCGTCTGCCTTGTATTACAGACGCCCTCTCATCTGGCTGGACCCCCGGTAGTGCCAGGAAGCATGCCAGGAATGTAAGGAATGACCCTTTGAACGATAAGAATGAATTTCCCCACACCAGACTGGACGAAAAGCCCAGAAACAACAGGAGCACGTACAATCACTGGGGAGAATTGAAAGGGATGACGACAACGAGTGGAACGGGAGGGGATGGAACAGGATGCCTGGACAGACATAGGTCTCGGTTTGACACTGAGACAATAAACTCAGCTATTCTCTCCTAGGAAGCTGATGGTGAAGAGAGAAATGAATGGGATGGGTTGGGATGACTGGAGAGAGATAGGTGAGACGGTCATGGAGAAAAGATTCAATGACCAGTAAATGCTATGGAATAGAATGACTAAAATGAAGATAGCAAGACTTAAAACAGAATATCAGCCATCTGAAGGGTGTGGGGCCACAGCAAGGGGCACCTGTGGGACAGGAAGAGAGATAGAGATAGGGGCGTGTCACAGAGGAAAGGCGAACCATTTTAATCAGCCCCTGATTGGGTGACAGTGAGGAGGAAGAGGAGGATACACATATCTCACAGGCAGATTTCTGGCTGGTGGATCTCTGTGTTTGACTGACAGCCCCTCTTTATGACTCACTGACCCTACGTCGCCCCACACTCTACCATCTGCAGAGGCTTTCAAGCTCAGTTTGAGACAGCATTGCCAAACTCTAATCCAGATTATCTTCCCCTCTGTAGTGAGTTACTAAATCTGACTTCAAATCAGCATCGACTAACAAGCAGAGGCCACATGTCTGACTGGCGGTGCTGATTTGGTGACAGCCGGTTGGTAATTGTTTTGAGCTGCTAGATTGCAACAGGAGGGGTTGGATTACCACCAGGGCAGCCTCCCCTTCTTGTTTCCCTGCTTCCCCTGGATTACATCACAGTGTAGGCTCCTTCATCTGTGAGAAGCACATACCTCACAGTCACATGGGAGGCCAGAAACATGTCTAATATGTTAGAACAGAAAAGCGGATAATGGGAAGTTTGTAGGGGGGCAGGAAGTGTAAACGGTCCTTGCTGCGCATGGTTTTCTATTCATCTCCAATAAAAAGATAAGAGATTTAAGGAAGCTTGATGGGGATCTAGTTTATGTGTGTGCATGCCAGTGTGTGTGTGTGTGTGTGTGCTTATTGTTCCAATCTGACCGTAACCCGGTCTTTTCTGTGTTCAGATCATAAATAATGAACAACCCAGAAGGAAATGAAACATTATCCATATAAAACTCCCCAGGGTGTTTTATCTTGTGTGACAGTGCTTCATTTCGGTAACAGCAGAAACTGTGGCCAATTTCAATTACACAATTGAGATAGGTAAATAATATTCTGGCCACAGTCTGGGCTTCTTCTCTCAAAAGCTACATTCTGATTAACTCTCAAAGTAAATGACAAAGCATAGCCTGTCGCCACTCTGGGAACTCAGGTCAGATCAACATTAAAAATATAGAAATACAGTAAGTGATGAACATTGTGAGGGGCAATACATGAGACTTTATTTGTACTTCATAGTACGGTTTATACAGAACAAATTGGGGTCAGAATTCGATCCAGTGAACGTGGAGGTCCAAACCTCATATAATGACTCGACCCATCTGAACCAGCTGACACAAGGTAGGTGTGTGTGTTTTGAGGTGAGGCAGTGCATGGCACAGGCAGACAAGACGAGGTAACTCTGTTTTTTTGGTAACTCCATTAAAGAGAACCCCTGGGAGGTTTGGACGACTGACAGCTGAGGTGGAGCCCGGGGCAGCCAAGCAGGAGGGAGAGTGTTTTCATGTGTTTATGTGTGTGTTTTCCTTCACTACAGGGACTTATATATATGGCTGCAGGGCTGTCTCTCAGGTCTGCAGCTGAGTGTGGCTGGGGTTCACTCAGGGGTATAAGAACAGGCCCCTGGGACGACCTATGGAACACCCTCGTTATCCTCCAGGGAGCGATCCATTTGAGGTGCGGTCCCCCACCACCCTTCACCTCCAATGTGCCGAATCAGTGGAAGGCAGAAACTCAGAGAGTATCCCTGACACTAATATGGAAAAAAAGCCTGTTTGGAGCGAATATAAGGGCAAATATTATTCTTCCTGAGCGTAACCACGGCGAGCACCTCTGACCTGGCAGTGAAAGTGCTGAAACAAAAAGCCCAAAGACTTTTTCTGCTCCATCAAAGGAGAGCAGCATAAAATAAACACGGCCATCAGATTACCACGCTGAACACGGGCCGCGTTAGCCCGCGCCGGCTGCCCTGCCGCCCAACCCCATAGCTCTATGGGAGTTAAGTGTGGGGTCCGCTCAGTCAACACCATGACGCAAAATGGAACAAGCCTCTGACAGAAGCCCCAGGCTGATGGAATAAGGCCCCTACCCACAGGCCCACAGGCCCCCCGGCCCGAGAGAAACATACTGAGCGAGAACGACAGAGAGAGAGAGAGGCAGGAAAATGGGAGGAAAGGAGAGCAAAGGAGGGAAAAGGTATACGAGGACATTTTGAAAAAGAGGAAAATAGCACCAGTCCCAAATTGGGGGAACTGGCTGCGTCTCAAATTGGAAAGCACACACATTAACGCTCCTCTGCCCCGGAGAACCAGTAGCAGGACAGACAGCCGCCAGTGGAGAGAAGGCCGGGGCAGGGCAAGGCAGGGTGCAGTGGTTGGTGGTGGTGGTTGTAGCTGCCAGTGAGACTGTGAGGCTTAGCCGGCCCGTCCTACTAACAGTGGACAGCCTCAGCACGGTGGATCTGACCTCACAGGGGTTCTTTTATATCCCTACGTGTGCCTGTGTGCATTTGTGTGAAGGGGCATGCATGTGTGCACCAAGAAAAAAGAAAAAGTGTGTGTTGATGTGTGCATTTCACGTTCGGGTGACGTAACCAGGAAAACAGATCTGTCCCTTGAGGTGGACCAAGGCTTTTCTCTCTGACTTTGAGTCATCTCAGTGAGGCCCCGCTGTCCATTTGATCCCGGAGTCTCCTCACCTCAGCAACAGTCTGTCGTCTGTCTGCGTCTGACTGATTTCCCCTCGGCACCTCTGACCTTCTAACCACTCGTCTCAAACCTATCACAGTCGCAGATTCCTACACCCCCAGTCTGTCTTTTGGTCTGTCTGTGACTTAACAGAGATTCCCTTGCTCCCTTGTTTCCTTCCTGGCCTTAACAACGGACTTAGCCCGGAGTCATGCACATTGTTCCACTTTCACAAGGTTTCAGACGAAAGCTGACTCATATATTATCATAATATTCAAACTAAAACCCAGAATGAGAAATCTTGCTTTTTTTCTTAGGAGCTAGACTCATCAAATGAATATTGCCCCCCACAATGAAGGTCCCTACTGATATTAGAGACCAGATTCTGTGATACTTGGTAATGATGACGCCTTTGGACTTCAACCCTCACACTTTCCTCCCTGATCTCCTGATAAAACATGTGAAAACCTCCATCAGTGGCCCTCCAGTCATGGTATTCTGCCCTTTCCTCTGACGTACGACTTGAAAAACCTCCTTATACTTTGTGCTTTAGGATGACGCAGGGCTCAGGTAAAGTGTTACCAGATCACACATAGATACTGAGGCTGTTCCAGGTTGTAGCTGTTAGTGTAAAGTGTGAGAGCCATGGGCCTTTTCTGGTTCCTGAAAATGACTCCTGTGTGTAACAACAATGAACACAATCACTGTGGTCCACTGGGCCTCACACCAGCAGCATTGCATTACCGCACTCGCCTCCCTTCTGTTCTCCTTTTCTTTTCATCCTTCTCTCTTTTCTCCTCTGACTCAGCTGTTTTGTAGGAAACTCCGTCTCTTTGAAGAAGGGAAGAATCTTTCATTACTCGACAGCAGGGAGAGAGAAGGAGATGATAGGGAGAGAATAACTGCACCATTGTCTTCACCCTGCCCTCCCCTCCATCCACCAATGATAATTGTGTTGAGCTAATTACAGAGAGCTGCTACAACAGGTGTGGGTCTCTGCACCTGGGTAAAGAAGTCTCCTTAGTGTGTGTGTGTGTGTGTGTTTGTGTGTGTTTGTGTGTGTCTGTGTGGCAAGAGAGACTGAGAAAGAGGATTTAGTGTATGTATGACTGCGCAATACTGGGTGAAAGTGTGTAGGACATTTAGTCTGTCAGTGATTGGGATCACGGGAAACCGTGTGTGTGTCACATGCTTAGTAAACCCGACATGTTATTTAATAGTGCTCAGACACTGGTCACCGTGTTGTATCACAGACTACTGTAATGTCACACAATCAGCACGGACCTACACCCGTCTCAACCCCATCTGTTGTTGATTATAAAGCTGCAGATTACATCTGTTTGACATTACTGGAAAGTTGAAATTAGCTCACAAACACAGTCTCACTCTCACTCATACACCACATTGAATTTCAAATGAGGCTGATTACAATCATTTAATTGATAAGCGTGACCGCAGGGAGCCTCTTCGCATGATTCACAATGGATAACCAGTCCTTCTCAGTTGGTTGTTTTTGATGTCAGCGCAGTAAAAAAAGTTGGGGAGACTGAACTGAGGCAGAAGTGGTGATGTAAGCAGGGGGTCTCACTGGACTTTTAGCTTTTTACAGTAATGGAATTCATGTGTGAGCTGACCGGAAGAAAGGATGCCCTATGGTCAGGCGCCAAAGGAGGAGCATGATAAGTCTCTTGGAGACGTCATCGAGCTTCACTCTCAAAACAAAGAAAGCGGTGAAATGTTTTCCAAGGTCTGGCCGACTAGATGGTGAAATTGACTGGATATTAGCAAATCGTGACAGCTGTTGTTCAGCTGTTACTCACTCCTGTTGATGATATCACCGGTTTGCTCCTGACAGCCACATGCTAATTAACGCTTAATGACCTGATCTGGTTTAATAGGGCCAGAGATTGTACCACAATAATGAAACAGGAAACCCCACCAATCAGACCACTTGTGTGTGTAACAAAGGAAAATGGAAATCTCCCCCGCTCTCAAGTTCCCAGCGTTGACCTTTTTACGACAGCTCACCTTGGTAAAGGTAACCTTTGTGTGTGGTCGTCTCTCATTTACTTGCCTGAGTCACGGCCCCTTCGTAAAATGCTACACTGATTACAGGAAATGAGAGTGAGCCTTTGGAGCAGACTTTAATTTGGTTGTATGATTGCCTCCTTAGTCGAGCAACTCTACCTGCAGAGTCATCACTTAACGTCAAAGGGGAATGAGTCCTGCATCGCCACCTTGTGGAATATTCCCCTGGTGTTGAGTTGAGGCGAATGCCAAACCCGAGGGGCCCCGCTGTGGGAAACAAGCTGGTCAAAGATCACACGGAAACTGTAAGTCTTTAAGACTTGAATTCAGCGTTTTATTAAAAACAAGTAGTTTAAAAACATACATGGGAGCCAAGTAAAACTGTCATGTGTAATGCACATCCAACAGACACAGGGCTTTACTCCCTGCTTTAAAATAAAGTATATTAAGACATACCAAAGACAATACATTTCTTTTACTTGCAAATATCTAAATGGATAAATGAATTGATATGGAAATGTCATGAAAAAACTACAACCAGGCAACAAAATGCGGAAATCATGTCCAGTTTGCATTTGTTTGTGTGTGTGTGCTGTTTCTGGTGATTTAATTTTTCATTTCCGAGACATCCATAGAGAGACAAATATGGGCTTTCTCAAAGCCGAGTCCTCTGATTGGCAGGGAGCTCATCCTGGTCGAGTCCCCACAAGAAGGTGCGGAGACGTGTCACTTCCTTTTGAAGCTCAGGGCTCGGGATTGGCTGGGAGAGGTCAAGGTGTGGAGTTTCATTTGGCAGGATAAGAGGAGGATGATCCAGGAAGCTCTCAAAGATGTCTAAAAGATGAGAAATAAGACAATTGATTGAGTGGATAATTTCACTGGTTGGATTCTTACCGTAGTTTGTTGTAATTATATATGTGTCACCTCCACTCAGCTCTGTGCCTGGCAGAGGAGCCCACGATGCTGGTGGGGCTCTGGTTGGACCCAGCTTGTAATGGGTGAGCAGATGGTGCAACTGGGAAGGGCTCAATAAGACATGGTCCGCCTGTAAACTGGTCCAGGTTGACTGGAAGACAAGAGGTCAATCAATATGAATAACTATTCATCTGAAGCTGAGAAGCTTTCTTCACTTGTAGCTGTGTTACCTGGATAAGTCGAGTCTTGGGAATACACAAGAAGTTGACGGTGACTGACAGTTTCTTCATGAACTCAGAGGCTATGTCTCCTAATCCCGCCCCCTGTAGCCAGTCCAGAACAAGGTCCAAGTTTGTTCGGATCTGGACTCCTCTGGACCACGAAAACAGTCCTTCTAAAGAGAGGGAAAGAACAGAAAGCACTTTTATTTCATCAAAGAGGGAAGTTAAAGCAACACTATCCTGCTTCTACAGATGAAAAGTTTAATTCATAAACAATAGAAGACCATTGCTCAATTTAATACACAAGAGGGTATTCATGCTCCACCCTTCCTTCGTCTGGTAAGACCACTATCTTATTGTTCGGAACTAGAAATTGTGGTATAACTGGCATGGCTGATTAATATCATTCACTTGACTCTCGTCTACTTCTGCTGCTGTTACATTTGACCATTTCTCCCAATTGTCACTTGTGGCCACTCTGGCGCTGTTGAGCCAACGCTACGCTTTGAGCCGTGCCCTCTCACCTCTCTCCAGCAGAGTATTGAGCAGGGAGGTGTTGGTGAAGAAGAAGAGGTAGCCAAAGGTTTGGGCGGTGAGCGGCGGAGACAGACACGCCTCCCGTGACAGCATCAGAGAACAACGGTACACTTCTACCAGTCCGGCAACTTTGGGTGGTAAAGCGGACATGTCGTCCACCTCTCCTTCCCCTCCTTCTTTGTCCTCTCCCTCTGCACTCCGAGCTCCATCCTTCTTCTCTTCGCTGGAGAATGGGTTGGAGTCCAGCAGAGCTGGAAGGAGTGAGTACAGAGTCTTTGTGGACAGAAAGAAGAGAAACCTGAGTTAATTTGTTCAGTATAAAAATATAGATCACTGGAATGATGGTTGAGGGAGACAGACTGAATTGGGATGGATTCAGATGAAGAGGATAGAAATGTTGTCCATGTATCTGGTCAGTCAACCATTTTGATCCACATCAAAATATTTCAACAACATTTAGATTGACTGCCACTAAACTTCATACACACATTCATGGTTTATTGAGGATGGATCCTCCTGACTTGTGATCCTCTTACACGGCCTTCAGCTACGCTATGAGGTGGACATTTGTGAATCTACTATTAATAGATTTGTATGAACACGAAGTCTAAGCAGCGGTTAGGTGTGGGCGACTGTAGGTCAGCGGTTAGCGGGTCCGTCTTTCAATCAGGGGGTCGATGTGACCTTGAGCAAGACACTTAACCCTGAATTGCACCCTGTAGCTGTGTCTACGGTGTATGAATGTAACATGATTGTAAGTGGCTTTTGATAAAGGTGTCAGCTAAATGACATGTAATCTACTGTAATGTGTTTACAATGTGAAAGTGACCAAATGAAGTATACTGAAGTTATACTCTTTGTTTACTAAATACAGTACATTTTAAAGTGTGCTGCGGCTGCACACTTCTCCCAGGATGCAAAGCACAATGGGAATTGAGGAGCTGGTCACAGCTAGGACACATTAGCATCTGTGGTTAGACAGCTTTAGAAACATCTTGGAAAACAAAACAATATGTATGCCTTAAGAAAGACATTTTGCTGTCTCTCTGTGAAGTTTAGTTGGCAGTGATATTCAAAAGTATTCCTGGCGTCAAACAGTAATGTAGGTTGACCTTTTATGTCTATAAATATAAACATAGGTTGTATTTTTATCCTGTACCTTGGTGAGGTGATACACACACTGTTGGAAGGTGTGCATAATGACGTCGTCCAGCTGAGCCAGAGCTTCTGAGCAGGTGTCCATGTCAGCCGTCAGAACCGGGTCCCCTGGGGCTTTAAAGTAAGAGAAAGAGGAGTTAAAGATGTTGTGTTCAAGTTCTTTTTAATTTCATTAAACGCTCACAGCTTCTAAAGTAGAAACACACAACTTGAATCAGTAATCTCCATTGTTCTAAAATCACTCTCACCTTCAAACTCCCACTCTTTCTCCATGGCTTCAACTTTGACCTGGAAGAAGTTAAGGAGCTCTGTGGCATTTGACATCCAGAACATCAGGGGTCGAAGGTCAGAGGCAAGTTTCTGGACATTCGGCGTGCTTATCTCACCTTCTTGCTCTGTGGAACTGGAAACAATCACGTAATGACAAAGTTATGTTTGCCGTAAAATAGTTGTCAGTATTTTGTTTATGCTTTATAGAGAAACACACCATGCTGTGAGTAAAAATAGACTTGAGTTATTATTACTAAACTATATTTGAGTCATTTTTCAACACCACCGTGTTACAATGCTTTCATCATACCACAAAAATGTACTGAAGACATAACAGCACAAGCACGAATGTATCATGAATCACTCAGCAGGAGATCTCTAAACAGAGGAAACAGGACAGAGAACAAAAATGTTCTTACTTTTGCGTGGGATGCTTATCCCCAAATTCCTTAATGTTATCCTGTAAAGAGAGTTGGAGACAGAAGAGAGGTGAGACATCTTGGTTTAGTGTGGAGGAGGGTGAGCGTAGTCTCGCCCTGCAGCCGGGACAATTACAGCACATTTTCCAGCAGGAGGGCAGTGACATCAGCTCATCTTCACTTCTGTCCACAACGCGGCCGGCCTCAATGAAGGGCACATGTCTGTCTCATGGTTTTTCTGTCTGACTAAATGCGGCAATCTCAATCTGCTTTCCTGAGGTTGTTTCGCCAAGCTGGTTTAAGTAAGTACTTGGCCATATTGGCATGCACTGTATCCCCAAAAAATAATTATATGTAATAGTTCAGTTGTTATGTGTTCACCAGATGAACAACCACTAAACCACTAGGTATTTTTTTAATTTGACATAACATCACTTCTTAGCCACGCTATCAGCACGGCTCTATGGATGGCAATGTCAGCCGGTTCACTCGTGAAATCTCTCAACTATTGGACAGAGTGAGGTTCATGGTTCCCAGAGGATGAATCCTACTGACTTTGGAGATCCCCTGAATGTTTCCTCTGGCACCACCAGCAGGTTTACTTTTATGGATTTGAGTGAAATGTCTCGACAACTACTGGACGGATTCCCAATAAATTCGTTCAAGATATTTTTTTCCTCATTCGGTTGATTTATGATAAATTTAATAATTTTTAAAACGCCTGACCTTTAATCTCTCACCACCAAAAGGTCAAAATTATAATTTGTCCAATACTTGTGTTCATGATCGAACACCTGCAGAACTAATGCTTTCCTCATCAGCCTAGTTGTGCTTCGTGTTTAGTATCAATTACCAAATGTTAGCACACATTAAACTACTATGGTGAAAATAACAAACATTATATCTGCTAACTCAGCATGTTAGTGTTGCCATTGTGAGCATGTTAGGAAGTCAAAGTTAGCTCAAGGCACAGATGGGAAGACATGCAACATCGCTCCATGGTTGTTGCCCTTGCTTGTTCTCACCATAACTCCCAGGGCACCCCCTTCTATTTTAGATATTGAGTTGTTGTGGTTTTTTCCTTACCCAGACAATTTCTTTGATATGATTGGCTGACTTGAGTAATATCTGTGGTGTGAGAGTAGGGTCCAAGTGTTTTGAGGCATGATCGATCATGATTGACAGGAGATAAGCAGGAGCTAACGGCCCGGCTCCAGAGTCTGGGGAGGGATTTTTGGAGATGATCTCCTAAGAAACAGTGATGGATAAACATAACATATGTCAGCAAGGCCGTTTTTCATACCACACGAATGGATAGTGAGTAATAGCTTCCTTATCTTCCTGTCTCACCTGTAACAGAGCATCTGCATGACGGGGATGAAACTTCAGAACTGCCTCCGTAGATCCCAGGTACAGCCTCAGAGCCTCCTGTCTGTCCACTAACCCGGAGGGGCAGCAGGGGGTGGAGGTATCGGCCTGCCATGGCAGGGTCAATGCCGGCGGTGGAGCTGGAGTCACGCGGGGGTCCCGATACAAGAACAGGAAGTGGTTCCCCAAACCAATCACATCCCCAGGTTGTAGGACCGTCTCCCTGTAAAGGGCCACTCCGTTGTGCGTCACTGCACCTCCTCTAAAGGGTCGCATTAGAGCTACTACAAAATAAAATCAGTATAAGGCAGATAGCAATCGCACCATGGATGTACGTATGATATCAGTTCGTGACTCATTACCTTGTCTGGTGGGCGTGTCGGGAACAGGGGAGTCTCTCCTGACCAACAAGTGTCTGGCCAAGAGGTCAGGAGCAGAGAGGAACGTGTCCACCTTCAGAGGTCTCATCCCCTTCCTCTCCCGCTCTCTCTCCTTCTCTCTCTCTCTCATTGTGGGCTTTCTTCCAAACATATGCGTATGTCCCGCCATGATGTACAAAACAAAATCCTAAACAAAACACACAGTGGAGAGCAGAGCAAAGTCAGGGAGGTCTGTTGTCTGCTATCTTTTAAGTGTTATGGTTTTAAACAATTTTCCATCCCAGAGATTTTAAGTTGAACAGAAGGCGGTTGATAAGGTATGAAGTGTGTCACAGTTTGCTACAATGGAGAGCTGTATGAGGTCATTGTGTGAGATGGAGTGATATACACACAGGAGTTTTACTTCGTTGGATACATTGTTGAGACATTGTGCTGCTCTGAGGCTGTTTTGTGCAGGACGCTGAATGGGAGCGGCTTGTGGAGGGATGGAAACCCTGATGGTATGTGGCGATTACGGACATGCAGGTATGATGTCATGTGCTGGGTGTGTGCACGCGTGTGCGTCTGCACAAGTCCTCGACAAAAATGCCTGTTAGCGAGCATCTGTGCACATCAGTGTGTATGCACCTTGCTATTAAGTAGACCACATGAATGCCTGCCTGTGTGCCTGTGTTTACAAAGCCTGTGTGTGTGTGGGTGTTGTTTGTGAGTGTTTGTGAGTGTGTGTGTGATATCATCTGTCAGCGTGTCTCGCCTTGCTCTGGTCGTAACCCTGCAGCAACAAGAAGTAGGGCCGATCTGTGGGTGGAAGGATCAAACTTTGTGACATCACTTCCAGGTCACAGCTGGAGTAATCCTTCTCATCCTCCGCAAGCTGGTTCGTCCATCCAACCTTTGCTTCCACTTTTGAGACTCTAATCTGAAAAAAGTTTCAGACATGATGGTTGAAACGCCACACGCACAATTTCAGTAATTATTCTTTCCCTCGCAACATCATCCTCTTTACCTCTCCTTGCTGTGGGTTAATCATGCTCACAATGTTCTTCCTGTCCTGCACTCCTCCATTGTTGTTCGGCCGGTTGCCTGACCCACGTGGGTCATTACTGACATGGTTGCCTTGGCGACGTCGCAGACTTAGATTCATGTCACTGATGCTCCTCCTGAGCTCGGAGTTTCTTCCACGGTGACCGCGCTCGCTCTCCTCTGGTCCACCCCCTGACGACATCCTGCTCCGCCGCCAGCGCACACCTGTTGGCCAGACAACCGGAGGGTCGGTCAGACTGACCTCGTGTCAGGAATAAAGAGAAACCTGCCAATTGAGTCTCAGACATACCTTGATGGTTTTCTCCCTCCCTCTCACGCTCCTTCTCCTTCTCCCTCTCTTCTCTCTCATAGTCGTCCTTTCTTTGGATTTCAAAGCGCCGTTCAAATCCGTCCTTAGGCCGCCACATGTCCACTAACAACAAGGGACATTCCCATGGGGCAACGCTTCTCCGGCACTCTGTCTCCCATTTGATAGCTCCATCTGGCTGCTGGATGGGATTTCCAATGACATCACACAACAGGAAGTCCTCTGGGCTGTATTTCTGGAGAACTAGAAGGTAATGGAGGCAGGGAGCAGAGGGGGGTAATTATACTTCCATAACACCACTGTTTGTGTTTATATTAAGTCACTTCCTATTAGTTAAAATATTTGAGCTAACAATTCCAAGTAATGAGTCGCAGCAGAGGTCCACATGATTCCCGTCTCATACCTGCGTCATCTGTCTCCTCCCTCTCCCTCTCAGTGTACCGGGTGATGACCTGGGAGATGAGCTGTCTGGCTGTAGACTGAATGTTAGCCAGAAGCGAGCGATAGTTGGCCCCACTGGAAAGGGCATCCCCGTAGATTTTGACCAGGCCTGGGGCAGAGGAAGAGGCAGGGGGCAAGTAGTGGTGAGAGGACGGGGCAGCTGAATGAGCCCAGACCTCTCTCTCCCTCTCCCCCACCGCCCGGTCCCGGTCACTGTTAGAGCGCCCTCGCAGGAAGAGATGGGAAAGGCGCTTTGTGCGGGACTGGGGCCCAGCCGGCCGGGGCCTTAGGAAGGCTGGGGAAGGAGATGGGGATGGGGTAGGGGAAGCCAGCGAGGGGGTGGAGTTATAAAGGGAAGAGGAAGGAGCAGAGGGGGCCTCGTGGAGGGAGGTTGCGTCAGAGCTGGTGGTCGACCTGAGAACAACAGAGGAGGGGAAGACAGATGGAGGAGAGAGGAAGGAGAAAGGAAGGGACAAGTCAGCTGTGAATTATGACGGCCTAAACATGGACAAACAACAAGGACTAAAATAAAACAGGGAAGGGATACAGGGGAGAGGGGAGGCCAATGACAGTGGAAGTAAGATAACACATTAACTGTTCATTCAAACACCAGGCACTCTAACTAAGCAATAACTGGCATGAAAGATGCAAAACACAGGAGATTTTTAAAAATGAGTTTAAGAGTACTTCAAACTGACTTGACAGAGATAGCGCTCGGCCAGCGACTCCCAAGCTTGGCAAAGTGTTTCCTGGGCGAGTTGATCCACAGACCCACTGGGAAATGGAGCTTTCTGAAGCGAGGACTGCCAGACCCCTCCATCTGACAGAGTGTGAGAGATAACATGCATATTAAGAACACATCTAGCTTTACTCAATAATCTGCCAATAAATAATTAAAATAAGAACATTTCAAGATAGTGAAAGGTCCCTTTTCCCCTTATCTACTTAATCTACCTCCACCAGTGTGGTGAAGAATGTGTCAGCAATGCCAGCATTGAAACAATATAACAATGGCCTGATGTCACCATCAAAAAATATCAACAGGATACCTACAGTTGGTTGTCAACATGGGGAAAACAAGAAATTAACCAAGAACACTCCAATCAGCCCCTGAAAAGCATAGCGTGACTTTTCTCAAACAGGAAGCATCTTTTGCAGGACTCAGATCCAGCTGTCGCACTGACAGGGAAATACCCAAAAGGCTCTGCCTGTCCTGTTCTCAGCGTTACTTCTTTACAGATTACAATCGAAATTGAGGATCACGTGATTGTTTTCAGCTTGTGGTAGAATTGGGAGGCCTAAAAAAAATCATTGTGTCCCGCTGGAAAACTACCACCTTTTGAGATGCAATCCAGGCCTAAAATCGGCTGTTTTAGTTCTCGACACAGGAGATGGCCAATTTTACTGAACATACTGTCCCCGATAGTGTAGTGAAATATTTAGAAAACCATAGATTTTTAAATGCTCAAAGAAGCAAACAGCAGTGCTTTTAGTTGTTAGATTTTGAATGCACTTACCCGCTTACTTCAGTTCCTTATACAGTGTCTTATGATGAATCTTCACCACCAAAATGCAAATGCACAGCTCAAAGTAATTTAATAACCTTGTATGTTTTCTTTTCCTCGCGTTGAAATTCCATTTTCAAAAGGCGTTAACCTGTCACACATCTACAAACACATTATTACTTCTTAATAACCATTAGTTAAATCATCTCTTGACTAAAATAGCTGTTTTTTTCTTCTTTTTCTCACTAACTGGACACAATCCGCTCCCTCTCTCTCCGGCTCTCAGGCTCTCTGGGTCTATAGATAGAGAAACAGGCCCATTGTTCTAAGTGACAGAATTTCCTTCCTCAGCAGTGGACAACACCTATATCCTGACTCAGTGAGAGAGAGAGAGGCAGACATTGGTAGAGAGTGAGAGAAGGGTGAATTTGCACACACGCATATAGGAGCCTTCGAGATCATTGTTGGGATTAATATACATGTCATTATACACCACAAAGCTGTTTCACCCTAATAAAGTTTAATGACATCACACTGGGTCTTAAAGCCACAACAGTCTCAAACATGTGTTTGTTTACATATGATACTACTTTGTGATTTCTATGATTAGAACTAATATTTTGATCCGTCACAAAACCCTAGTGGGCCCAGTTTGAAGCTTTGCTGAAAAGAGGATGAAGGAAAAACACATACAGCGAGACAGGAAGCTAAAAGGAAGCGACGGAGACACCTGTGATCTTTGACCTCTTCTTCGACAGGAAGATGGTCAAAAAAAGAGAAAGGAGACTGTCACCGTGTCCCACTTCAGGGGACGGGTCCGCTGAAATCTGCATCTCCAGACCGAATACATTATCAATACTGGTCAACAACATGTGTCCCATTTCAACGGCTCCTCCATTGTTTCAAAGTGTTGTTAAGGGAGGAGAGCATAGAGTGCTTCAAGTTAAATGTTGACAACATATACAGCGGCTGTAATATTCATACAACACAATAGATTAGGTCTAACTGTCATCGGCCCCTTTATGAATCTTACACGTTAAACAGGATAAAGGAATATAATATTAATGCGAGTGATGTTTTCAATCCCCAAAAAAAATTGTATCAAAGGAATTCAGTTTGCCCTGAGATGGACTGTTTGCCCTGAGATGGACTGGCGACCTGTCCAGAGTGTACAATGCATTCGCCCAACGTCAGCTGGGATCGGCTCCAGCGCCCCGCGACCCTAATGAGGATACGCGGTATGTATGGATAATGGAGCGGATAATGTTTCAAAATGAAGACGTTAATGTAGTTACATCATAGAATGTGTGGTTTCTTGTGTTCTGAGGGGACTTTGTAAATGACTTTGACTTGAATCTGATAACTTTAATTTACTTTGACACATTTAAATATGTTTGGCAAAAATATGAAAGTGTAACACACTGAGAATAGAGATAAACAGCAGAGAACATGATATGTTTCTTTGAAATGTTGCTATACATATTTTTATATTTTACACTTGATATACTGCAGGCAAATACAATTCAAACTGTACACAGCTGGACGCCACTTTGGAAACGAATTGTACTTAACTTAAATTCAGGAGTCAATTTTGTCGGACACCTTCCAAGTCTACAAGCCTATTTAATACTAATAATACGACTAAATTGCTTTAAGCTGATTTGAACTCAGTAGGGGGTCATCTTTGCATCGATAACCTAATGTATTTGTTTCATGAAAAATGACTAAATGCAGCCTGTCAATATTGGTTCTCCTACAACCACCAATGTAGGTAGTTGTTCTAGTTTTGAGCAGATCAATCTAACTGCTGAGGTGAGATTGGAAATATCATAAGGCAACATTATATATCCCACTGACCTTTGTGTGTGGTGCATTATATTTGTAAACTAAACTAATATATCTACTATATGTCAGAATACTGGTAATTATTATGGTAATCATACCGCAATAAAATATGGAGGACAGCAAATGTCTTAAGTATAAATAAATAAATGCATGAATAAATACAGGAATAAATAAATAAATGCTTAAATAAATGTACAAATAAATACAGGAATAAATAAATAAATGCTTAAATAAATGTATAGATAAAGAAATGCATAAAGGAATAAATTAATGCTTATTTAGTACGGTGGCTCAGTGGTTAGCACTGTCGCCTCACAGCAAGAAGGCCCTGGGTTCGAATCCCGGTCGTCCCGGTCGTTCCAGGTCCTTTCTGTGTGGAGTTTGCATGTTCTCCTCGTGTCTGCGTGGGTTTCCTCCGGGTACTCCGGTTTCCCCCACCATCATAAAGACATGCACCGCAGCCTCACCCCGGTTCGTATGGATGTGAATGAATTTTGGTGGTGGTCGGATGGGCCGGAGGCGCTGATTGGCTGCCTCGCTTCCGTCAGTCTGCCCCAGGGCAGCTGTGGCTACTGATGTAGCTTACCACCACCGGTATGACTGTGTGTGTGTATGACGACTGGACTCTGGACTCTGTAAGCGACTTCGGGTATTTAAAGAAGCGCTATATAACATTGAAGGTTATTATTATTATAAAGAAAGAAAGAAATGCAAGAATAAATAAATAAATGTATAAATAAATACATATAAAGATATACCTAAACAGGACATCATTAAATACATCTATTTCTTCATTTATTTATGTCTCTATTTATGTGTCCACATGTATTTCTTCATTTATTTATGCGTGATATTAAAATTCGATCAAACCTAATATTAGGAACCTGACGGATGAAGTTACATTTCCGGTCAGGTGTGCCAGTGAGCCCGTATCCCAGCATCCTTTGCGCGTCGACGAGGCAGGGTCTGTTTCCGGAGCGCACCGAGGACACATCAAGAAACGTCCCAAGGTTAGCTGTCGGTAAATCCGAACCTTTGCGTGCTATTTGCAACCTTTACGTTTCTATTCATCGGGATGGCTGGAGTATTGAGCTCCTAACACTCTTGAAACAAACAGCCGTTCTCAAATGTGTTGGTGAACAATCTCCAGATATATTAAACATGTTAGCAACGAGCTAACTGCTAGCATTAGCTAACTGACAACACTTTGTCAAGCTGTGTTTGTTATACTTGTTTTATCAGTGTGTGTGTGTCTGTCACGTGTCAATGGTAAATAGTAACCATTCGCTTCGGTAAACACATTGTCATCGATTAGAGGCGAAAACAACGCTAACCTCAAGTTAACCACGCAGCTATATTTAACTCCGCTAACATTGAGCCTCCGGTTGAGGTGACACACCGACAGCCGAGTTCACCCGACGTGTTTTCCGGAGCTGTGTTCGCTGTGACTTCGTGCTCCCTGCGCCTTGTCTCAGGGTCATCTAGACGTGCGACTGCAGCGAACGAAGATGTCTGACACCATCGAGGAGAAGATCAAGAACTACAGGACGGCGCCCTTCGACGCCCGCTTCCCCAACACCAACCAGACCCGCAACTGTTTTCAGAACTACCTGGGTGAGCCCCTCGTGCGCGGTGTTGTTGTTGTTGTTTAGAGGACGTTGGAACACGAGCGAATGAACGAGAAGGAAACTGCGTCATCCGCAACACATGTGATGTCAGTCCGTGATTGTTTAGTTTCATATTTAATGTAGCGGGGAGGAAACGGAAGCTCTCAAATCAGTCGTCATTCTGGTATTTATAATATTAGACGTGACTGTTCAATATGACCTCCACGTGACATTGGTAATAGTACAAAATACAAGTTATATTGCAAATTATTCACTATGTACACACGGGAACCAGCATCCTGATCAAAATACACAGGTAATTAATACAATAATTCCAAACTGCATAATTGCGAATAGGAAAAACTTAAACCATTGATTACATTGTGTTTGTGCACAAAACCCTTTGTTGTTTACTGGTGTCTTTTTTATAACTGCCAGGTTATAATTTAAGCTAGTTTTATCAAAACAACAGCTTCACAATCGTGGTGATATTATTATTGGGCTATTACTTAGCTTGAACATCTTGTTAATAAAACAAAGGTGAGCTTGTTCGGTCAGACTTGACGTTTCCATGCTTTTTAGTGTTTGATGGAAACCTTGAACCCTTTGTTGTGTTTTTGCCGCAGACTTCCACAGGTGCAATAAGGCCCTGTCAGCCAAAGACCAGGATGTGGCTCCCTGTGATTGGTACAAGAGGGTCTATAAGAGCCTCTGCCCTATGAGCTGGGTGAGTTATCAGATCACAGTTATGATCGCTCCGTTGGTAATGGTTATATGAACACACTTAATGTTGATAGTGCTGGATAAATAAGATTATGTTATGTAAACTAGACAGACTTATTGTTTTACTGTGTCGTGTGCTTTCCTTTGTCTGTGATTAACTGTTTAATGTCTTGAAGTTTGAGGTTCTTTACGACATCCATTAAACTGCATGTGATCTAGAACGCCTTTTTCTTTATACATTTATAGTTATGACAAAATGTTCTCACAGCTGTTGCATTAGAAAGCTCAGATAAGGTAGTAACCAAACCAGTTTTCTACTCCAGGTTTTTGTTGCACCATTTGTGAGATTAATATTAAAAATAGCATTCCCAAAACCAGGGAATCTCAAATCCGTGTTGGGTATTATATTCTAGGGATTGATATAGAACTACTGGAGGTGTATGAAGTCACAGTTCTGCTGATGCTTAAACTAAAGTGAAGATGTTGTCCAGTAGGGCTCATGTCTTCTCTAACATCTCCTCCAGGTTTCCAAATGGGACGATCAGATAGAGAATGGAAGTTTCCCCGGAAAGATCTGAAATGGGCAGCCGTCGTCGATCAGGACGGTCCACTCCAGGGCTTTCTGTTACCTGCAGCTCAGTAGTGTGCCGAAGGACATCGTTGTTAGTGATGCTACTGTTATTAACTTTAAATATAAACATGCACAACGTTGCATGTTGTGGTCCGAAGTATTTGTCACCATTTCGATTGTAAACTGCTCTTCAGTATGTTCAATCAATAAATAATGAAAATTATGTTGTTCATGATAGTGTTTCAGGACTTGGTTGTTTTGGATTTACTTAATGGGCTTCTCTCTAAACCAGACAATTAGCTTTTTATCAAATCAGTTCCTTAATTTAAAAATAAAAGCCAGCCTGGTTATTAACTACCTGGAATGGCTGCTTTCAAGATGTTCAGTTCTCGACTCGTCTCGCTGCATTACTCGACGGCCTTCAGCTGTCTTGACTTTGCAGATCAGCCTCTTCATCAAAGTTTTCCAGACTATATTATCACAAGTGATGAAGTGTCTCTTTAGTCATCTGAAACACTCGGTTCTGTCTGCTGGCAAAACTCGACTTAACTATATATAACTGTTTTTCCAGCAGGTGGCAGCAGTGATAAAACCAGGTGGTTGTTTTGATGTAACGCTCCATTTCCACCACACCGCGGCGCAGTTGAACTATATACGACCAACCAGTTGACCTGTGTGCCTAGTTATGATGAGGCGTATTGAGGTAGGGTAACGTTAATTGTTCAGGACTAACATCTGATCTAATTAAAGTTTTAAAACCTCACATTTCTGCATTTCATCAGCGCTGAAAGTAAATAAATACGTTGACATCTTTTTTTGGACTCAGGAGAAGAATATCAATTATTTCATGGCACAAATAGTCTGAACATGTACAGCATATTTACTACATGATCAGTATATCATGATCAATGATAAATATTAGATACAAAATGTCAAACATTTAACAGCATTGAGGATTATACATCCTGATCAGTTTTCTATACAGCAGAAGCTTCTTTTAAGTCCGAGAAGATGTTGGACATCAATGACTTCTGAAAACAATGATACAAATCTAAGTTTTGCTTAATTTTCTAAATCCACACACGATTCTCTTTATTTAAGTTTATCATTTAGTACCGCAATTCAAAGTGTTAATATTACTAATAAAATCAGGAATAATGTTCAACGTATTCACGCAGGTGGAGGGTTTAACGCGCTCATTTTGTCTATTTTCTGTCTCTTCACATCAGTCAGACAAATAAATGTCATTTTGCTCCTTTGATCTTTACCAGGATGTCACTGTTTACTTCACGTTGCTAGAAGTGACAAGCAGAGGCTCGCCTGCATTGTTACAGTTTTGTATTAGTTACATTATTGACACTTTCGTCTTCACAGCACAATTGTAATCTTCTTTTGATTGTCGTCAGCAGTTCACCTCAGCTATGCCCCGATACGTCCTGACACGCCTGAGAGGGCATGTTCGTCTGGGCCGAGTTCATCCCCCTTCACCCTCGACTTGATTACTGTGGCAACGTTTTATACAGAGATGACAACATCAAGTGGGAGAAACACTGCGTTGCATGTGACTGAGAGAACTGTGAACGTCTCTGGTCGGTGTCAACATGAGTAAAAATGATGGCAACTGGAAAGCAGAAGATGAAACTGCTGCACCAGACGTACACGAGGACCGGGAACTGTGATCACAGCGCCGCGCCGCTCCGTGGAGCCTGAACCAACACACTGTCATCATTAATACATGTTCAGAATGTGGGTGCACACACCGTCCCAAATGAACCAAATGTATCTCAAATGCTTCAAAGGAAATGTCGATACACTTATCAACATTTATAATATTTATATTTGATGCAAAGACACAGCCATTTTAAACATGATTTGACTGATTGAATCGTTTGCTTGAGGTAATGAAATATTCAAGATATATGTAGTGAAGTGTATGTGGGAAAAATAGTTTTCTTTCCCTTTACATTTTAAGATACAACTGAGCATTTCAGGGGGAAATTGTGAATTTGAGAGGGTTATTTATTGCTTTTGTCAATACTTATTGTTCTTTGAAAGCTGCAAAAGAATAAACAAGCACATTTACACCTTTAGTGTGTTGCACTATAAGCAACACAAAGGAGTGGAATACACATTAAGGGTTTACAAACATGAATAATAAATATTGAAATCATGGATTGATATTTAAATACATTTTTAAATGAAATCCTTTGCAGGAGTCCATGACACATACACAGATATATTTTTTAACTCAGGCTACAGGATGTGGTTTGTAATGGGATGTGGTTTGTAATGGGCTGTGTGTGTGTGTTTGTGTGCATGTGTTTGTATGCGTGTGTGTGTGTGTGAGTGTGTGAGGATCTATCAATGTCCCTGTGTATCTGTGTTTGCTCTTTGCAGACGTCTTATAACTAGATTTGCTCACTCAGGTCACTATAGGAGATGCTGTGGGATCGGTTTCCATGACAACAGAGTCAGATGGAATGCTGGGACAAGGTGGATTTTCAGAGGAATGAAAAAGTTCTGTGACACTAAACCTGAACATGTGCACGTTCCTCTCTCTGTGTTAGTTCCTCTTTTTTTTGTTCTGCGATGAGTGAATGACAGAAGTGGGGTTGAACAGAAGAGTATTAGACAGAAAGGGGAGGAGCCACGCACACATAACTTAATAATAACCTTCCATTTTAATATCTATATGTTGTCAGAACTTCATATCAAGGCAGTGTGTCTGTCTCCAGGGTCAGTGATGGGAAGTAGAGTTTTGAGGCCATCAGTGAGCTGGTAGGCCAACTTAAGACCCCCAACACACTTAATTACTTCATAATTGATTCCTGCATATTTTAGAGGGTTTATATATATTACCAGTCTGGGCTGAGGACACAGAGGGCATGTCCTCAATCTGGGGGCTAATTCCAGTTGTTAAGGCTAACCCAACAAGTCTTGTAGAAAACATATTTTTACAAACTTAATATTTACTCATATTTAGTTTGAATTCAACATACAATTATATTAGCTTGTTTAGAGCTTGGTAACCTGGTTTCCACTGAGCGCAGCAGCTCCAAACGTCGATGCATCGAGCAAGAAGGCCGTGAAGTCGGCAACACTGACAGTTCGTCCCTCCAGGCACGCCCCAAAGCCACTCTCCCCAAATCCTCATTATGAACGTAAACAAATCCTAATTGACGTAAAGCGAACATGGCTGTCGTACTCCGGCGACGCGCAATGAGTGCACGTGCCAGATGTGCCCAGGTTACAGCCGCCGGATTTGGTTTAACAAAATTATGTTCTAACAGATATTTAAAAAATGTGATAAAATAAATCTTACGAGTTCAGGGTACACCTTATTAACATACGTATATGTGTTGTCTCTTCAGGTGTGTGGGGGCAGCAAGAAAACACAGACAAATATGTTCATATTCAACAATTTGTCAACTCGAACCTCTAATTAAAAAGTTCAATGACATGTAACAAAACAATAATACAATGACAGGAACCCAACCTGCTCACCAAGTGAAGTGAATTTTAAAATGGTCCTGCTAGAGAATTTGTCAAATTCCAGATCAGGATTTAGGTGGGCTGTGGAGATTAAGCGAATAGTTGATGAAGAATTATGAGGGCTCCCCATTTGTTTGCCACCCACTGAGCCGGTCTCATGATTTCTGCATGACAAGGCTTTGTATCTGAACTCCCTGCACATTGCCTTTTGTTCTCGCGCCCTGGTGGGCAGCCGGCGGGTCAGCAGCAGCACAGAGACTCCTTTCACCGGCTCCGTTTGTTCTCAGCCTCTGCTGCGTGCTGGAGGCTTACGCTCGCCCGAGCACGTCCCCACGACTTCAGCTCAGTGCCTCCGTGATGCCACAGCCGTGGCGACGCGAGTAAACGCGAAGTGAGTCAAATGGGTGGAACGTTTCTGCACGTACTCTTTACGCACAGGGGAGCTTTCCTGTGCGTCAACAATGTGTGTGTACGTGTGTGTGTGTGTACGTGTGTGTGTGTGTGCGTGTGTGTTTGTGTGTGTGTGTGTGTGTGTGTGTTGAAACATGCTGGTAAACTTCCACTTTCTATAAAAACACAGATATGAGGGAGAGCTGAACATCTGCCTGAGCATACAACATCTGGACAGGACTGATTTACTGGATACAAAGGCTGTTATGCCACATAACGGTAAAATTAAACATTCTTAACAACGACGATTAACTCTTGCTGTTTATTAATGTAAAAATAAATATTACAAATGTAAAAATTAGTTAATTCCATGTCCGTTTTGACATTATAACAAAACTAATTGGTAAAGTGGCCTTCTGTTTGAAATAAAAAAACCTTGAGCATCATCTGCAGCTCCGTCCACGATGTGGCTGACTGAAGTCTCTGCAGACCATTGATTTGACGTTTCCTGTTTGTATTGATAACAACAAAACATTTGAAGAGAGGGAGTTACATCACTTTTCTCTCATTGGAGTTCATGATTAGAGAGAGCAGAAGAGGAGGGTGAATACGGAAGCAAAGGGAGGGGTTTACTGTCATTTTGGGCACCGACTCCTGTTGAATTCAGTGAGAGCAGAAAAGTGCTCCACTCTACCTGCACGGGTCTCTATTAGGTCTGGGCTTTATGATCCTTTCTGGTATGCGCTATAGGCTGCATAGATTCTTAACACATTTCAACTTTATTCCTTATTGATGATCACATTGCTCTCGTGTTTGTATTCAGGTTTCTTTAACGACTGTTTGCACAGAGAGAGGTGTGTGTGCACACGAAGAAACTTCCTTCTAGCTGAAGAGTTCCTCTCGTCTTTCTTCTGAATATCTTCTATCAAAGCAGCAAAGATGGAGCGAATGGAGGACGACAAGGTACATATCTATGTTTCTGAATTCTATTGCTGCATGGGTTGCTGGCGTTGTTCCGTGCTGTTTAAAAAAATCTATTTCAACATTTAAAACCTACATGTGTGATACTGCTGTGCTGTTCCTGCACATTTCTTCATCCTCTCGGATACAAACTCACTACTTTAAGCTGTCTGTTATAATTCCCAGTAGTCCCTGAGGAAGAGTGCCAGCCATTTTGCTATTGTTTGTTTCATTCTGAGCTCGTTTTGTCCTGATGGATAAGAGAGTGGTATTACGAGTCACTGGGTGCCAGTTCTGTATTTTTCCATCCTGGCAAGAGCAGGAGATTGGGTGCGAGTATTTCATGAGATGAGTAAGAGAGAAAGAGGGAGGCCGGTGGGTGGCAAGCTTGAACATGTGAGTTTTTAGTTTTTATTTGCGTAGTGGGATGAGGGAATAGTACAACCAAAAGAGCTCTGGGAAAAGGGAAGCGACGACTTACAACTGCACACACATAGGACACACATCACAGGTTGCAGTGTTAGTGATAGCTTGGTACACAGAGGATGTAAAGTTATTCATCAAATGGTGAACTCTATTTGAACTGAATGGCATTCACTCTTTTGCATTATAACGAACATGCAGTCATTTAATCTTCATGGCTGCTACACGTGTGTGAATGTAAACAGTAAACACCCATCAAACCGCCATGAATACGAGAGCATGGACTCCAAAAAGCCTCCAGCAAAACACAAGGACAACGTTATCAGACACAAATATGTGTTTCTTCCTTTTGAATGTAGCGCGTAAGAGAAACATGTGTACAGGAACTGCTGGAGAAGTGTATGATAAAGACAGGAAAGGGTTAATGCAATATAGTCAAACAAGATAAAGAGAGGACGAACATTCATTTTCTAAAACTGGTGGAAAAGAAGAAAAAGGAGTAAAAGAGAGAGGAAGGGGCAAAGATTGCAAAATGCCATGAAAGAGGGAGGCGATGAACTGTTGGAACAATAACTCCATGTGGTTTGAAGTAATTTGGTCAAATTTGTATTTACTATTAAAAAGAGCAAATTGACCAAACATAAGTAAATAAGAGGAAAGAGTAAAGCTTAGAAACTGGAGTTTAATTAAGAAAATAATTAAACCACAAAATCCATTTAGTATCAGATCTGGAGCTTTCAATCCCATCACATGCTCTTCATGAGCCCAGTTTGACCTGAAGTTCATCTTAGTAAATATGAGTCGTTGGTATCATTTGGTTGGAGTTAAATATTGATCATAACTATGTAAGCAGAATGTCATAGAGTATGTTATAATTTAAACCAATATGTGATGTATGTATTGTAGTAGACAGCTGCAGATATTGAGCAGTATTGATGTATATGTTTGGCTGCTGCTATAAAGCGGACACAACTAGAATGAAGATGTTATTGTGCAACCACAATGCATCACAACCTCAACGTCGGACGCATACATAACATGATGCACTAAGTCGGGCACTCCTTCATTAGAGTTGCTCGAGCAAGAGATTCATCAATGCAATCGTGTCTTAAAAATGTTCAACATAAATATGACTCGACCACAAGCACACACACACACACACACACACACACACACACACACACACACACACACACACACACACACACACACACACACACACACACACACACACACACAACCACGCCCCCACATGCCGTTTCTCCTCATCAGATCCTCTTTAGTGCGACGCCACAGCGTGTGTGTGGTAACCCTGCCGGTTACCTGAGGGGGTCTTGTGCAAAAAGCCAAACATGGTTTGCAATTACTTTGAGGTTAAATGATAATGACGTAAACGTTAGCTCCCTATTTAAAAATATGTTGTCTTCTAATCTTTATCATGCTTTTGTTTTATTACCAGAACTCCATATTTCTCCTTCGCTATCACTTTCTCGTGCATGCAGCACTTCCTGTGTGCCGAACTGTCAAGATACTCCGTAACATGAAGTTCACGAGGCCGTAGCAGCAGAGCGTGCAGCTAGTTTTAGTCCTTATTATGAGCCAAGGTCATGATGTCCTCGAGAAACACTGAGGCTGGATTTCCCAGATTATCACTATCTAACGATGGAGAAATATCTTCACATTACGTAACACTTCCTCCCGTGTGTTGTACCACTCTGACCCGTGTTGATTATTCTAACCTGATGAAAGAACAGACAGTTTGTTTCAGGAGAGGGAGACTCCTTGAACTGCCGTTTAAAAAAAAAAAAAAAAGTTGTAGCCTATGTGGTTTCATGACAGTGGGAGAAGTTGTATCTGTATCTGTATTGTGTCCGTGCAGATAGTGACTTCATGTCTGGTGAAACATTGGGACAAAACGCACAAATTGTGCCTGTCTTTGTGTCTGCTGTCTGAATTGAGTGCGATTATAAATTGTGCAAAATAATTATTTGTTGTGCACCGACAGATATGCTAGAGAGGTTCATGTCATTTATGTTCGCTTTCTCTCATTCCAGGCTTCCTGATTGTTTTCACCTGTCATCACACCTGTCTCCTATGCTCATCAGTGTCAGCCCCGCCCCTGATTGGTCCCACCTGTGTCTTGTTACCATGTGCTTAAATTCCCCTGTCTCCCAATGTTCCTTGTCAGTTCGTCTGGTCTTTTGCCATGATCAGGTCGGGTTATGTTGTGCTCTTGAAAAGTTTTTGATTCCTCACTACGTGAGCGCTTTCATTTTGTTCACTGCAGAACCGAAAAATAAAGTACTTACAAATACTTTATCTCTGTCTCCCGGGTCGTGCAATTGGGTCCTACTTCCTAAGTGTCTGAGCTCGTAACAGAACGAACTGACCCTCATTATGGACCCAGCCGACCCAAGAACGCTTCACGCCGCTCTGTCGGTACAGGGCGTGACGATTTTTCATCACGAGGAAAAACTGGACAAAGTCAGCCGGGAAATACAAGAGCTGAGAGGACGCCAGGCGGGGTTCAGGAAGAATTATCTACACAGATGCAACAACTGGTTGCCCAAATGAATAATTTTTACACTCATCAACAGACTGCCCCTCCGGTGACGTCATCCACAGCTGAGAATTTGCCTGTCAATACTCCAGCTGACGACCCAGGTCAGGCTGTTTCCTCCCCGTTACGGCTGGCTCTTCCGGAGAGATTTTCCGGAGACTCTTCATTGCAGAGCCTTTCTGGTACAGTGTGATCTGCATTTTCAACACAACCCAGCAGCTTTTATCTGAGCATGGTAAAGTGGCGTTTATTGTGTCTCATTTAACGGGAAGAGCTGCAGCCTGGGCTACTGCAGAATGGTCTAGAGACACCGAACTATGTTACTCATTGGCCGATTTCATAGAGACTATGAGGCGCATTTTGACCACTCATCGCCTGCTACGGAGGCCAGCAGAAGACTGTTTCAAATCGTCAGCTCAACCGTCAGGTGGTTGATTATGCCATCGAGTTTCGTACAGCAGCAGCGGACAGCGGATGGAATGTTCCGGCTCGTGGCGCCTTCATGACAGGACTTTCGAACCGATAAAGGACCAGCTGGCTCCACTGGAGACACCCGGGATCTGGAATCCCTCATCGCTGTGGCCATCCGGATCGATAACCGTCTTCGAAAGAGAGAGGGAGCGTCGGCGCAACCGAGATGTTATTCCCAGCTTCCAGAATTCGCCTCGGAGGGTCGCGCCGCCAGCGGAGGATTTCCAGCTCATGTTACCGGACCATCAGAGGACTACACTTCCGAATGACTCCGGTGAACCCATGCAGCTTGGAAGAACCAGGCTTTCTCTGGAGGAGAGGCAGCGCCGTCTACGGGAGGTTGCTGTTTCTACTGCGGCCAGCGGGTCATCAACTCGCTTCATGCCGGGAAAAGATCGTGCTCACCAGTCAAAAGGAGGCGCTGGTGAGCAAGTTTCCCGCAGACTTCCCTCCTCGACCTGTTACTCAGGTAGACATTTGTATTAACAATCAGACCATTGACCAGGGTGTGTTAATAGACTCAGGGGCTGACGAAAGCCTTATAGACTGGGGCCTAGTCAAACAGCTAAAAATAAAAACTGTCCCGCTATCTCATCCTGTTAGTGCCAGTGCCTTAGACGGCCGCTTGTACTGAGCCCATACGGATTACTATAAATAAGGACCATACCGAGAGCATGCAATTTCATATTTTTGAGTCGACTCAGCACCCGATTATTTTGGGGTTTCCTTGGCTGAAGATCCACAATCCTCACATAGACTGGCCTTCAGGAAAGTTAAGGAATGGGGAGAGGATTGTAAGGGCAGGTGTAAACTGCAACCTGTTAATGCACCAACAGACTCTAGTAGGATCATTATAGATCACCCTGACTATCCTGATCTACACAAGGTACCTTCCTGTTACCATGATTTAAAGAAGCATTTAACAAGTCTAAAGCCTTGTCGCTACCTCCTCACCGAGATTATGACAGTCCCACTGATCTCTTAGAGGTAGCCCCCATTCCCAAGGGGAGACTTTACTCGATTTCGAGACCTGAGAGAACAGCAATGGATGAATACATCTCCTCTTCACTCAAATCAGGGATTATCCGTCCTTCATCGTCTCCAGCCGGAGCGGATTCTTTGTGGGAAAGAAAGACGGTTCTCTGAGACCTTGTATGCACTACAGTCCACTAAATGACATTACGGTGAAGAACCGCTATCCTCTGCCACTCATGTCATCTGCTTTTGAACTGCTTCAAACGGCCAAGATATTCACCAAGTTGGATTTAAGAAATGCATATCACTTGGTTAGAATAAAACAAGGGGATGAGTGGAAGACTGGTTCAACACTCAGAATGGTCACTATGAGTACTTGGTAATGCCTTTTGGACTGTGCAATGCACCGGCTGTTTTCAAGCTTTTGTGAATGAGGTTTTGCGGAATTCTTGAATATTTCAGTGTTTGTGTATCTGGATGACATACTGATTTTCTCCCCAGACGCTAAATCTCATGTTAACCATGTCCGCCAAGTTTGCAGAAACTACTGGATAATCAGCTATATGTCAAGGCAGAGAAGTGCGAGTTCCACACAGAAGAGGTGTCTTTCTTAGGATACATAGTCTCACCTAATCATATCCAAATGGATCCTCGAAAGTCAGTGCAGTATCCCAGTGGCCCACACCAGACTCCAGGAAAAAGGTTCAGCAGTTCCTAGGATTTGCTAACTTCTATAGGAAGTTTATTAGAATTTCAGTTCTGTTGCTGCTCCTCTGCATGTTCTGACTTCTCCTAAGGTTCCTTCAAGTGGACCCCCCAGGCGGATCTTGCTTTCAAACTTCTCAGAGATAGATTCACATCAGCTCCCATACTCACCATTCCAGATCCCCAGCGCCAGTTTATGGTCGAGGTGGATGCTTCCAATGAGGGAATTGGAGGAGTACTGTCTCAACGTTCTGCAGAAGACAACAAGATGCATCCATGTGCTTACCTGTCGCGGAAGTTGACAACGGCAGAGCGGAATTATGGCGTGGAAACAAGGAATTGTTAGCTGTAAAAGCTGCCCTCGAGGAATGGAGACACTGGCTAGAGGGTGCAGAGCAACCGTTTTTAGTCTGGACAGATCACAAGAATCTAGAATATATAAGAAGGCTAGCGTCTCAACTCCCGTCAGGCCAGGTGGACACTTTTCTTTAGTAGATTCAACTTCACACTCTCTTTTCGTCCCGGTCTCAGAATCAAAAACCCGATGCTTTGTCTCGTCTTTACGATCCCGAACCACTTGCGGTGAGCCCAAGACCATCCTTCCACTTAACCGGGTGATGGAGCCTTTTCCTGGCAAGTGGAGTCAGGCGTTAAAGAGGCAAATGTCATGAATCCAGCGCCTAGCGAGTGTCCCAACAATCTGCTGTTTGTTCCTGAGGCTCTTCACTCCAAGGTCATCCACTGGGCTCACTCATCTGTGCTTCGTGCCATCCGGGAGTAGCAAGAACAATGTTCAGGATTCAACAACGTTTCTGGTGGCCATCCATGAAGAAAAATGTGGCAGTATGTAGCGGCTTGTCCGGTGTGTGCGTGTAATAAGACCTCATCTCAAGTTAAGATGGGCTTGCTCCAGCAGCTGCCGATTCCCCATCGTCCTTGGTCACACATTTCGATGGATTTTGTGACAGGATTTCCCTCATCCAGAGGCAAGACTACGGTTCTAACAGTGGTTGATCGATTTTCAAAGATGGCTCACTTCATCCCATTGACCAAGCTTCCCTCTGCCAAAGTCACCGCAGAGGTCATGATGAATCACGTATTCAGGATCCATGGATTCCCTAATGACATTGTTTCCGACAGGGGTCCACAATTCATTTCCGCCTTCTGGAAAGAGTTTTGTCGACTCATAGGTGCCACCGTCAGCCTGTCATCAGGATATCACCCTCAGTCAAATGGACAGTCGAACCAAGAACTAGAGACTACGCTACGTTGTCTCGTCTCCCGAACCAGACCACCTGGGTGACCACCTCACATGGGTCGAGGTTGCCCACAATACCCTTCCTCCGGCGGCCACAGGTCTCTCTCCATTCCATTGTGTCAATGGTTTCCAGCCTCCACTTTTCCCTAACAACGAGGAAGAGGTGATGGTTCCATCGGCACATGCCATGATCAGGCGTTGTCGCAGAGTTTGAGCTGGTGCTGCCAGTCTCTTCTCCGTCGTTCAGCTCGGATGAAGGCTGGTGCGTGCGTTCATGGCAGGGTTGCTCCCTCCTACAGTCCAGGCCAAGAGGTTAGGCTGTCTACCAAAGACTTACCACTCCATGTCGCCTCAAAGAAACTGGCTCCGAGATTTGTGGGTCCGTTTCCAGTGTCCAGAGTCATCAACCCGGCGTCGATCGCTTGCAACTCCCAGGACCTTGAGAGTGCACCCAACGTTTCACGTTAGTAGAATCAAGCGGTGTGTGAGCACACTTGTTCCCGCCTCCAAGCCTCCACCGCCCAGTTCTTTGAAGGGGTGACGTTTACAAGGTCCGTAAGCTACTGGAGGTCCGTAATAGGGGAGGGCAAGCAATTCCTGGTAGACTGGAACTGGAAGGTCCTGGTCCTGAAGCTGGAAGCTAGCTGCTTCATTTATAGTAGACAAGACTCTTATCGACTTTTACAATCAGCCTGGGCCATCAGGAGTTGGCCTAGAGAGAGAGGTACTGTTGTGCTAGAGAGGTTCATGTCATTTATGTTAGCTTTCTCTCATTCAGGCTTCCTATGATTGTTTCACCTGTCATCACACCTGTCTCCTATGCTCATCCCGCAGTGATTGGTCCCGCCCTGTGTCTTGTTACCTTGTCCATTCCCCTCCCAATGTTCCTTGTCAGTCTCTGGTCTTTTGCCATGATCAGGTCAGGTTATGTTTTGCTCTTGATCAAGTTTTGATCCTCACTTGAACGCTTTCATTTTGATCACTGCAGAACCGAAAAATAAAGTACTTACAAATACTTTATCTCTGTCTCCCGGGTCGTGCAATTGGGTCCTACTTCCTAAGTGTCTGAGCTCGTAACATTATTTATCTTGCAACATGAAGTTTGTGTCGAAACAGGCGGTTGAAAAGACGGATGACTACTGGAGTGGATTTATGAGCCTAATTGGACCTCGAGACTCCAGATGCAAAAGTTCTCAGAAAGTTGGTGTATTAAAGAGAAAGTTAAATAGATATATGTTGGTTTGTTGTTGAATCAGAGTGAAACTTCAACAGGGATTAATTCTTTGGGCATACGCCCTCCACATAGGACATGAAAACTCATTAAACCGTTACTCCGTTCAATTGTGCTTGGTTGGATACTTTAAAAAATTGGCAGATTTCCCTTCCCAGCATGTCCTGCCATGTTAGGGATTATTTTCAGGTGTATTAGCTTGTTATTATGAGTTTAATCCACTTTAATTCTGAAGCTAGCAGGGGAAAGAAACACTATAGGATTCAGTCTTATTATCTCAGCCGAGAAATGCCTCAGAGCTGTGCTGTGTCGTAACGCCGAGCTGTGCCACAGCATGATCACGTAACGCCGACTCTCACAGCAGTGATCACGAGCATGAAAACAGGAGATCTGAAAACAGGGAGGGAGAGCAGAATTAGAAAGGCTCATTGTGTGTGTGTTACCAGTGTCACTGTAAAACAACAAGAGCTTTGACGAGCCCAGTGCAGGCCATGTCCGCCACAGCAACTGAGGGGGGGTTGTTCAGAACCTCCTCTTGCTCATTGTTTTAATCCTTCATGTCTCCTGTGTCTTTCCCTCTCTCACCAGCCGAAGAAGAAGTTGACCTGTTACCTTCTCTACTGCGTTTCAACAGCAGTGTTAGCTCCACCTACAGTTTTGTACAACACAGGTCATCCTTTTGAGCAGGTGTGTGTGTGTGTGTGTTTTCTGGATGAAACGTGTCATGGACGTCGTTTCGCGTTAAAAGAGAGGGATTAATAACAGATCAATAACAACCAAAACAACCCTTTTGATTGCTATATTTTTTACACTTTTGAATCTTTATATTTCCATGTTGCTTGGTTTTACAGAAACCCACCAAGTTGATTTATGCTCCTCAAACTGCCTGGTTTCATTTGTAACCACAGCGTTGCAAGGTGAAAATGATAAAAGCCACACTGCCCCCGTGTGGATGCGTCAGAACCTCACGCATCAAGCACAAGCTCTGTCACACCTGTTAGACATTAACATATATATATTTTTTTTCAACAACCAATAAACCCCTTACTTGGCTTCAGTCACCCTTAATCCACCACTCAAACATATGGCTGACTTTTGGTTTTGGTTTATATGTGTCAGTATGATGGGCAGTAG
The DNA here is from genome assembly GCF_029220125.1 of Pseudoliparis swirei. Lineage (NCBI taxonomy): Eukaryota > Metazoa > Chordata > Actinopteri > Perciformes > Liparidae > Pseudoliparis > Pseudoliparis swirei. Next base: position 14,468,221 of record NC_079409.1, read on the forward strand.
AGAACCCGTTGTGGAACTAACCCACCATGGTGTGGAGCTTTGCTGTTGCTATCTTCAGTGTGGGCGGCATGGTGGGCTCCTTCTCTGTTGGAGTGTTGGTCACCAAGTTTGGCCGGTGAGAACATCAGGAATAGACAAATCAGTCCTTTCAGGATCACCAGTACATTTTAACAATGTGTGACTAATATCAGCAACAAGTAAGAACAGCTTCTTTTTTCCTTTAATTATTTAATTGGCAAAATCTGTATTCAGTTTATTTGTATAGCCCAATTTCACAAATTACAAATTTGTCTCAGGTACTTTACAATCTGTACACATGACATCCTAACACAAAACCTAAGCATCGGATCAAGGAACTCCAGAATAACCCATGAGGGGAAAAAGGGAAGAAACCTTCAGGAGAGCAACAGAGGAGGATCCCTCTCCAGGATGGACGATTGCAATAGATATAATGTGTACAGAGGACAGATTTAGGTTTAAATGCATTCAATAGATGTGACAGTGTATGAATAGTTCATAGTAGGCATATTCCACGATGGAGACCTCACGATCCATCAGGCAGATGGCGGTAGAGAGAGAGTGAAGCGGAGTCTCAGCAGTGGGCGGAGTCTCAGCAGGACAGGCTGGCGTAGTCGGGTAAATTCCACGGCCCAGACCTCAGTGATGATCCATCAGGCGAATGGGATCTGCCGTCTCATAGGGTCATTGTTATAGGGCGTAAATCATTACCGTCATTCATTGAGGTAGAATGGCAAACGTTCAGACTTTCAAATTTGAGAATTTCCTGCTTTTTTGTGAAATCTGATAGCAAATTAAATATTTTTGGTTTTCGACTGTTGGTTCGAGAAAAAAAAGTCATAAGAATAAGAGCTCAATTGGGATTTTGTCATTATTTTTTATTTGAGAAGATTGTAAAAAGCAGATTAATTAGTAATAAAACTAATAATTTCCTGCAGCCCTCATTTCCTTATACAGTACATACTATTTAGACATGCCTTTCTGTTTTCTTTTATTATTATTTTATTGAAAGTATGCATCAATTCAATATTTGCACATGTCTTTCAGACAATTAATACCACATGTAAAGATGATGTCCATCTCATCTATACATATCTATAGAAAAAAAATGCAAAACATAGGACAAATAACAAAAAAGAATACAGAACGAAACAGAATAAAACAATTTAAAAATAACTTCTAAGCAAAGGGGTAGTCAGACATACACTATGAGTATACTTTACTCACTCCTTGTCCTTTCTCCACAGCCTCTCTTCTGGGCGTAAGTCCATGATGTATCAATGTCTGGCTTTATCAATGTCCTGGGGAGTCTCATGGGATTGTCGGCTCTGTGTGGCTCTTTCGAGATGGTCATTATATCGATTGGCTTGATCATCGGGTGTTCCATGGGATTGTAATCTGTGTAAAACTCTTCAAGATGTGTCGTGTTGATTGCTCCCGGTGCAGCTTGATCATGGGTGTTCTGCGGTCTCTGCAACACCCAGAGGCTGACCCCCATACGTCAGAGATCTCTCCCACGGCTGTCCGGGGAGCCTTCGGCACGCTGCACCAGCTGGGTGTCGTTATTGGCATCTTGGTGTCACAGGTATGATGCTGAGATAATACAGCTGTGATTATATTATTGATGCTTTTTATATTCCATTGTGCAAAAGCTGTGGATTCCTGCAGAATAATGTGGATAAAAGATATTAGATAATAATTGAATATCCATCAAAATCTAAATCTAAACATTGCAACGCTCTTGTACAAGAGGCTACTTTCACCTCAGCAAATCTTTTTGGACAACTTTCCGTCATCAGATTGGTATCAGCGTCTATTAATATAAAGTCTGTTGATCAGTCGTTTGACCTACAGATCATAAGTAGAAAAAACTAAATTATCGTCCCTAATACCATATTTACTCTCAGTGGATACAGAAATGTAAAAGAATAATGTATCTGACCATAAATGCAAAACATATACCATTTAAGCATCATTTCAGGATTTCGTGCTAGCAAATTGAACATTTCATTGTAACCAATCAAATGGAAATAAATTAGTTTTTTTACTTTTGCAAACGTTTCAACCTCATTTTTTTAAAGCACAATGTAGTCAAATCTCTTTCCAGTTGCATGACCGATCAATAGACTGCAAATAAGGAAACTAGGGACAGATAAATACAAGATAACTGAACTCGATTGGTGAGGAGAACAAAGCATGGTGCACTCAAGGCGAGCTCTGCAACTGGTTTCAGTTTGATCCAACTGAAACTCACCTCACACGAGTCCATCAGAAGTCTTCCCTTCCCTATCTATTGGTTTTTAGATCTTTGGTCTCGAGTTTCTTCTGGGCTCGGACACTCTGTGGCCCCTGCTGCTGGCTCTCACCATCCTGCCGGCCATCCTGCAGTGCATCCTGCTGCCCTTCTGCGCTGAAAGCCCTCGCTACCTGCTCATCGTCCTCAACAAGGAAGAGGAGGCAAGAAAAGGTACGTTATGAGACAACAAGATGGCATCATTAGGTTTTAATGAGACTGCACCTGTATTTTTAATGATCTTGCTGAGTGAAGAGTGGCCTTGTGATTTATTAAAGTTTGACCACATGATGTTCCAAGACCGTTACAGGATGTCCTTCCATCCTTTTTGCACAATAATGTTCCTGCTTGCTCTCCATTCATCCATCCCTTCTCCTCCCTGTAGCGCTGGTGCGTCTGCGCGGCTGTGAGGACGTGAGCGATGATATTCAGGAGATGAAGGAAGAAGGGATGAAGATGGCCTCGGAGAAGAAAGTGTCCATCCTCGAACTCTTCCGCTCCCCAAACTACCGTCAACCGATCATCATCGCTATAATCCTCCAGCTCTCTCAGCAGCTGTCTGGCATCAACGCTGTGAGTAAACAGAATGGAGCCGAGTGTCAGTGATATGCTCATCAAGTGTCAGTTCATGTCATCTCATTCATTCATCTTCAATGGAGCATTCACTGAAATGTAAATGTGTATGACAAACACATGACGAGAGATGCTCCTCGGCTCCAGGCAATGTTAGATTGAGCAGAATAATGTAATCCACTGAGGGTGGACGAAGGGGCCAATACAATGGGATTTGATAGGTATTTAGTTGATAAGGTCATTTCACCAGGCTGACTTAACGTGTTAGAGTTACCTCGTCTGACCTGACAATCACAGTCAAGCTGCGGCTAGAGGCCGCAACATTGATTGAACCGACAGATATATTAACACTCGTGACCGATCTCCCACCACCCGAAACCTTCTGTCAGGTTGATGTTGACAGAGACCTCCGAGAGTGAATATTGGACTTGCATTGCGAGGTGGATATTAACACAGATAAAATAAATGCTGCTCTGCGTCTTCTGGATCAACTGCTTTCCAACACGTGAGCTGATCAACTTTAACCCTTGTGTTGCCTTCGGGTCATTTTGACCCGATTCAATATTTAACCCTCCTGTCGCCTTCGGGTCAATTTGACCCGATTCAATGTTTAATGTCGGTGTTCTTTCGGGAGTCAACAAACAAACATAAAGTACCTCACACTTAAACTTGGAAAACAATATTAATTCTAATAATTTTCTGGAGATTTTAATAGCTGGGGTCATATTGACCTCAAGGGTAAAATATGTTAGTAAATATAAAGGTAACAGGAGGGTTAAACATTGAATCGGGTCAAATTGACCCGAAGGCAACACAAGGGTTAATAAGTGGTCACAAGTGTTTAAAGCTTGTTGCTCTGCAATAAATGGGCAACAAATAAATGAATGCAGGTTTGATGTAATATAATTTTAAAGAATACACTAATTATATTCACTCAAATAACTAGTTGCTCATTTATACGTTTTTTTATTTTATTTAAAATTTATTTAACCAGGAAATGCCTCATCCCCTTTAAAAGAGAGTCCTGGCCAAGACAGCAGCAGTAGCACGTTACACACATTTTAAGACAATACAACATAAAACAGTGACAGACAATATAAAAAGATAAAAAATAAAATGAAAAGAAAGATCTTTTTTTTTTTAGATCACAGCATCATTAAAACCAAAACTAAGACTCAAGTCATCATAACCCAGTTCACACAGGTGCACATACCTCAGTCAAAGAAACCTTCGGCAACCAGCTGAACCTACCTCCAACTCTTTTCATCCATTTTTAAAAACACCTGAAGAGATCGGTTCCCGTAGACCCAGATCAGTCATAATAATGTTCCTCTCCCTGCAGGTGTTTTACTACTCTACAGGTATATTTGACCAGGCTGGTGTTTCTGAACCCATCTACGCCACCATAGGAGCCGGAGTCGTCAACACTGTGTTTACTGTTGTCTCTGTAAGTTTACGACGACACAATTGGTGTCTCAATACAAGCAATGATTTATATTTATTGGATTATTAATGACTATTGGTCTTCTTTTGACCCCAGCTCTTCCTGATTGAACGGGCGGGCCGGAGGACGTTGCACCTGATTGGTCTGGGTGGAATGGCTGTGTTTGCCCTCATCATGACGATCTCCCTGTCTTTGGTGGTGAGTGATGTTTCTCCTGTGAGCTTACAGATAGAAGAAAGAGCCCTGATTGCTCCCGCATTACATATTGCCCTAACTCTTTATTTCTCTCTCTGAGCAGAAGACAAACCAGTCTCTCAGCTACCTGGCCATTGTGGCCGTGTTTGGCTTTGTCGCCAGTTTTGAGATGGGTCCGGGTCCGATCCCCTGGTTCATCGTGGCTGAGCTCTTCTCCCAGGGGCCCCGACCTGCTGCCATGGCCATCTCTGGTTTCTCCAACTGGACCGCCAACTTCCTGGTGGGGCTGACCTTCCCTAAACTCGAGGTATGGGCAACATTTACTTCACTAAAGTCTTCAGCCGTGCGAGCAGTATTGTCTTGTACTAATTGACACCTCTCTCTCTCTTCTTCTCTCAGGAACTGTGTGGTCCGTACGTCTTCATCATCTTCATGATCTTCCTCATCCTGTTCTTCATCTTCACCTTCCTGAAAGTGCCCGAGACCAGAGGAAGGACCTTTGACGATATTGCTCAGGGATTCGCTTCCAGTGCAGGGAAATCCTCCATGGAGTCTGAGGCGATGCACGCTGGCCTCACAGAGGGCAAAGACGCGGCCCCCGTGTCTCCCACAGACAAGGTTCCCATGGTGAATCTTTCTTAGAGAGGAGAAGGAAGACTCGGGGTACAATACAGACGCACTGATAATGTAAAGAGCTATATTTCATAACACACAACAGGTGTGTTTATAAAAAGCCAACTAAATACAGTGTTACAGATTCCCTGTTTACCAGTGCTTAATTAATTCACAGAATTCCCTCTAATCCTGCTTTCAACAGGGGGCCAAACTTAACTGAATTACCAGTACTTAATATTTGTTGACATGCCCGCTGCCAGGTCAAGTCTGCCTGATATGCCTTGTTGCCAGGGGGAGGGAGACAAAATAAATATATATATATAATATATATATATATATAATATATATAATATATGTATATATATAATATATATATATATATATTTATAATATATATAGGTGCTACAGTAAGTCCCTTTCCATTTCAGGTGCACAACAAAGTGCTGATTATAGACTTAGAATACATATATTTAACCAAGGAGAAGATAATAAATATTTCTTCTCCTCCTGCAGCATCCTCTGAGAGTACAGGATGTGTACGTGTTGTTTGAAGTCATAAAGAAATAGGGCAGTTCTGTAAATAAGTACGGTCTGCTTCAAGTATTTTGTGTGTATGATAACGAGGTGTCGTTTGCACTACCGGGCCCGACAACAGTCTCCTACTTTCTGCTCTAAGGAGCCCAATGTAGTCGCTTGTGTTCAGTGACTTCATTGAAGAGTGCAGTCAGGAGGTCGTTGTGCAGTCGTTTATGTAATTCAGCAGTTGGGTATAAAAACTCAGTTGGCTGCTTGTTTTATATATTCGGCTTCTAACTGTGGCATTGAAAACACAAAACACAAAACACAAAACATAGAACACAAAACACAGAACACAAAACACATGCATTATCGCTGCTTGAAGCTCTTTTGATATCAGCACAAAGCAGAACATTAGGTCATCCAATTAAATACCGTACAATCTCTAAAATAGTGTTCCATCAAATCAAAAGTCAGTCAGTGTTTAAGACATTCATTGAAACACATTTAAGTGTTCTGACAAACAACACTCATGTCAGCCTTAACAAGATATTAGCCATTTGGGATAGTGATGTTAAATAAAAACACTAAATTAATTGTATTTTAATGCACAAAGAATGTCTTATCTTAAGTTCTTGTTTCTAATTGTCTGAAATCATGTGTATATATTGTAGAATCTCCAGTTACTGCCTAATCTATTACAGCACAGTATACATGCTTATAAATGTCCCGTCAGTTTGTACAGTTGCATCTTCGTCTCGGCACACACACTCATAAGGAAGCACTTTTCAACGTTTGAGTTTAGCAGCTTTTAATTTGCACTTTGGCAGTCAAAATACTTTCTAATGTTTATTTTGTGTGGGGCTCTCTGTAAATATACTGTATGTGTTAGGATGTGTATGGTGTCCGGTTGTATGTGTTAGGATGTGTATGGTGTCTGGTTGTATGTGTTAGGATGTGTATGGTGTCCGGTTGTATGTGTTAGGATGTGTATGGTGTCTGGTTGTATGTGTTAGGATGTGTATGGTGTCTGGTTGTATGTGTTAGGATGTGTATGGTGTCCGGTTGTATGTGTTAGGATGTGTATGGTGTCTGGTTGTATGTGTTAGGATGTGTATGGTGTCCGGTTGTATGTGTTAGGATGTGTATGGTGTCTGGTTGTATGTGTTAGGATGTGTAGTGTCTGTGGTTGTGTTGATGTATGGTGTCTGGTTGTATGTGTTAGGATGTGTATGGTGTCCGGTTGTATGTGTTAGGATGTGTATGGTGTCTGGTTGTATGTGTTAGGATGTGTATGTGTCCGGTTGTTATTTGTGCCTCATAAAACTGTTTCATCGATGTCATATCCACTGATTTTCTTGCACTGATGAATGTCCCTAATCTGCTCAACACAAGTGAGAAGTTGAGTGTTGAATGCGAGTCGCATAAGAGATAACCTTTACTGTTTCTCTGTCGTACAGTCCTTTGTTCTCCTGCATGCTGTTAAAGTACGAGTGACACTTGTAAAATCTTTTCTTTTAAGGGAATGTTTGACTTGAATTGTGAGCACAAGCAGTCTGTAATACGAGTCAAAGCAATGAATGTGTCATGTAGTTGCATTGTTTAAGTGAAAGTGAGAGAGGTTTGTCTGATATTGTGTCTGGTCTTTTGCACTCTGATCCCCTTTCTGTACCGCGGCAATCCCTCAGTCAGTTGTGCAGTTATTCACTGAAGAGCTAACCAACCGTCTGAAACACTGAAATAAAGCCATGAGTTGAAAAGCAGACTTCCGTTTAACTCTTTGTCTGCAGTTGGGTTTGAAATGTGAAAGGAGTGCCTGCCTGAGAGTTACGAGGTGAGATTTCCTCTTGGGTCACACGGTTTCGAAAGCCAAACGAGAGGAACACGCACGTAGAGACGTAAGATACAGTTGGCCTCAAAGAGCTCTTCCCCTGGAAATGTACTTTAACAAAAAGAAATCTTATAAAATTACTGGACTTTACTTTTGTTTTATGAGTGTATGTGATCTATTTTTCCAACAATTTATAATTTGGTTACACGTTAATTGTTGTTTGTTTTACTGTCACTGAAGACCGAGATCAGCAGAACATATTATCATTTGAGAAGCTGGCACTAGCGATCTTTGGCCATTTTTGCTTAAAAAATGAAAAAGTTCATAAATTAACCAAAATGTAACAATGAATTGATCATGAACTGATTGCTCCAGATCTAAAAAAACAGACATATTAATCAAGATGGCACAGGGAACAAGTTATTACTGGACAAACTGAGAACAAATTAAGAAGTTTTAATGCCCTGCTAAATGAATGACTGTGATCCGTCTCCCGCTTTACTCTACCTCTTGGAGCAAAGAGCCCTGGGTTCAGGGCCCCGGGCTGGCTGGGATGGGGCCATCTAACTGTGTCAAGCCAATAGTTAACGTCCCCCTGCAGGAGTCGACTGAAGTCTCACTCAATGCAGTGAACTGGGGCATGAAGGCACATCAACAAGCTGCAGTACTGAATCTGACCAGCGAGCGGCGTGCGTGAACCGGGCGGGTGTTCAGCTAGTCTGTTTGTATGTGTGTGTATGTGTGTATGTGCGTGTGTGCGTCTGTGTGTGTCTATGAGTGTGTGTCTAGATACTGTCTGGATGAGCTATCCTGTGAGGCAGGAGTGTGTCTGAGAGACAGAGGGGAGAGGAGGGGAGGAGAGCGGCGTTAGGAAGAGGGAGGATGAAAAGCATCCAAAAATGTATCTAAATTACATTAATTTTCTACAAAAAGGTAGAACTAAGAGAGATCTGGAAGGGTTAAAAAGGACAAATAAGTTGGGCAATCTCACATGCCACAGCTTGAAAAAGAATGCAAGTTAGCACAGCGTCCAGACATGTGAGGAGCCACAGTTTGAGGCTGCCAGGCGGCCTGTGCTCGGCATTTTGAGGGAGAGCTGGAACTGATGTCGTTAGACGTGTCTAGACAGCTGTTGTGTCTCAACAGACAAACCTGTTTATTAATTTTTCCACCTCCCTTTCCTTCTACCACTCTCTTGTTGGCTCTCCCTTTCTTTCTCTATCTGTCTTTGTTTCTCTCAAATCTATAAAAAAGAAACCTCTCCCACTTTTCTCCTCTCACCCCATCTCTATGACAACAGTGTTTTGTTTACTTCCTCTATTGGCAGTATACTTATTGTATGGGCTGCTCTGTAAATATTTCTCTCCTTCCCTCACCCATCCACCCCCTGAGCCTCTCTTTCTCTCTCTTTCCCTCTCAGATAAAGGGAGCAAACAGACTCCACCCCCTCTCCCACCCCCCTCTCCCTCCCTCGCTCTGTCACACATACACTCACTCACTCTATCTCCTTCTTTCATGCTCTCTCCCTCCCTCTCTCTGTATGTCAGTGTCATTCTGTAGTGGAGATGTGGAGTGTCTTTCTTTCTCTCTGTCTGTTTTTTCAGCCCAATTCAGCTGAGGAAGGTAAGAACCTAAACTTTTACCTGGTTTTAAATTAATTGTTGCATTGCGTGTATTTTTGAGAGTCTAGCGGGAGGAATAGTTTCCACAGCGCTCCCATCATGTGCTCATACCGAGCCTACAAGTGAAGGATGGAGACTTGGTATGCGTCTGTAATAGCTCTCTAAGAATGTGGCTCTCTGGGAATGTTGTCCACTTTGAAAATGTGTGAAAACTGTGCGTAAAGGAAAGGCTGCAACAACACAAGAAAGCATGATTAATCATCAATTTCTGGGGCCTCACCTCCAGCTTGGGACCCCCTGAATAATTACCACGTTTCCCCCCCTGCTCACACAGTCCTGTGTTGGTTCATTGAGTGTGTTGTGTGTGTATGTATATGTATGTGGGTGCTCGTGAGTGCCTCTGGCAGAAAATCAGATAATAATTTGTTGGCATGGATGTGCCAGGTGCGTGCCGGGGCCTATCAAGCTCCCACGACAAAAGAATATGGAAATGAGGCGGGAGACAAATGCATAATAAGTTGCATAACCCGTTTCTCTTTCACATATTAACCCCTGTGTCACTCATGAGGACGTGACAGCCAGAGATCCCTGGCCTTTCTAAGACACTCTGATCAGTGTGCCGCTTGTCTCCAGTCTCCTCAATGAGTGAGCTCTGCTCTTAACTCCACAGTCTGGATAGGCTGCATGGACATTGTGAAGATCTTAAAAAGTGAGTCAGCCAGTAATCAAGAGAGAGAGAGAGAGAGAAAGAGAGCGAGAGACTGTCTGGAAAATCTGCGAGTTAACATGACTTTAATTTGATGACTCAGATTGCCTTTAACTGTATGAGTGCATCTCTACATGTGTGTATACTCCTATAGCTGCTTCTTATACATATAGCTTCGACTTTCCAAGGATCTGGCTGCATGATGGAAAGAGCTGCACCTGTTCAGGCTCATCTCCCATCGGCATTAGTTTACTGTGAGGCGTGCGTCAGTAATAGTCCATAACAGAGGTAACTTATACGTCAGCCTCATGCCACAGATTTGAGCTGTGTTTGTAGCAGATGGCCTGGACTGAGATGAGACAGAAAGATAGAGCGGCTGCACAGCGTTACTGGCCTACTGACTCTGTTTGTGTAATTGAAATAGAGCTCTTCGTAATACAGTATTAACCCAGTAGTATGGACGTCCATATAATTCCACACAAATTGAACAAATGTCACGAAGGAAGGATTTGGCATCTGCCTCAGGTTTGTTCACAGTAAATGACGTGTCTGTCTGGACTGACTGATTTTACTGTTTGTCTAATGCTTTGGAAGTATGTCTGTGTATACATCATAACAACCCAGAGTCTGCTTTCACACCACAAACCATAAGAAAGTGTCATTTTAAGCCTCAAATTCTTGCTGTGAAGAGTATGAAAGCTAGTTTTCGGCCTCGTTGCATGCAAACAAACTGCAGTGTGAGTGACAGGGTGTTTGATATATCACTCAGTAGATGACTGTAAGTGCTGACACATTCGCCCACATGCATTGTTGATTTGAGGTACTGATGAGAAGCCTCTAAAATTGTTGGATCTGTGTTGAGGATCGCGTGTTTACTGTTCACGTTGAACACATCACGCTCAAGGGGAAAGGTCTATGCAGGAGGCACACCTGATGCCCCTCCAGCTCTTCCCATCATGGATGAGTGGCAATGCTCACTGAGCGATGCATATCCTGAAATTAACCTTCCATCATTAATGGAACTTATGTCATACACTGAAAAGGGTATTGAATCTGCATTTGCCAAAAGGCAACAGGCTGCACAAACAGACTCAACGTTTGCCAGGGACAAAACTGATTCAAATGAGAATTAATTTATCTGTAAAATAATAAATAAATCCAGTCAAGTGAAATTAAAATGGCAGGTGTTATCTGGAGTGGTGGATTGAAAGTAAATTGAGCAATTAAACAATGTTTACTTGTAACATTCCTCCTATGCATTTCATTTTGTTATACTCTTTACACATTAATAGAAAAAGTAATTACTTTACGAATCACCAAAGTGTACTTTACACGTGACCGATCTTTCGTTACTCTGTCCAGCAGCGCCAACGGGTTCTCAACCGCATTAAATCTCTTGTGTTTAATGTGTGTAAAACTAGGAAGACTCACTGACCCCCGGCAGCTAGCTCCTGCCCGGTGTTTCGGTTAAACAGGCGACCGTGTTAACTGGAGACCGGCGTCAGCGTCAGCTGGTCAACTGTTCAACATTAAATGAGCTGTATTCAGATGATTAATATAGCAACAGACAAATACTATACGTGTAAAACATATAGTAGTGGGTGACGTCGACCTGAGCAGAGCAGGAACTCGCTCTCCCGCCGCGTGTGTCGTTACGAGCTTCTTCTCATTTGGTTTGTGCATGTCACATGAGCGTGCTTCACAATCACTGGTTGGCTAATGGGCCAAACGTCAGGTAGCTCCGCTCTCTTACGGCGGGTTGAGCTCATCAAGCCCTCCCGACTGATAGCGTGGCGCCCACCCTCTGGTCGGTACGTTCAACCTTTAATTTCATAACTAGTTCAACAAAATAGTTAAAATAGTTCACAGTAACATTTGAGCTTTGAGTCGTGGTTGAGAGGCAATCAAAATGCTCTCAACCTCGGATCTTCCACCTTTCAACTAAATACCAAAATGCTAATAGCTCGCCATATAAGCTTCAAGACAGACGGCAAACACGCCAACCAAAGGTCATAGTAATGGAGGTTTACTGAGTAACTGTAATAGATTACTGGGAAATCAATCACTAACGATAACGTGACTGCCCAACACTGGTGGTGTCATTGGGGCCCCTTGACATGGTTCAGATGTCCATGAGTTATTAGCATTTACATTTCCCCTCTCACTTAACTTCTCAGATGGTTTCTCTCAAATAACAGTGTTTTGCCAACAGATGTGAAAAAAACGAAGACCAGATACATGTTTTTAAAATGTGTTCAAACGTGTTCTGCAGAACTGCTACTTGGGCATTGACGCCTCAGTTTTAATAATATACCATTAATCGTAGTCCAACTACAACTGGCGGATAATAAGATGAATATTTGGAAGTAAAACAAATCTGATCTCGGTAGCGTTACATAGCCAGCCAGTATTTAAAAAATATAACAAAAACAAATAATCTTGGTAAAGTAAACTGGACATTTTACAGTTGAAAACTAAACCTGTCAGCGCTTTCAGGTGGACTCACTATGTAATAGAGGAACTAAATTACATAAAATCTAGTTGTATTGGCTGCCATATACACTAAATCCAATATATCTGCAGAAAAACTAAAACTGGCTAATTAACTGTAGTTCTCATTAATGAGCTCATTAAGTCTTACGCTAATTAATTGTACAACACTCATAGGGACCATTTTCTTCACATTGAGTACTTTGTTTGAATCCCTTAAGCCATTTAAGTTAAACTTTTGAATGCCAGACTCACTGATTACACTTATCACTTAAAACCCGCCCGGCTGCGTACTTTCAGCCATGTTGACGTTCTCACTTTAAGGTCAAGTGGGCCATCTTTCCTGCCGTCACTTTTTCCAGCTTTATTAATTAGGCAGATTACTATCCTTTATCCTGGGTGTAGTAAGCCACTTTTTCAGGACATGATGAATTAGAGATAAGAAAATAAATGGCATGCTTGTCACAGTGGGAGTGCAGCAACAGCCCTAAAAAGCGTTCTGTTATCGTTCCTCTTGCCTGCATGTGTGCCGAGCTGCAGAAAGAGAGAATTAACATGATGGTGTTAAGTGGAGGAAGCAGCCTCCTCATCATCGACACTGCAGCACTACACTGTGACCAAGCTTTATTTTTAGCTGTCTTTTTACATGTCATTTAAAAAATTTAAAAACATAATTTCTGGTGCTGTTGAGAGCTCCCTAATTCGTCAAATGAATTACATAACTGCCATTTGAGTTATGTGAGGTTGAAGCTGTCAGGCGGCCGCGAGCCAAGACTCTGCTTTGAGTCAGTAGACAGTATCATAGATAATATGTCAGTGTGGACGGCCAACGAAATACAGCCAACATGTAATTGAAAGATGAATGTGTGGTATGGACTGTTGTGACAGAGGAATGCAGTTTGGCGTTTTGAATTTCACATTAAAGCTGCACTTGGCAGTTTGTGAGTTCGCTTCAACGAAACGGCATGAGAGTGAAGTTTGATTGCTGCAGGCTTCACTAGAAATGACTGTGAGATTACAGTAAACCGATCTCCTTTCAGACTTACATTCCTTTTCCTTAGTGGCCGTTGACGCTGGTGATGAGAATATGGAGCAGGTTCTGTTCCTGTAAGAACTCAGTGCTGTGAAGGAGACACTTTTGTATTTTCCTCTAAGATTTTGATATTATAATCCTACTCTGCACACATTACTCTCATCATAGAGGAGGGACAACCTCAACACTATTGAGGAGTATTGTCCCACAGGGTTTATTGGCTTCTTCTAAGCATTCCTCGCCTTAAAACACACAACAAATGTGTCTCACTGTTTTAAAATGAAAATAAAATGAAAAAGAGGAGAGTGAAGTGTAGGAATACACCTGAACAGGTTTAAACAATGGTTTGACAGTATTTAAGAAAGTACACATTTTTTCCATAGGGAGATAAGAAGATTGATTAGATGACACTCTCTAATATCTATATTGTTAATATTGTATCACAATTTAGCTTAGCATAAAGGCTGGAAGGACTCTAACAAAATGACCCTATCCGCATGGTTACGACTCACTTATTAACATGTTGTATATCATTTGTTCAAACAAGAAGTACTCAGGCCCATGACGAGCCACAAAACCCATAAATGGTCATTGTTATATTTCTTTTTTGGTACGGATTAAACCAACAATACTAAGTGAGTTTTAGAGGGTGCCTCTTTCTTTTGACTTTTCAGTCCGGCCTTTGAGGGTTCGCCGTTTGGAACAATGAGGTCAGACAACACGTCATATGAGCTGGTTCTTTTATCACATAACCCTGCCCTAACTCATGGTACGATAGCAAATACGCATATTTCCAAAATGGGAGTGCCCCAGATGATGACCGCAGTCTTATTTCTGCAAACATCTCGTTTGAGTTTTGGTGGAGCGTCCTCCTACCTGTTCCTGTTGCTGCCTATTCATCATCTCCGTCATCTATCCGGGCTTAAGTGCTGCTGGTTGCAGCTGCACTTTCTTTCAGCTCCGCCAGACCCTTTTTGATAACTCCCTTTGGCATGTGCATGCTTATTTCTGGAATCGCGTTAATCCCCCCTCCTTCCTCACTCCACCCTCCTGCTCCCTCTATGTCTTGGCGTATCGCTCTCTGGTTGTGGTTGTTTATGATGGTTTGGTGGAGGCCTTGTCCTCGACTGACTGTCTGTGGGTGGGAGCATCTGGAGCGCATACTGAATGGGTGGAGTCGGGTGGATGAGTGGACAAAAGACAGAACTCAGTCATGGTGGGAACTTCTGGTGGGAATGTGTGTTCCTGTAGCTGATACCTGTGAGCCCAGCGACACCGTGGAGACTCTGCAGGCGTATTTACTTCCGTGTCACGGTATTTAACACCCTCACACGCCTATGTTAATATTTACAACGAAATCTGCTGGATGTCAGTGGGCTCTATTGCCTGTAAAGTGTGCGGTAGTGTAGCATACATCCACCGTCAAAGAGGCGTGACATGAACAAGAGCACTACACGTGGCGCTGGAGAGCGCCGGCGCACGCATGACCACACGGAGAGGCAACGCGTTGGCTGGAGAGAGGGTCACTTAGCTGAAGTGAACACTCCAGCGGTTGGGGGGACAGTCATGAACTAATGCAGGACACCTCTGCACAATAGAAAAGAGCATTTACACCCACGCCACACAGAACGAGAGGGGTAACGCATGAAAGAAGCACATTCAAATGCACAAACACAACCCTCTCATGCTCCTCTCATTCCTGTCTCATAATCCGGCCCTTTTCATTCTTTTGTCTCCTTTTTTTCCTCTCTTTTCGAGAATCAAAGCATTCTAAAAACACAACAGCAGATTTGGCATCAATAATGGAGCGTAGCGTATCTCCTTATCACGACCCTGATGTCACTTTTTCGATGAATAATACACACATGCGGAGAGGGGGGAGATGAAAGGGACAAGGGACAAGATGGAGGCAGGAAAAGGGGGAAAGGTATGGAGCGGAGTGAATAGAAGACCAGAGTGGAGCAGGAAGACGTGAGGGATGGCGTGCTTTAACACAGCACTCAGGTCCAGATTGTAGAGTCAGCACTTCTCCAAACTGTCAGGGACAAACTTTGAGTGTCTCGGCCCTCAGATGGGCCAATAACAGAGATGCTGTGGCGCGGTTCTCCGAGAGTTAAATAAAGGGGCTTTTACTGCCGAGTGGACCTGCTCGCTGCTGTCCTTCTCTTTTGTTCAACTTTGTCTCGCACACGCACAAGAGCCGGTCATGAAGCCTCAGCTCCAGCTAATACTCAACGCCTCTCTTCGGATGTAGAGGTGACTTATTCAACATACTAATGACATGCAATGTGACACGCATGCAGCTCTTTGAGCATTGCTCCACATAATCCTCATGTACAGGTCAGGTTTGTTGCGGAAAAAGCGGAACGTGAGGACCTGGGTTCCCCAAGGCCTCACGACAAGAGGCTGAATCGTAGAGGCATAAATATTAATGTCAAAATAGTTAGCTGTATATTATATATGCATGACTGCCCCGAAGCTACGGGTTAATTGAATTTGGAATGACGTGTGTGTGTGTGTCCTTATCTGATATAAATAGGACTGCATCATGAGGTCAGAATGTATGCTTGTGCGTGAGGTTTAATGCATATGTACAGGTGTTGATACACATCAGTTCGACTAATGAGTGCAGGCTGAATAACAGAAGCAGCTCCCCGTACAATGCAGTGAAACTCCCCCCAAACGGCTTCATCCAAAAAGATCATGAAGTTGAATCATCACCTCTGTAACAGGAGGACTATTCGACAGTATTAGTTTCAGCTTGGTGTGCCTAACAAACTGGCAACCAAGTCATTCTGTTACAAATGGAAATCAGCATTCTTGGATTTAGGAGGGATCCACCATGGAACATGTGTGAATTTAGTAAGATTGACATTTAAGACAAGAAAACAGATAGACAGACTGGAGGGAGGTGGAGGTGTGTTTGTGTGTGTGTGGGGGGGGGGGGGGGATTTGCCGGATCTCCATCTGCGAGTATTATCCTTGAAGGAAATCTGTTTGCAGCGCAGTCAGAGGACAGAGAGGTGGAGAGAATGAATGTCACAAGCCACACAAGATTTGATTCATGAAGGAGACGGAGGGAGACGGAGGGATTCAGTGCGAGTGCACGCGCATGCACACCTGAGAAATAAGAAACGGAACTCTCTCGGTGAATCACCGGCGAGACAGTGTACCTTTTCAAATCTCATCCTGTGCGTGTGATGAGTAATGAGATCATACTTTTCTGTCGCTCTTTGTCTGCTTTTCACGGAGAGAAATATAACCTCCTTCCTCTTTGCTGAACGATTGTTGGACACAAAATGGAAACG
The DNA here is from genome assembly GCF_029220125.1 of Pseudoliparis swirei. Taxonomy (NCBI): domain Eukaryota; kingdom Metazoa; phylum Chordata; class Actinopteri; order Perciformes; family Liparidae; genus Pseudoliparis; species Pseudoliparis swirei. The sequence continues at coordinate 14,484,865 of NC_079409.1, forward strand.
ATAGCATGACAATGACAACAATGAGAAGAATTATTTATTTGTGAACAGAGGCGGACGGCAGCTGCCTTCCTCAATTCTATGTGTGCGTGCGTGTCATCGGCCCGTTGCGTGATCGGTGTTGTGCTTGATGAAGTCAGGCGCCGCACACCTTTTCCCATTACCTCCATCTGTGCGAGCATCCGAACCTGAAGCCGGATGTGTTTGCCACCTCTGTGTGCATGAGAAACTTTGGCCTGCGTTCAGTCGCCGGCTCCTCAACAGAGAAGCGAGCGCAGACTTTGCCAGACTGAAGGAGCAGCAGTCACCACGGTTTTGGAATACTAATGGAAAATTCAAGGGCTTCAGTTTTGTGTGGGAAGCTGCCATGTGTCAGCACACAGCACTCAGCATTAAAGTCCCTTGGTTTGTGCCCGTGTGTGTGTGTGTGTGTGGTCTTCTTGCCAGCTTGCTTTTTAAAGCACTTAAATCTAAAAGCAAATTACGGGAGAATACACTCCAACATGAAGGTCTATTCACTCCAAATCACTGGGAATGAGCAAATGTCGGTTGATACCTGCAACACTGAACACATCGCCCAACGCAAAACGACAAAGGTTCCCTTTGGGTCCGAGCCGCAAGAAGCGTCAGCTTCAATAAAACGCGACATTCACTATTCTGGCCTTTTGAAGTTGGAAAATGTGACCTTTAATCACCGTGCCACATCAGGTCAATCAGTTATATTTTTTAAACACAAGAACATTGTGCCAAACTGCATCATCACTCAGATTCAGTTTTGAGGTTTGACACATGCACACAGCTGGAGCGCTGCCTGCACTCAAAAAAACGATTCAAGCCCTTCTTAGAGGTGACACATTTAAATATTGTTTGATACATTTAAATAAATCAATTACAAAACGAAGATATTTATATTGAATGGGTGTAACACAAAATGTATGAATACTTTCATTTATTAGATTTATTTAGGTTACACTCACAAAAACGATTCAAGCCCTTCTTCGAGGTGACACATTTAAATATTGTTTGATACATTTAAATAAATCAATTACAAAAATAGATATTTATATTTAATGGGTGTAACACAAAATGCATGAATACTTTCATTTATTAGATTTATTTAGGTTAGATGGTGTGCATATCAACTCAAAATAAATGTGTTTCATTGAGGACTACCCATTGCGCATGCGCCAGCTGAAAATCAGTTGTTTACATGAGGTGAAGCCATTTTCATGACTGTACGGTGGTGTAGTGGCTAGCACTGTTGCCTCAAAGCCAGAGGCCCGTGGGTTCAATTCTCAGTCGAGGCGTTCCTTCTGTGTGTAGTTTGAATATTTTGTTAGTTAGTTAGTTTATATTTTGAGTTGGACAAACACAAATTTATTTAATTTAATGAATATCGTTATTTTATTTGAGATATATTTGATACAAATGAGTTGGACTAACTTAATTACATTTTATTGCACTGATGTGCTAAATTTGAGTTGGAGTTGCATATAATTATTGGATGGAAAACCTGCCAACAATTTAATTGAGTTCATCCAATGAGTCATTTCTTTGAGTGTGGTTCTACTGCATGGGGGAGAAAATCCACCTGGACTTGCTTCCCAGCCAGTAAAACGTTAAAACACGGTTTACCTTAAAAACAAGAATTCACAAAGTGTTTCTCTTGATGACAGAACCACAGTCCAGGATTCAAGCCCGGAGAGAATATCTCCTGTTCAGGTGTAAACCAACAGCATTAAACGCTGTACATCTTCTTTGTCTGTTTCCTTACACTGTGTCCTCGTGTCCTGCTTCCTTCCCCGTCAGTGATGCTGCTGGACACAACAGAGTCGACCTCGGAGCTGGGCTGGACCACCTATCCAGACACGGGGGTAAGCAGCGACCTCGCTTTCTCTCGCGCTCTCCAGCTGCTGGAGCATTAAAGCCGCCATGTTGGGGGCCGATCCGCTGTGTTACACCGTGTTACACATGGCGACGCTTTCAGTGGAGTTATACTCACATTCCTTGTTGGGCTTTGTGGTGAAAATTAATTTCATATTATTTAACAAAAACTGTCCTCTTACTGAAGGTAAAAATTCAGCATAATATGCTGATAATTTTGATTAATCAATTAATTGTGTCAGAAATAGGGGGACATTCGCATCACCAATTCCTGTAACTTTGAAAAAAATAATTCAGAAATATCCAGTTTACATTAATTGAAGAGAGGAAAGCAGCAAAGTGTTTGTCTTTGCTTCAAAAAGTACATGCTAAAAATAATTACCTGTTATATTTAAAAGATGTTGAGGAAGTTTTGGGAGGGATTTTGTCAATAAAAAAAACATTATGTTTGTTTATTAGTAGGGCTGCCCACTCTTAGTCGTCAGTCGTTTTTTAAATGCTTTTTTCATAGTTTTTTCCAATAATAAGGAGCACATATCTGGTTAACACGAGATTCAAAGTGGTGCTTCTGTGTGGTTATTTGTGGATGAACTCAGTTTTACAGATCTGTCGTCAAAACCGTATGAGGATTAGTCTACGGAGAATTGTGTGATTCGAGGACAGACGTGTTTATTAGGTTAGTCATGGTCCTGTATGTAATTATTATGATGACAATGTGGTGGAGGGTTAAAACGCCAGGAGCGTTGAATGGCAGAGGTGTTCGGCTTAGGGGGTTAGGGTGAGAAGAAAAAGGCATAACTGTGTTTCTCAATCAATCATAATTGCTATTATAACTTAATTACATATCTATTTCTGAGCTGGGTTTTTCAAAAAGAACATTTAGCATGCCTAGATCTTTATACTCTTTTGTTATGTTGATTAGGCTTACACAGCCAAGCTCTTAAAAGTCTGTTCAACATCGACAGACATCCACACATCAAAATCAAACGTGACTACTGTCGTTGCATGTTGCTAGCTGGCACATATTTAAAGGCTGCATTGATTGCAGTGGTTCAAATAAACAGCAGGAATAAACAGCAGGCCTCCACTAAACAGTCTCTGCTATTTTTGTTCTGGATATGTTAAAGCTGCAGACAATTACATTTTGCAGAAAGTTACAGATCTCAGATTAGGAATACGGATAAATGTTTCGTTATGGGTTGAGGCCAGGGTTTATCTTGCAGGATGTCTGGCATCTGACTTTGATTGGTGGAGCTTTTGGCACACACAGCCTGATAATGAGCAAGGTCTCACCTTGCCTCCAAGACATCCTTGAGGGATAACATACTTATTTTCTTTTTATTGCTTTCTACTGTGTGTTTTCATCTGTGATAAGATTGCAGTGATTGAACCATAGATCTCCCATCTTTGAGCTGCTTTTTATTTAAGGTTGTTGCAGCGCCTTCAGCTGTGTAAATATGTGTGGTGTGTGTGTGTGTGTGTGTGTGTCTGTGTGTGCTTGCTTGACTATGCTAGGGTCAGCTCCCGGGTCAGTTAAATCCGTTCATCTGTGAATGATTGTGGCTCAGTTCTAATATGGCTCATAATTACACACACACATACACACACACACACACACACACACATACACATACACACACACATACACACACCGGCTTCATTGCCCTCATTTTTGAGATTATCAGTCAAACTACATGTGAGAAACTGGAGCACAAAACTCACACTTGTTACTGTGGAGGACATTCCTGTGTCCTCCACCCTCCCAGAACAGAACAATATTGTTCTTATCCGTAATCCATCATGGACGATATGAGCAAAACATCTGATGGAGTCATTTAGAGTATTATACAGTACATTTAATGAAAACAAGTCCCAACTCTTAACGCTACATTTATACGCGCTAGTTTTGGCCAACAAGTGAGCCGTCATTTACGACCAGCGACCGCCAGAATGTTGGCAGCTCAAAGATGACCAAATGAAAATACATCTGGCGAGCGTTCAACCTCACATGGAGCCTTTCATCACACCTCACATTGAAGTTTAACTGCGCTGTCATTATCGCCCCAAGTCTGGCCTCCATAATTGTACATGATGTTTGACTAATTAGGACCCTACGTGTGTGAGGAAACTGGGAACCACGATGGCAGTTGCTAATAGGAAACCAACCATTAGTGTGTGTGTGTGTGTGTGTGTGTGTGTGTGTGTGTGTGTGTGTGTGTGTGTGTGTGTGTGTGCAAGTCGAACGTTTGCATGAGTTATTTTTTATGGTCCCTGGATGAGAAGTGGTTCTGAGATGGAGATATGGTTATTTAATCTGGGGCATCAAGCTGAGAGAAGTAGAAAGACAGACCGAAAGAGGAGGGTTTGTGTGTGTGTGTGTGTGTGTGTGTGTGTGTGTGTGTTTAACCCTTTCCTCACTTTTCTTTTCACATCCCATCTTTTCTTTTGCTCCAGGCTCTGTGGATATCCTTTTCTCTCCTCTTGCTTCTTCTTACCGTCTTTCCATTCTTTTAGTGTACCGACAGGCAGCCGCTCTGCTTCTTTGTGTCTGCCTCCCTCTCCCTCTTTTAATCTTTCATCCCTTTGCCCTTCACAGTCCCAGAGCCACTGGGTCTCTGCTTCTTATTCTTCCTTTTATCCCCCCGACTCTCGACTCGGCCGCATATTTCCCCTCAGTGTCAAACTAGCAGGCTCTCGGCTTCTTACTCCAGTTGTTTTGCCCTCTCCATGTTTTACAGACTATTCCGCCTTTGTGTGTTTGCTGTGTGTGTGATTGTGTGTGTGTGTGTGCGCACGCGCACATGTGAATGCATATGTCTTTGGGTGTCTGTGTGTTCCTTTTTCAGCTTGTGTGTGTGTGTGGGTCTGTCTGTGTGTGTGTGTGCGTGTCCAAGGCCATGCCCCTCCCAGTGCTCTGTCACTGGAGACATTGCGTGTCTCTGGCATTTCTGTTCAAATTAAATCACAAAGATGAATCGTTCCTATTTTTTTCTTTTTCCCAACGCTTCATCTCCCCCTCCTCCCCAATCTGCCCCCCTTTTTTTTCATAAGGGAGGGAGAAAATGAGACTAGAATAGGGATGAGAGGGAAGAGGTGGGGGGTTTGAGGTCAGAAAACAAATGAAAGCTGTGTTCTTTCACAAAGGTACAGAAGCAAAAGGCACGCAATACCACACACGGAGACCAGCGGCTGCTCTCTACCTGAGAGTCTGAGGCTTTCGCCACATGGTCAGGCTTTTGCTGCAGCAGCCACCTCACACACATACACTCTCTGTTTACTAATCAAGCACTTTTCTCTATCCATCTACATCCCTTCATTCCACCATGTGCTCTCTGATGTCCCCTCTACCCGATGCCCCTCATCCCCACGTCTGACGGAGTGAATCACGGCCCTGGAGAGAGAAAACTGTCCCTTTACTCCATTAGACTGACGGCGCCTCAGACTCTCTCTATCTGCTCACTGATCTTATCATTATTCCAATTGGACCACATATGAATGCGCTCTCTCATATGTGATGCTACCAATTTTGTTCCTTCATACCGGCTGTCAGAACCACACAGAGAAAGAGACATGAGCACGCAGAGATACATTAACACGCACCAACACCGAAACACACGTACCAAATGCACCCTGATACACTCAAAAAAACGATTCAAGCCCTTCTTAGAGGTGACACATTTAAATATTGTTTGATACATTTAAATAAATCAATTACAAAACGAAGATATTTATATTTAATGGGTGTAACACAAAATGTATGAATACTTTCATTTATTAGATTTATTTAGGTTAGATGGTGCGCATATCAACTCAAAATAAATGTGTTTCATTGAGGACTACCCTTTGCGCATGCGCCAGCTGAAAATCAGTTGTTTACAAGGTGAAGACACATTCAGGGCTGTACGGTGGTGTAGTGGCTAGCACCGTTGCCTCAAAGCCAAAGGTCTGTGGGTTCAATTCCCAGTCGGGGCTTTCCTTCTGTGTGGAGTTTGCATATTTTCTTAGTTAGTTAGTTAGTTTATATTTTGAGTTGGACAAACACAAATTAATTTAATTTAATGAATATCGTTATTTTATTTTAGATGTATTTGATACAAATGAGTTGGACTAACTTAATTACATTGTATTGCACTGATGTGCTAAATTTGAGTTGGAGTTGCATATAATTATTGGATGGAAAACCTGCCAACAATTTAATTGAGTTCATCCAATGAGTCATTTCTTTGAGTGTAGGGTGTCAGGACCTTTTGTCCGTCACCATTGTTGCATGGAGAATACTGATGATGAGGTCTAATGCATAATTCCTCTGTGTTACAACAGGAAAGGCCCTGCATGTCACTTAAGGCTACGCAGGCTTTAAGCAGAGCCTTTTCATCCTTGGAGGCACCGTACTGTATAATTGGTGAAACTAATCCCCTCGGCATCATTTGCATTTTGACTCAGCCGACAGACTCATTCAGAGACGTGTCTCTGCGCTGCTCGTTTTTTTTCTTTCTGAAGCTACAAAACTCGTGTCACAATCCATTTGTGCATCTACAAGTATTCACAAACCTTAGAATACGTCAAAAGCTGCTTGTTTTGTGACACAACAACTGCCACAAGTCAGACACACTAATGCTGCCACCTGTCGCTTAGGAACAGTGATACCAGTGCAGGAGGAAAAAAACACCCGCCACATTATGAAACTAAATTATTGTTATTAGAAACCATTATTATACTACTGTAACCATAAACACATGACACCCAAATGATCTAAAGGGTTAATTCCCATGCAGCAGAATAAAGGAAATATATTTAGTTTTTTGGTAGAACTGAATTGTCTCTTGATTATTATAGTTTTCTCTGCAACACTTAAAAAGCGAATGGCCCAAGTGATTTAATTAACTAGAGGTTTTATAATCATAGATTACCTCATTAGACATTGGAAAGTCTGAACTGGGACATATAGATGACCTACTTCATTAGGGACAGTAAAAACAGCTTTCAATAATAACGTGTGTGTTGTATCAGAACAAATGATCCATTATACTTATCTCACGAAGAATAAAGATGTCAAACAACAGTGTGTGATGTTAGTAAAGGACAGAACCCAAATGTCAACAACACCGGCGCTTTGTTCAATATTTACCTTGTGATCCTAAAGATACGAGGACGATTCTTAACTGTGGACCAACCATAAACACAGCAAGGTTTTTAGAGTTGACACAGGCTGATTCCTGAGCTCGCGGCCTCAGATCATGTTTCCCTTTTACAAAGTTGGCTCCTAACGTTGTTTCTGTCTCTCTCAGTGGGATGAGGTCAGCGTGCTGGACGACCGGGGGAAGCTCATACGGACCTTCGAGGTCTGTAACGTCAACCAAAATCCCCGTATTCAAGACAACTGGCTGGCGACGCCCTTCCTGCTCCGCCACTCGGCTCCGCGGGTGTTTGTCTCGCTGCGTTTCTCGGTGCGTGACTGCGCCAGCCTTGGATCCCCGTCGCCCACCTGCCGAGAGACACTCACCTTGTACTACAAGCAGGCCGACTCCCAGAGGGAGCTGGAGAGGACCTGGGCAGCCGAGGTGAGGCGAAGCACCAGATGTATTTACATAGCATGCAAATACAACAAATCCTTTTTGACATTGTTATGAGGAACAAGTGGCACTTATGGGTTTATTTATATTACAGATTCCCAGAGAGAAATGTGGACAAGACGATGCGCCATTAAAGGAAAGCTGTGGACAAGCTGTTCGCTTTACATTCAGATTATTTCCGTTCAGCAGAACCTCTTTCCCAGATATTTACTTCACCAGAAAAACTCAGAAAGCATTTACAGTCCTATTGATGGCTTGCTCGCGTTACTCTCAAACTTCCAAACCTCCCATCATCTCATGACAAGGAGTAATTGTATAATCATCCTGATTATTGTTGGGCTTGTCAAGAAGAGCTGTAGAGAATGAAACACGGGTGTGAAACAGACTTGTTGAGCACTGTGGTTTACAAAATGTTAAAATATGCCACTGCGGTCTCAGGAAATGTCGCTTCAGGCCCACTAATTACATCTTTGAGGCATCAGATATACGACGGTGACCATGTTACACCATGAAACTCACGTGTCGTCAATGAAGTTTTTAAGTGACTCACACTGACTCTCCAAAGATGTTTTATTTATTTATTTATGGATTTAGTCATTTTTCGGGGACATTTGGTGCTAGCGAGTCTGAATTGCAGTCGCAGTGGGAGGTCTGCCGTATTTGTATGAATGCATTTCTCCTTCGGGAAGTGAGATGCCTTTTAAAAATGTAAATCACAGGCTGATGAGGAATCAGACGAGAGTCACAGAAGAGTCAGGAAGCACTGCAGAGCTGAAAGTCTTCACAGGGACTTGAGCACGGACCCCCACTGGGACCTGCATATGGACAAGTCAACTGGCTCCCAGTAAAATCAAGAATCACTTTTAAAATTCTTCTCTTAACCTACAAAGCCTTGATTGGTGATGCTCCATCATATCTTAAGGAGCTTGTAGTACCATATTGCCCCACTAGAGAGCTGTGCTCACTAAATGCGGGACTACTTGTAGTTCCTAGAGTCTTAAAAAGTAGAATGGGAGCCAGAGCCTTTAGTTATCAAGCTCCTCTTTTATGGAACCAGCTTCCAATTTCAGTCCGGGAGGCAGACACAGTCACCTCGTTTAAGAGTAGACTTAAGACCTTCCTTTTTGACAGAGCTTATAGTTAGGGCTGAATCAGGTTTGCCCTGGTCCAGCCCCTTGATATGCTGCTATAGGCTTATAGCTGCCGGGGGACGTTTTAGGATGCACTGAGTACCTATCTCCTCTTTTTTCTCTCCTTAAGGATGAATGTTCATCTCTCAATCACATGTTACTAACTCTGCTTTCTCCCCGGAGTCCTTTTGACTTCACGTCTCATGGGGTCATCGGACCCTATGAGACGGCATAGATCCTATCTGCCTGATGGATCGTCTGGGTCGTGGAATTCCTGCTCATGACTGCGCCACTGTCCTGTTGAGACTCCGCCCACTGTTGAGACTCCGCCCTCCTCCTCCCCACCGCCATCTGCCTGATGGATCGTGGAGGTCTCCATCGTGGAATATGCCTACTATGAACTATTCATACACTCTGTCATATTCATTGAATGTATTTTAACTCTAAATCTGTCCTTCTGTACACATTACATCTATTGCATCTGTCCATCCTGGAGAGGGATCCTCCTCTGTTGCTCTCCTCCAGGTTTCTTCCTTTTTCCCCTGAAGGGTTATTTGGGAGTTTTTCCTGGTCCGATGTGAGGTTTTGGGGCAGGGATGTCTATGTGTACAGATTGTAAAGCACTCCGAGACAAATTTGTAATTTGTGAAATTGGGCTATACAAATAAACTGAATTGAAAACTGAATTACTCTTCTCCCCAAACCACTTCATGTCGCTCGTGTGCCGGGAAAATGCAGCAAATCCTGAGCTTGTCTTTCATCTCGTCACTTTCCCTTTTTCTCAACTTTGTTCTTCTGATTTTACTAGTGCATTGCAGGTTATAAATGTGCCTATTTGGACCGGGCTGGTTGTTCTGCTTCATTCCGTTTAGTGGTGTAACATTTAACTCAATAGCGGTCCTCCCGATACATGACACGGCGTGCACATTTTTTAACGCGCTTCCATTAAATATGTCCTGCACATCTCAAGAGCTCACACTCAGCACTGGAGTCCTCGGGTCCTCAGCAACACATTTGTCAAGTGGACCGGATGAGACAATGACGAACACATCTCCGGTCTCCTTCCTTCTCTGCTCTTGAACGTAGTGTAATGAGCAACAGAGAGCAGGATGAACCCAGCATGCTGTTTGGGGGATTCACAGTTCATAGGGGTCCCCTCTTAATACACTACACGGTGTGTACATAACGCACGACTAATAAATATGTCCTGTGGCCCTAAAGAGGTCCACTCCACATGCAGTCCTCAGCAATTCACCCGCCAAGTGTGATGAAAGGCTATTAAATAAATCGATGGACTCGCATGCGGACAAGAGCATGCTTCACTTTAGTTAGATGCGCTGTATATTTCCCTCTCCTATTAACCAGCTTCATTTAATGTGCACCATTTTCCTGTTGTTGACCTCTTTCCTTCCTGTCGGCCACACTTTCTCTCCGTGATATTTAGTTTTCTTGTGACCACTTATTGTCTTCTTTCCTCACCGCAGCCGTCCAACGGAGAGAAGGAGACCAGGGAAGGTTGGGTGAAGATCGACACCATCGCGGCCGATAAGAGTTTCTCCAAGGTGGAGCCCAGTTCACCTCACCAGTACCAGCCCAACAGAATCAGCCGAATCAACATCAAGACACGCAGCTTTGCGCCGCTCACACGCAACGGGTAACCATCCCCGGGCTTCGCCGTGCTGCTCATGTCTTACCAACGTTATCGCTCCCAAAGGACGACACGTCCGCCATCATAACGCGTGACCCGTGTTTCAGATTCGTCCTGGCGGTCGTCGACAGTGGAGCTTGTGTGTCCCTCATGGGTGTGTCCGTCTTCTATCGCCGCTGTCCAGCCACCAGCGTGTACTTGGCGTCCTACCCGGCAACTCCCTCCGGGGCAGAGCCGACTGCCTTAGTTCCCCTGAGCGGGACATGTGTCCCCCACAGTAAAGCGCAGGGAGGCACGCCCCCTCGGATGCACTGCAATGCTGAAGGCGAATGGATGGTTCCTGTGGGCGGATGCGTCTGTGATGAAGGCTTTGAGCAGAACCTCAATGGATCGGCCTGCTTGGGTAAGTCAAAGAGTTCTGAAACGTCAGATTCCTCATCATGTTCATGTCATTTCTCATGTAAAGTAGCTGTAATATCAGCCTTCTTATTATGGTTTAAAAAGCACTGCAGCAGTTTATTAATGTACCTTCATTAAGTTAGATGAGAAACACATGAAAGACAAAATTATAAATATTTAAATTGATTGCCGAGATGTCGGTTACACTCTAAAAACAGGGACTTCTACATTTCCCATAATGCAACCAGATTAACGCTCTGGACTGAGATTATTTTGTGAGACGTGACAAAGCTCAAAGTTACAAGACATACAACAGCTTTCACAGGTGGAGTAGAGCTGGAGTATGTACTTTGTCCAAAGTATTTAGAGTTTTTCCATCTATGGTGTTGAATAGAAATTGGCCTGTTGCATTCGTATACTGGCAGTTTGACCAGTTCATGACAGATATAATATTATATGTGTTGCTCATGTTCTGAAAGAGTTTGACTTTCTAATTCAAAATGTGACATCACTAATTCACCATTTGCTGTTTCCTGATCTGTTTATCAGTGAATTTCACCTTCGATTGCAATAAATTATGACTGTTCAAGCTCATTTAAACTAAAATATGAAAACATGTAAACTGATAATCAACTTGTAGGCCACTCTTGACTTCCTGTCGGGTCTCTTCTTGGTATTTGCTCAGATCCGAAGTGTCTGTATCAATATTGAGAGGAGCCGCTGTCACTGTGGGATACGACCATGTTTGATGTCGAGACCGGAGCGATGGCCGGTTCGGCTTGAAATGAGAAGAGGAGAGGCCGTATTGTTTCCACGCAGTGAATTTTTAGTGATGTAACATTTTCATATATTCTGTAATAAATAGAAAATGATGAGTAAAATAGCATTTTACAGGCCTACCTTCAGGAATATAAAGATGTTAAATTGGTAATGTGCTGCTAACTTTACTGCAGAGTAGAAGAGAGGTGAGGCAATGGCAAAAACATCCAAAACATTCGGGAGTGCAGGGAAACTAAATTGAGAGATGTCCAGAAGGACAGGAAGGGATAACAGGAGAGAGCAGGAGGAGGAAGGACAGCAAGAGAGGGAGAGAGGGAGCGAGCCACAGTGAGAGGGATGTGACACATTTAGGTCATGGCGATGTAAAGGCCACTTGTCTGTGAACAAGTGACAGAAACCGCAGGGGGAGTGGAGGGAAAACAGGGAGAGGTGGAGGGAGACTGAAATATAGGAGGATGCAAGTTAATGACTTCAAGAACTGAGTAGGCAAGAACTGTTGAGATGTGAAGGATGAGTGGATGAGTGTCTCTGTGTGAACAAGTCATTACGCTCAAGTGTCTCTTGCTGAGAGGGAGAAAGGGTTAATGGGCTTTCCGCATATGTCTGTTCCTCTATAAAACTGAAGCCCGCCAGGAATTTCAATGCCCATAATTGCTCAGCTCCTTCTCAAAGCACAGGGGCCCTCAAAGTCTAACTAGCTCCAGCACAATTAATCCTCCAAGTCAGCTGTGAAATGCGTTCATGCTTGCGTCTGCCCTCGGCCCGCCGCTTGTATTTATCTGCATTTGATTGATATTTACTGACGAATCGCCTCTCGACACACAGCTCAGCTGCCGGAGCAAAGGCTCCCAGCGGCACCGATGAAGGATCTAACACGTTGCTGCCCACGCTGCTCCGGCTTTTTGTTCCAACTCTGATTTGATTATGTTTTGTTGATCACTTCACTGACTAATGATGTGGACTGGCATCACGACATTGTTGTCCGCTCCGGCTCCCTGGGAATGCAGAGAAAGGGGGCAGATGGTTGGCCGGCGATGCAGTCGCGAGGGATTATTAACACTAGCCGATCCTTGTTCTCACCAGAAAGTAGAGCACCGAACTCTATTAACTATTCAAACGTGTACATTTTGTTCCAGTTTGAATTAAGCACCAAAGATATTTAATAATAGTTTAAAGTGAGTGAAGGAAAGCACTTAATGTATGTCTTGGTGGAAGCTGTAATTAAAGGCACAAAACTGTCTTTGTTTTTCTGGAGCCAGCGATATTAATTATTCTGAGATAAAAGATAAAACACATTATCAAGAAGGAAACTGGCATTGTTTTCACCACTGAGATGCATTTCATTTAAGACGTTACCAGCCCACTGACCAGTACCCTGGGAAGATTTATTCCCAGTGCCACCAGCAGGTCAACACTTTCACTTCTAACAAATAAAATATCTAAAATCTTACTGGATGGATTTGCCCAAAATACTTTACAGACATGTATAACTTCCAGTGGTGGAATCTTGAACCACCAAGTGTATTATTGATGGGTTATGATAAACAGGAAATAATCCTTACTTATTATTATTTAGAAGAACACTCAACATCTGAACTTGCCGCTGCTTCATGAGGACGTTTGTGTGGTTGTGGTTTGATCAGATTTGAATGAAGGCAACATTAAGTCATTAGATATTGATTAATATGTATGAATCCTAAACGGAGTCTGCTGATACTTAACGTCATGTTTTTCCGATGATGCTCCACTGACTTAAATCGCAGAAAAGAACACAGAAAAGTTTTCAGGAACTTTACAACACGTAATGACAACTTTATATATATATAAAAAAATTTAATGATACATTTTCGTCATATCTGTCTTTAAATGATAATGAAACATAAAGAATTACAAACACACTTGAGAGAAGCTTAGAGGAAAGTTGTAGAGACTCATTTTTAATCTGTTTTGGGGACTCAAAACAACAACACACCACATATCCTCATGATGAATTAAATAATCAACTGAAACATCAAACACAGCTGGCCTTTTGACAGAAAGACATTTAAAGGCCATTCCTCAACAAGTTTATAAGGCTGTTTATCACAAGCGAGTCTAAAACAACATCTGGCTTCTATACAATCGCTGTGACTCAGTTTTAGATAACAATTCATCTCCAGTCTTCTGAAAAACGATGAGGACAGAGGCAGACGACAAGCAGCAGCTGTCCAATGATTTCATCCTTTGACGTTTGCTTCCCACGAGGGAGACGGAGAGGCGGAGAGAACAAGCGGAAACACGACCGAGCATGAGACACAATTACACCTGTTCAGCCAAACATGAAGCCGTCCTTTGGTTTTGAGCTTCTCGAGTTGGTGCTCAGACGAGCTCCTTCCCTCCGCTCGATTCCTCTCAAACATTAAGCAACCGTCGAGGATTTGGGACACGGATTACAGCTGGATGCTCAAAGGGGCTCCGAGTTCATTTGGACCCGTGTTGATATTTTCTGCCATGTGCGACTGAAATATTCAACACGGCAGATTGTCCTGATCACAGCGCCGACACACTTACTCACCACCCCGAGTAAGTATGTGATGGAAAACAAGAACATTTGGCCAGGGGAGGTAGTAAAAGTAAGAGTGCAAGCTTGATTTTGAGTGTGAAGACTCTCTCCGGTCCCAAAAAGAAACTTTTCACCTAACAGCATGGATACATCCCTCAAAGCAGACTTTATTTTTCCTTTAAGATGAAACTATTTTCTCCATAACTGTTATCCATCTTCATATGTCAAGTAGATACTCATGAGCAATGTTGACATTCAGTTGCTTTCCCGTCTATCAATAAAGATCAAGCATTGAGCCGGGCTTTGTTGAGTGAAACGATCAATGAGATCAAGTATTGACCGTTGGCTGGAGGCTGTGGGAGAGTAGCTCCATGATGACAACTATCACAACAGTAATGTATTGTGCATGTTAGATAAAGTTGTGTTATGATAAGAGTTTTTTTTTTTAACCAACATTTTTAGACAGAATGTCTTTGGCTAAAACTTGACTAGCACAAACAAATTGACACTCAATTTCCATCTATTCAAATTATATTTAACACTTTCTATAATGTGTATTTCCTATATTGCTGCAGGAATTGCGTATTATTGTCAAACAATCCAGCAGTCACACTGGTTCCCTTGACAAAAAGACAATATGATTTTTTCCACTGGATTTTTAATTATTGCAGAAAAATAAGTTCTGTGACAAACACACAATGATGATACTGACACATATTGTTCAGCAAGATAATCTTCAAAAAATAACACCACTTTTATGATTGTTGAGGGTAAATACTAATGCTCAAGTAAAAAGTTAATGTTAGGCATAAAAGAACTTTACCACGTTGTGACTTCACACCCACGGTGTGAAGGCGGCTAGTGTCCGGCATCGCGGTGTTAAAGATCGTCTCATGTAGCCACTTGTTGTTGACACTTAAAAGCTTCAAAATTCACGAGTGGTGTATTTACTCATTTATTTCATGTTGTAAAACTAAACGTTAAATCTCTTCAGCTTGTTTTCACCACACACCTTATTTGGGACATCTAACCAAAAATCTATCTTTGCAGAGATGTATAGCGACTTCAGTTGTTTAGCTTAACTGTTACAGCGCCGACTCCAGCAGAAAACACTCTTAAAACATCACGGCTCACGATTCGCTCAGCACCAAACAGCAGACGGGCACCGTCAGAGACGGGTGGAGCATTTACCAGCTAAATAATCAATATTTCCCTCAGGAGGTTAAAAGAGAGGGAATATTGGATTTACAGAACACGAGTCGTAATGATTTCTAATGTCACACCGCGACTGCTCCACATGGGAATAAGCAATTTATTAAATTAAAAAGGAGAATAATGTGCTCATCAAACGTCAGCAGGACAAAAGCACAAAAGAAAAAGAAAGTAAATACACTGAAAATGATAATCACAAAAGTGTCTTGTATTCTCCTTCCAATGGAAATGTCATTTTTGCCCACGTAGTTTCTCTCTCCCATGATGCCTTTCAGAGACGTGCTGCCTCCCTCAACTTCCAGAGGGAAATAACAAATGTCTCTTTTTACTTTTGTTGTTTTGTAGGATATTTCTAGAACATGCCGTTGAATGTATTATTGTGCAGTATTTTTGTATATATCTGCAGGACAGGGACTTTAAATAAAGCCCACCTACTATTTTTAGCTACAGGATAGTTCACGATCCGTAAAGAGCTGATTGTATATCCATCCATACATTTTCATCCGCTTAATCCGGGGTCGGGTCGCGAGGCAGCCACTGAGCCAGACTTCCCTCTCACTGCTGCTGGGATATGAGAAAGTCAAAGCATTGCTGCTTTTACATATATGCCTGTGTGCTGATGGAGCTTCTATGGAAATCAAATGAGTGTATGTGTGGGTTGTTTCTGTCTGCACTGACCCATCGAATGTAGAGAACATAATGGATGGAGAGAACATAATGGATGGAGAGAACATAATGGATGGAGACATTTACAGTTGGAACCATGTGTGCTCATCTCTCCTGTTGTGTGGTCGCATCTGTGACCGAGCTTATGTGTGTTTGTGTCCCCGACAGAGGGAGGGAGGGAGGGAGAGATGGAAGGAGATAGAGGGAGAGGGAGGGAGGGAGAGATTATGATGGGAGCCAAACGAGGGAATGAACGGATGAAACGGGGAGAAAAAGAGAAATTGGGTCAGCAATCCACAAACCAAAGTATTATGTTGACGTCAAATTACTCCCCTCATTACTTTTTTCTATTTCTGGTCCTCTACTCAGAGATACTTGTTTTTTCTCCTAACAGGATTTCATTTTGTTTGCATCCTTTCTGAGATCATCCTATCCACATCTCATTCTCTATCCATGTATCTATCTATCGCTTTGCTTTTGTTATTTTCTTCTTGTTATTTTTCTCATTCTGTTGTTCTTTACTTGTCATCCCTGGAATACTTCTTAGTCTTGCTGCTTGCTACATTGGCTGCCTGCAAATAATTTGACTCCAGTTGTCAGCAGTAAATTATAATTATTTTCAGATTTTCAGATCTATATTTCTCAGAGCTGAGCATGACAAAGCGCTTGTTTTTTGCCCAAAACCCAAAGATATTTAGTTTAAGATGATATAAAACATAAAAAGGGGCCAAACTCCACTGATGAGAAGCTGGAGCTGCAGCTAGATATTAGCTAAAACAATTATTAGTTCCATGTAAAATTTCTGACAATGGTGAAATCACTGAATCGAGTGATCAGTTCAGCTCTTATTTGTGATTTCAAAAGTATATCCTCTAGATGTCAGTGTTCCTGTCACACGACAGTATCACCAACCCTGGCTGTGACTTTCCAGAGTTACTGATGTACAATGTAAAGCAGTGGTCACCAACCTTTTTGAGCCCAAGATCCCTGACCTCCGCCTTCATGACGACAAGATCTACCTATTGAGGCGTTGAGAGAAAACGACTGTCCAGACTGGACTTATGACTTTTTATTTGGCCTAATTGTCATTTTGGTCCAGCGTTCAAATTGATGTGACCAGGTACACAGAATTTAAGTGTAATATAACAAGTAAAATATTTGTTAACCGCACACAATATGAACAAGAAAAAACACATTTGCAATGAACAGCTGGATGAACTACCAATATAAATGTTGTATTTATTTACATTTCGTTGCTTCTGTACCTGTACTCTAGCAATGACAATAAATTAAATCCAATCCAATTACAGCACAACACTGACAACATGATCCGTCAGTGCAACTCATGTAAGTTCAGCTCTCATCATAATGCCATCACGTCATGTGACTCCAGTCAGAGTGATGGCTGTGACTGAACTCTGCCTGTGAGCTTGTAGTTAGTTCATAATCACAGACAGCCAGTCTGAGGCCGTCTGTCAGCTGTCTGTCAGTAATCCAGCTCCTTGTCTTTGATTTGGTGATTTTCTCAACTTCACTGACGAGTTTTTCGGGGCAAAATTGGTATTCATGAAAGTTTTCTCATCTGGGATTGGTTCTGAACTCAGACCGTTGGTGATTACGTTCACATCAGCTCTACAGACATCCTCAGATTTAAAGAATTTTCATAATAATAAATATGAGAATCACCATTTGTGACTCCTGCATCTGTCCCTTTTCAAATAATAGTATAAATGCAATTGCAATCACTTTCAAGTAAACCAGATTGCTCTATGGACAAGAAAAAAGCTCAATGTTGAGCTTTTGTTTTGAAGGACAACAGCAGAAAAGCCCAACTCACGGAGGTAAGACCTGGCAAGTCGCCAAGAATCTCGGCTGTCGCGCACGCGCAGGCGTAACCTGTTAATGCCTTAGCGTAAACATGTACACGAAGGTACAGGCATTTCAACATATATTTATTGATGACTTAGTTTTATGTCGGTGTACTTTGAGGCGAGCTTGTGATCAATAAAGGTCTCTCTGCATTTCCCCCTGCGCCCCACCTGTCGTGGTACGTTCCCCTCTTTCTGGGTGCACAGCTGAGAACACGGCTGTGTAAGCGAACCCGTTTTCAGGCGTTCATGAATCAGGCGGAGATCTTTTCTGACGTCAATCTTCCAGTCAGAAAGAAAACATTTCAGAAGACACTTCAGAAAATGTTCTAAAACAAGGAACAATGTGTTTTTGAATTTATTTTCATTTTATTTTGGAGATCGACAGGGAACGTCTCCGAGATCGACCGGTCGATCGCGATCGACGGGTTGGCGACCACTGATGTAAAGGAATCTGTGTCTCGGCCTTTATGGCCATGGCTTGTCTACTTTATAGCTGGGAGATGGATGGGTGCAGCCGGCAGTGGGGGGATGGGGGTTGCACATCAGGCAAGAGGGCAGATGATTTGCACTCTCATTGGCTGCTGTAATCGGGGGGGGGGGGGCAGCAGCAGCAGCTCGTAACGCCGATAAGAGGCTGAGTAGCAAAGTCATGTTTCGTGTCAGAGCCGTACGGGAACACGTTTGGTAATGTGCAGCCTGGACATAAAAGATGTAGGAAGGAGGATATTTCTCTCTCTTCTTTACCTCTTTCCCCCTATGTTTCCTCATTGTTCACCCATCATCTGTCGCTCATAAACATAATTCCCTTGTTTTCATCCTTCAACCGTCCTTGGCCGTCCTTCTCTCTGTTCACGTCTTCCCCTTTTCTAGTTCCCTCTCCCTCTCTGATCTGTCAACATCCTTTTACTTCTCCGCATCTCTCTTTTTCTTTCCCTTTCACACCTGTTTGAAAGCAAAGGCAGCTCTCTGAGACAAGTGAGAACACAGAAAGCCTTTTATCCGTTTATTCTTCACCCTCTTTCACTTCTTATCGTCTTCTCCCGGACACCATCTAGGATACACACATGCATCCACTGACACATACACGGTGTCACATCTGATAAATTGTTCTGGACAAGGTTATGTAAACAAGGTGAGGGGTTCATTCCTGCTGAGGATAAAGAGCACACAGGCGTCCTCTCTCCTCCATCCCTGTGTTTAAAAATATATGAGAGAATCCTTCTTTTAAGCCGTTGGTCAGGTGTTATCAGGTGGGCCATTTACACACTCGAAGACACAAGAAGGCCTGTGAACACAAACACACTCGACACTTCGCCCGCAGTCAAAGGGAGCTCCTTCTGAGCGATGCAACCTGGCGCTGCCTCTGCTTTCGGCCTTCACACAGTGAAAATGGCAGCAGACCAACCTGGAGGCACAACCCTCAATGTTCTCCTCTTCTGCTCAGCACTCAGCGGCATGAAGTGTGTGAGTGCTCAGCTGTCCGGCTGCTTCTGACATTTACAACTGACACATTTCACAGATTTACCCCTGCAAAGCACATCAGTTCAGTTAAAAGTGTGTGTGTGTGTGTGTGTGTGAGAGAGAAAGAGACAGAGGGGGAGTAGAGAAATGAGAAATACATGCTTTGAACTTAAATGTATTTTATATTTTAATCTCACTTGATTTGTGGAAGATCGTACAATTAATTATTACTGTATAAAGTTGTATACTCAATTACACATATTCTACCGTGACTATCATGGGATTTGGTGAAAATAAATGTTGGTATTTTTGAAGAAAATCCTGCCACATCTTTAGGGGCAATGCTCATTCGCTTTCTATTGGAGAGTGAGCTGAGAAGATTTATCCCGCTCTCAAATCTGTCCATTAATTGTGAGGCTGCAGCAGCAGCTGTGAGCTTGGCTTAGCACAAAGTCTGGAAACACGGGGAAAGCTCTCCTGGCTCTGTCCAAATGTAACAAATACTTACTAGTCCGTCTAAGCTTGGACAAAACCCGAGTTTAGATGACACACAGTTGCTCAGCTAGCTGTTTCTAGTATTTAGTGTACAAACAGTTACTCTGCGCGAGGGGCGAAGAAGTCCGTCTCTCAAACCGATGTCCAGGGTCAGTGTCGTCCTTTTGATCTGTCGCTGTGGTTTTGCTGCTTCCTCTGAAAGACACGACCAACAACAAACAGCAGGAGGAACTTTTGTCTCCAGGGAACCACACGCCAAGATCAAACCGATGCTTTGTTTGTGGTATATGAGATTTGAACGGTTCATGTGGTCAAATAGTGAGGTCACAGTATTTGTTTCATGTGGAACTTGAAATTAAATCTAGGATATGGAAAATATGTTGTTCATTTGGAGTGTTTCTTTTGGTAATGATAAGCCTCAAGTATTTCCTCTTCATTTATCCAGTATGTGTTCTTCTTTATATACACACTTAATCAATTAATCTCTGATCATTACCCAACCTGAATACCAATAGTTGACAAAACAATCTTATCTGCAGGTCCACTTCTTACTCGCTTGATCCTGAGCTTTTGACCAGGATGTCGTGGAAGTAGATCCTCAGACTTTCCATTTTCTACATCTTCAGTTTCATGACATATTTCATGACACATGAGCAATATGGTCAAAATGTACTTTCAACCTCTGATGCTGATGCTGTGTACGTGTTTCAGCTGTAAATAGATCTACTGGCAGTTTTCTGTTTGGTTAAAATATTACCAAACATTTACATTTGTTCATTTTTTTCTAAAATATCATAGTTTAAATTAAATAAGACTGTCGCAGTAGTTAGTCAACTCAGTGGCGACAGTTTCATACAGCTTTGAACCCGGCTGACTCCGACGTGACGCCCGGACTCACGCGGCTGGGAAGCGAACATCTCGGCCTGCTGCGCTGCCCGAGGCTCTGCTTCACTACGACAAGCCTCCTTGGGAACGATAGCTTCCAGAGAACAGTGGTGCTGTTGTCACGTTGAGTGAAAAGCCCTTTGAAATGAACACTTTATGTATTTGATTGTAAACTCAGAATGAAGCTCAGCCCCCACCCTGTGTCTCTCGATGTCCCCCTGCAGCTTGTCCGGTGGGCTACTTCAAGTCCCTCGCGGGCTCCATCCCCTGCTCCGTGTGTCCCTCCAACAGCAGAACCAGCCAAGAGGGCTCGAGTGTGTGTGAATGTCGCAGCGGATTCTACCGGACAGCCAGTGATGCCAACTCTTCTGCCTGCACAAGTGAGCTTTGTTGGTTTGTTTGTTGATGCCGGGCTCTCTGGGAGGTGTTCAAGGGGCCTCATTGGTGATTGTCATGTACTCAGACTGTGAGAACGGAGATGCACAGAACCATGTTTTTACCATCAGCAGAAGTATTCAGTTTCTCTGCTCACTTCAATTATGTCACGGCCAAACTTAGTTTTGCTTTCCATTGCTTAACTGGGTTCAATGTCTTTGCCAGGAAGCAGCTTCTTTCATATCTTACACATTTTAGCAGGTTGTTCCACCTAAGTGTCCGCTGCTTACATGATGTATGTCGAACCTCGATCCTTCTCTCTTCTCCCCAGCTCCTCCATCTGCTCCGGTCTCTCTGTCCTGGGAGTATGAGAGCGCCGATGGTGGAGTGTCCTTAAGGTGGCGCCCTCCAGTGGACATGGGAGGCCGCGGTGAAGTGTGGTACGGAGTGGTGTGTCGCATCTGCCCCTCAGCCACCTTCACCAACCCAGCGGCGTGCTCCTGGTGTGGAGAGGGTGTCACCTTCAGCCCCTCCCAGACGAACCTGAAACAAACCAAGGTTACCCTCAACAATCTGCTGACCAGAGTCACGTACCTCATACAGGTACTGTGCAAGTTAAAGGCACAACACTCTCTCCCTCATCACCATGTAGATGTAGAACAGGGGCGTCAAACTCATCCTCACCGTGGGCCACGTCAGCATCAGCATCTTAAAGGGCCGGTGTAACTGAAGCACTGTATAAACTACTCCCGAACATACTGTGAGATAACTCTCTTTGCATTTGATTATTGTTTATTCAAGAGTGGAAATATTGTACACATGAACATTTCTCTAATATTATAACACAAATCCATTTAATTTGAAACCTTCAAAATAAAAGCACAGGATATAAAGGTGATCATATGTCTTTCAAGCCGTCAGGGGCCGCATAAAATGACGTGGTGGGCCGCATTCGGCCCGCGGGCCTTGTGTTTGACACCTGTGATGTAGATGGTCTAAAACCGTCTCCAGAGTTGGTTTTACAGTAACAATGTTTGGACTGAATCAATGACAGCTGGATGCTTCTTCAAGAACCTTTTGTGAATGATTCAAGGATCCACAACACTGTAAAATGTTCCCTTTCTTTAAAATGAGATACAGAAATTGATGATTACCTGGAGCCAAAAAGGAGGCCGGCCCTCTGTGCCACATTATTCAATAAGCTCCAAATACACTGTAACATGTTTTATTTAGCTTAGGCAAACTTAACTAAATCATAGCTCATTTCCTATTCATAACGGGCAGATATTCTTCATGTCCTGGTGTTTGTTGACTGACCAACACAGCTGCATGTGTGAGGCTTTCTTTCTCAAACAAGCATGTCATAAAAGTGAATAGAAAAAAGGCTTTCTGTCACATCTGTGTGTTCTCCTTATTGACAGGTGCAAGCCATGAATGAGGTGTCAGCTCTGAGTCCTTTTCCAGCTCGATACACAAGCATCAATTTCACTACGAGCCAGTCAGGTGAGCGCCGGACAGGGAGGATGAAAAAGATGAGATGAAAGAGAAGAAACGCTCTGATGATGATGTTTGTGTAGATACAGTGTGGCTCTGTGTGTGTGTGTGTGTGTGTATGTGTTTGTGTGTATGTGTGTGTGTGTCTCTCTCTCTCTCTCCGCTCCATCTTTTCTCTTCCTGCTCTTTAGACAGGAGGTTCCTCGAGGTTACAATATCCTGTCAGATCCCATTATAGTCACTGTGAAGAGAGAAAGGGATAAATGAGAGATTGGAAGACAAAAAGACAGAAAAAGAGATGAAAGTGGACTAGAGAGAAGAGGAGAGGAGAGGAGAGGAGACAGGGCCATTGTGCAGACAAAGTATACTGTTATGTGATTTTCCAAAAATACTGATCAAGACTCAAAGTCTCCGTGAGCCTAACTGATGTAAAGAAAACCTGCTTGTGTCTGAGTATTAATTAAATGTTCAAGGAATGTCGGAAAGTCCCCTCACTGGCATGGCGGGCCAGCACTGACTGTAACTGGATCCTGCATGGCGCTCCATTAAAACATCCACTCTTCTTTCATGCACAAGTTCTTTAACATCGCCCCCTCGTGGTCACGATGACTTTAACATGACATAACTGTTTTATTGTTGTAAGATGACGGGGTTAAACGATCGATCCTCACGTCCCTCAGGAGAAACTTAATTCTAGCTCAAACATCAGTCATCTATTCTCTACCACAGTTCCCAGCACAGTTCCCATGATGCACCAGCTGAGCCGAGCCCCAGACTCCATCACTCTCTCGTGGCCTCAGCCGGACCGGCCCAACGGAGACATCATGGAGTACCAGCTGAGATACTATGACAAGGTAATAGTGGAGTAATAGTCCGAGTCCCGGCAACATATTCTTATATATATATATATATATATATATATATATATGTATGTATATATACATACATATATATATTTAGATTTATACTTATTCTGTATTGCTCAGGGTTCAGATGTGGACACAGCAGCGAGCGTGTACAGTGAGACCAACACGGCGACCATCAACTCTCTGATCCCCGGGTCCATCTACGCCTTCCAGATCCGAGCTCGAAACGAGCGTGGCTTCGGCCCCTACAGCAGCACCATCTACTTCACCACGCTGCCTCTGGGTACGCCGCTGTGCTGTCGTACATGTGACCTCCATGTTAGTCAGAGTGCATTACTGCAATCACACACAACTGAACCGGTGGAACGAACCATATTATGGGGAGGAGGCCTTAACCCTCCTGTTACCTTTCGGGTCAATTTGACCCCATTCAATGTTTAATGTCGGTGTTCCTTGGGGTCAATTTGACCCCAGGCTGTTTTTCACTGTGTCAAACATATAAGAAATATCAACTGTTTTATATATGTAAAGGGATATTTAGGTAGTCAACAAACAAACATAAAGTCCCTCACACTTAAACTTGGGAAACAATATTAATTCTAATAATTTTCTGGAGGTTTTAATTGCTGGGGTCAAATTGACCCCGAGGGTAAAATATGTTAGTAAATGTAAAGGTAACAGGAGGGTTAATAATGTACAGGAAAACATCTTTTATTAAAGGAAGATGAAATGTCGGGACAGCGCGTTCAACTAGTTGCTGGTAATACGTTCTGAATGATTTATTGCATAATGATCTTAGGGAACATGGCAGAAATATGCGGTAGAAAAATAGTTCTTTTATGTACTATTCATTACTGAAGTACACGATGAAAATACAAACTGACTCTTCTTTTCCGATGATGCTGTCTAAAAAGTGACGAGACCATCGCTCAGTTCAATTCAATCTGTTTTATTTCACCAGAATAATCTAAATATCAATATGGCTTTCCAGTAAGCCTCAGACATTACTTTAAAGAGAAGAAGTTCAAAGTAAAGTTCAGTTTCTTATTGTATGCTATTCTATAGTAAAGTGTGATATGGAGTACAGATTCTCCTGTCAGTGAAAATAAAATGGCTAATAATAATGTTCCAACGGCACATTACTTAATATAAAGTCTCAGTGACACGTGCTGATGGTGTTCTCTCGTTCGCTCCCACAGAGGAACATTCTCTGCAGATCCAGAATCGACTTCCTCTGCTCGTTGGCTCCGTGATGGGTGGAGCAGCATTTCTGCTGGTGGTGGCAGCGATTGTGGTGGTGGTGGTATTTCGCAGGTGGGTTGTTGATCCATTCACATGATCAGGCAGATTTCATATGCATAGGCAAATGTCAAATGTAAATGTAAATGTGTTAATCACATGCACACTCATGCATTTGGTTTGCAGAAAGAGGAGAGAGAGTCCTTACAGCGACCGACTCCAGAAGTACATCAGTAACCGAGGTGAACACCTTTATTTTAATGCAATTAGTTTTTTTATTAATAATTTTTTTATTTATTGACTATTAAGTAAGCTGTTTTCTTTATGCATATATATTAAATATTTGTATATGATTTGAAGTCATGACTAAGAAAGTTTTAATTAATGTTGTGTCTTTTCGTTTGTTTAATATATATTTGAACCAATGGATGTTTAACCCTTGTGTTGCCTTCGGGTCATTTTGACCCGAATCAATATTCCACCCTCCCCCCGCCTTCGGATTAATTTGACCCCATTCAATGTTTAATGTCGGTGTTCTTTCGGTAGTCAACAAACAAACATAAAGTGCCTCACACTTAAACTTGGAAAACAATATTAATTCTAATAATTTTCTGGAGGTTTTAATTGCTGGCGTCAAATTGAACCCAAAGGGTAAAATATGTTAGTAAATATAAAGGTAACAGGAGGGTAAAACATTGAATCGGGTCAAAATGACCCATAGGCGGGGGGAGGGTGTAATATTGATTCGAGTCAAAATGACCCGAAGGCAACACAAGGGTTAAGAAGTGTAGAGCATAATTATTAATTTCAAATAAAGTTAAAACATTTTTATTTTCTATCTTTCATAGTGTAGAATAACACCGTAACAGATCATCCCAACCTTATATCAAGAAAATACACATGTTTAAATGGCCTTTTAACTCCAGGTGGCGTTAAGTATTACGTGGACCCGTCCACCTACGATGACCCCAGTGAGGCCGTCAAAGAGTTCGCCCTTGAGATCGACCCCACTCATCTGAAGATCGAGGACGTGATTGGTGCAGGTAGGCGTGACTCTCGCCTTTCTTTTAAACCGTACTGTCGTGATAATTATCAACAGAGTGTAATCTGTTCCACCTTCTCTCCCTTCCAGCCCAGTTTGGGGAGGTTTCTCGGGGCCGCTACCGTCCGCTGGGTCGCAGGGAGGTGCTGGTGGCGGTGAAGTCTATACGCTGGGGGGCATCCGACAGAGAGAGGGGGCTGTTCCTCAATGAGGCAGGGGTCATGGGACAGTTTGACCACCCCAATGTACTAAAGTTGGAGGGTGTGATCACTCATACCGCCCCAGAGAGGATCGTCACTGAGTTCATGGAGAACGGGCCTCTGGACTCCTTCCTCAAGGTGAGACATCGACACACTGTCTCCGGCGTTGGCACGTTGCTTTTTACTGTTTCTCTGTAAACCAAAACATCTCTCGCCCCTCTGCCCCTTTCAGGAGAACGAGGGCCAGTTCAGCGTCCTCCAGCTTATCGGGATGCTCAGAGGAGTCGGTGCGGGGATGCGTTACCTCGCTGAGAGAAACTTTGTCCACCGGGACCTGGCTGCACGGAACGTGTTGGTCAACTCCAACCTGGTCTGTAAGGTGTCTGACTTCGGCCTGTCCCGACTCATGAGGGGCCTGGACCACAACATACCCACATACACTGCCTCGTTGGTACGTATTGGAGGATGCAGGGTTTTTTGTGCTTCCAGTGTAACTTTAACTCACTGTCTGCCTCGGTCCTCCATCAGGGCAGTAAGATTCCTGTCCGGTGGACGGCCCCAGAATCCTTTCAGCATCGAAAGTTCAGCTCAGCGAGTGACGCCTGGAGCTTCGGCATACTGATGTGGGAAGTGATGTCTTATGGGGAGCGTCCATACTGGGACATGAGCAATCAAGAAGTGAGTATGTAGGAGGAGGATGCCTGAGCAGAGGAAGTCATAAACAATTAGTGATGGGAATGCACTCAAATCATGTGCTTAAGTGCGAGTGTAACTACGATAGTGGAATAGCATGCCGTTAATAGTCCCGAGGCGCCCTGGTGGCACCAGCCATGAGCTGCAACGTCCACAATGTGCGTCCAGCCGGAGACTTTCATGTCCCGATCCATCTCTCCCCTCAATTTGTTGTAGCTATTATATAACGGCATAAAGTGATACACAAATAATGCAAAAACATTAAAGTGTGGCGTTCAATAGCATGCTATCAAAAGTAAAGAAGTATTAAACAATGCAAAATTCCAATGTATGATTTTATTCTCGCGTATGTATTGTATCGGTACAACATACTGCTTTAATTTCGCTGTAGCGGATAATGTTGAAAGCCAATCAGACAATGATTAAATAATTAAAGCACAATGTGACAAACAACATCTACTTATGACGCTTTTTGGCTGAGCATATTGTATGAATAATACCGGTGCATAAAAGCTGTGCTTTTAAATCCCTTTGTGCTTTACCACCATCCCCCTCCTGATTTAACAGAGACATTTAAGTGCCGACAAAATGCCAAGCAGCCGGCATTTGCATAATTTTCTCTTCGTCACTCTGAACAGGCCCTTAGTGGTCTGTGACCTTTAATGTAAGGCCATTACACACGTCTCCTCACACCATCTGCTCACGTCTGATTTCTCTGCAGGTGATGAAGGCGGTAGCAGACCAGTACCGCCTCCCCGCCCCCCCCAACTGCCCCTCCGCCCTCCACTCTCTGATGCTGCAGTGCTGGCAGGTGGATCGCGGGGACCGGCCAGGCTTCGACTCGCTCCTCTCCTCCTTGGACCGGCTCATCAGGCACCCTGCCTCCCTCAAGGCGGAGCCAACTCGGTGAGACACCAGCTTCTGGCAAATGCTTGAGCGAAACATATCAGAGGCGGCCGGTGATGAACAATCTGCTATATTTATGGATTGTCATTTCCTCTTTATTGACATTTCCCCTTCTTACAGAAGCTGCTCTCAGCCGCTGCTCAGCCCCACGCCCACAGACCTAACGGCAGTGTCCACGGTCAGTGATTGGCTGAAGGCTCTGAGGATGGAGAGATATCAGGATGAGTTTGATCAGGCAAACCTGGACACGTTGGACAGAGTCAGCCGGCTCAGCATGGAGTGAGTCCAGATGGTTATTATGGTTCAGTTCAAGAAAGTGGACTGGTGCTTTTATTTATTATTGAAAGGCATTTACATTGTATGTCTCTGCCGACCATTCTCTAAGTATATCCAAAGATTTAAATCGGTTTTCTACCCTTCAGGGAGCCTTTAGTTTTGGTCCAGAGTTGTTTCCTGGCAGGTACAACCAAGATGTATTTTCTTATCACTTATCATGGCTCATGGCTCTCTTTCTCGCTCGTGACAGATAAGAAAACTCCATTGTTTTCCAAGGTCGAGCGGCAACCTTCATACTCAACAATCGCTATACTTTCACGAATTGAATAAAAGATGAGCCAAAGAAATGTAAACCGCAAAAATACACTGAATAAGAAAATACAAGGTCCAAATACTCCATTTCTGAAGCTTTCAGACGCATCGTTCGGTGTTCCTCAGAAGATCAGGGATCAGTGGATTTGTTTGTTTTTGTTTTTCATATACATATGTCTTGGTTTTATTTTTTTAGTTTGTTAGGTAAGTAATTGATAATAATGATAACAGGTGAGCCTGATGATTGGCCGACTACGGTGCAAAAAAAGACATTTAGTAGGCACTCATAAGTTATAACTATGGATTTCCCATCACAAGGGCTACAGATGTGCATTGATGGTCACACGGGATGCATCCAGGGGAGCATTTACCCTCTCACGTCCGTCATGACCTTGGACTGCAGTGAGGTCACGACCCTGTTGAGGAAGACGAGCTCACAGAAGAGCTTTCTGTCAGTTTCTGCTGAAATGGTTTAGAAAAGCAACAGTTTCATCAGCCGTCCTGGTGAGCCTGCAGGTGAAGCAGCCGGCCGTGAGTGCTGAGTGGCCGAGGCTACACCTGGTGTGTGGCGGTGTGGCTACAGCTGGTCCGTGGCTACACCTGGTCCGTGGCCGTGGTTACACCTGGACATACTTGTGCTATGCGATTAACTTTTTTAAGTGGCCTCTTATTGTGACCAGTGCAAAGCTCAGCATATTAATGTGCCACACCTGTCAGGGGGATGGAGTATCTTGGAAAAGGAGTTCTCCTGAACACCAGTGGATTTGAACAAATTTGCAACCAAATATTTGAGAGACATAATGTTTATGTGTGCAGAGGAAAAGTCTCAGACGTGTGAGAAATGGGAACGAAGATGCAAATGTTGTGTCTATATATTTGTTCACTGCAACTAAAACAAATTGAATAGCAGGAAAAATGAATTAGATTTTAATAGATCTATAAAAGAGGCCAAAGTATTGATGGAAGCTGTCGGTCAGCTGCTGCAGGTCATTATGCAAACCCCCCGGTGAACCTTAGAATATCAGCCCGGACAACAACGAGCTGAAGTGTTGAACTAAACTTCATCTGCTCTCTTTTTCAGTGATGTCCAGAAGCTCGGGGTGACGCTGCTGGGACACCAGAGGAAGATCGTCAGTGCTGCCCAGCAGCTCCGAGCCTATCTGACGCAGGGGCAGGTGGAGGTGTGAACTTCACCTCCAGTCCAACCTGAGCCACAGATCTCTGTGGTTTTCACATTCCTCTGCGTGTTGAGTCTGGTTTCACTCGTTTTTGATGGAGCACATTTAAGCCAAAACAAAAAGAGAATCATCTTTTGTTTGAGGAGAAGCATCGCGTGCCGCTCCGTCTCCTCTTCTATACACCGACAACCAGACGACCGGACTTCCTGACAGTCAATCGCGACAAATAACAGGAGAGATGCACTCTGGGAGCTGCAGTCCAGGACAACGTCAGGTTTGGGAGTTGCTGAGGAGGAGAAGGAGGACTTTAAAGACTCCTCGTTGTTTTCCACTATATTTCACTTTATTGATATCTGCAACCCTACCTCTCACCTTCTCTTCCTCTACTGTCCCGCCATGACACTTTTCAATGTCCCCGCCCTTATTGAGTACAAAAACTATTTCAATCTTTTTTGTTGGCGTACTTACGGAGATCCCTCCACACAAAGAATTGCGACAAGACAATCAAAGCCTTTTTCTAATATTTTGTAGTTGTTTGTAAAATTGTGTCACTTCGTCTCTACTTCAAATGCCAAACGCTAAAAATTGTTAGCACAAAAGAAAACAGTGTCGTGGCCAGCAGCCGATGGTTTGCCTGTAAGGTCTCACCATCTGTTCCTAGAACAATGTACAGTCAGTTCAATTGTTCCAGCTAAATGCCATAAACCACCAGAATCAGTCCTGAAAACCTCGAGGTTAGATGTGGATCACTGCCATAGAGTGGTGAAACACACAAATAAATAATGTTAAACACTGCAGGCCATGTTTTTCTCCCTAAAATACATATTCAGGGTTGGTTTGAGATCCCGTTTTGGACAATTCCCACTCTCACGACATCAGAGCTCACGGACTGTAATACGACAACCTTCACCTCAGCTGCAAAGACAATCGTTCATCTGAGACGACGACGGAAAAGAACTGCACCACCTGTATGTGTACATTTCACACTTCACCTCTTTTTTTGTTGGATTTCTAGGTTAAAGTCACTGAAGTCATTGAAACTTTGTGAATGTGTGAAATGGGGAAGACGGACTAAATCGGATCTGATTTACACTTGAAGGAAGGAGGCAAAATGCTTTGTGTGTGTGTGTGTGTGTGTGTGCGCGCGCATGTGTGTGTTTGCTGTAAATTAGGCTGTGTGTGTGTGCTTGTGAGGGAGAGAGAAGTGTGTCAGGCTACACACATTATTTGCTGTGTTTACAGAAAGTTGTGCAAATTTGTAAAATAAATGATATGATTTTATTTAATATTCTATTTGCTTTATGCCTCTTATTTTGTGTCCTATCTATTCTAATCAAACCTAATGTTTTACCAGCCACTCAAGTCCAAAATAAAAGGAATATTTTAGTCTATTTGAGAACAAATGATATGAAAATGTGATTTATGAAGAGAACATCATGAACACCAGCTGTGTTGTAGCTGAGTTGTACAAGTTGGCCTCATCACGGAGGGGCAGCAGCCCTCACGCTGACCGGTGTCAGACTTTTGTTACGTATCAATAACATGAACATGACTACAAGTCTACAGCCATGCTGCTCAGAGGATAAGATACTTAGACACAGTGGTGTTTTGATCCTGAATGTGTGCGTGCTCACGCGATCAAGGTTCAAGGTTCAAGGTTTTTTATTTGCCATTTATGCCCAAACCAACAGTTCAGACACATTGGAATTGTTCTGCAGGGCTCTCTCAGGATACAAACACACGATAATATAGGAAAAAACATGAAAACACACTATATATAAGGTGGTAGAATATACAGTATTAGGTACAGTTTTTAAAAAACAGGATATCAACATAAAAAAAGGAGAGGGCAGAGGTTAATAGATACATACATAGGCTAGTGCTGAGTGCTGTTCCTAGCTTGTGAAAAGAAAGAGGGGAAAGGGGACAGTTATATGGGGATAGTGCACATGTTGAGATGGGGGGGGGGGGGAGGTTATGTGGGGATATTGCACAGATTGGAGTCTTGCAAATTTTTCTTAGATAGAACACATTTTTCAATAGTTCTGTTTTGCCATCAGTCTGACTGGCAGGGAAGAAGCTGTTGAAGAAGACGTGTTCACATTGAGAACGATAACCTGGTGGTGTTTAGCAGGTATGGTGTTCATCTTCTTCATCGTCTCTGTTCGGCTTCTTCGCACGCTGACGTTTGCTCTTCACCAATAAACACAAAGCATCTGCAGCTCATGGCCTCGCCACTAGAGCAGGTGTTTAATCAGAAATCTAAATGTTGGACAAATAGATATGTACTTTATTAATCCCCAAGGGGAAATTTGTCATATATAAATTCTGACCCGATGATGGGGGCAAAATTAAAAGCGATCCCCAAATCTTTAGGATTAATCTTCAGGAGAATGTTGACATATTTCAGTCTGGACCAAAGTTTATATATTGTGCTTCTCGAAAACGATGATAAAGTGGAAAATATGAGAGACTTGCATTAACATGTTGGAGTTGGGTCTTATACTAATGGATATTTTTTAACAGACAATGATTCATAAACCTATACTGAGATGTTTCTATAAACAGGTGCACCAAGTTAAAACCATCAAGTCATGCAAGGCCCCCATATCCATCCACGCCAGCCTACCCCCTTTGGGGAGAAGAAGTGTGCATGAGATATATCTTGACTTAAAAGCTAGTTCTAACTTTAATGCCAATTTAAAATAGAGCGATACATTCACCTTGCTGAACTGATGTCACCTTCACCTGTCAAAGCGTGAGCTCTGCATGTTTCAGGTTGCACAGATAAGCAGGTTTGATTCAAATCTGAGCCTGAGATCCACCGGCGTCAGCAGGAGTCTAAGAGCAGACGCTGGGTTCCCACATGTGTCGCTGGTATCGCAGCAGATCTGGACCGATAGCACGACCGCTTACACAACACTGTGCCAGCCTGATGCCACTGTGAGCTATCCACTGCCTCCAGCTGTCCTCTCATTGTCTCAGTGTCAGATTGTTATGTTACTTTATGGACTCAATTCCAGACTTGAATAAATAATCCTTATTTCACGACTGAGAATATCTCATGCTGAATTGTAGAGAATATGATCATCAATCATGTGGAATTTTCCATTTGATATCATTGCCTTGCGTCACAGAATCCAATTAAATCGGACTTTTAATGTGCAAAAGGAAAAATGGTGAAACATTCAAAGTATTGAACGTTTCGGAGTTTAGTTCAAGTTTGTTTTCAAGAAAGAGCTAAAGATGTATAAATGATGACTGTGTTGAAGCTATGGTGTGTGATGCTGTTGTTGTAATCATGATTGTTGAGCTCTATTGTGTTAAGTCACTCTGAATAGGAGCACCGGTCGACGGTCATGGATGTAGACGTCTATAATAATTGTTTGCTGTGGTGTCCCGACTCATATTAACACGGTGTTGTGAAAGAGCTGCTGGTCCCTCCGTATAGAAACACGAGACAGACACAACCGCAAAATCATGTTTTTATGGCGTTATTGTTTCTTTATAAAGACATTAACAGAGTGGTAACCACCGGTCTTTATGACGCTCCTTAAGGATGGTGCTCCCCGTCTGGTAAACAGCTATTATCTCCACAACACTAAATGACGGCCACACGGGCAGCCATCATCAGGGCCTCCTATGGAGTCTTACTAAACCCCGTTTAACCTGCGGCTGACCAGCCTGCTAGTCATGAGCTATAAATGGAGCAGCAAAACAGCTGCAGCACGACAACCCAAATAACCAGAGATGTTGTACAAGTTGACTGAATCAGCAGTTTACAAATAATTCACATGTGAATTACGTCTGCGAGTCGCCTTTTTAGACAAATCCACTCATACTGGAATGAATAATGATAATTTCACCAAACAACATTCAATGCAGCTTGAGCTTTGTTTTCTGCCTTTGGAGGAAAAGTGACACGATGTTTCTGACCTCCAGATGATCATTATGCTCTGATGTAATGTGGCAATTACCGTGTTTTTGATCCTTCCTGTTGACACATCAATGTTAAATCATTATTAAGAAACACGTTTGGTGTGTGTGTTTGTTCACACATGTTTTACCAGGAAGCTTCTAGTCTCTAATAGAACATCAAGAATAATGCAACTTGGACTTTAATCAGGTTTAAATTACAAACCCACATTCAGACAAACAAGCTTGCAGGTTCCCGACAGGTTTGTTTCAACGGTTCACTAAAGCAACGTGTTGACTGTCATGATGTTGCATAGTGGCCATGCAGGTTTCAGTGCTGGTGGAATGCAGACCGGCCTGGTGGTAACCGGGAGATATACCGTGATTAGGGACTGGCCCATCTTCACTTCACCTTTAAGGTGACAGAATACAGCCACCAACTTCAGATCAGCGTGATGAAGGAGTTGGATTTTAAAGCGTGACTTTCCCTGTGGGATTCCTGACCCGCGGTGAAAGTGTACCTGCTCATTACCGCATCACTCTCTCTGTCTCACCTGTCTGCTGTTCACTCATCCTTCCTCTCCACCCATTCATTCTCAAGCCCTCCGCATGTCTCCTCCCTCCTCACGGCTGGGCTCATATATAACGATGATGCCTCAAGGATTTCACTTCTCCTCAGGGACATTTTACAGGTGTAGTTTCTACTTTTGACAGAGTGTTATGATTGAGGATCACCAGAAGCTGAGGAGTGGCACTTTCATTGTTTAAGGGTGAGCTTGAGACACTTGTTGTTATTTTGTATTGTAAACGATCCCTGTTGAGGTCTGAATGATGGCTGTCTAATGCACTTTATTTCATTGGTATTTTATTCTTGTATTCAGTGCTTCTCTCTCTGTGTCCTCGCCTCACACTTCATTTGTCTCTTCCAGGCGAAAAACATTTGTCAATGTCTCCGTCTCTGGCCAGATCTGCTCCGAGCGAGCTCAACCATTGGTGGAGCCAGCTGAGGTTTCGCCTTCAGAACAAGAAAGGATGGAACGAGATGTTGGATGAGACGTTTCTACTACACACCAAATTGTACAAAGCTCATAACCGATACCTCTTTCCTCTGTTTCCAACAATACATTAGATGATGTCACAGTGTATCCCATGAAGGTGTTTGAATACTGAACATGTTTTCTTCTGTCTTTTTCCAGCATAAATGACATTCCTCTCTTCTATGCGGCTAAGAAGAACAGCGTTGGCTGCATCAAGAAACTGCTGAGTTGTCCATCCACGAACATCTTTGAGAGAGGTGAGACTGAGCTGTGGCCGTTGTTATCTCAGAGTAGTTCGGTGTCAGTTGTAGTTTGTGAAACTGTGATCGTGTCTCCCAGGAGCTCTCGGGGAGACCGCGCTCCATGTTGCCGTGATGACCGACAACCTGGAAGCTGCTGTGGCTCTGATGGACGGAGCTCCTGAACTCATCAACGAGCCCATGACGTCCGAGCTCTTCCAAGGTCCAGACACAGAAACTCACGGTCACAGAAATGAGCACAAACACACAGCATGCTATGTCAGACAAGTAAACTACTCAGATTTATGGTGAGGTTTATGGACAGACTCAGATGAGATATTAGAGATGAAGAAAAAGATAAAGAAAATGGTTGAGGGAAGTTAAACCCAGTCAGTTATGTGTGATTTGAATGACATTAATACAAATGTAGATGCGTTCTGCATTTGATTTTTTTCAGAATAAAAAGGAATATTTTTAAATGAAGAAACATTTGACGTGAATTGTTGCATTTAAAATGTATGATGGATTATTTATAGGTAAAATTAGTTTTTTGGTTTAGGCCTTAAAAAAACAATCGATCTCACAAGAGGCATTTATCACATTTCTGAAAGTGCAGATATGATAAGTTATTACAGGACAGAAAGTAAGAAGTAAAACAGCAAATACCCCCACTTCATAGTAAAAGTTTGAATATACAAATTGTGAATTATTTACAAAAGCATCTCACAAATAAACAATATAAGTATACATTTACAACTTTTAACTTTAAGAGAGTAATACATAAATGACATTTGATGAAGACATGTTGTTAGGACACGAGGTAACTTACTGAAGTACTGGACACAAGTCAAATGTTATGCTTTAATTATGTTTTATGCTATTTTATACTTTTATTACATTACATTTCAAAGTACAATATGTACTTGTTATGCTTATCTGACAGCTTTACTGTGGTGCAGTATAGTTTCCTCAAGGAAATGACTTGACTCACCACAGCTGAGCTCACAGGTGGAGGAGAGCAGTTCTTTCACAGCGGACTGACGGAGCTCTCCCTCTTCTCAGGTGTGACTGCTCTCCACATCGCTGTCGTGAATCAGAACATCAACCTGGTTCATCACCTGATCGGTCGGGGGGGCGACGCGGCTACACCTCGAGTCACCGGCCTCTACTTCAGGAAGAGGATAGGGGGGCTCATATACTACGGTCAGTCGGCGTGCTTACAGGAAGAGGGGTCATGGGCTGGAGCCCCACGTGGCCCCTAAAGATGCTTGAGGCAACAAACATGGACGTGTTCATGTTTTGTGACAAATACAAATGACGCTGTTTTTCAAAATGTGCATTTGGTCAACAGGTGAGCACATCCTGTCTTTTGCTGCGTGTGCCGGGAATGAGGAGATTATCTCCATGGTAATCGACGCCGGGGCCAGCACCAGGGTCCAGGACTACCGTGGTACGAAAGACCTCCTCTCATAAGAGAGCTGGCGAAGAGTCCAGGATTACTTTAGCGTCTGACATTCAGATCATTAACAGCCTCCTGTCCTCTCTTCTTGTCTGCACTCTTTCTGCCTCCTGCTGTTTTCTGTCTAGGAAACACCGTGCTTCACATATTGGTTCTGCAGCCCAACAAGACGATTGCGTGCCAGGCCATTGACCTGATTATGACACGCGATGTGGAGCTGGACCAGTCAGTGCCGCTGGACATGGTGCCCAACTACCGAGGCCTCACACCCTTTAAAATGGCTGCCAAAGAGGGAAACGTTGTTGTGAGTGATATGAAGCCTGAGGGGGGGGGGCTCACAGGGTGAAAACCCAACATGAAAGGTGGAGCAGATTATTTGTATAATCCTCACCGCTGAGCTTCCCTGTGTTTTTCTCAGGCGTTCCAGCACCTGGTTAATAAAAGGCGTGTGGTCCAGTGGAGCCTGGGCCCTCTGACCTCTAACCTGTACGACCTGACGGAGATCGATTCCTGGGCCGACGACATGTCAGTGATGGAGCTCATCGTGGGCAGTCCCCAGAGAGAGGTACCAGACAAGATGCAACGTATGTTTGCTGAGAAATAACACTGATGATGTCATGTGAAGAAATGTAATGTTGTGTTGTTCTCCAGGCTAGAAGGATACTGGAAGTGACCCCTGTGAGGCAGCTGGTTAGTCTGAAGTGGAACTTGTATGGAAAACATTACTTCAGGTACAGCTTCATATCCAAAGTGAAATATCTGAACAGTACACGTTACCAGTCTGGTTTTACAGAGTGTTGTTTCTCTCTCCTTGTGTCAGGCTGCTGCTGTTACTGTACCTGCTGTACATCGGGACCTTCACACTGTGTTGTGCGTACCGCCCTCTGAAGGACGCTCCGGAGAACTACACGCAGTCAGACATGGACAAAACTATCCGGGTCCAGAAAACCCTCCAGGTGTGTAGATACATACACGTCACATTTTAGTGT
The DNA here is from genome assembly GCF_029220125.1 of Pseudoliparis swirei. NCBI lineage: Eukaryota > Metazoa > Chordata > Actinopteri > Perciformes > Liparidae > Pseudoliparis > Pseudoliparis swirei. The sequence goes on from NC_079409.1 coordinate 14,521,628, forward strand.
GACCACATACATGATCATTTATTGGAAATAGACACAACCATGATCAGTGGAGGAATATAATGTAGTATATTCATTTTACAACTATACTTTCCTACTTTACTTTAATTTAGCTGTATATAGATTGTATGACGTCTATGAAATATATTTAAACATCTATCTTAACGATGTAATGATTATTCTTTGATACTTCAATAAAAATGTGAAAAAAAGACTTGTAATTGTATCGTTAAACTTAAGTGTCACTACTTTGATTAAAGGTACCGTGTAAGGCATTTATGGCAGAAATTGAATGCAATATTTTCAAGTGTGCTTTCTTCACTGTTTGATTATCTGAATATAAGAATCTGTGTGTTTTTGTTACTTTTCAATGAGCTGTTCTTTCCTTTTTACTGTTGCATAAATATCCCATCATAATGACAAAGATGAAGTAATTCTATGATAGAATGACACACAAAAACTACGAAAAAGACCCTCGAGCTTATAGTTGGACCTTATCTGTTATCATGTGTATTGTGTACCTGTGTAAATGTCCGACTGTGCACCTGCATGTGACACCCGGTCTAATAATAGCATCTGTTCTCAGGAGAGTTATGTGACACATAACGACAACCTGCGGCTGGCGGGCGAGATCATCAGCATCCTGGGAGCTTTTGTCATCCTGTTGCTGGAGGTGACTTTATGAAACATGCTTCATCTTATTTACATTCTGTATAAATATGTATATATTGCACTGCCACATCCTCATGTACTCGCTCTTCCACCAGATCCCTGATATACTAAGAGTGGGGGCAAAGCGCTATTTCGGCCAAACAGCACTGGGAGGCCCGTTCCACGTTATCCTGTGAGTAGAAAACACATCTTAGCCCAGTAATAAAGCCCACTGTCCAGAAAGACCCTTTAACCTGTCTGTTGTTGTTTTTACCAGTATCAGCTACGCATGCCTGGTGGTGCTGCTGTGTGTGTTCAGGGTCTGCGAGGTGCAGGGGGAGGCTGTGGTGATGGCAGTGTGTTTAGTTCTCGGCTGGTGCAACGTCATGTTCTTCGCCCGGGGTTTTGAAATGCTCGGCCCTTATGTCATCATGATCCAGAAGGTAGGACTCACACACCGTGGTGCATGCTGTAAGAGCTTGTGAGTCATGAGGAAATAGCTGTTTGTTCCACACACACACACACACACACACACACACGCACCTGTACCAAAATGTTTTTGAAGCAGATGGATGTTGTTTTGGTTTTTGAGGTTCATCTGTTTGTGTTGGCAGACTGACCGACCGTGTTTCTCATTTCCCCCTAGATTATATTTGGAGACCTGACTAAGTTTATGTGGCTGAGTTTCATTGTGCTCATTGGTTTTTCCACCTGTGAGTATATTCTGGGTGACATGCACAAGTATTAAAACCTCTCAAAGCTTGAAATATAAGAAGTGAGATGACTTTTCTACTCTCCTACATACTTTTCTCCAGCCCTGTGGATGGTGTATATGACCCAGGAGCCTGACTCCATTCCTGCATATCGCTCCTTCCCCATCACCCTCTTCTCCCAGTTTGAGCTCAGCGTGGGCCTCATAGATCTGCCTGTGGATCACACCATCGCGACTCCCCCGATCGTCCATGTGCTGCACTGCACCTTCTCCGTGGTCTCCTACATCCTCCTGCTAAACCTACTGATAGCTATGATGAGTGACACACACTGGAGGGTGGCCCAGGAGAGAGACGAGCTCTGGACGACTCAGGTAATACACACAACAGATATAGACTTAGAAACATCCCACCATGCATTGCTGTGCCGTGGTTAACAGCGGTAATGGTGTTGTGCAGGTGGTAGCCACAACGTTGATGCTGGAGAGGAGGCTGCCCCGCTGCTTGTGGCCTCGACTCGGGGTGTGTGGGCTCAGCTACGGTCTGAGGGAACGCTGGTATCTGAGGTGAGACAACCCTGCAGGAACAGAAACAACACAAGCTCAATAAAGTGTCTGAAAATGTATTTCCTGATCAAAAAGGTATTTTTTTTGCCAGGAGTGATACTTTGTTTTCATTTATTAAGATATTAACACTCAAAATGAGCTCAACTTCATCAAGACTGTGTCAGTGTAGTCTGAGTTGATTATAAGGAGTTTTCTTAATTGAGTTCTGTCCACTTAAAACCATGCAGTGTAGTCAGAAATGCTTCCAGAAAACTTGCATATAAAAAATAACCAAAATTGTTTGAACTTTGGTACAAAAGATGTGATATATATGAGAAGATTACAAATAAAAGGCTTTCAAAGCCTTTAAACTCACCAAAAACCCTCTTACATTAAAATACCTCAAATATGAATAACAAATACACAAGTAACATTGTCCATTAACATTATCACGTAAGACTTTTTTTTTAGCCTTTCTATTTTCGCTCAAAATAATCATAGAGCGAGTAGTTTGTCCACTGACCACAACATTATGAGTCTGTAATGCACCACAAGTCCTGTTGTGCTGTGAGTAAGAAACTCAACTCTCACTCTCACAGATCTATTATAATCTCACCTCCTCCACCCACAGACGCACCACTACAGCCAAACACATGCTCTATTATGTGGTTTATCAAAAGGCATATCAAAGAGGCACCGCACCAGGTGTATTTATTAGTTTACTACTCATCATAAATGTCTTCTGTGGAGTTTTTTGAAGTCTGAGTAAATAAATCAGATAATAACAGAGGATATCTCTGCTTTCCGAAGTCATTAACACAATAATGAAAGGTCTGCATGAGAGTATTTACGAGGCAACGTAGGAAAGTCCAACAGGAGACGGTATTGAGCTGCATTATGGGAAATGTCGGTGTCTCAGGGGACAAAAAGTTAGTATATCTTCTGCTGCTTGTCTCTTGAGTCCTCTAACTTAAGGATGTAACAAGAGCTCCCTTGTAAGCATAATAATGAAAGCTTAAGAGTAGTGAGAGTATTTCCCTTAAAGCAACTGTGTCACTCTTTGCAGGGTTGAGGACAGAAATGACCCGATGTTGCAAAAGATGCGGCGTTACGTCAAGGCTTTCGAGGAGAAGGAGGGATTGGAGAAGACGGAGACAACGAAGAGGTCCAACTCAGGAACCCCCAAGCTCAGACCTAAAAACCACAGGAGGTCACTGGCCGGGTGGCAGATGATTCGCCACAGCGCGTTGGGGCTGGAGATGGAGCAGGAAGAGCCGGAGGAGGACCAGGGCATTAAGTATGTTTAGGAAGCGATGCTGATGGAGAGCAGTCTCGTCTCACGCTGAACATACGAACACGTGAAGTGATGAACAAACTTGCACGACGAAGAGTTGGTTGACTCAATCCGCCTATAATATATTCAACTGTGCAATTATGCCTGCAGTATTATGCTAAAGAAGAGTGTGTTATTTTTCTAGCGATATAAAACATGTGTAGCAGTAATATAAATGCTCAGCTAAAATAAAGTGAAACATAGACATTCAATTTATTGTGTAGCTGCATGAACGTTTTTATATGAGAATAAAACCTTGTTGAAACAAACTTACTGGCCATCATTTGTGGAAAAGTCAGACAGCAGTGAATAGAGTGATGCAGTAGATAAGTAACGCAGAGGGACGAGTGCTGATATGCATAACGGACACGTTAGAATACAGATTAATACAAAATATTAAATATAAATCTTGCGTCTAAAAAGCTCTTGAAAAATATATTCCTGATTAAAGTGGAAAGAGATATGATTTTAAATGTGACGGAGGAGGAGTCGATGCTTGTTGACAGGATTATTTGCTCCTTACTTAAAAAAAGAAGACGTGTCATGTTTCAAGTCATTCACGTGTGGCCGTCTGCTCGCTTGGTGGACTGCAAGCATTTCTGCTTTAATTACTTTAAGTCTGCAACAAGACATCTTTCTTTATGAAGCTCAACATTCGTGTTACTTTGTCGTAAGTGTTTGAATTAAATTGTATATGTTTGCAGTGAGATCCTCGTGATGGTCAGAGGAGTTTCTACTGTTCTGCCTCCTAAAGGATAGTGTGATAGCGGAGCTCAGTGCACCACCGTAAGCTGTGACCTCAATACTGAAATAGAATCATTAAAATCAAACAAACTTAACGTTATAAACTTTGAAAAAATAGAATGTATGGCTGCGTTGTTGTTTTGGATTAGATTATAACGCAGAGTAGATTTGACAAATACACAAAAAAGCATTTATACATATACTGTAAATGTTTCCTCGCTCCTAACTCATCTTACTTCTTACCACCCAAACACAACCAACCCACACACATCCTATAAGAAAGAGATCAGATCTGCTGCAGCTGAGACGATGAGCGACGGATCATCCCTTCATCACCTCTCTCGCAGCTCAGTGCTGTCGACCCAGGTCCACGCGGCTCCTTTCAGTCTCAGCCCGATCCAGGATGTCATTTGCCCTTTCTCAATCAGATAGTTCTAGAAGAGAGAGCCCCATTATGACATGTACCAAAACATAAACTGTGCGGATGATTTTTAATAGACTGTTTGATTATACTTCACGGTCGGAGAATGGAATTGATGTAAGATTCACCTGAACTTTCTGGCTGGTAACAGCAGCCAGAGCTCCTCCCCTGGCGCTGCAGTTCCTCTGGCTCTCGTCCCAGCTCAGCCTGAAGGTGGACAGGTAAGAACACGACCGGCCCGAAGGCAACCACCCGTCAGCGCACCGCCGACAGCCCGGGCCTGGCAGCACAGAGGGATCAGTCCAGAACATTCTCCAGCAAGGACAACCAAAGGTCACTCTGGAAATGTGGACTATAGATAATGAAGCAGGCCTGTCCTTCTCCTCCAATTAACTTTGTTGCTCCTTCGGTTTCTTTTTTTTCTTCACGTTCGCCCATATTTTGTGCTTTTGAATGTGCGTAGGTGTCTTTGTGTATCACATAGGATTCTCGTGTTATGTTTGTCAGAGGAAACAACAAAGCTGAGTAAAGTCAACTGACCTTTTGTTTGAATTAAATTAAACTGTTCTCATTTTTCTAAAAACGAGCATGAACTAACTTCCTCCGACGCCTTTAAAAAAAACAACTTGAGCAACTGAAGCAGAACCGTCCACCAGACACTTAGCCATTAAGAACATTAGTTTTTCTTTTAATTTCGATGCTGCTTTGGCTTGTGCAAGGTTTTCCACTCAGGACATCACACTCACGTTGGGGTTGAGGGCTGGGGAACAGAGCCAGGCACCTCATGGCTGCACCTGGGAGCAACAGGAGCTTTGCTTTCCGCTCTCTCCGGGCAAACTGTGGAGCCCGTCTGGACTGGAGAGCAGAGCACGGTGGGAGGAGCAGTGAGGGGAAAACAACAATGGCTTCAGGCTGCAGCAATCAGACACACTTCATGTCTCGTATGGTCCTCTGTTATGAGCGAAAATAGAACATAAAGGTGATTCTGGCATTTATTTTATTTCCGCACAGCCAGTGGAAGCTACAGTCCTCTAACAGTCTGCTTCAGTGATGTTTTTACGGCGTCACATGATCCATGGCTGCAGGTACTCACGTTTCACGCTGAGCAGAACGACGAGCAGCAGCAGGACCAGGCCGAGGACGGTGAGGAATAAACACGCAGCACGGTGAGGCCGCGTGTTCCCCTGCTCGCCTGAGACATGTTTGAGAGGTATTTGACGATGAGCACAAACACATAAAGGCTGCGGCCTACCTTCACCCCCCGCCAGTTCCACAGGTAACTTGGACTCGGGTGACAAGTTTTCACCGGCTTCATCCTTTTCATCCACGCCATAACCGCGACAAAATTTGATGTACATGAAGAGAATTGTCCCGGTGTTTGTGATGAAGCTTGTTTCCTCCGTCCTGCTACATCGGCTGACTCACGTCTGAGTCCCCTCCCTCGTTGCCATAGCAACCTGACCTTCACTGATTCCTAAGTTATTCACGGCGCACAAAGCACAGCTTGTCCCTCGATCACCAAAACGTTTACTGTATCTCTCTTTTTCTATCCAGTTATTGTGTTTTTTTCTTTTTACAATTTCCAAGACACAAAAACTGATACTTGTTAAACAATTATAGAAACTACTCACTCTTATGTCGATAGGCCAGGTGCAACGAACCTGAGGCACGTTGTCTTACACCAACTTAGAAATGATTGACTTTTTTTCTTCTTTTTTTTTTCCTCCTTGTTTTCATCTTATGTTTAAAAAAAAACATCATCCTTGTGTGCTGTTTTCTACAAGGTTATACATTTGTGTATATTCTTTTTGTAAAATAATATTTTCAGCATAACAAACTGTAAATGCTGGCTATTTCACTACAAATATCCTGGACAAAATTAAGAGATCCCTTCCTAAAAAATTTGGTCAATAAAAAAGAAATCATAAAAAAAGAAAAGAAATGATTGACACACAGTAATCTACATTTGACTCTTCATCGAAAATGTAAAGCCTGTGTCAATGAAGGACCATTTAAGAACGAGTTAGAAGGTATTGCAACATATTTAGCTTACAGTACTTTATGCTCATGACATCTCCAGTTCAAGTATTTGTCTGATATGAGGATTGAGAATAATGTTTCTCCATCGCTCATATTCTGTATTCACGGCAATATAAATAAAGAAATACAAACGACGGTAATAATGTTTTCTACTGATTACATCAGTGTGCTGTTGACATGTGGAAAGAGCTATTTAGTTGGTGTTTGTGTGTTAGGATGTGTGATACGGAAAAAAAACATCTTAGAATAGTTGATTTGGTATTTAAGATTAAGTATTTGCTTTTGCAAGAGCTGTAGGCTGTTTTGTGTTTTAGTCTTTGTGTGTAGTATATATATATATATATATATATATATATATATATATATATAAGTATTACATACTATTTTTATTTTTTTTCTAAATTTGAGGATTTTATTGTTTTTCTGAAAGATGAATTAAAAATTTAAAAACACACCAATTCTCTTGATATCCCTACTTTTCTGTTTTTCTAATACATGACACATACCTAAACATATTATTAAGGCTTCTTAAGGCGATTGGCTTGGAACAGGAGAACGGATGTTTAATATAACAACGTCGCAGCTCTAAAGCCGAACTATAACAGGCTTTCTTACTTTCATTAACATTTTATGGTTTATTATAGTTAAGTCATACTTTTTGAAAACTTGCAGATGTGGTTTAAATAAAATGTTCACACCTTTGTTTCTGCTTTCCTCTTTTCTTTCTATTTGAATCTGTTTTCTTAGAAACCCTCGTCATTCTTATAAACTACAGTACAGTAACATTAATGATGACAACACTTCCCCGAATACTCAGCAATGTAGGGAAGTTGATACTAAAATGTTGTTTTGTTAGATTTCAAATTTAATGAATCGATTATATGATGAAGCTGTGTTAAGACAATATGTGTTCTGGACAACATATGGACCTTTTATTTTTCATAAAGACGGGCAGGGCTGCTTCCATGCATGCTGAAAGATGCTGTCTTTGGGCGTTTCAGCTGAATATTAAATAAACATTTATCATTGATTTTATTTATTTTTATTTTGTGATAACTGATCTTGTTTTACCTGCAGTTCCACCATGTACAGCTTCTGAGTAGATATCCTCAGACGAGCTTTGTAGTTTAGAATAATGGTCTGGTACTGCTTCCTCTGAAGTGAGACGAGAAACACAGACAGACATAATATAACATAAACTATCTGATATTAGCTCTTAAGTTTAAATGCATTGTATATTTTTTTATATTTGTGATTTAAACAGCACGACTGGGGTAATTGCACAACTGTTGAACATAATTAAATTCAAATCTTCAGTTTTGACCTCCAGCATCGGTTTCTTTGCTGCTTCATCTTCTTGCCTTCGTTCCCCCTCTTCGGGGATCTCCTGCATCTCCATGGCTCCTCTCTTCTGTTTCTCCAACTTTACATTTGCCGGGAAAGGCTTTCAGACCCACCTACTTAACCAACGATGGAGTTATGTAACCTTTTGTCATGCAGTCACCAATACAGATGAAATGGGTCAATATTTGAGTTTGAAAAAATTAAACAGTCAGATTGTTTGCATTTTCAAATTTATTTCCCACAAAAGTTTGATATTAATTTACAAAAAAAAGTAAACTATTTGCAATAAATACAGATGACTGAGAAAGATCAAGAGAGCTCTCAACATAATTTCAATAACTTAAAAAAAATGCATTCAATCTTTCTTTTCATCCTTCCTCTTTCACCAAGTAAGCAGTCAACATAACTTGAAGTGAACTTAAGTGCATTACGCTCATCCTGAAATACTGACAAAGGTTAACTTTACCAGCCTTCCTTCCACCGTGTACTGTAGTTGCTTATCAAAACTAATATAGAGAATAATAATGGTGTTTACAAAGAGCTTTAACTTTTTAATCCTCAGACCGTCTCACTTTGTCTCCTCTCATTCTCTCTCTCTCCTTCTCCAGTCTTTCTTCCTGCCTCAGGCACCGTATACGCTCTCATTGCTGTAGGTCATGTAGAGAAACAGGTCTTCGTCGTGGTGCTCCTGGAACACAACAAAGCAAGAGAAAATGTAATAATTAATAATTAATAATTCAGCAGAACAAGTGAAAGTGTGCTTATCGGCTGACACAACCACGCTGACTCTAAAAACGTATTATTGTACATGATAAATACTTTTATCTGTTGGCGTCATTTCATTAACGAGGATTATCTTTTTTATTTATTTTTTATCATCCAAAAATGACTAAATATGTGCTTTCTTTATGAATGCTGAGCCTAAACCAACATCAAAATACACACAAAGGAACAAACTTCTTTTATTTTCTTTTTTATTTATGCATGTGATTTCTTCTTTTTTTCCATGTGCGTGTGACTACTGGCAGACTATTCGTGAGATTAAAAAAAGGGGAAGCAACATCGGTTGAGATCGGTCGAGCATCCAAGACGAGTTTGATGTGTCAAGAGGGGAACGTTGCTTTTCTGAAGCTGCGAGCGAACAAAGGTACATATCTAAATATATTTGTGCTGGTCATGTTTGGGTAAACATGTGTCTGGACGGGTGCAGTTACCTCATATACAGCAGAGAGAGGGGAGCTGGATGGGGGAAGGGAGTTGTTGACGAAGAAGAAGACCGCCTCCTCCGGTCTTAAAGACACACGCTGACGGATCATGAAGCACAACTGGCCCACTGAAAAGAAAGGAAAAATAAGAGAGAGAGATAGAGAGAGATTGTCAGCAAAGGTCATTTCAAGTGTGGGATCTTGAGACAGAAAACAATACAGTTGTACTTTTAAGAGAACTATAATCAAATCCAATGAGAACGGTGCCTTCCCTTTTTTCCCTGTGGAAGGGATGTCGTATGTGTACAGATTGTAAAGCCCTCTGAGGCAAATTTCTAATTTGTGATATTGGGCTATATTAAAAAAAACTGAATTGAATTGAAAAAAGGCAAAAAAACGAAAATTTGCAATAAAATATGGTGGAATTAATAAGATGAATTATGTCTCAGTGAACAATGACAGTGAACTAACACGTACAATACCACCGTTGCACTTAGTGGAATCGGCCATCATGAAATACACCCATGCCTTTTCGGTTATGACATGTCAAAATGTCTGCTGTAAACAACTTTAAATATCAAAAGGGAGGCCGATGAGTGTCAACCTCAATTTGCCGGCTTCATCACTGACAGCGACTGACGGATCCATCCTGGTTCGGATGGAGCAGCGAGTTCACTGACCATTCACACTTGAGTTGGTCTCGTCCAAGTCACAGCTGACGAGCTTGTGTGATTGATAGATGTGAGAAGCTCCAGAATGTGTTTTATGTGTTTCACCTGTTAGATCTGAGGGCACGAGGTATTTCTTCTTGTCCAGTTCAGGAGCGCGTGACCTCGTGGCCCTCTCCACAATGATCTGGTTCAAAAGAAACAAGAGAAGTCAGCCGTCACTAAGAAGAGAAAACAATGTGTTCATCTGCCAAGATGTAAACAACTAACTAATTCACTCTACTATTACTATTACAGTTGAAAGAATACTTAATAATATATAGTCTTTTATTTGAAGGACTGGCTTTGAAAAAAAGGTCTAGAGTACTTTTCTATTATCTTATTTAACTTCATAACGCAGGTTGGATTGAAGGTCACTCGGGGGGAATGCAATACTGACCGGTATCTTGTCAGGATGCTTGGCCCGAACTCTCTCTCCTTCTGCTCTCCTCACCTCGAATGGCACTGAGCGCTGGTACTGACTGCCCATCTGGAAACAATACAAGGAAACAAACAACACAAGAAAAACATGAAGTCCCCAAACAAGAGATGAATTTACAAAGCAGACAGAGGAGAAAGAGAACCAGGTGACTTTACCCACCAGTTGCTTTAGTCAACAAGAGATATTGATCCCCTCAAGAGCAGTTTTGTTAATTACAAGATAAGATAAGATAATCCTTTATAAGGCCCGCAGTGGGGAAATTTAGTTCAGTTTATTCAATGTAAAGCAAACATAGCGGAAACACACAAACATGATCAGATTCCAACTTCTGAAATGAGATATGTTCTTCATGTTATTGTGAATTTAATATCTAGAACAAAACCATTTAAAGACATCCTTCTTTGGCTATTAGAAATTGAGATAGGCATATTTTTCCACATCATTTACGAGATCAAAACAAAACAGTATATTCTGATAATTATATCAACAAATTGATATTAAATTGGATTTACAGTTCTCTTTTATGTCAATAACCTCAAATACACGGCGGTTAACGATGAAAACACTCATGCATGCTCACGGTATCCCCTCAGTCTATTACACACAAACTGATCCCACTTCTCCTGGTGTCAGTGGGTCGTCGTGTGAGGTTCAGGGTCCTCTGTTTTGAAGAGAGGCCACGTCACTTTCACAACAGCGTCAAAGATCAGCGAAGATAACTTGTGTTCATTTTCAACCCTGCTTAAAAGAAAAAGGACCAAACTAACACCACGAATCGTCAGGATTCATCTCGAGGTTCACATCGTGTGAAGGTTGGCGTGTTTCTGTTTCCCCGGAATCAGCTGTTTACGTCGTCATCTATCTACTGCAATGCTCCGTGGGCGCGACAAGGCGTCGTTGTTTACATACCTTTAAAGAAGACAAACAATAGTTTCACTCAAAACACGACAGCATCCAGATGTACTCCACGGGACCCTTGACCCGTCTAGTATCTCAAAGTAACGCCTTGAGTGAATATTTGCTTTAAAATCTAGGGGAATACGATAGATGTCAAAGATGTCGACAGTCTCCTTACTCTGCTAAACGAAAACAACAAAAACTGCAACGCCCGCCCACTACATAGGTGACCAATCAGCGACGAGCAGACGGATTGACAGCGGAATGTATCCATTCAGAGGGAAGCAACGGCAAGTTAGGGGCGGAGCTTTCTAACGGGCTCTTGTTTCCAGGGAATTCATTGGATGAGTCCCGCTGTCTGTCTTCCCATTTTCTCTGAATCGCGGCACTAATGCCCAATAGCAGGCCCTGGAAGGGGCCAGGGCGAGGTTGGGGTCACGCCCTAGCAATGCTACGTGCACTGTGTGCATGTTCCCTTTCTTCTGTCAACAGCTCTTGTCGACACATGTCAGTAAACACAACCCACCTCCGTAGAAGCTCACTGTGTACGTGCAGCATAGCGGAGCTAAAGTACAATGCGTCCGATATATATATATAAATGACCAAAACAGTTTATATGGTGAAGAAAATAAGCCAGGACTCAATAAAGGCATATCAAAAGTTATTTAGTCCACCAATTGGAATGTATTGAAATGTCTTCACGTGCTGTCTCCACTGTACATTTTCTTTTACATTTGTTATCATGATTTGTTTCGGCTCTGCAAGGGCCAACTTTACAAGAGACACACACCACACATCAACTGTTAGATTCTCTTCAATATACACAAATACAACATTTTCCAAGCACAGATTCTTTGCGGGAAAGGTGATTTCCCCTCTCCTAAAAAAAAAGTTTATTGATTTATTACAGCCCACACACACAATGGCTGTGATGTACTGTAGATATCACTTAATAGATTCACAATGTCCTCAATGTCTTTCAGATCGGCCTCAGCGGTTCACGGATTGCAACGACAGCATATTGTTCCAGCGACTGAAACACGTGAACAATGCTTCATGCATTCTTACAGCGTCTCAGTTGCTGCACTATTGTGAACAATAGAATGCCACATTTGGGGCACTAAACGTCCATAGTCCAGTTTTCAGCAGTCTGTAGCAGATAATTGAGAGTCGTATCCTTTAAGGTGAATCCAGGAATCCCCTCTTTTTAGTCGGCGCATCCGATCAAACAGCAGCTGTGGCAGTTGTCAGTTTGAGGGCATCTTCCAGGTTGCGTTGCCGGACTCTAGCGTTGGTTATGGTTTCCAAATGTGACTCAGGCACCCAGCCGTAATGACGATCGGACAGTCTGGTCCCCTCAACCCAATCTGGGAGGAAAATAGAATCCAACAAAAATGCAATGAATGCTGAGTGCTAATAATAGCAGGCTGCACATATTATATTAGTGAATCCCACTTTCCACAAGGAAATTATGAAAAATGTAGTGTGATGATCTTACGGTCACTGCTTTGTTGGTGCACGAGAATGACATCAGCTTTGTCCAACGACAGCCCATCAGGCTGCTGGGAAACAATAGCTCGGATACATTGCATCTGTGTAACATCTGTATGGATAAAAGAGGACAGAAATTAGACCTACAGTTGTAAAGAACCATCGATCAATAATGCAAACCATGTAAGAGATAGATGGTAAATATGGGCCTGCAAAAACTGTTCATTGGTTGGTACATCGAGTTTATTGAAGTCATGTCATTCCAACCAAGCCAGGCTAATTAAAGACACCCGTGTGAGTGTGCACAGCCTTTATCAGAAAGTCAGAAAATATCAGAAATTCTAGATACAGTCTGTAAGTAGTAAATGGGACTCTCCATCGCACTGGCACTCAGTTATGGTGCACTGAACCCAAAGGATACATTTTTCTTCTAGTTCACTGCATGTCAAAATGTGTACTACGAGCACTACTTTTTCCTTTTTGACATATATGCACAATTTTAAATGTCACAATTTTTAAAAATCCCTCAATACAGTGGGCAGTGTTTACACGTCATGTGACCTTGTGATGATGTTTAACTTGAACACCTGTCCTCATCGCACTTTAATCCCTGATGAAGAATGTTGGTTGTCTACAAGTTGAAGTGTTGTTTTACTTTTTAGACCTGTAGAAACCTATAGCACGGCCTTCCTTTTGAAGTAGTCTGGACAGTCACGGTTTTATTCTTGATAATCTTTTACTTAACTTTCATGTGACGACAAACCTGTTGTCCAGGATGCAAAAGACGACTTGACAACAAGTTTTTAGTGTTCGGATTCTGAACAACTCACATTAGAGTAACACATCAAGTGTTTATTACTACACCACCTCCACTGGCTCCCGGTCAAGAACAGGATAGACTTCAAACTACTACTACCTACAAAGCCCTAAACAGCCTGGCCCCTCCCTATCTTTCAGATCTCCTCCCCCTCCACGCTCCAACCCGTTGCCTCAGGCCCGCCGGCACAACCGCTCTGAAGTTCATCAGGACCGAGCGCCGGACCTGGGGTGACCGGGCCTTCTCAGCAGCTGCACCCCCCCCCCCCCCCCTCTGGAACACTCTCCCCATCCATCTCCGTCAGGCTCCCACCCTACCAATATTTAAGCAAGCCCTCAAAATACACCTCTTCCAACTCGCTTTCACCTGCTCACCCCTTGCCCCCGATATGACCCATACAGCTTCTCTAGTTTGTTTTCCTTTCTTATTGTTACCATACGTCCTGTTTGTTTAGTTTGTCTGCTTTCTTTTTGTTTTGTTCCGTTTTTCTCTTGTCCCCTGTGAAGTGTCTTTGTGTACTAGAAAAGCGCTATACAAGTCTAAATTATTATTATGTTAGTAGTGAGTGAAGGCACGGATTTCCACAGCTGAGCATTCTCAAATGTCTAAAACTGATAGCATAGTTCACCTTGTGCAGCAGTGAAATCTATTTCAGGACGCGGCCGCGAAATAGCAGATATCCAACGTAGTTTATCACTCCTGAAGAAAGACAAAGAAAGAAAGGATGAGTTTATCATCTGCAACTGGTTCGACGTGGGACTTCAAACGGCATAACGTCGTTCCCCGCGACGGCCTCAGTCTCTTACTGCGTCTCATTCCGTAGCAGCAGGGCTCGGTGTGTCATGTGCAGCCGGAACAGGTTCTTCTGGAGGGAGTGGAGTTTGACGCGACAGTTCTCGGCACGCAGGTCTGACACCGGACAGTGGTCGATCACCGTGAACCGGCCCCCTCTGGAATGAGATGGCGCAAGGAAAGACTGATTAAGATCGAAGGGATGATAAAGGTCTGGGGATACGAGGAAAACAGGATGCAGGAAATGGTCCAGGATTATTCAAACATGTTTGTTGACTCACTCTTTGTGCAGTGAAAGTAGCAAGTAGTCATTGAATAGGTGCAAATACACATTCCTCTCAGTGTCCTTTAGAGAGAAATCCATCAGTTCGGTGACCAGTCCTTCCCGAACCAGCCTCCGAGACTGACTGATCAGAGGAAGAGTCTGAAACAACACACGTAAAATAAGTTATAATACAAAACCATTTTTAATAAATAATGGCACAAATAAGCGAAATACAAAATGTAAGATCATTGTCTAATGTAATTAATCATGTAAATGTGCTTATAAAATAAAACTTAACACAAATAAATGAAAAGTCAGTTATTTTCTTAGCTTTTAATTACAGTATGAAATCAGTCATGTTATGACCATTTCATCACAATGTGATCTATTAATTTGGTCCCCAGAAGCCATTACTCTACTTACCCTGCATTCAAAGTCCACCTTAGCACTAAGAGAGACCAGCGACTCGATGCTTTTCATCTGAGTGATGCTGTCGTTACTCTCTTGAATCAGCTGAAGCAGCGATGCGTTAAACAAAAAGAGAAGATTGTCATCAAGGAGATCGAGATAACCACGATTTTTGTAAACTATATTATAATGTGTGTTATTATGATGTTACTGTACCTTCTCCAGAAGTCTTAATGATTTGATGGCTTGAGTCGCCTCTGGAGTACCAGGAGTGGTTCTCTTCACAATGTTCTGGAAACGGTGTGTGAAAGTGGTAAAGTGAGATACATGCTGTGAACCATCAAGCTTTGCGGTTTCAGAAATTCACACAAACATACACACATACATACATACACACCTGGACCAGCAGTTTAATTCGGGTGATCCTCTGGAAGGGAAGGACGAGAAAGGAACGGAGAGGAAGCCGCTGACAAACAGGACTCCTCTCTAATTTCTCCA
This sequence comes from Pseudoliparis swirei, assembly GCF_029220125.1. NCBI lineage: Eukaryota > Metazoa > Chordata > Actinopteri > Perciformes > Liparidae > Pseudoliparis > Pseudoliparis swirei. The sequence continues at coordinate 14,536,935 of NC_079409.1, forward strand.
CAATTCGCCTGAACCCTGCATTCTCGTTCCTGAAGGAAAAAGATAAAGTGAATACAAAGAGATAATACAAACAACAGCTGAACAGGAAAGCTTGACTGAGGGGCTTACATGAGTCTCTGGAAGGTGGCATCCTGATAGGACTGGTTGGTGAGATAAGGGACATAAACCATTTTGAACCGCTGACAGTGCCGAGCGATGATGTCACACACGGTGAAAGTTATGATGTCCGTTTCCACCCGTTCCTCCAACTTTGATAGAAAACTGAAACAAAAAAAATCACGAATTATCCTATGTGTATTTCTCCCACAGGTGTGTGTGAGTGTTCCTGCACAACAGAACACAGTTTGATGGTCACTCGATGCATGTTTCGTGTGTGTGTGAACGTGGACGTAGACATGAACCTGCTCTGCATAACGTCTCTGACCTGTGGCTGATGGCACGAACATCAGCGAGCCGAGAAAACAGCCAGTTCCGGTCCTGAGTAGTCAACAGCGCCCCCAGCTGCTTGGACTTTACAAAGTGCTCAACAACAATGTCCAAACTCCGGCAGTACGAGGCTTCGGAGGTCACCACCTCAAATCTCACCTAGAAGGAAAAATACATGAGAAAAGATGAACACCGAGTCAGGTACAGTAAAGTATAACAAGCAAGCACAGTGTTGCCAGTTATTTACAGGCTGGGGTTTTTTGACAAAGATGTGACTAATTAAGATTTCCCAATGGGTAGAAAAGTGTTCTGGCTCAGACATGTCAGTTTTACAGGGAATCACGGACAAACCCAGAAACACAACGCGCTTTCGTAATCACCAATTTTGGCAGGAGACACTCGTCTGCTAATAAAAAAGTATATCAATGGGAGGGTTATTCTGGGATGTGGCAAGACTGAATTCTTCAGAATGTCTTTATAGTTTGGTGTGTGAGGGAGAAACTGTGGAAAGCTGATTCATTTCACAGAAGTCATTCTGATCATGTTGGTAGTAAATACGCAAGTGAGCCTCTAAAACTAGAACAGACTAAGAGGAAAACAAATGCATTTCAAAGTCATCAGATGAGTGAAAGATGAATGTGTTGTTTCAGAGAGTCATTTCCCCATGTTTAATTACTATTTCACAATAGCAGTTTCTCCATCGTTTCATTCATTCGAGGTGACAATGTTGTGCAACTTTCCAGAAAGTTAAACAGAAACCATGACACTGATTCTTCTTGTCACGGATATTTATCAGCTGCTCTAAATCAAAAACCTAAATCAAGATTTAAATCCTTCAAAGAAGCTGAATGTGAAAATGAACGTGTGCATTTTCATGCTCGGAGGACTCTCCTGAATGTCACCGAGGTGTGAATGCGGTGCTCGTAACTCGGATGAAAAACGTCTTCTATCAAATGGTGACTCGACTTTCATTCGTGCGGTGAGCCGGCGCGTTACCTCCTGCAGTCGCCTCTGGTCCTCCGTGAGCTCCTCCAGCTCCACACTGTTCCTGACCCCCGGCAGCTCCCGCCACAGCGTGACCGCCTGCGTGAGCGAGATGGACAGACGCGGGGAGGACGGCCGGCCCTCACTCTTGGGGGGCTCCGGGAGAGGCAAGCTTTGGACGCTGGTGATGGAGCACGTGTGGGACAAGGAGTGGGGGTGCGGGAAAGGAGGGAGGGGAGGAAGAGGTCTGCACGCAGGAGGAGCCGAGGGAGCGGGAAACACAGGAGGGTCCTCGCACACAGAGACGCCATCGGAGCGAGCCTGGCGCAGGATCTCAATGTCCTGGGCGGCCTCGCTGTACTGCTGGTAGAGCTGGGCAGCATCTGGGAGATGGAGAGAAAGGGAGACGGAGAAAAAGAGCAGAAGAGAGGCGATTGAACAAGACAGGCAGCAAGGGAAAAAGAGGAGAGACAGAAAGACCAGAACGAGCCAAGAGGAGTTGTTTGCATTCGACATTCCTTTTACACGTACTTGTCGGAATGCAAAGTTGCAGCAGCAGCTGTTTTTGTCTCAAGTAAGGAGATATGAATACTTGCAGAAACCTGTCTCCGGCTTGCACAGACACACACACACGGACACACGCACACACACACACATGCGGGCGCCCCATTTTCTTGGAATATTCATGTGAATCTTATTGACCTAGGGACCTGCTGCCATTTTAGGTTGTTGAAGACATCTTTTTTTAAATGGTGCGAGACAAAAGTTAACGTTTATCTTATTGATGCATTTATTTCAATTCTGAAGCAACATATACAGAGTGAGAGATAAACACTCCGGGGGCATGAATAACTCAGAGATGAATTACACCCGTCGAAAGGAAATGCTCGACTGAGTCACGCTTTTCCCGACCACAGACAGATTTCATCAGAAGACACGTAACTCTGTGGCTGTTTCTAATAATCCATCCTGAGCTTTACTATAACACAAACGTGTCGATGATCAGAAAAAAGATAAACAAGTTCAATAGAATATAAATTATTGTTTAAATAAATATTGTTGGTCAAAATAGGCATAAATGAAGTTGTTATGTTTGATATGTGCATGAAGCTGCATGACCTGAAAGAAACAGATGAAAAGGTGGAAAAGGTACTCACTGAAAAACCTTGAATTCCTTTTACGTCTGTCGATTGTGTCCAAAACATTTCTACAGTGCCAAGAAAGAGTCAGAAGAACAACAATTTATTCATATGCATAAAGTCTGATAGCATTGACTGAACTGTCTAAACTGCTTTTCGAGTAGAGTTGAATATACAGAATTAGGACCGAGTGATTAAACACATCAGTCCATAATCTGACACCATAGAAAATAGTGTTTTACCTCCATATACTAAAAACATTTGTAATATTAGAGACACTCAATCACACAAAACTGAGCTTTAATTAAAAAATCTGACACATCATTTAACATGTCGAGTGTGATTTGTTTCACTCACCTCAGCTCGACTTCTCCCCAGCTTTTGCTTCGATCATCCTCATCTTCTGAAATATAAAAGTATCCATTGGTCGACCCATTATACAACAGCATGCTTTCTGTTTGTCTAATTAAGTGACTATGAACTCCAGTGGCAGTTTGGATGAATGAGTAAAAACAACAAAAAGGTAATAAATACAATAAATAAGTGTTAGTCGCCCGCTCCAACAAGCATGACTGAAAAGATGAATGCGTTTCCAAAACGTGTGCTTCTCTTGTGATGTCTCGAAGCTGAATCATCTGGAGTCTTTCTGCGCATGCGTCTGGGTTTCCCCACCAGCTTTACAACAGTGTGACGCAGTTTGATGTAATGTGATCAGATTAGCAAACTGATGTTGTCTATTAGCTGATGTTTCCCTTCGAACCTGCGTTCTGTGAATCATTTACAGGAATTATGCAACAAACTCTCAGACAGTAAATCAAGAAATGAGGAGAAGATTGCCACTGATTTACTGTGGGACAAATATTAATCAAATGTTGGCTTCATTTACAGGTGATTTGCTCTGCGTGAAGTCAAGTCAGAATTTTGATTAATGAGAAACTAGACAGAAGCAGTCTATGCCCCCCTCCTCCATCTTCTTTTTTACCTGTTGTGGAGAATATTCGGGTTCTGCGATCCCTTCCAACACTTCCTTCTTCTTCCACTTCTACAAGCTCTCCATTCCTTCTTTCAGTGGTTTTACGGATCCCCCTTCTTCGTAATCGAGCCTCAGGACCCAAATCTCGGAAGCTGTAGCTGCTCGTCACAGTCACCCCTTTCTTTACTGCGACCACCTCTCCCAACTCCTCTTCCGTACCCCTCTCCTCATGCTCCTCTTCCTGCCTCTCCTCTTCACTCTCACTCATTCTGTCTTCCAGCTCCTGGCCACCCTCTTTAAAGGGAACGAGGAGGTCAGACTCAGAATCATAATTCAGAATGGGGCAGCTGTTCGGCTTGTACAGCGTGTTGCTCACGGATAAATACATCTGCACCTCCTTCTCCCGCCTTGCTTCTTTTTCCACTTCTGATAATTTAACCTCATCTCCTTCTTCGCTGTGTTTCTCCTCTACGGCTGCCTCTAAGTGACGGTGACCAGACGGCTCCGTCTCGGAGCCCACACTGTGATCCTCCTTCTCTTCTGTGTCTCGCAGTGTGTCAGCATGAGTGTATGTAGGTGTGTCACCAACATGCATCGCTGTGGACTGGTCAGCATGCATGCCATTTTGGCTCTGCCCCATACCTCTCAGTACATCCACCTCCAACGGTTCTTCCTCCTCCAGCTCTGGCCCTGAGAGCTTTTCCTCTGTTTCCAACATAACAACAGGCACCTCGCCAGCCACCTGTGCAGCCTCCTCCTGTTGGTTGTAATTCTTGACCGCCGTCTTGCACTGGTCGACTCCTTGGTTTCCTCTGCCCTCTGCATGAGGTTCATCAACAGTATTGTCCTCTGAACGTCCCAAAATCTCCCGCACTACATCTTTGGCCCATTTGAGGTGGGGGGCTTGGGAATGCCGCTTGGGCTCTTCGGACATGCTCCACGCCCCGCTCATTCGAATCCGAATGGCCTCCACCTCTTCTGGACTCATTGCTCCGGGGTTAATTCCTTCCATGATGGAACAGACATCACCAGAGGGATTACTTGGGACTGGTGTAGTCTGCTCCCCCTTTCTTTCCTCTCCATCTCCATCTCTATTTTTCTCTCTCCACTCGTTGAGAAGTTCTTCAGTCTGCGAGTCTCTCTTAACCGTCCCTATTTCGGCGTATGGGTGCTCAGCTTTGCTCCTCATTGCTACCGACGCCGCTCCGTGCCCGACATCCCCTGCAGCCGTTTCTCCTGCGTGTGGCCTCTCCTCCCTCGGCGTGTCGGGCTCAGTCTCTGAGCTCTGGAGGCTGATGATCGGTGAGCGGTGCCGAGCGGCAGCATCGCTGCAGTGATTCCGACCTTCTGCGTTCGGGTCGTCTCTTTCCTGACCTCCCGTGGGATCGCCTTGTGGCGGTGACGTTTGCCCAATCACACAGAAGACGTCCTTTGGCTGCTTCTCTCTCTCCTCATCAGCCTGCTCCTCCTTTCCTATATCCTCGTCTTCCTCACACTCCTTGACGGCGACAGGTGGGCGACCTTCATTTGCACCTTCACAGAATTCCTGACAGTCCTCAAACTCCTCTTTTTCCTCCTCGTCCCCACCACTGGATACCGTAACAAAACAGTCCTCCCCCGACATCATTCTGCCTTCATCCTCTTCTTGCCTCCATCCTGTCTCTCTTCCTCCTTTGTTTTCAGAGCAGCCCGAATAACTGCCTTTACCCTCTTCCTCTCCGTCACTCTCCTCGGTGTTTTCTGTCACACTCTCTCCCTCCGCATCCCTCCGCCAACTTCCCTCTATCCCTCCATCATCACTGTCAGACAGATGTTCCTTCCCTCCCTTATCTACTTCTCTCCACACTTTACCCACGTCTTCTACATCTAAACTTGCACCCTTTGTCCCCTCAATGTCTCCCCTGTGCTCATCTCTCCCTTCTTGACTTGCCCTGTAGCTGCTCTGGTCCAAGTCCTTCTCATCTGGTTCCTCTTTTACTCGCCACCCCTCTCTTTCAAACTCAGCCTGTGACTCTATACTCTCCTCTTCTTCGCTCCTCCTCTCATTCCCCCGTGTGTGTCGCTCTCTGATGACGACCCCGTCTTTACTATTTTTGCCCCTCTGTGGCTCTAACCACATCGTCCTCTGCTCCCTCATCTCTCTCCTGTCTCTCTCTTGCCCCTCACTTCTTTTCTTCTCCCTTTTTTCAGCAGCTGGATTTCTCTGTTCTTCTACGTCCCTGTCACTTTCAGCAGTGCTCTCTCTCCCCGATACCCTCTCTTCATGACCGTCTCGTCCTCTTCTAGATCTCACCTCCCCGTCCATGTCGCTGCTCCACTCTCCGCTGCTCTGGACTCGTGGCGGCACCCTAGGAGCCGTCTCAGTATGGGATGGGCTGCTACCCTCCGTCTTGTCATTCCACCTTTGATCAACCTCTCTTTCCTGCACTTTCCTACCCGTCCTCTGCTCATACTGTCTGGATCTGTCTCCCTCTCTCTTGTCATATTTCAAATCCGTCACATTTTCCTTCAATCTGTCTCCCTCCCTTACAGCTCGCCGATCAACATCCCTGTACCTCACCCCATCTTTCTCCCCTCCCTTCCTCCTGGATCGATCCCCTTCTCTGTCCCCGTCTTTATGTCTCTGCCTGTCCTCTTCTCTGTATAATTGCCTCTCTGGATCTTTCTCCCTCAGTGGTTTGCCTGTATCTTCCCCCTCACTTCTGCTGTGATGATATGTCAACTCCTGCTTCTCTTCGTCTCTCCCTCTCTCCCTCTTCAGTTCTCTCTCGTCACTGTCTCCTTCACTCCTGGTGTCCCTCCTTCCCTCTCTACTTTGAGTCATTTCTCTGTCTTTCTTGTCCGAGTAAATGTCTCTTGGATTGCGGGGTGAAGGCGCTCTGACCTCCCTCTCTCCCATTCTTGGCCTTGGCTTTTCTCTCTTTCTACCTGCATCCCTCTCTCTTCTTTCCCGTGAATCACCCCTTTCTCTTACCCTGTCTTGAGAAACAGACTCCTGATATCGTTCCCTCTTTCGTGATTTATCATCTTCTACAGGTCTTCCTACAGTGTTGTTCCCCTCTTCCTTTCCCCTACTTCTCATCTCATCTCTTTCCCTCTCTCTGTATCTCTCTCTCTGCCACGCCCTCTCTCTTTCTCTTTCATCTGGCTCTACTCTGTTCGGCCCATCTCTCTGCCTTCTTTCTCCTCTCTCCTCATCCACCCTGGGGGTGGACGACTTTCCCTTACCACGATCGGCGCTGCGTTTTCTCGCCCTGGGAAATGTACCGTCTTTCTTCGTCGCCCTTTCTACCCCTCTAGCAGTCTCCTTCTCTAGATGCGACAGAGGCCTCCCGTTCCTGCTTCTCTCATCTGCCTGCCTCCTTTCTCTCTCCCTCCACTCTCTTTCTCCCTCTCTCGGTTGGGGTCCAGGAGCTCGGTCTCTTTCATAATATCTATCCCGTGGGTCCATATCTGTCTTTCGTGCTTTGTCCCTCTTTTTCTCCGTTTCTCTTTCGCTCCTCCGGTCGTCCTCTCGCTTACTGTCTCTCTCTCGCTCCGACTGGGCAGTCGTTGCCGGCCTGGGACTTGGATCCCGGGAAATCCTTCCACCTGACTGAATCTTGCAGTCAGAAATGTTTATGTTAGATAAAGTGTCAAAGAGGCTCCAGCTGGGCCTTTTGGTCCCCATTGTATCATAATTTGGAGAACCTAAAAAAAGGAATGATCAATTTAGAAATCAAGCATTTAGAGTAAAACTATTGTCAGGGACAAAACACAGAAATGCAAGTGAAATCAAGCAATATGGTGAAGTTTGCAACTTTTTGCATACTAACTTATAAGTTAGTCAGAGTTTGTCATTACTCCATTTGTCAGACGTTCCTACAACCTGGAAGCTGCAACAACGCTGCGTCTTCAGACTCTTATTTCCATATTTTGTCAAATGCACTAAATTGCATCCTATACACTTTAGAGCTAAACACTATGGTATATTCAAAGCCAGTGGTTGTTTAATGACTTTACAGTAGAAGAGTATCCCATAAAAAAGGTGACACCCTCTTACAGTTCTCTAAGAATGCAGCACAGACTTGCAAAAAGCACAGCATACCAAGAGAAGTCTTTTAGAAAGTGAAAGCTTGTGACACATAGGCACGACATGCAACACGTCAACCATAACTACGCTGGATTCAAATCTTCTCAAACTAGAAGTTCAAGAAGAAGTTCAAGAAGTATTCATCGGAGTCTATGAAAACAACTCACCTGAATGTTGTATCCTGGGGAGCTGTGGTCTCCCCTGGGGTCCAGCTCAGCTCAAAAGCAGGAGACTGCACAACACACAATGATCAATTCCCTGTGTTCACAATGTCTAGCTGACACAGCAAATGTCCTCCATTTTACAAATCAATCAAACATGCCTTTTTCCTCTAAATACTTGAGCTCTTGTGAAAAAACCTAATGTTTATGCTTGAGCTCTCCTTGTTTTCCTCTCTTGCTGCCTCGCTCTCTCTCCGTCTCGCCCCACCTCCCTCAAATTCCCAAACAAGTTTCAACAGATTGACACTTATCTTTCCCCTCCTCCTTCTCTCTCCTTGTCCTCCCTGTGGCTGTTTCTGAACAGGGAGATTTGTAATAAATCAAAGCATAGTCTGTCGAGCCTGTCCACTCCTCGCCTCCCCTCTCAGTGGCCGCCTGTGTGGGCCCCCTTGACGAAAAAAGTGCACAACTCTCTCCGCTCTACTCTCTCCTGCCTCATTCCTTTCTCGCAAAACACCGGAAGTGCACGTCCTCGGTGTCTCTGTCTCGACGCAGTGATTGGTTGATATGGAGTCGCCGGGTGTGTCTGCACAACACACACCGCCAGGTAAGGTAAGGGTGGAGGTAACGCGAGTGGGGGAGGGGAGACCGAAAGGCAGACGCACGCGCGCACACACACACACTGAGGCCTATAAAAAATAATGAGGAGGGAGAAAGTAATTTATAAACTGTTTCTTATAATTTAAAAAGAGAGAGGAGGAGACCAAAGGAGGTGCATTTACACGCGTGATCTGTGAATGATTTGTTTGAGCGATGGCTGCTTTACCACCTTGATTGAGAGCCGAAGTGACCGAAACCTTTGGAACACCACGACTCAGTCCCCGGCGTTACCGAATAAAGACATACCGCACACACGACTTGTTTCTTTGTGTTGTTGCACTTCTTAGGTTTCACTTCACCTTCACTCACTTAATTACATACATTTCCAGACTTTCTCGTTCATGTTTATATTATAGTATATTCAAATTCATTTTAAATCTCAAGTTGAAAGCTTATTAGGTAGTATAGTTAAAACTATATCATGTCAAATATAACACTCTCGTCATGTTTTTTGTAGTTTTTTCAATTAAATTATATCGTTATTTTGCAGACTTTGTGATTTGTGGTGTTGTTGCATTAATTGTCTACTCCCATGTGTATCAATGAAGGCTTTAGTCTTAGCTTGGTCTACCAAAGAGTCTGGCAACTATATTTACTTGTCGACCAAAGTTCATGGCTATTCTTGGTTTAAAGAAATAGTTCAACATATTTGGAAAAACACATTTTGTACATATCTATTCTCTACATCTGCTTTCCCTGAACAGGAATGAAGGGATCAAGCCGATATCCCTTCTGAAATTGTAGACATTGTTGATTTGTTGCTTATTTGGTCTACAGTCTGTGCATTAACAAGGGCTTTGCAAACATAATGCTGTAACTGAAATTAACTGACCTCTCTATAGTATTTAACTTTATTTTTATTTTAATATAAAGATTAACATTTGTGTTGAGAGTATGAAACTAAACTAACAATGATAGCGGCTGAGGGGCTAAAAACAACTGAACCAACAAACTCTTCCAATGGATTTTATGTCAACTGTGTCCTCACGAGGGAGACTGTTGTCTTAAATGCATTGAGCAAACACAGACTACTGATGAATGTTAATCATCTTTAATCGTATCATTTTAAATACTTCTTTTAATGTAATCAAGCTGGGTTATGATAAGAAGAATGGGTCATTGTTTCAGGGAAATCAATCTGATCAGACACTTAACGAGCTGTATTGTATTCAAATGAATTAAAATGATGAGGCACAAATAAATAAATGTATAGAAAACAAGCTTTGTGTCATTATGGGATGTGGTTGCAATTGAAACAGGAAACTAGTGAAACGTTTATTCCACTTTTTACCCGTACCTGACTAAAATGTCATTGAGATTTAAAAAATATGCGAATCACATTGTTTTCTAAGAATGTGAATTAAACAATTGACTTTTGAGGTTGAACCCAGCAGTATATGTGTTGTGTACCACAAGTATTAACTTCTTAAATATGTGATTACCACACTGTTTCAGTGACATCAGATGCCATCATTGCCAGCTCATTGGTTATAAAAAAATAAAAGGAATGCAGTGTTACATAACAAACCGACAATAAATTCTATCGTCATGAAGATTAGGATTGTTTGCTTTTGTTAAGAAGTGTTTTCGAGGGGTTTTGAATAAACTTCATGATCATTTTGGAGGCTAGTTTAGTTTAGACTGGTTGACATTAAGAAAAGAGGGACATTAAATCACAACTGTATAAAGTTAAAGATGTACAAGATTTATTATGCTCCAGTCAAGATAGTTCATGTGATAAGGTGACATCATTACCAACAATGCAATAACTAAATAAAGATCATGAATAAAATCAATAGGGAAACAAAGTTCAACAACAATGTTGTAAAAAAGAAAAAGACTTTCAAATGTAAAACTGGAATAAACATATCACACTTCCAAGTGACAAAAAGATGAAAATATGTCGGTTGCCTCATTTAGTCTCATAGACTGTGGCGCTGATAAATTTTAGTGCATTATACTACTGAGAGAAGATTATAATATCGTGTCCACCCAAAAATAAGGGTAGATTAAATATTGGAAACACCTCTGAGTGTCACACAATATAATGTAACAACCCTACGAACAGCCTTCAAAATGACCAAAAAGTTAGATCAACAACAACTCTCTAAAGAAAACTCAACATTATAACCCACGTGGACGTGTGACTGTTGTAGACTGCATTAGTTGTAGCCTGGTGTACCTGATACACTTGTACCTGTGAGTGTTTGTTGATACACTTGTGTAAAATTGATAGTAACGGTATTGGGGGAGCCCTGGAACAGTATAGGCCAAAGTCCAACAACATGATAAGAGTTTTGCATACAGTAGGCTATACCCTGAGAGCCTAATCAAAGTTAATAATGGATCGTATAGTCATGTGAATGTGTTGTTGTTTGTCTGTAATCTTACTGCTTGACCTAACATCGTGTCCAGACATTCATGTGACTTTAGTCCTGATGTTTCCTCTAATGCCAACATGAATTTGTGGTTTTGAGTGACGCTTTTACCAATTTAAAAGATTATTTCGTATTTTATTGTCACCATACATATATTTATATACATAGATGCAATGTGTTCTCTGCCTTTAACCCATCCTTAGGAGCAGTGGGCTACTGTGAAGCGCCCGGGGAGCAACTGGGGGTTCAGTGTCTTGCTCAAGGAAGGACACTTGCCGGACAAGAAACAAAGACTTAGATTAGAAGATGCCATGCACAGCAGCTCTGCATCGCTCCATATAAAGTGGACAAGTACAACTCCAATATGTTGCCCCTTTGTTTTAGATGTGATCGAGAAAAGGGAGCATACTCCACTTGGCACTGCCCTAAACTAAAGAGGTTTTGGAAGGGATATGCAAAACCCATAACTTGGACCCATAACTTTATTTATTAGGTAACTTTACTAAATCCAACCTTAAAAATAGCCATGCGATAAAGCATAAACAGAAATAGAGAGAGCTCAAAACAAATCAGTGTAGCTACTCTGGTGAAATATGGCAAAGAAGTATTGTTGTTTGTATCCATCTCCACTCTGGTGAAGTCAGAAAGGTGTCTTTGTACTAAAAACAAATACTGTATTTGATCTGGAGATGCATCTTATTAAATGATCAAATAATGGTTTGTGCAGCGTTGAAAAAAGCACACAGGGGAAACTGCGGACATGAAACTGCGGACATTTTCTTCTTCGTTTGAGTTTATTGGCGGTTGGCAAACAACACATTTGCGTATTAACGCCACCAACTGGTGTGGAGGGGGACATCTCACCTTTATCATTGAATAAAAAATATTTAATTTAAAAACGGGTTAACATTTTCTCAATAATACAATAGAGTCTCAAATACTTATATAGCATTTAATACCATTTATTTAGTTCTGACTCATGTGACATCTAAACTGTACTGTCATCCTGCTGAGGTTTTAACTGGCTGCCTTGTGTGTTCCTTACATTTGTTGACAGTGATTTGTTCAACTGTTTCCTTCTGGCCACAGCTGTCACATTTACCTCCATCATATGTTTCAACTGTTTAGTCCAGTGTGTTCAAGTCTTGCTGTAACTGTTTCATATTTCCTGTTTCCCTTCCCGCACATCTCACGTCTCCCACTTTCCTTTGGACTCAGTCCAACTATCGTGATTGTCTGTCATCAGACTCACGTTATGTTTGACATACTCACTCAACTGTGCGTCCTCTGGTCAGCTGATGCGGGGTGTTGGGGGGCGTTGAGGGGAGAGGGGAGGGGGACTCCGCTGCAGCTCATTGGTCGCGCTGTGGTCACGTGCGCGCGTCTGTTTAGTTTTACTTCCGCACTCCGCTGCAGCCTTTAGCCCGTTAGCCTCTTGGATATCACTTCACGCAATTTGAAGAAAAGCGCGTATTTTTTAATCCAGGAAAGGAAAAGTGTGAAGCTAACGAGGTTCATTTAAAACCCCGAGTACACACAGGCGTACTTTATTTTATTTACTTAACAGAATAGCAGCTTTATGCTTCCTTAAGTCAACCAGGAAGAGACGTTAGCGCGACGAAGCGCACTACACAACGGGCTACATGTTAAACATCTGTTAAACTGACAAAGAAGTACTCATTAATGATAGAAGAAGTCATGAAGGTAGGTGCACAATGCAGCCTAAAATTGAACTCTCTTCCCAGGGGGGTATTTATAGCTGTTTCCTCTTGACAAGTTATTGCCTCATGCGCAGATGAACATCCAGTTTGCATGCACACGCTTTCATTTATATGGTGTCAAAACTTAATTTCCCAATGACATGATATTTTATATATTCATATGATGATTTATGGTAGCCCACACTTTAAATCGTTTTTGTCTAATAAATGGACAGCTTTACTCCTAGTTGTGTTTGATCAAATGAATGAGCATGTATCCTACCATGTGTATATAGGAGTAATCACCTCTCTTGGTATTTGTAATATATGCACGAAATAAACAAACACTGTTGGTTATTCATTGAATTAAATACCTGGACAATGAAGGTAATGATTCGCATGGATTTAAGAATCATATAAAAATCCAATATTACCATAAAGCAGTCCTGCCCTGTGATTTGCTGATTTGAGATGTCAACAGGATTCGAGCTGCAATGTACGATTATTTTCTGTTCAGATTGAATAATTGTGTTATTAAGTTAAGTTATTTAGTTTAATAACATATATGACGAATAAAGGCATCAATTATTTTGCCATTTTAATTGATAAAATATATCAAAATAGTTGCCTGTCAATTGTCTGAGTAATTTACTATTAAAAAAACAGTCACAGTTATATCTCTTTATATATTTAAATTTGGTCCAACCTTTATTTCTAATGAATAAATAATATGTTTGAGAATTGATACAATGGTGATCGAAGTAATATGTTATTTTATTGTTTAAAGACCAAGACTCAAAACTTTTTTCATGTAACCTATGTGCCAGGTGGTCAGCGGTCCCGGTGGAGGGTCCTTCCTGGTGTGGACCCTGCTGGTTCAGCTGGTCCTGTGTGGGAGTGGGGTCTACACCACTGACCACACCAAAAGCTGTATACTGTTAAACGAGTCGGACTCAGAACGCAAAGTCCTCAATCGACTCGAGCCACTCGCCCATAAGAAGTAAGACGTTAGATTGCTTTTGGATTGTTGTTATCCTGTCTGTCAACAGTCAGCTCTAATTGAAGACGCAAGACAGAAACATTTTGCCTGGTTGTTCACCACGGTCTCACCTTTTATTAATCGTTTCCTGGGATCTGTTCTCACCTCGGCAGCTTTACAGCAGAGACCAAGATTGGAACTGAGAGTTACACATATGTGTTCCAGCTGTGTGGAGATGCAGGAGGTGTTCCTGGAGCTGGGGTTATCCAGTACGATAGCAAGAAAACAGAAACCAAACCAACAGTGATTGGCAGGTACAATGCCACGCAGGCCTTTGGAGGAAGTAAGTCTGCAGAATAAAAGACATGAGACCTAATTTACTCTTTGATTTTGAATGTTAAGCATCTGTGAATTGGAATCTTAGTTTGGAGCATTGTATTGTGTTTTGAGAAAAACTAAGCATAATAAGCCCCAAAATGCTGTAGAAATGTTAACTGTTTAGTTTTTAATTATATCTGAACACGAGATCAAACATTTCCTGAGGTGATCTAGATCACTATTGTGTCTGCGTGTCTATTTTGACACAAAACTGTCCTTGCAGGTGATTGGGTGATGTTGATCTACACAAGTGGCGACACATATGATGCCCACTGTTCCAAGGAAGCGAGGAAAGCCATGATCATGATCTCTTGCAACAAGACAGCGGATTTGGTAAAAGAAACATAGATTTTTGGAAAATAAATGCTCTTTTATTAACGGCCTTCTTCCCAAATACTCTGAGAATACTCACAGACAGTCCTCGCTTAGGAGTGATAAGGAAACTTCTCAGATTAGCTTTGAGGCAGGAAGGGGACTTTTAACCTGGTGAGGAGGTGTGGTTTACCCTGTTATTTGGTGTGATGCATTATTTTAAAGAGGTGTCATTGGTTGATCAAAAGAAAGAAAACCGTTAACTTTACTCCTTGTGATAATGGGCAAAGAATTAACAGCAAAATAATTAGAAATAATGTTGCCTATTCATAGTTTAAATTATATTCAGACATGGTGCCTTTGCATCTGCACACCTGCATTTTATTGAAATAAATGTGTTTATAAAAGTGCCTGTGTTTTTCACACAGTGCAATGCAGGTCTGAACACGAGATGTTTCTCCTGTGTGCCATGGAGTCTTCTTTTCTGAGCGTGGGTTGCCTTGTATTCACCTTTGTCTCACTCCCAGGGCCAGATGAAGGTGGAGCTGGAGGACAGGCAGAGGGTGCAGGACTGTTTCTACCTGTTAGAGCTGGACTCCAGTTCTATGTGTGAAGTCCCTGAGTCCCACATCAGCACTGGCTCCATAATACTCATCATGTGCGTGAATACAGTCGGTCGTGACACAAACGATCTTAACGTTAAGGCACATAAATGATGAGTGATCACAAACCGTCTCTTCTTCCAGTGCTTTCTGTTTTCTGGCTGTTTATTTCATCGGCGGTTTCCTCTACCAACGACTGATTGTTGGAGCCAAGGGGATGGAGCAATTCCCAAATTATGCTTTTTGGGTGGAAGTTGGCAATATGTCAGCGGTAAGCCTACAGCATTTGATCCATAACATCATTAAAATATGTTTTATTTTTTATATAATATATAACAAACTCCCCCCCCCCTCCTATCTCTCTCTTAAAGGATGGATGTGACTTTGTGTGTCGGTCACAGAATCGTGAGGATGCCCGGGCTTACAGGGGAGTGGCCACAGAACCGTTAGAAGAGGAGCCAGAGGAGAGAGATGACCACTTACTACCTATGTGACCTCCATACGTCAGAAATGAGACAGAAATGTTCACTGTGTGACAGTTTACTCTTTCACAAGCGGCAGGTTGCTTTTAGACACAAGTCTTGTTTTTCCTGTGCTGGTTCAGTGTATTCCAGACTTGTGCCTAGAGCGACTCCCGTGTGACCTGTTTGTCTCTTATGCGCATGCTCCTCACAGGGCTGACAGGCCAGTCTCCTCTTCCCACCCCATGCATTTCATTCAGCTGTTTGATGTCAAACAGATGAGTGATTTATCTGATATTAAAGAGTGACTTTTCTTTCATGGAAATCTGGCACAAAAGGGAGAAGTTAGGATTTTGGATTTCAACCTGATTTCAACTTAGTCATATTGCTCACCTTTTTTTCTGCTAGCTTGTTGTTGATGGTTGTTTGAATTTGTTGCTGAAATCAGTTTTTTCTAGGTTCTGGTTGTGCACTGACAGTTGCAGGTTACAAAACACACAAGTGCTTTTGCTTGTGTAATTTGGCTTTAATCCGTTTGTTTTTTGTGTTTTTGAAAGTGAAAGAAGTAATGTGAGATTGTAAATGTATAATTATTAGTTATGTGACTACTTGCAGCCTTGCTACACAAATAGCTATTGGATTTTTGAATTGGCATTTTCCTTTCTCACACTTCATGGGGAAGAAAAATTAAATCTGATCTCAACCATTATATATTACATGTTTATCTTAAAGGTCAAAAATGCTGATAAATGAATGTGCTGAACTTACAAATTTGGTGTCTGAAGCGAAGTATTCAACTCAAATTCACAGTATTATGCTATTCATTATATATATGGTATGTACTTCCATATAATACATTGAAATTCACAGCAAAAGACTAATATCCATGATCACAAAACTATTTAATAATGAATATTATTGTGGGTAAACTCTGGTCTGGATGCCTACATTATACAACGTACCCAATCACTAGATGCTCACACACACACAAACACACACACACACACACACACACTCTCTCTCTCTCTGTTATCGGAGAACAGTCGACTATCTTCTGTCCAAATATTGAGACCACTTCATGCTTGATGCTTTGCATTAGGAGGATAGAGCTGCAAGGAAATAACTTAAGTTTCTATACACCTATGTTAATATAGTTTAACTAAAAATGTTACAGCTCAAACAATATAAATTATGATAGAAGTTATATTTTTTGAAATTTCAATTGATTTATTCTAAATATTACAGCCGGATTTTTTTACTTTGATGGTAAAAAGATCCTCTGAACATTTAGTTGCAGATCAAGTTACATTATTGGTGTGAGCACTTGCGTTTGTTTTGGTTTGTTTTCATCTTTGCCTTTTGTGTTTATTAAGAATCAGCCTCTAGATTAAATATAGTGATAACGTGTTTGTTTCAAAAAGGATTTCAAGCCACAAATGTTTTTGATTCTTTTCTGATTCCATAAACAAATAAAATATGAAGTGTTAGCTGATGCCATACTGAGTGTTTCCGGTGTGTCGTCACAGATCGATCACGGGAGCAGCCGCGCGCTTCTGACGCTGCTGTGGACTCGGTTGCCGTGGCAACAATCTGAAGTGACGACACGAAGGAGATACGGAAGTAAAACAGAGAACCAACTGAATTCATTCTTTAAATAAGAAATCTAACGTGAGTTGTAGTCTCATAACAACGTCCGTATCCTAAATGCGATTCAAACCACAGAAGAAAAAAGTAGACCACAATGCAACGCGACAACTTTCCAGCAAATGGGCGGAGCCGTGCGTCGCTCGGCCAATCAGAACGTGGCGGGAGTTTTTTCAAACTTTTGACCGGAAAAGCTCGGAGCTCGGAGACAGAACCGGAGACAGAAACGGAGACAGAACCGCGTTCACGCGTTTCTACGGTGTGACGTCCCGAGAGAGAGAGACTTCGGGCCGGTTCTCTTCACCGAGCGGAGCGATACCGAGTCGGTTCAGCCGGAGGACGAAGACACAGAGTCTACAGAGTACACGGAGTATACAGATTCTACAGAGTACACGGAGTATACAGAGTCCACAGAGTACACAGAGTGTACAGAGTACACAGAGTGTACACGGAGTATACAGAGTACAGAGTATACCTCAACCTCACTTGTCTTCCTGTCTCCCTGCTTGTCTTCCTGTCTCCCTCCCTGTCTCCCTGCTTGTCTCCCTGCTTGTCTCCCTGCTTGTCTTCCTGTCTCCCTCCCTGTCTTCCTGTCTCCCTCCCTATCTCCCTCCATTTCTTCCTGTCTCCCTGCTTGTCTTCCTGTCTCCCTCCCTGTCTTCCTGTCTCCCTGCTTGTCTCCCTGTCTCCCTGCCTGTCTCCAGTCCTGGCCTTCCCCTCCTTCCTGCTCGGCGTCCCTCAGGACGGCCTCTGCAGTAAACTGACCAGCAGGATGATTGACAGCAAGTGGGGAGGGAAGAGCGAGTCCATCGCCGTGACGATGAGCACGGAGCAGGCCTGTTTCTCCAGAGACGCCCTGTCCAAGGCCCTGTACACCCGTCTGTTCGACTTCCTAGTGGACGTAGGTCACTTCCTCACTTCCTACTAACTACTTCATCACTTCCTGCTTCATCGCTTCCTCACTTCCTACTTCATCACTTCCTACTTCATCACTTCCTACCACCCTACTTCCTGTTCATGTTGTACTCGTGTTGTGTGTGTGTGTGTGTAGTGTGTAAATAAAGCCATCCAGAAGGACCAGGAGGATTTCAACATCGGAGTCCTCGATATCTACGGCTTTGAGATCTTCCAGGTAAAAACACACTTGTGTCCTTGTGTACTTGTGTCCTTGTTTACTTGTGTCCTTTCTTACTTGTGTACTTGTGTCCTTGTTTACTTGTGTACTCGTGCCCTTGTGTCCTTGTTTACTCGTGTCCTTGTTTACTTGTGTCCTTGTTTACTTGTGTCCTTGTGTACTTGTGTCCTTGTTTACTTGTGTACTCGTGTCCTTGTTTACTTGTGTACTCGTGTCCTTGTGTACTTGTGTCCTTGTTTACTCGTGTCCTTGTGTACTCGTGTCCTTGTTTACTTGTGTACTCGTGTCCTTGTTTACTTGTGTACTCGTGTCCTCGTGCCCCTGTGTCCTTGTTTACTCGTGTCCTTGTTTACTTGTGTCCTTTCTTACTTGTGTACTCGTGTCCTTGTTTACTTGTGTCCTCGTGTCCTTGTTTACTTGTGTACTCGTGTCCTTGTGTCCTTGTTTACTTGTGTACTCGTGTCCTTGTGTACTTGTGTACTCGTGTCCTTGTTTACGTGTGTACTCGTGTCCTTGTGTACTTGTGTCCTTGTTTACTCGTGTACTTTCAGAGAAACGGCTTCGAGCAGTTCTGCATCAACTTTGTGAACGAGAAGCTGCAGCAGATCTTTATCGAGCTCACGCTGAAGGCCGAACAGGTGAGGAGCCATGACATCATCACACCATGACGTCGCCGAATCAAGATGTCATGACATCATCACACCATGACGTCATCGCACCATGACGTCACCAAATCAAGATGTCATGACATCATCACACCATGACGTCACCGAATCAAGATGTCATGACATCATCACACCATGACGTCATCGCACCATGACGTCACCGAATCAAGATGTCATGACATCATCACACCATGACGTCACCGAATGAAGATGTCATTACATCATGACGTCATGATGTAATGTCATGGTGCGATGACGTCACTCTGTCATGACGTCATCGCACCATGACATCGTGGCGTCAGCCCCTCTCCCTCTTATTGAGCCGTACTGCTCACTGAGGAGTGGGTCCATGTCCACACTGAGACGCTCTGTCTCTGCAGGATGAGTACGTGCAGGAGGGGATCCAGTGGACCCCCATCGAGTACTTCAACAACAAGGTGGTCTGTGACCTCATCGAGTCCAAACTGGTGAGTCAACCAATCGGGCTCCTCTCTTCGTGGAGTTAAAGGAGTGAACATGGCTCTGGTTGTGACGTTTCCCAGAATCCCGTTGGGTTGATGAGCGTCCTGGATGACGTGTGCGCCACGATGCACGCCAAGGGGGAGGGGGCGGACCAGACGCTGCTGCAGAAGCTGCAGGGCCAGATGGGCTCGCACGAGCACTTCAGCAGCTGGAGCCAGGGCTTCATCATCCACCACTACGCTGGCAAGGTGTGTGTGTGTGTGTGTGTGTGTTGAATAAACCCATTTCACTGTGTTCCTGATGAAGAGTTTTTTAAATGTGAAGATGTCGGCCATGTTATCTGTAGTTTGATTAGAGGTTTTCTATAGAGACGAGTTTCGGTTGCTGCTCTCGACATTCCTCGCGATGGCACGAAACGTGCACTAAAGGAACGCACCACTGTTTTTGTTTATCAGTAGTTTAACGAATCTTGAAATGCTGATGCGTTCAAGTGCCTTTTTTTAGTTTGCATGTCTGTGGTTATAATATAGAAGTGTGTGTTAACTCCGTCTGTCTGTCCAGGTGTCGTATGACGTCAGCGGTTTCTGTGAGAGGAAAAGAGACGTGTTGTTCAATGACATCATCGAGCTGATGCAGAGCAGCGAGTTGTAAGTCTTCACAAATACCCACAATCCTTTGCACAGCAGAAACCTGAGCAAGAGGGTCAGAGGTCAGGGTTCCATGCTCTGAAGAAGTAGTTTGGCTTAAGTGGGTGTGTCTGATGACCTCATGATGTGGTGTGTTTGTGCTCAGTCCGTTCATCAGAGCTCTGTTCACTGAGAACCTGGAGGCAGAGAAGAGAGGCCGTCCGTCCACCGCCAGCACCAAGATCAAGGTGAGTCTCCCCCAGCGCCTCAGGGCCAACACGTAGACCCCCCCCCCTTTAGAAACAATCCACCAGTCTGGTCCAGACCCTGATGAAGTGCCCCACCTCTTTTAGAAACAATCCACCACTGTGTCTAGTGACCTGTGTCTAGTGACCTGTGTCTAGTGACCTGTCTCTAGTGACCTGTGTCTAGTGACCTGTCTCTAGTGACCTGTGTCTAGTGACCTGTGTCTGCTGACCTGTGTCTAGTGACCTGTCTCTAGTGACCTGTGTCTAGTGACCTGTGTCTAGTGACCTGTGTCTGGTGACCTGTGTCTGGTGACCTGTGTCTAGTGACCTGTCTCTAGTGACCTGTGTCTAGTGACCTGTGTCTGGTGACCTGTGTCTAGTGACCTGTCTCTAGTGACCTGTCTCTAGTGACCTGTGTCTAGTGACCTGTCTCTAGTGACCTGTCTCTAGTGACCTGTCTCTAGTGACCTGTCTCTAGTGACCTGTGTCTAGTGACCTGTGTCTAGTGACCTGTCTCTAGTGACCCATCTCTAGTGACCCGTGTCTAGTGACCTGTGTCTCGTGACCTGTGTCTAGTGACCTGTGTCTAGTGACCTGTGTCTCGTGACCTGTGTCTCGTGACCTGTGTCTAGTGACCTGTGTCTAGTGACCTGTGTCTAGTGACCTGTCTCTAGTGACCTGTGTCTCGTGACCTGCGTCTAGTGACCTGCGTCTAGTGACCTGCGTCTAGTGACCTGCGTCTATTGACCTGCGTCTAGTGACCTGTGTCTAGTGACCTGTGTCTCGTGACCTGCGTCTAGTGACCTGCGTCTGGTGACCTGCGTCTAGTGACCTGTGTCTCGTGACCTGCGTCTAGTGACCTGCGTCTAGTGACCTGCGTCTAGTGACCCGTGTCTAGTGACCCGTGTCTAGTGACCCGTGTCTAGTGACCCGTGTCTAGTGACCCGTCTCTAGTGACCCGTCTCTAGTGACCCGTGTCTAGTGACCCGTCTCTAGTGACCCGTGTCTAGTGACCCGTGTCTAGTGACCCGTCTCTAGTGACCCGTGTCTAGTGACCCGTGTCTAGTGACCCGTCTCTAGTGACCCGTCTCTAGTGACCCGTCTCTGGTGACCTGTCTCTAGTGACCTGTGTCTAGTGACCTGTCTCTAGTGACCTGTGTCTGGTGACCTGTGTCTGGTGACCTGTGTGTACCCCATGTGACCAGCCATCGGGTTATAGTGAGCCGCCTGAAAAATAATTTCCCGGCGGCTCTTCGGCACCAGCAACTGGGTGCTTTCCTGCCTTGTGTGAGTGTCACGACTCACTCTGTACAGTCTGTCCCTGATCAATGTGAAGTGCGGATATGTCTGCGCTGCGTCAGGGCGCACCAGCTGACCATCAATTCGTATCACTTGGTCAAAGGCTGAGCGTAGAGTATCGTCCCGAGACTGCTCGAGTGGAAAATCTTCCATGGAGTGAAACTCGGGAGCCGGGGGAGTCTCCATCGGAGGCTCCGCTGGTTCCCCCTCCCCGTCTGCAGTGTCGGACAACCTCGCGTCACCGCTGAGCACGGCGCACACACCGCATGACCCTGTCTGCCGTGAACACACCCCCGCAGCCTTCCCCATTAACTTATCAAAGCCCGGCCAATCGGTTCCCAAGATTACGGGGTGCGTAAGGCGGGAGCTAACCGCGACCTTCACGTTATGCTTTTTCCCCCCGTGTCTAATTTCCGCTGACACTATGGGATACTCGTGAATGTCCCCATGCACACACCTTATCTTCACCCACAATGCCTCCACCAATGCCCCTGGTCGAACCAGGTTCTGGTGGATCATAGACTGTGTACAGCCAGAATCCACCATTGCCTGATGTATACCCCCCTGGATTCTTACCGGTACGCGGTATGTCGCTCCCGGACCTGGGGAGGGTGTTGGAGAGCCGGCAACCCGGATCACCTGGCCCACCTCCATCCGCGGACACTCCCACCAGACATGTCCGGGCTGCCTGCACCGCCAACACTCCTGCCCTGGTGTTTGAGGGACTACCTGTGGGTTGGGAAGGGTGCCGGTGTTTGCTGGGGCCGGTATGGGTCGCGTCCGTGGCTGCGTCGGCCTTGCCGGAGCTAATGCGCTGTCGCTGTCCACCTGCCCGCCGGGGTGCACCGCCAGGTGGTCCTCCGCCAGTGTGATGGCGGCCTCCAGCGACGTGGGGCTGTGACAGCGGACCCACTCTGCTGTTCCGGTCGGCAGCCCCTCCATGAACCGCTCCACGACGACCTTCTCCACCGCCGCCTGCGCCCCTCCTGTGCTCCCGGGCTGCAGCCACCTCGTCGCGGCGTCCCTCAGCCATTGCGCGTATGCAAACGGCCGGTCGTCGGGCCCCATCGTGGCCTCGCGAAACCTCCGCCGGTGATCCTCCGGAGTCAGACCCAGCCGATCCATCACCGCCTTTCGTACGTCCACGTACCTGTGGCGTGCTGCTGGGGGAAGCCCCAGGGCCGCAGTCTGCGCCTCCCCTGTGAGCAGAGGTGGGCCGTCAGGGCCAGCAAGGCCTTCTCTGCTGGCCTAAACATCATCAGAATATATATTTTGTTCTAAATATATTTCCCCACAAATATGTATTCAATTATTTCCCAGAGTAAGAGTTATTCTCTTAATTTCATAGCGTTCCTCTTGGTTGCACTGCTTCCAGCCCCAGGTTGAGATTTGGAGGGCTGGTCTTTATGTTAGATCTTTTATCCAATCATATTCAGCCATCGTGTGTTGCCAGGGGGCTAACATCTGCCCTTAGGCCTGCAGAATCAACATTGCGGGTGCTGGTAGCTTAAAGTGAATGGGAATGAAAATTTCGTGTCAACCAATCAGCTTTAGAGTTGGCTCCTGAAGGCCTGCTGGCCCCGGAACCGGCACAGGAGCAGCTAGCAGGCGGAGGGCGTGCACGTCTTTTGATTGGATTACCAATATTGAGAGGCGGGGCCTATGGGCAGGTAGATGCAGAACCTCAGAACTAGGAAACTGAATTTGATAAACGAATTAATTCGCGTCCTACTAAGCTGTTTTTTCAACCCACAATGGCGGAAGGAGGAGAAGATATCGATTTGGTCGAGGATATAATTATAACGCCATTCTCAAGACAAACTTTAAGACCGACGCCAACACAGGCGGAACAGGGGCTCACTCGCTTGCCACTTTCAAAGTTCCAACTACGAGCGCTACCAATGGCTCAGGCTCCGAGAAGCTCTGCTCCCCGGACTGCTGGGAATGCCTATTATTTGCAAGTGATCGATTTGGTGTTTGGAGCCACACTGGCTTTGCAAACTTGAGTTGTCTAACCAAGGCAGCAACGAGACACCAAAGTGAGGCTCGGCACCTGCAAGCAACGGTGCTTTGAAAACTTTTGTGGACACCCGAGCGGATCTACAGATCAACGAACAAGCGAGCAGGGCAGCGGAGCTGCACAATGAAAAGGTGAAGAAAAATAGGGAAATATTGAAAAGACTCATTAATTGTGTCATATGTTTGGGTAAACAGGAACTTTCATCTTCATCATCACGGTGAAACTGCTCTGGGTGAGAATGCGCTGTTTAGTGAACACTGTAAAAAAAAGTCTGACTTAAAGTTTAAAGTTTGTGGACCAGAAATGGATAGAAGAATATTAATATAACTCCGTTGCACTCGATTATGTTCTTGCCTATTAGTTGAACTGTACTGTATTGTACTCTTCCCCTGCAATTCTCTGAATAAAAATGTCAATGTCAAGGTGACGCAACGCCTGGTTATACTGCGTCTGTCTAACTGTATCGTGTCTAGAGCCATGGCATCATAATGATGGTAATGAGAGGTGGATTAATTTGGGTGGGACTGTGTAGGACCTCACTGAAGGCCCAGGCCCCAGGCCCACGGCACGCCACTGCCTGTGAGTAGGGGCAGGAGGCGAATCGCCCACTCCCCCGCTGGCCAGCCGCATGCCTCCGCCACCGTCTCAAAAGTCTCCAGGAACGACTGCGCGTCATCCCCCACCGTCAGTTTTTGGAGCGCCACCCCCGCCAAGGGGAGAGGGATCTGTGTGGCCGCAGCCGTCTGGGCGGCGAGCAGTTGCAGGGCGCGAGTCTGCTCCTCTGCCTGGGCCAGGAGCTTCCCCAGTGTCTGCCGGCCTGCCTCCGCCTGGTCCTGCAGCATTGCTGCCATCCCCTCCAGCATCTGCCCCAGCTGAATCCATGGCTGGGTTGGCTGATCTGGGTGCTGCTGGCTGCTCTCCATGTGCTTTGTTTAAATAAAAAAAAGAAGGGCTCCACGTTTGGCTCCAATGTGACAGGTGTGTAGCCATCACCAGTAGGTTTCCCCCCCCCCCCTAAGCACCAATAAGGACTGAGCAGCCAGAGGGATAGTTGGTAATCAAGTTTATTCTGACCGCAGACTGTCTCTGCTCTCCACACTCCCGATCTTCCTCCTGTCCAGCTCCTTTATGGAGACAGACTCAGACACACAACCACAGATCGTCATCAGCTGGACTGATTACCAATCAGACCAGCTGATGACCATCAGACACCGTTCCCTGAACCACACCCCCGCTCCACCCACTCTGCAGCCGAGCCTACACCCCCCCCCCCCCCCCCCCTCCGCTGCCACAGGATCCTTGCAATGGCTAAGATATGTTGTTTTTTCTAAAATAGTGGCTGTGGGGTAAAGTGAGACAAATGTTATGGGGTAAAGTGAGACAGTTTACCCCAAGTTAAGTTTAGTCTTAAAGATATTTGAGTGTAATATTACATTAATTATGTTGTATTTGTAATATCATAAACATTGTAGAAAAGCCATCATGCCAAGAAACTACACCAGGAAGACAACATGGGGCCAAACACCCCTTGCAGAGATGGAGAGTGCAGCCGCTGAGGTCATGCAAGGACATGCACTACCGTTCAAAAGTTTGAGGTCACTTAGAAATGTCTTTATTTTTCAAAGAAAAGCACTGTTATTTCAATAAAGATAACATTAATCAAAAATACACACTATACATTGTTAATGTGGTAAATGACTATTCAAGGTGGAAACGTCTGGTTTCTAATGAAATGTCTCCAGAGGTGTATAGAGGCCCATTTCCATCAACTATCACTCCAGTGTTCGAATGGTACATTTGCTAATCGCCTTAGAAGACTAATATCTGATTAGAAAACCCTGTGACATGTTAGCACAGCTGAAAACAGTTATGCTGGTGATATAAGCTATACAATTGGCTTTCCTTACTACTTCAAATATTAATCATTATTTCTAACCTTGTCAATGTCTTGATTATATGTTCTATGAAATGTTCAATTCATTTATAAATAAAAGTGAGTTTTCATGGAAGACACGAAATTGTCTGGATGACCCCAAACTTTTGAACGGTAGTGTAAGTCCTTAAGAAAAGCTGGAAGGGATAGAAATATTGACAAGACAACCCTCGAAAGATTTATAAAGAAAAATAGAAAGGGGAAGTAAAATCAGTATCCTGGGGTGCAGTAGCTGAGGCAAAGAGAATATTTACAGATGAGATGGAGGAGGATCAAACACTTGAAACAACTAGCTGACCAGTTCCATGGCCTTGCTCCAGTTGATTGCCGTGAACTGGCATATGAGTTCTAATCTAACTGGTTCTATCTGTTATTTGATTGTTAATTAAAACATTTTGCATTATATTTTGTTGGAGCTATAGGATTTTGTTCGGAGTTACTTTCAAGTGTTTAAATAAATGTGCTTAATTGATCTTAATCTCCATGATTCTATTACTAGTCCGATATTAGTTTTGGAATGTGTAGTTGTCAATCTAGCTGTCAGGATTGTAACTATTACAACATGTGTTGTTATGGTAGTTTTAAAATGGAAAAGGTAAGTGGATCACTTTACCCCCTTGACTTCTCAGGTCTGTCTCACTTTACCCCTAAGCTGGGGTAAAGTGAGACACAAGACCACTTTTTTTGAAACAATCATATTTTCACTGCCCTTTGTCCAAAAGACATTCTGATAACGTACATTGCTAGGTAACATCCTGAATTAATGGGAAATGTGTACGTTTTACTGATATCTCATTTAAGCTCGCCTAGAGGGGAGCAAATGTAAAAAGTGTATCACATTACCCCGCTCTCCCCTACATTCAAAAATCTCACGTGCATTGTTTTCCTTCTCTCCATTGTTCTCCTTGAAGCCCCGGCTGCAGGTCTTTTCTCTTCAGTAAACAGCTATAGTTTTGAGGAGCTTGATACCTGAAGGCTCTGGTTCCCATCCTACTTTTTAAGACTAGGAACCACGAGTAGCCTCGCATTTAGTCATTACTTTACTTTCTTACTTACAGTGTTACATATCTCCCTGTGTGTGTTTAAGAAAAGATTAATAATAAATGAATAGTTAACACAGGTCATTTGGATCATGGAGGTCTGGATCGTGGTCCATGCCGACTACCAACTAGTCATACACTCTGTCATATTCATTGATTGTGTTGTTACTGTGTTTTGATTGATGTGTGTCATGATTCCTTCTGGTCACATGACGTCTATTGTTCTGTCCATCCTGGAGAGGGATCCTCCTCTGTTGCTCTCCTGAAGGTTTCTTCCCTTTTTTCCATGTGAAGGTTTTTTTAATAGTTTTTCCTGATCCGATGTGAGGTCAAAGGTCAGGGATGTCTGTGTACAGATTGTAAAGCACTCTGAGGGCTAAACAAATAAACTGAATTGAATTGAATTCTAGAACTCAGACATGGCCTCAAAGACTGAACTACTTTGGAGGATTTAAAATTACTTAAGTATAAATCAATAAATGTATGAATAATTATAGGAATAAATAAATAAATGCTTTAAAAAATGTATAAATAGATAAATAAATACAGGAATAAATAAATAAATGCTTAAATAAATGAATAAATAAATGCTTAAATAAATGTATGAATAATACAGGAATAAATCAATATAAATTATACCTCAACAAGACATCATTAAATAAATATATTTCTACATTTCGGTATTTCTTCATTTATTTATGTGTCCACAACGTATTTCTTCATTTATTTATGCGAGACATTTACGTGTCCTTATATGCAAATGAGCTGGGGCGGTCCGAACCTCTGTCTAAAGCATGATTGGTCACAGGAGTGTGATGCACCTGGTGTGTTGTGCTCCCCTACTTCTGCCTGGCACATGAAGCTGAAGTTGGCTCGCTCAGCTCACCGTTAGCAGAAGTTAGCCTAGACAGCTTTCTGACTTCAGCCGTTTATCAATTCCAAGTACACTGAGTACAGACTCGTGTTTTCTTGGAGTCTGATCTTGGGAGTCTGGTCTTGGGAGTCCAGACTCTCGAGGACGCAGGACGGTCTTTCTGGTCTTGTGACGTCACCACATCAACTGTTCTTGCTCATGAATTTACTCCAATTATTCACTGTAAAATACTTTACAGTGGAGTAGAATGTGTTGCGGTGTTCACTGTTGTTTGGCGTAGGCTACGAATAAACGGTAATAACGATACAACGTCTCGTAGCTTTTCTGACCCAGGGTCGCTACAATATGAAGTTATGAATCTTAACCCTCAGTCAAATTGACGTAACGTTATATTTTAATTAATAATAAACTCTTTGTGCTCGTTAGATCCTCCAAAACCTAATTATATCTCAGCGGAGTATTTTAAAAAGTCCTGCCGAGATCAGGCTGCTCTCGGCGGCCACACAGCGCGCTGACCGCCCGGCGCTGCGGACTCACTGAACGAGCAGAACCTCAAATCTCCGTCGCATATCCTTTTTAGGCTGAATCTCGATAAACCGACCACAAATGTGATGCTTAAACTACTAACGTCTCGACTGAAAACCTCCTTAAATCACATTCCGTGACTCAACAACAGTAGTATTTAGAATGTACAGACAAGAACGCATAATAAATGCTGTTTATCTCCAGGTCCAAGTGCTAGGGATCGATTGCTTATGTCACACATAAATAAATGAAGAATTACGTGTGGTCGGTGTGGACACATAAATAGAGATATAAATAAATGAAGTAATACAGAAATGTAGAAATATATTTATTTAATGATGTCCTGTTGAGTTATAACTTATATTTATTCATTCCTGTATTTATACATGTATTTAAGCATTTATACATTTATTTAAGCATTTATTTATTTATTTATTCCTGTATCTATTTATTTATACATTTATTTAAGCATTTATTTATTTTTGTATTTATTCATGCATTTATTTATTTATACTTAAGTCATTTTAAGTCCTCCATAAACTACCACAGAGACGTGTAAATTAATTAAAACTCATACAGCTTCTCATCTTTTCCTGGTCCGATAATAATCTGAGTGCCGTGCAGCATTTACAGATTGAGGATTATAGATGTAATCCTGTTATAATCTGTGTTTCTCAGAGTGAGCACTTTCTTTCCAGACAAATTATTGTGGATAACTTTGAGCAAGAACATTTATGGAACAAAAATGCACAAAAATCTTGTAGATTTTTAAAAACATTTTTATACACAGCTAGGAGTGAAACATCTGGATTATATTAAAGCCACCCTCCATTTCTAAATGGGTTTTGCTTTTGGTTCAATCCCTTGGATTGTTTGAGCTTCATGTGCATGATGTGAAAACCACAAACCACCGAGGAAACACTTCAGAGAGCTCAGAGACATCTTGTGATCCGGATGACATCCCTTTGTTTTGTAGTCTTTGAACAAAAACAAATATTTGCATTTTTAAACATTGTCTTTTTTAATTCATGGATAAACATTTGTGACACAAATTACCATTTAAAGCAGAGTATTTTATTATTATATTTAGACCATCACAAAACTTCAGCAAAAATTCTGTGTTTATAATATTGTGTTTATTATCATAAACTTAACTTTAAGCATGTAAATAAAGTACATTGAGGCTTGACATAAAGACACAATACAAAAACAAATAACAATAGATAAAGACGAGTCAAAACAATAAAAGCATTAAGCCAGGTACATCAGAATATTATAGTTAAATCATAAAGGAGTAATACTTTTACAATACCACCTGTTACGGAGGTCTCCACCGTCATGTCTCCCCGCGGTCTCTGGTGTGAACCGCTCAGCACTGTGCGTCTCAAAACAACCCGGGATTTACCACAGATAGGCACTTCTGATTGGCCAGTTCAGGGTCAGCTGACCCGAGCCATAGCCGGAAGTTGTGGAAGCAGCGATTTCGACGTTGCAAGTATTTTGTCTTTAAACAGTTTCACATTGTCAATAATAAACAGCAAAAATGAACAGAAATAAAAGCCAAAAGAATTAAATAAAGAAACGTAAAGAAATAATCTAAACAAAATACATACACGATATATATATAAAGGAATTTGTTATTAAATAAATCTCTATTTATATTTAAATATATATATATAGAAATATATATATAAAAAAATATAGATTTACGTATATACATCTAAATATATATCATATAGGTTTAAGACTTGCAGCAACACAAGCAAGAAAACGTCTTCAACCTTATCATGAACATCAACTCTGCTAACAACAACAACAATGTCTCATTTATTTCTGATGATCTCAACAATGCAATTGTGATTTCTTTATAAATCAGAGAAGAGGGAATCTTTTATAGAAAACTGAACACTAATTTGTTTTTCCAGTATGAACAGCTGAGTGTCGTTTTAGACTGCATGAATGTCTGAATGTTTTACCACAAACTGAACAACTGAATAGTTTCTCTCCTGTATGAACAGTTGAGTGTACTTTCAGAATGCCTGCTTGGCTGAATGTTTTACCACAAACTGAACAACTGAATAATTTCTCTCCTGCATGAACAGTTGAGTGTCGTTTTAGACTGCATGCTTGGCTAAATGTTTTACCACAAACTGAACAACTGAATAGTTTCTCTCCTGTATGAATAGTTGAGTGTTGTTTCAGATTGCGTGCTTGGCTAAATGTTTTACCACAAACTGAACAACTGAATAGTTTCTCTCCTGTATGAACAGTTGCATGTAGTTTCAGACTGCATGAATGTCTGAATGTTTTACCACAAACTGAACAACTGAATAGTTTCTCTCCTGTATGAACAGTTGCGTGTTGTTTCAGATTGCCTGCTTGTCTGAATGTTTTACCACAAACTGAACAACTGAATAGTTTCTCTCCTGTATGAACAGTTGCGTGTTGTTTCAGATTGCCTGCTTGTCTGAATGTTTTACCACAAACTGAACAACTGAATAGTTTCTCTCCTGTATGAACAGTTGAGTGTTGTTTCAGATTGCCTGCTCGGCTGAATGTTTTACCACAAACTGAAGAACTGGTCACTCCTGTTTTGGCTCCAGAGTGTCTCTTCGGATGTCTCTTTTGGCCAAAGCTTCCAGCATATTGAGAAGAGCTAATTGATGCGTTTCCAGTACCACAGTCCATGTCACCTACAGGGACTTCATTGTTTTCCAAAGGGTTTAAACGTGGCTGAGGTTCCTGAGTCTCCTTCCAATCGTCACTGTTATCAGTCTCACATTCAGAGGATTGTGACGTCTCATCAGCAGTTGGTTGTAAAGGACTATCTGCATCTGATCTGGATCTGACTTCCTCTCCGTCTGCTTCTGTTTTCAAATGTTCTGCCTCTCTTTTGTCCGTTTTTATGGACTTTGAGAGCTGAGCTTCCTCATCATAATATCGACTCTTTACAGGGGTGAATGAGAACTTGATTCCAGCCTCCTCCAGCTTTTGAAGCTGCTCTCCCTCCTGACTGATCCTGAGTTCATCCTGTTCCTCTTTAATGTGTGGAGGCTCTGGGTCCTCCTGCTCCTCTTTAATGTGTGGAGGCTCTGGGTCCTCCTGCTCCTCTTTAATGTTTGGAGGCTCTGGGTCCTCCTGCTCCTCTTTAATGTTTGGAGGCTCTGGGTCCTCCTGCTCCTCTTTAATGTTTGGAGGCTCTGGGTCCTCCTGCTCCTCTTTAATGTGTGGAGGCTCTGGGTTCTCCTGGTCTTCCCGCTCCTCTATAATGTGTGGAGGTTCTGGAGGCTCTGGGTCTTCCTGGTCCAGACTGGAGCTCCAGTCCTGCTGTTCAGGGGGAACCTCTTGTTTCATCACCAACTGCTGCTGGACGTCTGTGGAGAATAATAAAATACATTTATACATCTTAAGAATCTCATCCGAGGGGGATAGACGTGGCTAAGGGAGGCTCCCGTGCTTTGTCACTTTTCATTCCTAAACTCTCATAGTTAACTTTGCCTGTACGGCTTCATCTTCATGTCTGAGAGACAATGAGCCATAATCTGCGGACAAAGACAACGACTGCGGCTCCAGCTACAACCAAAGTCCTGATGGCCAACTCTGCTAACGCTACAGGTGGCCCGACGTCTCTCCCGGCGGACTTGGAGAAGTTGCGCACCATGCTACTTAGCGACCTCAAGAGTACGATCCAGGAGGCCTTGGCCCCACTGGCGGACTCGATCAACAAGCTACGTGAAACCACGGAGGATCACGGCCGGCGCGTTACCGGTATCGAAGAAGACTTGTCGGGCTACAGTGACAGAATTGTCGACCTCGAGGAAATGTGCACCTCGCTCAAAAACACAAACTCCATCCTTGCTGACACAGTGGACGATCTCGAAAACAGATCGAGGAGGTGCAATTTGAGAGTGACCAATTTGGCAGAGAAAATAGAAGGGACTAATCCGGTCAAATTCATGTCGGGCTTTTTTGCCGAGACTTTGGGAAGCGATTTATTCCCCACTCTGCCGACTCTGGACCGGGCACACCGGCTCGGCGCGCTGCGCTCCGGGTCCAACTCAAAGCCGAGAACTATGATGGTGACTTTTCACTACTTCCAGGATAAGGTTCGCGCACTGAGAGTGAGGCGGGACAAACTCAACTACCGCGGGGGACGAGTCGTCTTCTACCGGGACTACAGCGCCGCTGTCACCAAGAAGCGAACAGCATTTAACCCCGTGAAGGCCCTTCTCTACCAGAAAGGAGTGAAGTTTCGAATGATTTTTCCTGCTTTATTAAAGGTCGACCACAAGGGAGAGACACTCCTTCAACACTGCGGAGGAGGCGCAAACATTCTATGACCAGCATGTCGGTGAACTGTGAGTAACTTCACTCAAACTGACCTGACAGACTGAATGGTGGGACTCATGTGGGACTGTTGTTGACATATTGTTCCGCCTCATTCTGTAACACTGGTAAATTTCAGTTGTTGTTGACATATTGTTTCGCTTCATTCTGTAACACTGGTAAATTTCAGCTTTTGGATTTATGCTACTGTCAAAGTCACTATACCTTTCCGTTTTGTTATTTAGCATCACTGCTCAATATGCTTAATACTTACTTGTTGACGATAAAATGTAACCTGTTAATCCCTTTTGGTTGTTTGTTGCACGGGAGCCAGCCCTTGTGCAGGCTCGGGTAGTGAGGGATTAGACTCGATGCACTGGAAGTTTGAGATTAGTTTTTTCCTGCGGTTTTCTTCTTTTGAGGAAGTAGATCTAGGACCGTTTTATTTTGGGGTTTCTTTTTGGGGAGGGAGTATGGGTCTGGCCCACAATTTACACTGTAATGCAAAAAAACAATGAATACAGTTATCACAAGGACAGAACTGAGGGACAGAACCAGATGTGATTCTCTTTTTCATTTTTCCAAACATTATCTTTACAATCTTTTCTCTAACTCACCTTAATGTCCCCGTTAATGGCTAACTTTAGCAAACCTTCTGATACGCTGAGGTTTGGAGATAACTCTGTCAGATTTATCTCATGGAATGTAAAAGGTGTAAATGTACCGGTAAAACGTGCCAGGGTGCTTACACACCTAAAAAACCTAATAGCTGATGTAGTTTTCCTCCAGGAAACGCATTTTAAAAAATCTGACCAGATCAGACTACGTAAAGCTTGGTTTAGCCATGAGTTCCACTCAGATTTTGATACCAGGGCACGTGGGGTTGCAATATTAGTCAGTAAAAAAATACAATTCACTCCAACAAATGTTGTCTCGGACTCTTGCGACCGATACGTGATAGTGACAGGTTCTCTATTCAATATACCTGTTCTGTTGGTTAATGTATACGCTCCCAATTGGGACGATGTCAACTTTGCTAACAGACTTTTGGCCTCCCTTCCAAGCCTAAATACACATCAACTGGTGCTTGGAGGGGATCTAAATTGTGTAATGGACCCTAGCCTGGACCGCTCATCCTCTAAAAGAGTTTCCCCCTCCAAAATGTCCAAATCCTTTTCAATGTTTATGAATGATAATGGTTGCGTAGATCCTTGGAGGTTTTCAAACCCAAGCTCGAAGGTTTTTTCTTTCTTTTCACATGTTCACTCCTCCTCACGAATTGATTTTTTTTTTTTGGACAGAGCTCTCATTCCTTACGTTAAGTCTGTGGAATACTTACCTATTATTATTTCGGACCATATATATATAATAATTTTTAAAAAGGAATCTCATATTGAACTCTAATATTCAATAGGTGTATTAATGAATGAGGTCAGGGTTTTGAGGGAGAACATGAAAAAATAAACTCGGAAGTGAAATCATCTGAAGGTACAATATGTACCTCTGAGGTGTCGTACAGTAAAACGTACATGTACCTCTGAGGTGTAGTGTTGGCGTCTATCAAAATTGGAGGTGTGGTAAAGTACGACCTTCTCTCGTTCTCTCCTTTCCAACGGGAGAATTTATTCTCTGATCACGCGTCAAATACAAGTTCGATGCGATAGCAATCACAGCGGAGTCCTCTCCGGTCGGCACCAGTTGAAAACCCAAAACAACTCGGCCTCCCTTTCCAGGTACGGGCCTCCATGCCCCCACATGTGAAGTCATCCTGACCAAGGATCTGCTGCACCCCCCCACACCCCTTTCTCACAGGAGGGGGCCCTCGTCCCCCTCTCTCATTGTAACAACGTGATAACAAGTGTGTGTTGCGTTTGTGTGAGGCGAGTACCTAGCTTTGAGAGTCAAAATATTTATTATCAGACACATATTCCACCTGCTATGTGATGTTATTCTGAATTTGCAGGAGCTTGAACACAATCGTCCCTTCAATAATTCAGTTTGATATCAATCCCCCTTTTTACATAATTCATGATGTAACTAAACACTAATATAAATCTAGCAGAATGGGCTCTATCAATACATAACTGTTACATCACATCACACGTCATTTAGCAGACGCTTTTATCCAGAGAGACTGACAATAAGTGAATTCAACCACGAGTACAAACTCAGAACTAATAGAATCAAGAAAGTAACATTTCTTCAAGAAGCCAAACTACAAAAATGACACCATAATGAGTAACACCATGAGTAATACCATAAGTAATACCATGATAAATAATACCATGAGTAATCTTTCTACCATTGGAATGCATTCGTCATATTTAAGTTTAATTTACATACATAATTTGTATGTTTTGAAATTCTGATTGTGACGTCATTATTAAATAACCCAGAATATGATGATGGGTTCTCTTGAACACTGAAAGTGATTCATAGGATCAATGTTTTGGGGGAAATTGAGGCGCCATAACTCCTCAAAGCCGACACTCAGGAAGGACCACGTGGTGAACGGAAATGAAGATAAATGAAGTCGGGAGTGTTTCGTCTCTCCTGCTCTTGCTTGTTGTTGAGAGAATTAACAGACCTTGAAGAGACTAATCTTTTCATCATTAAAGAAAGTTGTTTGTGGTCCTTCAGAATCATGAATCAGACCAAAGGACCAGCATTGCAGCACTCAACGCTGGTTCCTTTTCCCCCTGAAGAGCTCCTCCAGTTTAACCCTTCCATCACAGCTTCTGGAGCCAAATCAAAGAACGAGAAGAGAGGCTGCAGAACACAGATCAATACGTCAGTTTGATCACTTTACATTACATGTCATGTAGCAGACGCTTTTATCCAAAGCGACTTACAATAAGTGCATTCAACCTAGAGTACAAACTAAGAACAACAAGAATACAGAAAGTAACATTTCCTCAACATAGTCGAACTACAAAAGTACCACAATAAGAGCTATTTAAGTGCCACTGAAGTGCAAATCTGTGTTTTAATCCAGATAGTCGGAAAAGGTGTGTTTTCAGTCTCCGGCGGAGACTTTCTGCTGTCCTGATGTCAGTGGGGAGCTCGTTCCACCACTGAGGAGCCAGGACAGCAAACAGTCTGGATGTAGAGTGATTAGCTCGAGGTGCAGGAGTCACAAGTCGATTGGCTGTTGCCGAGCGGAGCGAACGTGCCGGGGTGTACGGTGTGACCATATCCCGGATGTAGACGGGGCCCGATCCGTTCAGAGCACGGTACGCCAGAACCAGTGTTTTGAAGCGGATGCTGCTCCACCGGTAACCATGAAGAGAGCGGAGGAGCGGAGTGGTGTGGGTGAATTTCGGGAGGCTGAAGACCAGTCGAGCTGCTGCATTCTGGATGAGCTGCAGGGGTCGGATGGCCTTAGCAGGTAGACCAGCCAGGAGGGAGTTGCAGTAGTCGAGGCGTGAAATGACCAGAGCCTGGATCAGAACCTGCGCCGCCTTCTGAGTAAGAAGAGGCCGTATTCTCCTGATGTTGTGCAGCATGTACCTACAGGAACGCGTTGTCGCAGTGATGTTGGCCGTCAGGGAGAGTTGACTGTCGAGTGTCACCCCGAAGTTCCTGGCAGTCAGGGTAGGGGCCAACACAGAGCTGTTGAAGGTGATAGTCAGGTCATGGGTGGGGGAGCCTTTCCCTGGAAGGAATAGTAGCTCGGTCTTGTCAGGGTTGATTTTTAGGTGGTGAGCAGACATCCACTAAGAGATGTCGGTCAGACAGGCAGAGATTCGCGCCGCCACCTGTGTTTCGGACGGTGGAAACGAGAAGATCAGTTGGGTGTCATTGGCATAGCTATGGTTGGAGAAGCCATGCGAACGAATGACAGAGCCGAGAGAATTTGTGTACAGAGAGAAGAGGAGGGGACCCAGGACGGAGCCTTGAGGAACTTTAGTAGTGAGAGGACAAGGATCAGACACAGATCCTCTCCAAGTTACCCGGTAAGTGCGGTCGTTAAGGTAGGAAGAGAAAAGAGCGAGTGCAGTGCCTGAGATCCCCAGGTCCTGAAGAGAAGAGATAAGGATCTGGTGGTTCACGGTGTCAAATGCTGCAGAAAGGTCCAGAAGGATAAGGACAGAGGAGAGAGGCTGCTCTAGCAGAGTGAAGGATAAGGACAGAGGAGAGAGAGGATGCTCTAGCAGAGTGAAGGATAAGGACAGAGGAGAGAGGATGCTCTAGCAGTGTGAAGGATAAGGACAGAGGAGAGAGGCTGCTCTAGCAGAGTGAAGGATAAGGACAGAGGAGAGAGGATGCTCTAGCAGAGTGAAGGATAAGGACAGAGGAGAGAGGATGCTCTAGCAGTGTGAAGGATAAGGACAGAGGAGAGAGAGGCTGCTCTAGCAGTGTGAAGGATAAGGACAGAGGAGAGAGGATGCTCTAGCAGTGTGAAGGATAAGGACAGAGGAGAGAGGATGCTCTAGCAGAGTGAAGGATAAGGACAGAGGAGAGAGGCTGCTCTAGCAGTGTGAAGCTGCTCAGAGACAGCAAGGAGGGCAGTCTCTGTCGAGTGGCCGGCCTTGACTCCAGACTGGTGAGGGTCAAGAAGGTTGTTACTGTGGAGATAGGAGGACACTTGGCTCAAGATAGCTCGCTCCAGAGTTTTGGAGAGAAAAGGAAGAAGAGAGACCGGTCTGTAGTTGCTGACTTCAGACGGGTCGAGGTGGTTTCTTCAGGAGAGGGTTGACTCTTGCCTCCTTCAGAGGGAAACAGCCAGTTGAGAGGGAGCTGTTAATAAGATGGGTGAGGAAGGTCAGAAGGTCAGGGGAAATAGCCTGGAGAATGGGAGACGGGACGGGGTCAAGGGCGCAGGTGGTCGGTCGAGCGGAGGTCACCAAGCTAAGAACTTGATTGGGAGACAGGGGGGTGAAAGAGGAAAGAGAGGGGGATGAAGAAGTTAGTGTTGGTGAGGTGATAGAAGATGGTTTAGTAAAGGAGGAGCGTATGTCGTCTATCTTTTTTGTAAAGTAGTCGACAAAGTGGCTCGGCAAAAGGGTGGAAGGAGGAGGGGGACAGGGGGGGATCAAGGAGGTTGGAAAAGATAGAGAAGAGTTTTTTGGGGTTAGAGAAGGAAGACTGCATTTTGGTCAGATAGAACGAGCTTTTGGCTGCAGATATAGAGGAAGAGAAAGAAGAGAGAAGAGATTGATAGAAGAGCAGGTCATCCGCTTGATTCGATTTGCGCCATTCCCTTTATGGGAGTTTGATCACTTTACAGCAGTTATTTCACTTTACGGCAGTTACTTCGTTTTACGGCAGTTTGACCACTTTACGGGAGTTTGACTACTTTACGGCAGTTTGACCACTTTACGGCAGCTACTTCGTTTTACGGGAGTTTGATCAGTTTACAGGAGTTTTATAACTTTACAGCAGTTGGAACACTTTACGGCAGTTTGATCACTTTACGGCAGTTATTTCGCTTCACAGCAGTTTGATCACTTTACGGCAGTTATTTCGCTTCACAGCAGTTTGATCGTTTTACGGCAGTTTGATCACTTTACGGGAGTTTGATCACTTTACGGCAGTTTGATCACTTTACAGCAGTTTGATCACTTTACGGCAGTTTGATCACTTTACGGCAGATTGGTCACTTTACGGCAGATTGATCACTTTATGGCAGTTAGAACACTTTACGGCAGTTGGAACACTTTACGGCCGGTTTGCTCCTCCAGAAGTTGTTCTGGCCGTTTTGAAGACCGTCCCAAGAGATCTCCAGGTGCAGATCCCGTCACCAGTTTGACTCGAGCACCGTGAGGTGTTTAAAGTTCCTCCCTGATGAATGAGATCAGAGGAGAGCTGGAAACCAAACAGATTCACCTAAAGCACATGTGTCAAAGTCAAGGCCCGCGGGCCAGATCCGGCCCGTGAATTAGTTCTCTCTGGCCCGCGGGATGATATCTAATTACTATTAAACCCGGCCCAGTATTATGTGTCCGCAGCACCATAATACTACAAGTCCCAAGATGCACTGCGAGTGCATTGGGCGTACCGAGTGCCCATGAGCGCGATCCCGCGTCTTCTCTTCACGAGCAGCAGCAGCAGAGTCACAGTGGAGGCCTGAACATCGCCTTCAATTGTCATCTCCCTCTCCCCCAAAATGGCAAAAAGAAAGGTAGATGCTGAAAACAGGGGGTTTCAAGACAGGTGGGAGGCAGAATACATGTTCACCGAAGTAAAAGGAAAGCCTGTGTGTCTTGTGTGTGGAGACAGCGTGTCTGTTATGAAAGAATATAACTTAAGAAGGCACTATGAAACATCAACGAAACACACAGACGCACAGAAAGACAAATACAAGAATATGAACACAGAACAAAGGCTACAGAAGGTAGCAGAGTTAAAAAGAAATCTTAAGTCCCAGCAAGCTATGTTCCCAAAGCCAAATCACAAAGCGAGGCTGCAGTCAAGGCCAGTTTTATTGTGGCTGAAGAGGTCGCAAAATCAGCCCGCCATTTACCGAGGAGACTTTGTAAAGAACTGTATGCTCAAAGTTTGTGACGTTGTGTGCCAGAACAAAGGCAGCTATTTTCAAATGTGAGTCTGAGCAGAAACACAGTTGCTGACCGTGTAAACCAGCTTTCCACTAATCTTAAACAACAGCTTGTGGGAAAAGGAAAAGATTTCATCGCATACTCCCTTGCTGTGGATGAGAGCACCGACATATCGGACATTGCTCAGCTGTCAATTTTCATCCGTGGAGTGGACTCAAGCCTGTGCGTGACAGAAGAGTTTTGGGATTATGTCCGATGCATGGCACAACTACAGGAAAGGATCTGTATGAACAGGTATCCGGGTGTGTAAATGACATGGAGCTGCCTTGGGACAAACTTGTGGCACTAACAACAGACGGAGCGCCCACAATGCGGTCATAAAAGTGGCTTGGTGGCAAGGATTCGGGAGAGAAAAAGGAGAAAGACGGCACGGGTGAGCTGATATCTTATCACTGCATCATACACCAGGAGTCGTTGTGTCGCAAAGCTTTGGAAATGGAACATGTTATGAGCACCATAACACGAGCAGTTAACTTCATTAGAGCAAAAGGTTTAAATCACCGCCAGTTCAAGACGTTTCTGGAGGAGTTAAATTCAGACTATGGTGACCTGCCCTATCACACAGAGGTGCGGTGGCTAAGCAAGGAAAGGTGTTGAAAGGTGCTTGAGCTGCGTGAGGATATCTGTCTGTTCATGGAAAGCAAAAGGGAAAGACACTACAGAGCTCCGTGATAAAAGTTCCTGTGTGAAGTCGCATTTCTGTGTGACATCGCTGGCCATCTGAATGAACTGAACCTGCTGCTGCAGGGGGGGCCATGTCATCTCTGACATGTATTCTACTGTGAGGGCGTTTAAAACCAAGCTGAGCCTGTGGGAAACGCAGATGCGAAAATAACTTTGACCATTTTTCGTGTTGCAAGACCATGCGAGCTGGTCTCTAAACAGCCTACTGAGCTCATGAGCCTACTGTCGTGTTCCCGAGTACAGAGTTTGCCGACAAACTCGGCATACTTGCTGCCGACTTCAGGCGGAGATTTTCCGACGTTGAAGCCCAAAAAAGCAGGTTTCAACTACTCAGCAATCCATTTGCAGTTGACGTGGAAAGTGCACCAGCAAATCTCCAAATGGAGCTGATTGAGCTCCAGTGTAATGACACACTGAAGGCAAAATATGAGTCCGTGGGCGCTGCTGAGTTTGCCCGTTTCATCCCCGACACA
Organism: Pseudoliparis swirei; assembly: GCF_029220125.1. Lineage (NCBI taxonomy): Eukaryota > Metazoa > Chordata > Actinopteri > Perciformes > Liparidae > Pseudoliparis > Pseudoliparis swirei. Next base: position 14,576,674 of record NC_079409.1, read on the forward strand.
ATGCCTGAGCTGCGCACCCAAGTTGCTCGCATGCTGTCTATGTTTGGCAGCACATACCTGTGTGAACAACTGTTTTCGTTGATGAAACTAAACAAAACATCACATAGAGTCGTCTTACTGATGAACACCTGAAGTCAATCCTGAGGATTCCTCAGCTCAGAGCCTGACCCCAAACATTAATGAACTTGTACTCAAGATGAGACACCAAGTATCGGGCTCAGCCTCAGACAAGTGAGCAGAAAGGACTTGGACTTGATATTTCTTTGAACGGAATTATTTATTTTTCTCCAGTTGAATGGACCCAGGAAATGTTGCCGAAGAAATTAATGCAACTGTTTTGCACTTTTGCAAGTTTGCACTAACATTTCTAATTTTATTATAAAAGACAGTCATTGGTGAGGATCAGAACACTGCTTTTTTATTTTTATGCATGCTGTTTCATTTTTGCATTTATCTTGCCATTGAGCTTTGAAGGAAAATTACATTTTGCTGTTTACCTGTTAAAAAAAAGAAAAAAAAACCGTTTTCAATTTATTACTGAAAGAGCCTTGAGAAAATATTGCAACTGATTTTATTTATGTTTTACTTAATTTAATGATTAATGTTAAGTGCAATATAGGCTGTGTTATTGGTATTGGTTCAATATGTGCAATAATTGCGAGTTTTAATAAACATTGAACCAGCCATGAGGCATGAGAATCCTCACCTTTCAATTAAATTTGAAAATAGGTGACGTGAATCGTGTAGATCCAGAGTTTTTGTTTTGGGGGGGGTCAATTGGCGGCGCGTTTATGAGATTGGAGTGGGACACGGAGAAAATGTGGAGTGGTGCTTTTACAATAGAACATCTTTGATGGGCACCTGTCGTCTCGGCCAATCAGCGTCAAGATGTCTTCAGCGTTTGGTGGTTTAGGTTAACTTGAATGTTAGCCCGCTATCTGCTGCTGTCACGCTGCGGTGGAGCGATGCTAACAAAGTACCCGTACGTTAAGAGCGATGTGATTTAGCATATTTTTAGTATCGATACTTCATTAAAGAGCGATCAGGCGCGCGAGTGCCGTTAAGTGGCGGAATTTTCGCTTTAAAATAAAAATTAAAAAGATGCCAGAAGTGAAATGTTTAAGTTCAGTCTGTAAAGTTCTGTTACTGTAACTCCAGCTGCTCATCCTGATGAACTCTGTATCATCTGGTCAGATACAGACTAACAGTCTCATAGTGATAATCAATGCTATGATGGCTCCATGTAGTTTCATTAATATCTTGTAGGCTAATACTAATAATACTGCCATTTGTTAAGTGTTGAAAAAGTTGGTAAAAGTGAACCATACAGATATTTTATTTATTACTATTATAGATAAATATACCAGGATCGTATTTATGGTACTGTTTTATGGTATTGTATCAGTATCATGATATTTATAGCGGGTATAATGGCATATTAGAAACAATATGTCAAACTCATGGCCGGGGAATGAATGGCCCGCGCACAATGACATTCTTGTGTCCTTAAGATTCACTTGTTGGTTCATAATTGACTGTAAAAGGAATATTACTAAATTGTTGTTGTGCATACTGTGATATTCTGAACACTCAGGTTCAAACTGCAACATCTTTTCATTAAATACATTTGAGAAGTTAAAAATATCCCTCGATTTAGGTCTCAGCTTGTCATTCAGAGGTGATAGTGCGTCCCAAAGCCAGACCAGTGGAGAACCACTGCCCAAACCAGTGGAGAACTACTGCCCCAGACCAGTGGAGAACCACTGCCCAAACCAGTGGAGAACCACCTGTCTCAACTGTGAAAAAGATTTTAACAAAGTTAATGTAATAATGTTTGTTTGATCTTTGATAAAGTAATGTGGGTTAAAATAAATATAATTAAATTAAATAGATGTATTGTATAATATTAAATACATTTGCATATATAGTTATACATTTATATAAGTACACCTAAATAAACAAACAAATGCAAAGACAGTTATTTAACAATATGTTCTGGAGTAGTTAGAATTATACCGTGTTAGTGACAACCGGCCCTTTGAGGGCAGCCATGAGGCGGATGTGGCCCTCGGTGAAAATGAGTTTGACACCCCTGACCTAAAGTCTCACTCACTGCAGCTGACGAGCTGGAAACGGACCAAATGTGACTTGAAGCCGTGAAACGAGCACGAAGACCGGGAACAATCGTGAAGCGGCACCAACCTGATGTGTGTAGCTCATGTTCTCCGAAACGAGAAACGATGTCCTCATACGCTGCTGTCAACGTGTCCAACAGCCCAAACGCCTCGTCGACGACCTCGTCCACGTGCTGCTTCACCAACGACCTCAGCATTTCTCCTGGAGACAACTGTGTGTAACTTATTTAACAGTCTCAGAAATGAATAAGAAGCTAGAAAAATTTCTTATATCAAAAACAGAGTGGAAATATTAACAGTATAAGCAATAAATACCAACCTGCTCGCTGTAACTTCTGGGTTGAAAATGGCGTCCAGTGGTTTCCGTTGGCGCTCGCGCTCCTCTATTAAACGACAACGTTCCTCCTCGGACTTCGACGTTTCACATGTTCACGGTCCGTCTTCTTCCAGCTCGCGCTGCTGTCAGCGATAAGCCCCGTTGCATGCTGGGAAACCAACGGCTGGCCGTGGCCACATCAGAGAGCTGATTGGCTCTTAGATTTGACAACAAGCACCACGTGTTGTCGAACATTCTTATTTACTGTTTGGCTGTAATACTGACGCTGGATAGTTGGCTGTTGGTCTCATGTCGTGCAACGAAGTGGCCCATTAGCCAATCAGAACGCTTGTACCTTTGTTGCCATATAATAATTCATCTTTATTCATAAAGAAAATGTAAGCTAGTGAAACGGAGTTCAAATTGCACTTTATTATTTCTTGTTTTTAATATATTGTGTTGCGTTTTGTTTGTTTTTCAACAGTCCCGTTGAGTGTGTGTGAATTTTATTTGAATTAGTTTTTATATAGTAGCATTATTTAAAAAATATGTTTCCTGCTGAGGCTGAGTTTCGCCTCTTCTGTTCCTCTCGAGCTTCCGTAGCCCCGTCTTTCCCTCGTCTTTCACTGTTTTGTTATGTTTTTTGCAAGTGTCGCCGTTTGTGTTGCGATCGCGGTGTCTGCCTGTTGTGTGTTTTTGAGATCGTCAAGAGATGATTCAAATATATCTTTTGGCGATCTTAGAAACACGCAACAGGTATCTTTTGTTTCATTGCTTCTTTGGCGCCATTGGGTTTTGACACTTCCGGCCGTCCTGTCGTATGTTTTGCCCGTATAGTATAACTAGTGGTAATTGATATAAATTCTGTTTTGTTATGTTTTGGAGCTGATGTATGGATGTCGTCAGCAGCTATGTGTTTTTCCTTTGTGTTAACTTTAGAATTTCCGCTGAGTCACTAACTCACGCAGTTATTTATTTTGTCCACTGGGGGCGCTGTTTTGCCCTTTTTGCCAATCTATATATAACGTAGTCCTGTTAGAGATAAGACTTTTGTATTTATGAGGGAGCTGATGTATGGATGTGGTCAGCAGGAATAAAACCTGGAAAATAAACCTGCGGACTCGACTTCTTCCTTGGCCAGTACAAGTCCGTTACCCTAGCTGTGTAATCCTGCCCAGAGGAAACGCAGCTCGAGGACAGCTTCACTCGTGGATTGCTGCTTATGCTTCAACTCTGTCACAAAACATTTTTGGCAATGGGTGCACTTTTTTTAGTTGGAGCAGCTCTGACTTGACGCCCCTTGTGGTGATCCAGGTGCACCACACGTGTTTCCTTAATTTAAAAGAAGTACATAAAAAAATCTCTCACGTGCATTGTTTTCCTTCTCTCCATTGTTCTCCTTGAAGCCCCGGCTGCAGGTCTTTTCTCTTCAGTAAACAGCTATAGTTTTGAGGAGCTTGATACCTGAAGGCTCTGGTTCCCATCCTACTTTTTAAGACTAGGAACCACGAGTAGCCTCGCATTTAGTCATTACTTTACTTTCTTACTTACAGTGTTACATATCTCCCTGTGTGTGTTTAAGAAAAGATTAATAATAAATGAATAGTTAACACAGGTCATTTGGATCATGGAGGTCTGGATCGTGGTCCATGCCTAATACCAACTAGTCATACACTCTGTCAGATTCATTGATTGTGTTGTTACTGTGTTTTGATTGTGTGTCATGATTCCTTCTGGTCACATGACATCTATTGTTCTCTCCATCCTGGAGAGGGATCCTCTGTTGCTCTCCTGAAGGTTTCTTCCCTTTTTTTGGGGAGTTTTTCCTGATCCGATGTGAGGTCAAAGGTCAGGGATGTCTGTGTACAGATTGTAAAGCACTGAGGGAACATTTTAATTTCTGAAAATGGGCTAAACGAATAAACTGAATTGAGTTATAGAACTCAGACATGGCCTCAAAGACTGAACTACCAAAGATACGTGTAAATTAATTAAAACTCATACAGCTCCTCATCTGTTCCTGGTCCGATAATAATCTGAGTGCCGTGCAGCATTTACAGATTGAAGATGATAGATGTAATCCTGTTATAATCTGTATTTCTCAGAGTGAGCACTTTCTTTCCAGACAAATTATTGCGGATAACTTTGAGCAAGAACATTTTGGAACAAAAAAGCACAAAAATCGTGTAGATTTTTATTTTTATTAAAGCCACCCTCCATTTCTAAATGGGTTTTGCTTTGGGTTCAATCCCTTGGATTGTTTGAGCTTCATGTGCATGATGTGAAAACCACAAACCACCGAGGAAACACTTCAGGGAGCTCAGAGACATCTTGTGATCCGGATGACATCACTTTGTTTTGTAGTCTTTGAAGAAAAACAAACATTTGCATGTTTAAACATTCTGGCTTTTTTATTTCATGGATAAACATTTGAGACACAAATTACCATTTAAAGCAGATTATTTTATTATTATTTTTAGACCATCACAAAACTTCAGCTTCAGCTGTGGCAAAAATACTGTGTTTATAATAATGTGTTTATTATCATAAACAATAAAAGCATTAAGCCAGGTACATCAGAATATTATAGTTAAATCATGAAGGAGTAATACTTTTACAATACCACCTCTTACGGAGGTCTCCACCGTCATGTCTCCCCGCGGTCTCTGGTGTGAACCGCTCAGCACTGTGCGTCTCAAAACAACCCGGGATTTACCACAGAGAGGCACTTCTGATTGGCCAGTTCAGGGTCAGCTGACCCGAGCCATAGCCGGAAGTTGTGGAAGCAGCGATATCGACGTTGCAAGTATTTTGTCTTTAAACAGTTTCACATTGTCAATAATAAACAGCAAAAATGAACAGAAATAAAAGCCAAAAGAATTAAATAAAGAAACGTAAAGAAATAATCTAAACAAAATACATACACTATATATATATATATATATATATATATATATATAAAGGAATTTGTTTTTAAATAAATCTCTATTTATATTTAAATATATATATATAGAAATATATATTTATATATAAAAATATAGATTTACGTATATACATATAAATATATATCATATAGGTTTAAGACTTGCAGCAACACAAGCAAGAACACTTCTTCAACCTTATCATGAACATCAACTCTGCTAACAACATCAACAACAACAATGTCTCATTTATTTCTGATGACCTCAACAATGCAATTGTGATTTCTTTATAAATCACGGAGAAGAGGGAATCTTTTATAGAAAACTGAACGCTAATTTGTTTTTCCAGTATGAACAGCTGAGTGTCGTTTTAGACTGCATGCATGTCTGAATGTTTTACCACAAACTGAACAACTGAATAGTTTCTCTCCTGTATGAACAGTTGAGTGTTGTTTCAGATTGCCTGCTTGGCTGAATGTTTTACCACAAACTGAACAACTGAATAGTTTCTCTCCTGTATGAACAGTTGAGTGTTGTTTCAGATTGCCTGCTTGGCTGAATGTTTTACCACAAACTGAACAACTGGTCACTCCTGTTTTGGCTCCAGAGTGTCTCTTCGGATGTCTCTTTTGGCCAAAGCTTCCAGCATATTGAGAAGAGCTAATTGATGCGTTTCCAGTACCACAGTCCATGTCATCTACAGGGACTTCATTGTTTTCCAAAGGGTTTAAACGTGGCTGAGGTTCCTGAGTCTCCTTCCAATCGTCACTGTTATCAGTCTCACATTCAGAGGATTGTGACGTCTCATCAGCAGTTGGTTGTAAAGGACTATCTGCATTTGATCTGGATCTGACTTCCTCTCCGTCTGCTTCTGTTTTCAAATGTTCTGCCTCTCTTTTGTCAGTTTTTATGGACTTTGAGAGCTGAGCTTCCTCATCATCATATTGACTCTTTACAGGGGTGAATGAGAACTTGATTCCAGCCTCCTCCAGCTTTTGAAGCTGCTCTCCCTCCTGACTGATCCTGAGTTCATCCTGTTCCTCTTTAATGTTTGGAGGCTCTGGGTCCTCCTGCTCCTCTTTAATGTGTGGAGGCTCTGGGTCCTCCTGCTCCTCTTTAATATTTGGGGGCTCTGGGTTCTCCTGGTCCTCTTTAATGTGTGGAGGCTCTGGGTTCTCCTGGTCCTCCTGCTCCTCTTTAATGTGTGGAGGCTCTGGGTTCTCCTGGTCCTCCTGCTCCTCTTTAATGTGTGGAGGCTCTGGGTCTTCCTGGTCCAGACTGCTGTTCAGGGGGAACCTCTTGTTTCATCACCAACTACTGCTGGACGTCTGTGGAGAATAATAAAATACATTTATACATCTTAAGAATCTCATATTGAACTCTAATATTCAATAGGTTTATTGATGAATGAGGTCAGGGTTTTGAGGGAGAACATGAAAAAATAATCTCGGAAGTGAAATCATCTGAAGGTACAATATGTACCTCTGAGGTGTCGTACAGTAAAACGTACATGTACCTCTGAGGTGTAGTGTTAGCGTCTATCAAAATTGGAGGTGTGGTAAAGTACGACCTTCTCTCGTTCTCTCCTTTCCAACGGGAGAATTTATTCTCTGATCACGCGTCAAATACAAGTTCGATGCGATAGCAATCACAGCGGAGTCCTCTCCGGTCGGCACTAGTTGAAAACCCAAAACAACTCGGCCTCCCTTTCCACGTACGGGCCTCCATGCCCCCACATGTGAAGTCATCCTGACCAAGGATCTGCTGCACCCCCCCACACCCCTTTCTCACAGGAGGGGGCCCTCGTCCCCCTCTCTCATTGTAACAACGTGATAACAAGTGTGTGTTGCGTTTGTGTGAGGCGAGTACCTAGCTTTGAGAGTCATAATATTTATTATCAGACACATATTCCACCTGCTATGTGATGTTATTCTGAATTTGCAGGAGCTTGAACACAATCGTCCCTTCAATAATTCAGTTTTATATTATCAATCCCCCTTTTACATAATTCATTATGTAACTAAACACTAATATAAATCTAGCGGAATGGGCTCTATCAATACAAAACTGTTACATCACATCACACGTCATTTAGCAGACGCTTTTATCCAGAGAGACTGACAATAAGTGAATTCAACCACGAGTACAAACTCAGAACTAAGAGACATGTAAGTAACATGTCTTTAAGCCAAACTACAAAAATACCACAAGTAACACCATGATGAGTAATACCATGAGTAATACTATGAGTAATACCATGAGTAATTTTCTATCATTGGAATGCATTTGTCATATTTAAGTTTAATTTACATACATAATTTGTATGTTTTGAAATTCTGATTGTGACATCATTATTAAATAACCCAGAATATGATGATGGGTTCTCTTGAACACTGAAAGTGATTCAAAGGATCAATGTTTTGGGGGAAATGGAGGCGCCATAACTCCTCAAAGCCGACACTCAGGAAGGACCAGCCTCACGAGGCTGCAGAACACAGATCAATACGTCAGTTTGATCACTTTACGGCAGTTATTTCACTTTACGGCAGTTTGATCACTTTACGTCAGTTTGATCACTTTACGGCAGTTATTTCACTTTACGTCAGTTTGATCACTTTATGGCAGTTATTTTACTTTACGTCAGCTTCATCACTTTACGGCAGTTATTTCACTTTACGGCATGTATTTAACTTTACGGCAGTTTGATCACTTTACGGCAGTTTGATCACTTAATGGCAGTTTGATCACTTTACGGCAGTTATTTCACTCGTCGTACGTGATTTTTACGGCAGATTGCTCACTTTACGGCAGTTAGAACACTTTACGGCCGGTTTGCTCCTCCAGAAGTTGTTCTGGCCGTTTTGAAGACCGTCCCAAGAGATCTCCAGGTGCAGATCCCGTCACCAGTTTGACTCGAGCACCGTGAGGTGTTTAAAGTTCCTCCCTGATGAATGAGATCAGAGGAGAGCTGGAAACCAAACAGATCCACCAAAAGTCTCGCTCACTGCAGTTGACGAGCTGGAAACGGACCAAATGTGAGTATGTGTGTATATATATTACACCTGTTCTCCACCCGCTACACCTGTTCTACACACACTACACCTGTTCTAATAACGAGCCAAGTCTAAAAGTTAAAACTTTAAGGCTTGTGCATTTGATCGGCACACGCCGGTGCAGTAGGGGGCGGTGTCGGGCGGTAAACGTGATCTCAGGTGGGTTTGTCGTCAAAGAAGAAGACGAAGACGAAGAAGAAGAAGAAGAAGAAGAAGAAAGGGACTCGAAAGGGGCGTGGTTTCGTTGGAGGCAAAACACCCTGAAAGGGTTTATCGTTGTTAGCGGTTCAAACCAGGATCGCAATATAAACTCGAGTGCATTTCACTGAGAACAGGAGAGAATACCAAGGAGCGGTAAACACACAAGCACGCCGACGGACACTGGACGTTGACTTCTCGTGAGGAAGAGCGCCACGTAGATCTGCCCGCAGTAAACAGCTAGCCTCGTTAGTTAGTTAGCATATCTAACGTTAGCTCATGCTGCATCTTTTCTACTCGGAAGTTAAGTTTTAGGACGAAACTAACGAATCACAATCAGAACTTCTGCACTCGGCCTTTTTTTTCTAACCCCGATTTAAAGCGTTAATGTATTTTAGTTTGTGTTGGTCAGAGTTTAGTTCAGACTCAGCCACAGACGACGAGCTTCTTTCTGGTGTTTTACAGCTTTCCTCCATGTTCTTTCTCTCGCATTCATCCATCATGTTGACAACCGGTCTGCTCATGTAAATGCCTTGAAGCCCATGTTTTAAGAATAACATCTGACAGGCTCACGAGTAAAGTCAGTGATAGAAAACTGCAGGGGAGTCGCGAGCTGTGATTTATGGGTCCTCTTAAATAATGAATGTTACGATCAGTGCGCAAATTGTCTTTTTGTTAGTCGTGTTTGATAAACATTTTACACTTACCGAGTTTTTAAAATGTACTAACTGATCGTTCAATATTTCACATGCGCATTTATTTAAGCTGTGTGTGTGTCTGTGTGTGTGTCTCCAGTAAAGAGTGCACATTGCACAATCAACAAGTCGTCATGCTGGACTAGACATTTCCAGTTGGTTTGTTGTGTGTGCAACACGACTGCTGGTCACAACTGCTTTTGATGAGTGGCTTCTGTGTTTTGAGCAGCACCATGGATGGAGGTGAAGAGCCGAACACGGGCCCCACCAATGGGAATCCTCAGACAAGTGGGAACTCTCGTGCTCCCCAGATCGCCCACATGTCCCTCTATGAGAGACAGGCTGTACAGGTGTGCACACACGACTGCTTAGATGGAATAAAACAATTTATTGAGTTGGTAAACACATTTAAATATAAAGATTTGTGCATGAGACAACATGTATTTGTGTGTGTTTTAGGCTCTCCAAGCACTGCAAAGACAGCCAAATGCAGCTCAGTACTTCCAGCAGCTGATGCTGCAGCAGCAGATCAACAGTGCCCAACTCCACAACTTGGCCGCCGTGCAACAGGTAACTGAAATGATGACGGCCTGTCCAGGCAGTCAGGACACAAATATAATGGAAAGCATTAAAGCCCATCCCCTTCATGTCTCTCCTTATTCAGGCTGCTACGCTGGTAGCTAGTCGACAGTCCAATACGCCGAGTAACAGCATGTCCCAGGCAACCACCACTGTAAGTTTTGTTGTAAGTTGTTTATATTATGATTTGCACAGTTGGAATTTTGGATTGGTACAGTAAGTTTGATAGAAAATTCAGAATTTTCTTTTCCTCCCAGGTCAACCTAAGCACCACATCTGCAGGAGGCACCATGACCAATCCCCGTCCCCACGGTCCGGCCACAACAACAGCTCTCAACCAGTCAGTGCTGCTCGGAGGAAACTCTGCAGGACAGGGGCAGATGTACCTCAGGGTGAGTTAAAAAGTCTGATGTTTGTGTAATATTCACTAAACTAGTGCACTTTGGGCTTGTCTGAGTCACAGATTCTTATGATTGACCTTTAATTCCGCTCATTGGTGTTGAAGAGATTTATTTTTTTGTTGGCATTTTCTGTTACTCATAACAAGTCATGGATTCTATAACGTTTTCTCAAGAACTAAAGTAAACACTGTTAGCCTGAGCAGTAAGCACTGAGCACTTTTTCCACATCGTCACATGTAGTTAAGGAGTCATAAAGTGAAATAAGAGTTATTTACGAGGTTGGCCATCTGTCTTTTCTTTCTCCTCACATAGGTCAACCGCTCTCTTCGGGCTCCCCTAGCCTCTCAGCTCATCTTCATGCCTGGCGGTACAACAACAGCTACTGTAGCAGTTGCCCAGACACAGCCGCAGCAGCAACAACAGCAGCCACATGAAGTCCCTCCTGCCGGTGCTCAGTCTGACAATGATCAGGTTTGAGTGACATTAACGTTGCATTGTAATGTGAAGTGTGATCTTTTTGAAGTCATGCAGTTTTAAATATATATTTGTGCTTCTTTTCGCAAATTCATTTCTCGCAACCTCCTCTTTTCTATGTCTTATAGGTGCAGAATCTGGCCCTCCATTGTACCCCCAGAGCCGTTGCGGTCAAGTCTGAGATTCCGGAGAGGAAAGATGTCGCCGGCTTTCCTCTTGGTCACCAGCTGCAGACTTTCGCCCAGACAGCTCAGCAAGTGCAACCACAACAGCAGCAGCAGATGGCCAAACCCAACTTTACTCAGCAGTCCTCTGCCAACACCATGACTTTAAAGACTGGTACTCCTGCTGTTACAGTAGCACCTTCCTCCACCTCCTCTCAAGCACTCCCTCTCTCCCAACTCCTCCTGTCTTCCTCTGCTGCCCCTGTGATCCTGGTCCCCACCTCGAATGTCACAACCACCACCACCCAGGGCTACTCCATTGGCTCCGTGACCCCAAAAGCCAACGTGAACACACAGACTCTGGTGGTGCAGCCTCTACAACAGGCCAGCGCCACTACAGAAAAAGGACCTGTGCCGATCCAGCCCAAGACAGCTCAGGGACACCGCTTACCTGTGCAGCTGCCTCCTCGACACCCACCTCACATTCTCCCGGCGCCACCGAGCAACATCCAGCACAACAGTCCCCATATCCCTGTGCAGCTCGTGGGAGCCCGGCAGGGCTTAACAGGAAACCCTCAGGCTGTGGCTTTGGCACGGAGCGGCACGGCCCACGAAGGGACCGCTGGGGGGAATGTTAACACGGTCTCCAACAACAGTGCGATGGTAAGGTCGATCGATGACAGGACGTACTACACGACACTGATATGTATTGAGAACTACATTGTAACAGTTTAATCCCATATATCATTAGATTAAGGCCGCCATTGGCTCTCTGAAAAGAAAATCTGACTGCGATGCTCCAAATGAGATGGCGACAGATTCTTCAGAACCTACACCCATGAAAGATTCTGCACCTGCCTTATCCCCGGCCCCGACAAAGACCTCGGGTACGTCAATGTGTCGTCTCTCAAACCCAGCAGGGATTAGTAGCAGCAATAGTTCTGCTTGAAAGCTTATTATGGGGGCGGCTGTAGCTCAGTGGGGTAAGGGGGTCGTCCTGCAACCCCAAGGTTGTAGGTTCGATCCCCGCTCTCCCCATTAGTTGCAAGTCGGAAGTGTCCTTGAGCAAGGCACTGAACCGCCAGTTGCTTCCCGGGCGCATCACTGCAGCCCACTGCTCCTTAATAACTAAGGATGGGTTAAATGCAGAGAACTAATTTCCCCTTTGGGATTAATAAAAGTATATATCTATCTATCTATCTATCTATTACTTCCCCTGTTTCTTTGGATGCTAACTAGCTCCTCCTGTTGCAGCTGCATTCTCATCTCCTCCCACACTGTCGTTGCCTCTTCCCTTGTCGAGAGTTGGGCACGGGGACAAAGACAGAGCACCTGTTCCCCAGGCAGTGGTCAAACCTCAAGTGCTCACCCACCTCATCGAGGGCTTTGTCATCCAGGAGGGAGCTGAGCCTTTCCCCGTCAGTGTGCAGCACTACATGGATTTCAATCAAATCTGTTATTTAAACTATTTGCACTTTTCCACGTGAATCCGTTCCTCACTGTCTTGTGTTTGATGTGGCAGGTTGCTGGACTCCTCAAAGACAGAGATTTTGCCCTGGTTGGCCGCTCAGAGAACGGGCCTCCGTGTAAGTGGTTGAATATCTCTTATTCCTTAAAGATCACGTATGAATCGGTGTGCATTAGTAATTTCTATGCAACATAGTTTGATCCCTGCCTTTTCTTCTTCAGTGTTAAAATGTGAGTATTGTGGAAGCCTCGCTCCAGCCAGCCAGTTCAGAGGATCAAAGAGGTTTTGCTCAAATACCTGTGCAAAAAGGTATGCTTTACTTTTGCCTCCCATATGTGCATCTTTTTATATTTTGGTTTGTTTCGTGATGTCGTAGGCACGTCTAAAAACTCTACTGTGCTTTACATCGAGGATATGTAACCATATGTAATAAGGAACTAGCCTCATGACTATCGGGGATGCTACTGGACTCAACCAAGTGAGAAGTTCTCTGAATGTCCTCTGAGTTTTGACTGTTCTCTTGGACCCGCAGGTATAACGTGAGCTGCAGTCAACACTTCAAGACCAGCAGAGGGAGGAGTGGTGCAGGGCTGGCTCCACCTCCAGCAACCAATGAGAGCACTGCTCCGCGAAGAGGCCCGTCTCGCAGGAGTAGTTCTAATATCACTTGTCATAATGTCTCAAGCAGGCCTGTGACGGTGAGACCTCTCAAAGGATGAGAGTGCTGTTGCTCAGTTATGTCTAGGATTACAGTGCACGGCGGTTTAAAGATAAGACCTTCTACTATAGCTAATTGGCATTAGGAAGTAGTAGTCGGACTAACAGGGAATATCGTGGAATTTGTTGATAGTAAGACAGTATTTCTCAAAATGGCAGCCTCACGCTTTTGTGTCTCCATTCTTGTGGATGTAGTGTCACTCGGAGTCCAGTCGCTCGGAGGATGTATCCAGCGACGGGGACGAAGAGGACGATTCTCCCTCACTGTCCCCAAGCTCCTCCCACTCCTGCTCCAGAGCTGAGCTCGACGCTGCTCCGTCTGACAGCGTCGCTCCCGGGAGCCTCCCACTAGAGGGTGCTAGCTTCCTCTCAGCGACGCCTGGCCAGTGGAGCGTGGAGGAAGTCTGCAGGTTCATCTCTTCGCTTCAAGGTTGGTGTTCAGTGATTGGCCGACTCTACGCCACAGCTACGCCTCCTGCTTTATTCTTGTCCTAAATCTGTCTTTCTGTCGGCTGGCGCCCAGGCTGTGAAGAGTTGGCTGCCCAGTTTCTGTCACAGGAAATCGACGGACAGGCTCTGATGCTCCTGCGAGAGGACCATCTCATCTCCACGATGAACATCAAGCTGGGTCCCGCTCTCAAGATCTGCGCCTCCATCAACAGCCTGCGTGAGTGACTCGGCGAGTTCCTCCGGGAGCACCAGGATCACTTTCTCATTGACGCCTCCTCGCTGCCATCAACACGTGGACCTGCTCCTCTTTTAGTCCCAAGTTAAAAAGACTTCCATGAGGACAGTGAGGATGTTTTTTTTTAACAAAACAATTGTGCACCATCAGCCATGTGGAGACATGTTTTCTTTCTGGACAGTGAATGTACAAACACATGTTCTGTGTATCGTGTTTAGCGTGAGTGGTGAGCGTGGACATGTCAAGTGATGTTCGGCTTTCTTTCCGCCGCTGTGAACTCGTTCTTGTAACTAGGACCGTTCACCTGTTGGGTAAAAAGGAAACGTTGCCTTCTTGCTGCATTTCAAACGGTGCTTTAACTTTACTGACATATGGAGTGATGTCCACGTCATTTATATATTCAATCTTTTTTAGAAGTTGTTTTTTTACCGTAGATGTTCCATCTAGGCTCACATCAAGCAAAAGACACTAAAAGCGCCTGGACATTTATTTAGTTGATTTTACTAGTTCTCAAAAGTTTAGTTTTGTATCTTTTCCATTTTGTACTACAATCAAAATTATTTTTTCATGGATATGACATAGTTTTAGTTGCTTTAATCAACTTAACTACCTGAAAATAGGTATTCCTCGTGGTTCGCTCTCTCAAGGGCCGAGTGGAAGTGCTCTGTGTAATGTATGCAGTACTACCAATAAACTATACCTGTTACTGGACTTCTACTTGGATGCTACGAAGAAAAAGATTGTTTTTGAACATTTTTATTCACATTTAAATTTGTATTAACAGTTTGAGCTCATTCTTTTGCTTGCAGGTGTTCAAATGATCTGAGCTCATAGAAAAGACAGTGAGTGTAAAAATAACATAAATACTTTTATGTGCCCTTCATTTCCACAACTTCCAAATATAGAACCACACAAAATGTGGTAATACCATATATGCATGTGTTAATTTACATGTGCTCCTACGAGATCTCTAAACAGTCGTACGTTGACAGTATCGACTCAGGATGCAGCGACTGGACTTTCACGTTTACATTTCTAAAAGAACAAAATGACTGGTTGTGTTTCCTTCACCAACCGTAATGATTTTGGTATTTACACATATTTATGAGGTCTTACTTAAATAAGAATGAATGGTTCCCAGAAGATAACTTATTTCACATTCAGTTGTCCTTGTTTCTGAACCTGAAGAAGGAGAATATATGAAAATGAACGAGTTTAGTGCCCAAAGCTCTCTCACACACACAGTTTGGAACACTTGTATTGCACCTGACAGAGATCGCTTGAGCACTACGGTGCTACCGTTGGGGAGAAAAGTGCAATTATTCATTATTTATTTAGCTGACGGGCAGAAATCTGATCAGAAAACCGTGTAGCTGTTGCTATCCCCGTATCCGGCCTCCTGCAGGTACTTCTCGATGTTGACGGTCCCCGACACCTTGAGGACTTTGTCGGAGGCGTTCTTCTCTGCTGAGTTGACCTTGCGGCTCACCTCCTCCAGAGAGGGTCGATCTTGATCTTTCCACTGGCAGCAACCCTTGATGACAGAGTACCTGAGAGAGTCACAGCACATGAGTCAGAGAGCGAACCGCAGGACTCCAGGTGGTGTTGTAGGTTCATGCTGTGGCTACTCACAGCGCGTTGGAACAGTTTGAAGGTTTCCTCAGACTTTTCCCTCGTTGATGAAACTGCAGCAGCTCATTTACGGAGATTTCTGCAAACGGAGCTTCACCTGTTGTGGGTAGGAGGGCCGGGATGGCATCAAACTATAAGTACTTTTACATTGTCAGAGGAGCACTGTTCATTGGTGTGTTTTTTGGCACACAAAAAAACATTACGCATTCCAGAAATATTATTAAAATATTATATTTAAATAAGATTGTCCTGTTTATGGGTTTGCAATTGCTAAAAAAAAAGAGCTACGCTATTTAAGAGAAATTGTTTTCGTCTTATCCATCATTTATGACCCAAGAGTTCAAATCCAACTTACCCATTGTTGCCATTTCATAGAGTAAGATGCCCAATGACCAACTAGAGAGGAGCACACGGGACACATGATGTCACAATCTTCTATTCAATAACGCTCTTGATAATAAACTCTGCATTATACTAATGAACTCACATGTCGCTGCTCTGACTGGCGGGTTTCTTGACCAGCAGCTCTGGTGCCTGCCATTTCTTCATACCCGGATCCTCCATCTTTGTGGCCTCCTGGTTCTTCCTGGTGTAGACCCCATGGAGGCCCCACAGCTTGGCGGTGGACTCCTTGGTGACCAGTACGCTGCAGGCACGAATGTTCCCGTGGATGAGGTCTTTGTTGTGAAGGAACTCCTGATGACGCAATAAGACATTGAGCATCTCAGGATTAAACACACACACACACACACACACCTGCGCCGCTTATTTCAGTTCAGTCCTCACTGTTGACATTCAGTAAACATGTACTACCTGAAACCTCAGAAGCTTTTTTAGAGCATCTGTTTAAATAGTATTTGGGACGAATCCAGTGATTTAAAACATGGAGAGATATTATAAAAGTTAGTGGATTAAAAGAGGTTAATTTTAGGTAGCCTTTTGAAAATAGAAAAGAAAAGGTACACTTATTGATCCCTGTGGGGAAATTGTTCTTTGCATTTGGACCCATCCTGAGTTATTGAGGAGCAGGAGGCTGCAGTGAAGCAGCCGGGGAGCAACTGGGGGTTCAGTGTCTTGCTCAAGGACACTTCAACATGTAAGACCGACTGAGTAGGATTTATATGTTTAGCCATGCTAGAGGCTCTTGAGATGGCCATGTTGTCTCTTGGTCTGTCGGTGGGTTCATCCACCACTTCATCAATCATATTGGGTGGATTACCACTGTTTGGATGCATGGTTCCCACAGGATGAATCATGAGTGATCTCCTGATTCTCCATGTGGCGGTTCAAATTTGTAGTTTTGTGGAAAATGCTAAAATAAAAAACGATGACATTCCCATCAGTGAAAATATGTGTGTTAGCAAACTGACCAGTGCTGAGGCCACCTGCTTGGCCATGGTGAAGATTCGTCTCTCGGTCATCTCACATGGAGGATCCACATGCTCCTGAAATGAGAAAACAAAGTTTAAATGTGTGTTTCTTATTGTTTTCGCATTAAATGCATACCGTGTATGGTTTGATTGAAGTGAGGGAACACACGTGGCAGCAGGAACATCATACCTCTCGGCATCGCCACAGGAAGCTGAGCAAGTCTCTGTTCTCCAGCTCTTCCACCACTGTAACCAGAGGAGCTCGGAGTGAGACCACCCCGAGGAGCTCTGGCAGGAAGGGATGAGGCCCCAGCTGGGCCAGAAAGGACGCAAATTCTAGGAAGCTGTGTCTTTCTGAGGCATCAGCAGTGTCTGTAAAGGGCGAGAGGAAGAGAGGAAGAGAGGAACCTTCAGTTACAGGAACCATGTCCTGGAAATCGAATGAGACGATTAGGAGCGTCCGTTAAATGAATATTTAACCATCTCACCTTTTAGGACTCGCAGCACCACATTCCTGTTTTCCATCCGGGCCCTGTAGAGGGACACGGCGGTGTCGGAGCGCAGGGAGAAGGGGACAGGCAGAGGGGTGACCAGTTTGAAGGACTCAGGCAGCCTCTGACGGGGCAACTCCCTGGGCTGGAGGATGGCAGTGAAATTGGGCTTCAAGGGCTGCGGCGGGAGACTGGGCGGGAGACTGGGCAGGAGACTGGGCAGGAGACTGGGCGGGACGTTTAGTGGGACAGAGAGTGTGTCCACGCTCCTGGAGGAGGCTCTGGGAGGGTACATGCTCGGGGGGTTGAAGGTGGAGTAGGTACTGGACGTGCCCAGAGCGATGCTCTCATGCTCCAGGACATTGATACCTGGTGGAGCTGCGGGTGGAGAGTTAAGGGGAGACAAAGAGGGAGACAGGGAATCATCGTCAATCGACATGTGCAAAGATTTACATGAAAAGTAGGTTAATAGAACTTTTGATCTTTAGCATCTCTTTGCTTTATAAAAAATAAGAAATGCTGCTCTGCAGTTTGATGTTTACAGATGAAGGCACAATAACACCATCACTGATTTACATTGTGTTTGAAAACATTGATTCTAAGAATATGGAAAAGTGATCAGAAAAAAATATAACAATTAAAATGTGTATGCCCCAAAGGTACCACCTAAAAAGTCAAATTTAGCCGTTGACAAAGTTAGCCAAATAAACAAAAATATGTAGGAAATAAAATCACTTTCAATTCATTATAATGTAACTATATCACTTGGAGAAAAAAATAATATACACAATATACATATGGAATGAGCTTGTTTGATTACATGTCGGTGTTGTGATTGTGTGATCTGATTTCATGTATTTAAGCTCAATCAACAAACAAACTGGTGCCCAGTGGCTTACCATCGATGCCATGCAGCACTCTCCTGGAGGCCGGCTTCGAGGCCTGCAGACGGAGGCGGTCGACTTTCTCTGGACAGTAGCGCAGCAGGAGGACGAAGACCAGAGTGACCAGGAAGATGGCCAGCAGGAACACGGGCACAACAATCACCTCCTGCTCGTAGACACGGACCACTGGCAACGGGACGGAGGAAACACCGTCACCCAGAAGTCACGACATGTTGTTCTGTGGATCTGGTGGATGAGGCCTGGACTGGGCAGACCTGCTGGTGGCCACATTCCACCTCTGCTAATGGAAACACTCACCACAGAGCGTATCTTCGGGCTGGCAGCTGACGTCTTGCTGGGATCCGGAAGACATCCTGTCAAATGTATCAATAAAAAATGAAATATCTAATGAGATATGGTGAAAGAATGATTTTTTGTATTCACTTTTGTCCATTTCTCACACACATTTCCCACAGACATACATTATATTCAGGAGGGTCGTAGTTGTTCTAGTAAACAACACATAGAGTGACCGTGGTTTGTCCGTGGGGCTGAATCTGTGAAGAGTAACATGACTCCTGGTGTCTGATCCCATGTGGAACTGAGACAGTTGTATCACTGTCTTCCTGTTACTGGTAATCAGAATAAAGACGTTGACACCTCAGCACATTGTCTTCTTTTGTAGCACAACTCTTCAGATTACGCTCTAATTGAGGAATCTTTATGAGACTAATCCGGATTTAGAGCAGCTTTAACTGCATTGTAGGCGAACAGAAACACAACCACATGAATCCTCTCACATGTGAACCAGTTAATCTGCATAACCCATAATTGCTTGTGCTGTACTACACACCCAAAAGGGCCAAAATAAGGCCCTGGCTTGCACTCTTTTAAAACTAACAGAATATGTACCAATCATCACATAAAGACTGAAACCAGAGTGAGACACATGGCCTTTTATTAGATTGATATTATGCTGAGAGACTGATTCCATATACCTCAGATTAACCATAAATAACATGACGTTAAAAAACGGTGTGATATAAAGATATACAAATATCTTACTTCAGCTCCTTCCGTTGTGTCTTATTTCCCAAAGATAAAAGGTTAAATCCGGTTATTGCGTGCTCATGTCCCCTCCTTCACACACCCGGACGCCGTTCATACATCCTCTGGGCTGAATGCGTTGTTCGGGTTCAGATCTTCATTGTGTTGTTTTCCTCAGGCGGTGTCTCCGCTCAGGGGATCAATGCACTGCTCTGTTTGCCTATGTTACACCTTGTGTGTCTTTTCTTAACTCCACCCTCCTCACCTGCAGCTTCTCCCTCTTCTCTTCGATTTATCTCTGCCTTCTTCCTCCTTGTTGTCACTGATATCAGGTTTATGGAGATACAGACTCACCCTGCTTTCCTTTCAGAGTTTGCTCAACCACATTCTATCATTAGCTGTTCCACATGACGGCTTCTTCTGGCCCGGCCTTCCTCCTCTTTGTTTGGGGAAACTGGTTTTTAGGCCCTTTGTTTAGCATGTTTGGCCTTCATAGCACTGGAACTTGTATGACCAGCTTTGCCTGCTCTGGAGTATTTAGTCAACACTGACATATTGCTTTACTTTCATAAGGCGGGCATTACATGTAGATCAATAATCCTGCATCGAAAAAAAAGATAGTGTCTTTCCAGTTAAGACAATGTATTGTTGCAGTGGTGGAAGAAGTCAAATCCTTTATTGAAGCAAAAGTACCAACAGAAGAAAAGTTCTGCAAAAATGTTTAATTAAATATATTACATTAGGTTGTTCCTAATGATGCACAGATATGTTGCAAAGGGTAACACACCAAAAAGATTTTGGAACCACAGGTTGAATGTTAAAATAATGCGTTGTGTTTTATGAGAGTGTAATGTCTTTTTTTAATGCAAAATGCTCATGTGAAAATAAACTACTGTGTCAAATAAACATGTACAAGATTCACCTCTAAAAGTATAAAGTAGCATGAAATGGAAAAATTAAAATGCATTTATCTCAAACTTGTACAAGTCAGTACTGTCCAGGTCTGCATTATTATGACATTACAGAAGTTCTCTTGGGACACAATTTAAGAAAATCAAGAAAAAAAAAGTTGATTATGAATGTTTTCATGTTTTTTTATTTTTGTAAATACAATGCACGCAACTCTAAGATAAAGAAAGGGAAGAAATAAATATAATCAGGGGTGTAAATCTGCAGCAGCAGATTAGCATTATTCTATTATAGTGATTAATAAGAAGACAGCCGCTGCTCACCTCAACAAAATAGACCATAGTGATGTATTATTGATCCGATTTATGTATAATCTGATACAAGGCAGAAGTTGAGCTACTCCATATCACAGGAAATTAAACAATGTAAGATCTATGAAAAATGTTATACATGAAACATTGGATTTGAAGATTAATATTTATTTCATCATGAAGGTTTTATCCAACCATTCATAACCACGTCCTGAGTTTACTTCAGCAAGAGGGTGGAGGGCGTCCCTGCTCTCATCAAACATGACGAGGGTCACACCCACAGCTCTGTCGACCACAGGGCACACATGAACAGCCATAAACAAACAACCAGAAGGAGTTACATCGAAACCTGAATGAAAGTTAGCTTTCTCCCCCATCTCACCTGCACAGAACGGCTTCGTTCAGCTCCTTGTGGATTTAAAAACACTTGCTGTGAGGAAACTACTGAGCCAGATATATGATCAAAGTGTTATTTATATATTCAGTACGGCGGTTTAACGGCTTGATTTAACAACATAGTACAGCTGAGGCTGATGGGATCACCATGACCCGATGAAGGTGCTCGATCAAAAGTTAAAGGATTACCACTCAGTACTATTCATCCTGAGGGAGACATGAATGTCTACGCTATCCGTCCTCTAGTCACTGACATGTTTCACCACAACTACAAATATCAACCTCATGGTGGCCCCGAAGCAACCGGCAGGGGACCCCCATCACTAGGGTTCATCCTGTCGGGACCATGAACGTTGATGACCGTCGCCCCACTCCAGAGCCTCGATACGAGCACGATACAAACTATTAAAAGGTATGTGTGACATCGTGCAACAAATACACAATTGCATCCTTTTCATAAATGTATTTTTGTATTTCATTAGAAAAGATAAAAAGCTTATTATCTGGAAGCTGTCAATGTTCTAGTTAATAGGCACATAATTACACTGGCATTACAGAATTTACACGACTATGTGTCATTAAGGCCTTTTGGAAAAACCCTGCTTGGTTTCATAGGGGACGGAAAATATGACATTTGAAGAATTATGGAAAAAAGAAGAAAGAAGCATCATTACAATGAGAACCCGTGAGCAGCTTTGCATCTCACAGCTTGGCAGCTGATTGGCTGGGCTGAGGGCCGAGCCACTTCTCCCCTGCAACAGAGATCAAAATGAGATTGGGCAAAAAATCTCAGGCAGCTACGGCTTTGTATGCGTTTGTCTTGGTGGATGACGCGCGGTACGGCAGTTATCTCACCAATGCAGTGAGCCATGAGCTCAAATCTATCGGATCCAAAAAACACCTCTGGCTTTCCATTCACATGACACACCACAAGTGGAAAGCCGAATGCCTGTGAAGACACAATAGGACAGAATTAGGTCTTTACATAATAATGTCTCGTCTCTCTGGCCTGAATCTCCAAGGACAACTGAAGGACAACTGACCCCCAGATCAAGTGCATTCTGTGTGGAGCTTTTCAGCTTGTCTTTGATCTCTTTGGACTTGTACAGCTCCAGCACTTCTTTAACCTCGCTGTCAGACAGTCCTGCCTTCATCGCTGCCTGCACAAGTAAACAAATGTGATAAGCGCTGTGAAAATTCTAAACTGAGTTTCTTCATCTTCTCAAACACAACCAGGCTGGAGACGCTGGTACCTCAGACAATGACGCCGGCTCTGTGATGTCTTTGTCCTCCATCCAGATCCTTCGCCACAGCTCCCGAGACACCCGCTCCACCTGCTTGTCTCCATCCTTCTCCCTCGCTTGTACTGCCGTCACAAATCGCATCGCAGACAAGGAGCCTAGGAGAAGAAACCAGAATAACACCTGCATTATCAGCAACTTGATCCAGCCCTGGTTTAATCAATACATATCACTGATCCTATCAGATCCTGCGTGTAGATACCTTTTTCGAACATGGCCTCGAAGGGGTGAGCTGGAGTCTGCAAGGGAACATCAAAATACTCTGACAAGCGGTGCAGGTCCTTGGTCATGTACATGAATTTGTTCGGAATCACACCAGGGGGCTTGTTTCCTGTCATGAAAGATAAACATAGTATAAAGAATAACAGTACTGACAGTGTCCCCGCAGATAGGAGTAAAGGTCCTGTATTCAATATGTTACTTAAGTAGAAGTAGAAGTATCAGCATCAAAATATGTCCCAAAAAGTACTGAATATTATTGGATTATTATTATTGATGCATGCATGTATTTTCGTTTAGTGATGCAGATGTTAAAGGTGGTGCTAATGGACACTCAAGTAAAGTGAAAGTAGCTCCAAACTGTACTTGAGGACAGAGCTCGAGTCAAGGTGCTCGCCTACTGACCGGACCCTTGCATGACGCCACCCAGGAAAGCTGGACGCAGCTTCAGCTCGATGTTCCACACGTGTCTGTAGCGGCACATGACCTAGAAACACACACGGTCATTTCAAAAGACCAAGTGGGTGTCTGCGTTATTGAAGCATGACATCAAAAACACACACACACACCTCGAAGCCAAGCCAGGAGTACGGCGAAACCACATCGTAGAACAACTCGACTACTTTCTTGGACGTCATCTTCTTGCGTGCAGAGGTCCGTAACTCTACGTGTAGCTCACCGTAAGGCGGGTCGTCTCCGGAGCTTTGCAAGCAGTGTGTCAGAGTTCAACCGACCTGCTGTCGTGACCTCAGCGCTGCCCTCTTCTGGAGCGACCGATAATCATTTACCTTCGTCTTCTTCTTCTTCTTCTAGGCCGCTTGTTTCTTCTTCTTTGAATTTAACAGCGGAAGGCGAGGCGTCATATTGGCTCGTTACCGCCACCCACTGGACTGGAGCACCACTCGCACCACGTGATCGTTGAAGGACACGTGGTGCATTGACACGCCGGTATTTTCCTTTGAGTAGTTTTCCAAATAAAAATCACAACCTACATTGTTAGATTTACTATTTTGTGTTTTTGTATGTCTAATTAGTCACCTTATTGCACTAACAATAAAAGTAAAGAAAGAACGTAGATTATTAAATAACAATACAATTTCAAGATGTATTCCCAGAATGAAGTACAACTTTGAGGTATTGCTTCTTATTATGTAACTATCTATTTAGACTATTTAACTATATTTATGTTCACAGCTTACTCGAGTTACAATATTTACACATTCGTTCTAATAATTGTTATGATATCATAATAAATATATATATATATCGCTGATGATACGTTTCAACTTTTACATTTCACTTTACTTCCCTCATTCATTTAAGTAAAATTGTTTTATTGACAATGAAAAGACACAAATATATGTTTCTGGTAGTTTTATATCTTTAACAATTCACTGATATACAATTTTACGCTTTTCATGAATGTAGTATATTACCGCTATCACAAAAAGTAAAATATGTATCTGCCTAGAAATACTATTTACTTGTACACTCTATTTACATTTAAGCCATCCTGCAAGATAATAAAGTAGTAACAGACTAGCAATGTTTATATATATATATATTTAAAATCAAAAAATGTATATTTCTTTTTTAAGTCTCTTCTTGAGGGCTTGCTTGATCTTTGAGTTCAGCCGACCCCAAACTGTCAGCAGATAGATGTCCTGGAGATTTGTCACTGAAAAACAAACACAAAATTAATCATATTTATTTCTAGTTCAAATCATATAATAGATCAGATTTTCAGAAACCTTACCTATCTCCGTCTTTATCTGTCTGTAAAGGAAGAAGGAACATTAGTTTAAACTTTTCAAAAGTATTTTTCCAGTCATGCGCTTCAATCTCATTGTTCTTTTTACCTTTGGCTTTGGTGATGCACTGCCACCCAACTTCCTCGGTACCCCAAGAGTCTCGAATGAGTGACTCCGCACTCTAATGGCCCTCTAATGAGAGAGATTTAGAGGGGAAATGGTAAAGTGAAAATAATAAAGTCACATATGGAAGAGTACTTCTGAAACTTTAGGGATTTGCCTTAAAGTTTTCAATGAATCCTCCAGTCCCCTCAGATGCCCCCCGTGCACCCTCAGAAGATGGGAGAGCAGACAGTGATGGATCCCCCATCATGTACTGGGAACGGGTGGAGAGTTCAGCCTGCAGGCTCTCAAGAAGCAATGAACGAGTACGCAGCTTTGTGAGGGAGGAGGGACACAAATCAGAGCTTGGATATTTACGAAGGACGAGCATTAATCAAAATAGTCTTCCTCTACCTCCAGTCTGCTGAATCGTTGAGCCTTATAGCAGGAAATCTCTGCATTGATGAGTTTGGTCAGAAGGAATTCTCTCAGCAGGGAAGACTGAAAGACAGGACAGAGGAAACTAAGACTCCTCAATAATGAATTTGTACTGTGGACTCAGGCAAGGACAGGTGGAGTAATACAAACAAGTGTACTGGGGACCTAAATATGCTGGATAAAGATAAGGATCAATTATAAGGGGGCCGGACCAGACAAGAGCTGGACCGCCAATTCCATCCTGATACTCGGCAGGTTGTGAGTATCATGGGAAGACACTAGAAAAGTGACACAATAAAGTATAATCAAAGCAGACAGCATACCGACTTAATATTCTATTAATTTACTATTCTCCCACAATTCAATGTGCAAAAGAAATGTAGAAAGCTAGTGTCAGCCGAAAGAATTAAAATAAGTTGGTAAAACCACTGTGGGGAAAATTTACAAAACAAACCCCGCAGAAAAGTTATAAATATTTGAAATAACTTTTTGATGTCTATTTGTGAAGTGTGCATTGTAGCTGGGCAGCAGAGACAATTATGCAGACATGTGAAGGTGTAGCTGTGGCTGCGACATATATTCCTTCAAGTATTTAGAGAAATGGTCTCTTACATCTGTGAAGATGGGAGGATCTGGAAGTACCGGACCGAAGGGGGGAACATCCTCTCTGGCTGTGACGGACACCTGTGAAGAGGGGAAATTAATATTAGACTGATAACAGATATATTAATATAAGTGTGTATTTCTTCTGATTAAAGTAACAAAAGATTGCCGCACAGAAATGCTGAGGTCGTCTTAAAACTGAGTCACCATAGTTCATCCAACAAAGAGCAGCGAAACGTTTTTGTATTTTGCTGTCAAATGACCCACAAAGCTTACGTTAAACAAACAAACATCAGCAGACATGTTGGATTATTTTGAACCATCAAATAACAATATTGGTATAAAAATAAATAATACAATATTGGTCCGGCCCTAAAAAGTACAATATGTTTTTTAAGCTAAATTCTAGATCTGTTGAACAAGATGCCACTAAACTTGTATTGATAGGGATGATAGATTCAACTATTTCCCGCGTACCTGGTACGCTCCACCTGTCTCCTCCGGGCCCTGAGTCCTCCGGACCACCAGGAAACAGTGCAGGAAGTGAGACTTGATGACATCAGATAAAAACGGGGTTGGGCCCTCCTGGTAGACCAAAGCTACAATGTCATTGCCAATGTGTCTTTTCCTCTGTAACTGGAGAAAAAAACAGAAAAGTGTGTCAGCATCTGTTTTCCAACTGGTGCCAGACGTCCAGAAGAAGCTGTGAACCCTCGGGGCGACGCGAGCGCTGACCTGCTGCGGGTCGCCCTCGGTGAAGGGCAGTTTAGTTGCGACATGGAACATGATTTCTCTGCCGTGAAAGGAAGTGAAGACGGCTTCACTTCCTGTCTGACCATGACACACATCCAGTCCTCCTCTGAACCTGAGAAGAGAGAGCGAGGAGAAAGAAATCCAATGATGACACACATTGGAGGTGTCGTTGTGAAAGCTGAACGACGTCATCATGAGGCACTTTACCCGCTGAAGCCTTGCAGTCGAACCGTCTCTCCCAAAAGAGAAAGGAGCTCCTTAAACTCTTCACTTTCCTCAGTGTTACTAAGTATGTCTTCCTCAGTGAACTGGAGAGAGATGGATGTTGTCTGAGTGGGCGTGGTTATGATGTGGCGCCATACTTCAATCATTTCTATTATTGCACAATGTCTTACCTGCCTGTTCTTTTGGTACAAAATGCCAAACTTGAAATTAGGAGACACTCTGTGTTCATCAAATGTAGTTATGAGTTCTGGGGCCTGAGGGATGAAGGAAAGAGGGAGAATAGCATGAGAGGATTTAACATCAGCGGTCATATATGTTTTAGTTATTGGCGATTTTGGCACGTTACCTTGAGGTAGCTGACGACTTCAAACTTCGAGACAGTCACTCTCTCACAGAGCATCTGGAGAGAAAAGGAGTCATGTCAGAGACGTGGTCAGTACTTTGATCAAGCACGGCACTGAAGTACACTTATGAGGGAGTACTTATGAGCTTATTTTTTCTGTTTTATGCTACTTTATACCTCAATTTCACAATGTGTAATTTTTGATCCATTTATTCGACTACTCTAGTTATTGGTGACATTGTAGATTATCTTATCACATTTTAAAATACGACAAATTGTCACAAACAACCACATGTATAAAGTAGTTCCAACTCGACCGGCTCCAACAATAAAAATACGACATACATGTCCAGTAATGAAACATACAAGAAAAAAAAACCTGAAAGGAACTCTGACAACTTTTACTCATAATAGTTTAGGTATTTTTGCTGATAATATTTATGTACTTCGGCTTACTGGGTATATATATATTTCCTCCTTCTAGAATGAGTAGTTTGTACCTTTGCTAATTCAACAGCAGATGGGATGCTGGGGAAAAGAGAGATGGAGAAAACTGCGTGCAGAGAGCACTCCTTCATTCTGGGAGACAAGAAAAAGGATCTCTGCATTGTCGTTGGGGATGCAAAATTGCTTAGAACGAACAGTTGCTACACACAGAGACATTTCAATCAAAATGTCTGCAACACACAGTTTTAAATGGAGGGGAACCTGAAGGGAAAGAAGGATGCTCTGGGAAATGCAGCTTGGATTATACAAACATTGCCTCATAGTTGACTAAAAGAGCTTGAGATCTCAACCTGAGTATCACCCGCAGCTTGCTCTCCTCTTCCTCCAAGCACACGGAAAGAACCAGAGGCCCCAGCGATGGATCCACCGCTGTGAAGGAGTGATGGTACTAAAGGGAACAAAAGATAACGAAACACAAGTTCAGGAAACATCACACATTCCTGGAGACTTTAAGTCTGCTTACTCGTGAGCTGAAGCTCTCGTGGTAGATTTTGGCCTCCCCGTCCCGCTCCATGATGTCGTAGCTCTGTGGGTCGAGGCCGTGCTGGGAGGAGGTGGGACTCACATCTGCAAGCCTCTCCAGAGGGGGGTCTATCCAGTAGCCCCCCAGCTTCGGAGAGAGGATGAGCGGCAGGTCTCCACCTATCCTCAGAAGCTGAGACTAAAATAGACACAAAGGAGCACCTGATGATGATGATGATGAGGGTCTGTCGTTTCTGTTGTTTGGGGAAACAGATGTCGTGGCGTTCACAGAAAGGTCGGAGGCAGCCCGCACCAATGGGGTCAAACCTGCGAACTGAGTCGACTACGTGTTTGGTTAATTCTCAGATTGAAGACTAACCTTCAGAGGAAGAGGGAATGCACACCGCTGCTCATCGATCCTGCTGCCCTGATGGACAAGGCGAGTATTGATAAGATGATGATAAAGTTCTCTGAACACCCGAGCTACACAAGATCCATCGTGCTGCAGCTCACCTGCAGCTTTTCAATGATTTCAAACAGCTCCGTGTCCTGAGGCCAACAGGCAACAGGTGTCAGACACCAATGCGGAGAGAAAGGAAAGGAGGAAGAGGAACATGACAAATGGTTCAGATGTGAGTGGAAAATTCTCAGAAATGCCGGATATTTAAATAGATTAGATTTAATTAAAAAAACAGGGGAAGGTGCACGCTGGGAAATGATAATGATATCACCCTCTGGTTGCTGCTGGCAGAGGGGAAAGACTGCTTGTCCCTGGGAGGAGAGTCCAGGATGTCCAGGATGTTGTCCTCTGCAGATTCAGGTCTGCAGCAACAGGTTAATTAACAGCGCATCATCACTTCTCATTCAGCTCTTATTTCATCCAATAAAGCTTGAGCTCGAAACAACTGCAGATGTTTGATGGCCAAAGCTCACCTCGTCTCATCGCCACACGTGAAGCTGTCCACAATGTAAAGAAGGAAGTGAGAACGACTTGGAGAAGAAAGATTAACTCAATTTCTGAGAGTTATAAGTGTGATTGAAACGTATGTATATGGAAGATGTATGTGGATATATATACATATATATACATATATATATTATTTTTTATTTTCTTTATTATTTTTTATTAATTTAATTATTTGATTATAATAATTTAGGATAGGAATATAACATTATTTTTTGCTTCTACCTATACCTTTTCAGTCTTTCTGTTTTGTATATTATATAGAATAATATTGTATTTTATTGCAACGATTGACTGAATAAAATACACCACAACAACAACAACAACAGCTCTATCTAATAAATGATGTCATTAATCATTCAATACATGTAGCTATACTCAATTGACTCAAACATATCAATCGTAATGTGAGACGACTCACCCTCCATATCCCCCGAAAGTACAACTTCTCTTCCTGGGGAAAGAGGTGTCATTCCTCTTCTCTCTCTCCATGGCGTTGGTTTCACTGGGAATGTTTGTACATGCCAGTTTGAGACCGAGTCAATCAGGTCTGGCAAAGGTTGAATTAATCCACTCTCTCATTCTGTCTCTCCTCCCTCTCTCTGCCCCCTGCCTCTCACTCATTTAAGCTACCTTTCCTCCCTCTGTCCTGCTGTCAGCCAGACGCATTAACCCAATCAGGGTCACGCAGGTGAGGGAGATGCATGAACCGGAGGATGGACACGGTCTGGCGGCTTCATGCCATCGATCCTCCTGCTCTCAGAAACACGCATGGTGGTTTCTCCGCCCGACTGAACTTAAAGATAGACGTGTAAATAAATCAATGGGGGAGACATTTTCTCCCGGACCTGTTACCCTTTGAGTCAGTAAGGAGCATCAATTATTGACAAGCACACACAGTGAATGTGAGGAGGTAGACAGCAGGGGAGGGTGAAGTGTATGAGGGAGAGAGAGATAGAGAGGGGGAGAGAGAGGGAGAGAGAGATGGAGAAGGAAAGGGAGAGAGAGGGAGAGATACAGATGGGGGGGAGAGGGAGATGGAGAAGGAGAGAGAGATGAGGAGAGAGGGAGAAAGAGAGGGAGATGGAGAGGGAGGGAGAGAGGGAGAGAGTTGGAGAGGGCGAGAGAGAGGGAGAGAGATAGAGGGAGAGAGAGGGAGAGAGAGAGGGAGAGAGAGAGAGCGCAAGAGAGAGAGAGAGGGGATGAGGTGTCCCAAATGATACTTGAATGACATGTCCTTCCGTTTCCGTTTATACTTCCTGTTGATGGGTCAGTGGATCAGATCAATGTGACGGGCTGTGAGATGATTAATGGGACCGGAATGACGAAAAAACAAAGTTCAGCAACACCAACTGTGAGTCTTAGATTTATAGATGTTCATGAAGTATTAGAGAATTTGTTTTAACTCAATCATGCTGTGAAATGGCTCCTACAGTTGGTAGTGACAGCACCATAGAGTCACAGTGAAATGGACCGTTCGTGATACACTTTTAAAAGATAAGACGTTTAAAGAAAGATATTTTATATTAACAGCTAAACTGATTTGATAACGATACACAATAATGAAGAAGAGATATTTTTGTGACATATCACTCCATATTTGAGACAAACATCAAACAAAATGTATACGTATATTTAATTATTTTAGGTTTTGTTACTGTTGACTATTCAGCACATTTGTATTGATGGATGTGGGAGAGGGAAGTTGGAGGACCTTGTGAAATTGTGAGAAGGAACTCGACTAACTTGAGAATGATACTAACTACATGTAATATATTACTGTATGACTTAAATAATTACACTGTAATGCTGCAGGTAGGGAGGCCTGCGTTAACCTTAGTGAGATTAAAAACACAAGGTAAGTTTCAAATAAGACAGCAATAAGAAAACATGGCAAATGTGTATAATACTGCTATATGATATAGAAATCATATCAATTAAATTAAATAGGTGTGAATGGAGGGTTATGTTGTTGCTTGCAATCTCACTCCACTAAATCCCACTCTTTCCCTTCAAACAAAGGAACTTCCACTATGTTAACAAGGCAGGTAACTCTAGCTGTTACACTTACTAACCCTCAAATATAAGAACATGTTACTTGATTAAAAACAACATTTATGTATATGTCTTGCATTGCTATACAGGACTGTCTCAGAAAATTAGAATATTGTGATGAAGTTCTTTATTTTCTGTAATGCAATTAAAAAAACAAAAATGTCATGCATTCTGGATTCATTACAAATCAACTGAAATATTGCAAGCCTTTTATTCTTTTAATATTGCTGATTATGGCTTACAGCTTAAGAAAACTCAAATATCCTATCTCTAAATATTAGAATATCATGAAAAAGTATTCTAGTAGGGTATTAAACAAATCACTTGAATTGTCTAATTAACTCGAAACACCTGCAAGGGTTTCCTGAGCCTTGACAAACACTCAGCTGTTATAAATCTTTTTTTACTTGGTCTGAGGAAATATTAAAATTTTATGAGATAGGATTTTAGAGTTTTCTTAAGCTGTAAACCATAATCAGCAATATTTAAAAAAATAAAAGGCTTGCAATAGTTCAGTTGATTTGTAATGAATCCAGAATGCATGACATTTTTGTTTTTTTAATTGCATTACAGAAAATAAAGAACTTTATCACAATATTCTAATTTTCTGAGACAGTCCTGTATATGAATATGATAAATCGATAATTTATTTGGCTTCTAATGATGAAAAATGACCAATCTGTCTCTGTTTAATCCAATTTCTACTAATATCTACGCATACAAATTTCCTGTCAACCTTTTTGGAACAATCTGAAGTCTAGATGAATCACGTGACAATCCACAATTTTGAATTCCAGTTGACGCGACCCTCTCTTTATACACCTACAGTGCATCCGGAAAGTATTCACAGCGCTTCATTTTGTTATGTTACAGCCTTATTACAAAATGGATTAAATTCATTATTTTCCTCAACATTCTACACACAAAAACCCATAATGACAAAGTGAAAACTGTTTTTTCACATTTATTAAAAATAAAGAACGAAAACATAACATGTACATAAGTATTCACAGCCTTTGCTCAATACTTTGTTGAAGCACCTTTGGAAGCAATTACAGCCTCAAGTCTTCTTGGGTATGATTCCACAAGCGTGGCACATCTATTTCTGGGCAGTTTCTCCCATTCTTCTTTGCAGAACCTCTCAAGTTCCATCAGGTTGGATGGGGAGCGTCGGTGCACAGCCATTTTCAGATCTCTCCAGAGATGTTCAAGTCAGGGCTCTGGCTGGGCCACTCCAGGACATTCACAGAGTTGTCCCGAAGCCACTCCTTTGTTATCTCGGCTGTGTGCTTCGGGTCGTTGTCCTGTTGGGAGATGAACCGTCGCCCCAGTCTGAGGTCCAGAGCACTTTGGAGCATGTTTTCATCGAGGATGTCTCTGTACATTGCTGCATTCATCTTTCCCTCAATCCTGACTAGTCTCCCAGTTCCTCCCGCTGAAAAACATCCCCACAGCATGATGCTGCCACCACCATGCTTCACTGTAGGGATGGTATTGGCCAGGTGATGAGCAGTGCCTGGTTTCCTCCAGACATGACGCTTGGCATTCAGGCCAAAGAGTTCAATCTTTGTTTCATTAGACCAGAGAATTTTGTTTCTCATGGTCTGAGAGTCCTTCAGGTGCATTTTTGCAAACTCTAGGCAGGCTGTCATGTGCTTTTTACTGAGGAGTGGCTTCCATCTGGCCACTCTACCAAACAGGCCTGATTTGTGGAGTGCTGCAGAGATGGTTGTCCTTCTGGAAGGTTCTCCTCTCTTCATAGAACAACGCTGGAGCTCTGTCAGAGTGACCATCGGGTTCCTGGTCACCTCCCTGACTAAGGCCCTTCTCCCCCGATCGCTCAGTCTGGCTGGGCGGCCAACTCTAGGAAGAGTCCTGGTGGTTCCAAACTTCTTCCATTTCCGGATGATGGAGGCCACTGTGCTCATTGGGACTTTCAAAGCTGCAGAAATCTTTCTGTACCCTTCGCCAGATCTGTGCCTCGATACAATTCTGTCTCGGAGGTCTATAGATAATTCCTTGAACTTCATAGCTTGGTTTATGCTCTGATATGCACTGTCAACTGTGATACCTTACATAGACAGGTGTGTGCCTTTCTCAATCATGTCCAATCAACTGAATTTAGCACAGGTGGACTCCAATCAAACATCTCAAGGATGATCGGTGGAAACAGGATGCACCTGAGCTACATTTTGAGTGTCATGGCAAAGGCTGTGAATACTTATGTACATGTTATGTTTTCGTTCTTTATTTTTAACAGATTTGCAAAAATTTGCAAAAAACAGTTTTCACTTTGTCCTTATGGGTTGTTGTGTGTAGAATGTTGAGGAAAATAATGAATTTAATCCATTTTGGAATAAGGCTGTAACATAACAAAATGTGGAAAAAGTGAAGCGCTGTGAATACTTTCCGGATGCACTGTATGTCTATCTGACGTCCATGTGAATCACGTGACGATCGAGCGTTTTGAACTGTTTACACGCCTCCTTCTGTATGAACGCAGGTGATTGGAGAGTAGACCCGTCACTCAAAATGTATCCTCCTCTCATTGGTCAGAATTAAATACAACGAATTTTGTAGTCGCTCTCCTTGCTGCCCTGAGACCCCGCGGAAGTCGGTTGGTCGAAGGAGGACGGGATGTTGTTAACTTGTCTGAAATAGTGTGAAACAGCAACACATTTAACCGGACGGTTTTTCATCCTGTTTCAGAAACAGAAGAACGGTGAGAATTATGATTGGAAGGAATTGCATTTCGCCATTTTAATGCAAGAAAAATCCGAGGTGTCCTCGCTCAGTTAGCTAGCTTAGTTTTGTGAATTAGCCATCTAGGTGTATCGGTAACTGTAAGAATAACGTAACTCTTGAATTGTGACGTTTTGTTAATATATATAATCTTATAGAACTCTACATGAAGTTATTGTCTTCGCAAACTCCTCAGTGAGTTGTTCACGTGTGACGTTAAAAACATAACACTTGCGGTGGCTGTAAGAGAAACGCTAGGTGATATAATTACGTTCAACTTTAGGTTAATTGATAAGTTATTGGTGACGATGAGCGAAGGCTAGGTTCTACTGTATAGCAATTTAGTGAAAAGTCCAATTGAGATCCCCTAGCAACAGTGAAGCGTGCAGCCATACCGTCTCGTTGCTATCTGAGGCAATACATCGGACATATCACACAGTCACGTCGTGTGTATGAGGCGTAGGGGTTGCTGCTGTTGCATGTCACTTCGTTATTCGGTTACACTTCCATGTCATTGTTATGGAGGTTCCTGTGTCTCTGTCCTGTGGCCAGGCTGCTGGAGCACGATGTTGGAGTGTGGCATGGTGGAGCGAGACAGACGCGCTCTCCGGAGGCGCTCTGCGGTTCTGTGCAAGCAGCTGGTGGTGGATGAGCTGCTCGTCCAGTCCTTGCAGGCAGACGACATCCTAACCGAAAGCATGGCAGAGAATATCATGGTATGTGAATACTGACGAATGCATATGGTCTCAATTAGAATCCTGAGCACAAGTCAACAGATGTTCAACGGTAACTTGTGTTAGCTACCTTCACTTTGAATGTTAAAGACACTTAATTACATTAATATCAATAGATTGAAAAAGGGTAACGGTTTGGGTCAAGTGTGGGCCCATGGGTGAAACATGAGTTTCCAAACCTGGGAGTCAGAACCCGTAATGGGTCCAATGATAAACCTGTGTGGTCAAAAGATGTTTCTTTTGTTGTTTTTATTTTGTATATCACCAGATGCTCTCATTTTCACCTTATTTGTAAGGACCCCAAATCACTTTTTCTCTTTAATGCATTCCAGACAAATAACTTCACCTTTAATGAGGTCACAAGCCAATATTGTTTATTTTAAAGGGGCACTAGCCAATCATTACAATCCACAACCTTTGATGCAAGAGGTTAATTTTTGAGGAGTTTGAAGTTTAGTCTCACATGTGTGAAGTTACAAAAAGGCCACAATAAACGGTTTCCAAACAGAAAGCCTTCAGTTTTGAAACACTTGGAAATGCATGTGATTCACCCGGGCTGACATTACTGGTTACCAGATGTCCCCTTTAAAAGAACAGCTTCTGATTGAATGCATGCTTATTTATTGTAATGAGATAATTTAGTGACGCTCAACTTCCAATGGCGGGCAGTGTTTGGAAAACAAAGTGTCATGATATAAGAGTTGTCAACAATTTTCTATTAGATTTAATCTTTGTCAGTGATGTTTAATTCTTGTCTGATCTCCTTTACTTAAGGCTGAGCAAACGTCCCACAAACGAAGCTGGCGCTTGCTACTGCTCTTACCAAAGCGGGGGCCCAGAGCCTTTAGCAGCTTCTGTTCAGCTCTGCAAGAAACTGAGCAGCAGCACCTGTACGAACTGCTCACACAATCACCAGAAAAAGATAGCAAAGAGACACCGGCAGAGGTGAGTTAGCACTTCATCAAACATCACACACAACACAAAGCTACTGAATACACAACAGATTCCTCCCAGACGTAGTCCAGTTCTTAGTCCGTTTTGTGCTCGCCTCAGCCTGAGGAAGAGCCCATCATGCAGACAACTGAAAAGAAGAGAAAGGTGAGCTGGGCACTTCTAATCCCTCTAGCAGGATTACACCAGTCATTTTCACTTCGAGACGTAGACAGAACAGAAGCTGATGTCTGGTAACATTTTTCTCGTTGAATAGGTCTTTTTAAGGTTTCATAATTGCTAATGTAAGTATACATGCTTACAGTTTGAAGATTAACAGTATGCTCCAGTCACACAGTCTTCCTCAGACATCCTCAATAGACAGAGAAGATGAGAGTGAGGTGAGCAGCACCTCATCATGTCCGGTCCAAACCTCGGATAGCGGTCTGCACACTGTCCCAGTCAGGGAGGAAGACGGGAAGACAGAGAGACAGGGGATGAAGAAAAGAGGAAGAGATACACAGACAGACGTGAGACTCACAAACCACATCCAACTTATGTTGGACAACCAGATGGTCTGCTGAGGTAGTCAGACAGCTGGCAGGAGGTTACCTGATAGTTAAGTAAGAAGTGCAGTTGTTTGTTTTCACACAACAAGCAAACACTGCTGCCCCAGAAAAACAATAAAAGCCATCATTTTCTGTCTTTTTTTCTTTGTGTTAAGCAGCTGATGTTTTGTCACTAAGAATATGTTAATGCTTTTACATTTCAGAGGTTTGTGGACTCTTTTCTCCCACTTCCCACCCAAGAAGTAATTGCTGCCAAGAGAGCAAGGACACACGGTGAGTGGTGTTGCACTGTGGCCTGAATTCAGGTTAAAATAGGTTTCTCTGTGTATGATGTTGCTGTCATTGTGTATGTTCCTGTTTCCGTGGACACACAGGTGGTGTCTGAAGAAAATGAGATTGAGTTAAAAAGTCTTGGAGTTCGGTTGCTCTCAGGCTCCTGTCTGTACCGAGAGGCTCCACGCCCTGCGTGACTCATTCACAGCATTTGTGCACAAAGCTTGTTATCACATAACTGCTGGAGTGAGCGCACAACGTAATTGCATCCGCAATTTCACTTGTAACAAGCAGAGTTTGTGCTCACTTGTTTCTGTGTGCAGCAGAGTCCTTGGAGTTCAGTCTGGATACTGACAGTCCCATCAACAGCCCTGTTCTCCCTTGCACACCTGACTTTTATCTCTCACACTGCCAGCAGGTAAAACGCTTCTCTTCACCACGTCAGCTCAGCAGGTTTTACAGTAGCTTAACTTGCGGTAACCTCAGTAATGTTTTGCCTGTGACCTTTTGAGAAATACTTGTCCTTATTGTCACACCACTTATCTGCATACAAGTCTGTATAGAGCCCTCGATGCAGAGCTGAATACATGTAGTGATTATAAGTTGTATTAATTTGTAAAAGCATATAATAATGTAATGTGAACAAATAAGTTGTTAAAGCCCTTTTTATAGAGATATTTCTTAACCATGCTTTTTTGTTTTTCTCTCTCTCGCACTCCAGTCTTACAGAATGAATTCATCCCCTCGTGGCTTTGCTCTGGTGATTAGTAACGTGACCTTTGATCTTTGTGCTGCGCCTGACCTTGACACTAGGAAGGGAGGTGAGGTGGACGACGAAGTCCTCAGGAAAGTCTTCACTGAGCTGGACTACTTGGTTACAGTCCACAGAGACCTCACAGCTCAGGTAACGCACACACCGGCGCAGGCTCAATATGTATTAACAGGATGTCATTTGAAACGCACGATTTATCTTATTTTGTTAACAAAGCTGGAAAAGGACTTTTTGACCTTGAATGATTTCTAGAAAGTGTTTGCCCGGTTTGTTAAGCTCCGTTTCCATTTTAAGTGTGGCAATGTTATCACAAAGCAAACACACTTAGCACTTCAGTCAGTCCACTGGTATGTTGCCGATGCAATAGAAATTCTATAGAAAAAATATAAACCGCAGACATTTTAATATTGTTTTGTAGTATTTGTAGTCCTATCGCCGAGAACTACATTCAATCCCAGACTGATCCTTGTAACCACATGACTGTCTTGCATACCTGTTCAGTATTTTAAAAAGGCAACAATATGTGTCAACCAAAATTAAGCTGATTCTTCATTTGATTAGGGCATGAGGGCGTGCATTGAGAACTTTTGTCAACGACCAGATCACCGAACAATGGACAGCTCTGTGGTGTGTCTGCTCTCCCACGGAGTGGAAGGAGCTATTTATGGTACAGACGGACAGCTTCTGCAGGTGTTTTTTGTTTGGTATTCTCCTGAACGATGATGTTATTTTAGGGTAAAGATGTAACCCGTTTCCAGACATGTAACTTTGTCACTTATTCAATTTCAGCTTGACTGGGTGTTTGAGTCCTTTGACAACGCGCGCTGCCCCCTGCTCCAGAACAAGCCAAAGATGTTCTTTATCCAGGCCTGCAGAGGAGGTCAGGCTCTCAGGCCCTCTATCATTATCAATGATTGACAAACAATGGAAATGAGAAAATATGTGTATCAATGTATATCTAAACCTTTAGGCTCATCATAATAGCCATGTATGCTCATCTTAACATAAATATATGTAACAGTCACTAGCGTTCATTAATGACATCATTCACATGCCCAGATGTTTCTTTGTCACCTTCCTGGCCACTGGGTCAGGAAGGTGACAGACATAACTATTCATCACTCAGCTCCAGATGTTGTTGATTGTGTCATATTTCGTTGTTCTGTTGTAATCAACAGTCGTGCAATAATAGTTCATCAATATGTAATTAATCTGTGACTTAACCAGGATCCCAGCTAATTAGTCTGTCTTTGTGATGGAGATTATGATCTGATTGTAGGCCCATGACAAATCCTCAGACCCCTAAAGTCAATCCTAATTGCTGTCTCGCTCCAGCCAACTGCAGGTGTGCTGCCGAAAGTCCATTATCTGTGGATGGCCACTGCCTCTGCAAAAAGCTCCAGTGAAAACCTATTGTAATTAATGTTTTTCCAGTCGTGGTGCACTCATCAATCATTAGCAGTGACCGAGGGATCTCTCCCAAATATAGCCAATTCTGTGCCAGTCAGTTTTACATGTTTGTGCCGCATGATGGTTCACATTGTGCTCAACAGCACAACTTTTGTCCCGCCATGGTGACTTTCTCGTCAGCAACCTTTTGACTCTCTCAGCAACTTTATCTTCAAAAAGCAACAACAGAACACATCATTGTTTAACCAAGGCTCCCGCTAATTACTAATGTTAGATTTTCTTTCAGAAATAAGTAAAAGAAACCTGTACAAGAAATGATCTGTACAATGCAACCGTGACCGTGACATTGATCACTAAACAGCTTTGTCTTGGATTTGCTCAGTAGTAATACTGTGTGTTTGTGTGAGGGCTCTAGTCAAGACCTCTTAAGTTGAGTGTGAGAGACAAAGGCCGAGGAGTTCCAGAACAAAATCAAATGAGGGTTGAGTACGAGTGGAAAGAGAAGAAACGTTAATTTAACTTTGTCAATAATGTGAAAAATGAGGAAACCGAGATAAGTCTGAGTCCTAAACACACAAAACCAACGCAAGCGTGAGACGATAGAAAAAAACATCTCAAGACCAAACACAAACGTTAAATAAGAACTGTTAGCTAAATTGAAACGTTCTTGTCTTCCAGAGGAGATGGACTGTGGAGTGGAAGAGATCGATGGGCCGGCGAGGACCAGCTCGCCGAGCTGTGAACAGAGGGATGCGGGGCGGGAAGGACAAGGGGACGCAAACTCCAGACAGAGAGGGGACACGGGCCGGCCCAGGATCAAACTGCCCCAGCGCTCTGACATGATCTGTGGCTTTGCGTCTCTCAAAGGTCAGAGCATTTGTAAGTGTCCCATTTGTTACTCTGCAGTGGATATCATCAGAAGTTAAAGAGCCTGAAAAAACAAAAATACATTATGTGGGAGACATTGTTATCTAATAGTTATTTCCTCTGCTGATTTTGGCTTTCATCTGAAACCAGCTGTGGCTTAATATGCCTTGTTTTGTCTTGGGAAGTACTATTGCATATGTCAGAA
Source organism: Pseudoliparis swirei (assembly GCF_029220125.1). Lineage (NCBI taxonomy): Eukaryota > Metazoa > Chordata > Actinopteri > Perciformes > Liparidae > Pseudoliparis > Pseudoliparis swirei. The sequence goes on from NC_079409.1 coordinate 14,615,745, forward strand.
GAAAACAAGTTCTATAAAACCTTTTGTAGTTTTAAAATGAAAAGTGTGAAGTAGAAAAGTAAATATCTCTAGCTCTACTGCATCGATACTTTTTAAAGTATCTGTTCACCCCGAGTCTGACTCTTAAATCGAATGCTCTATTAAGGACACACCTGTTTGTTTTAATTTTGCCTCGGTTGGTAAAGTATCCCTGAAGTTCTGAGGGAGCCTCAACAGCTGTCACAGTTTCAGATGTAAATGTTGTTTTATGACTTATAGTTTATATTTCTAGTTCTGTACATACCAAACACCTCCATAGCATCTCATCTCCATCATGTTTGTATTATTATTATTATTAAGCCTTTGTTGTTTGATCCTTCCTCCTCCAGGCACAGCAGCCATGCGGAACACCAAGAGAGGATCCTGGTTCATCCAGGAACTTAACGCAACACTGCGCCTCCATGCCAGAGACAAACACCTTGCAGACATCATGGTGCAGGTAGATACACGTTTCTTATACCCACAAACGTGTACTGCATGCACTGTGTAAAATATGCCTCCTTGTCGAACCTCTTTAGGACGTCACTGTATTCCTCTTCCTCTTGTCTCCGGTCCGTCTCCAGGTCAACGGTCATATTAAGGAGCGGGAGGGTTACGCTCCTGGCACCACGCACCATCGCTGCAAAGAGATGTCGGAGTTCACCAGCTCACTATGCAAAGACCTCTACCTTTTCCCCAAGTACCAGCCCCAGTATTGATACATGCAAATGTGTTCACGCACACACACATGCACACACACACACAGAACATTCCTTGCAAAAAGCCAGAACGGTTAATTTCACTCCAATTACTGCCACACACTTGCACATTCCTCCTTTACAAATTCACATCCAACAAGAAGATTCGTTCATTCATATTTCCTGTGTGAATACTGCCTCATCAGACATGCACAACCCCACACACGCGCGCGCACGCACACATATTTTGGAAAGAACGCTTATGTTAATCTACATGTTCTCAGAATTGAGCGATGTGTTGGCGAACAACTTACTCAAGCACCTGTGTGTCTGCGTCTATGCCAGTTAGAAGGTTTAGTTGGTAATCCTTTAGTCAAAGACAGATATCTTGTTGTTGTTTTCTTACTGCACAGCTACTTTGAGGTTTCACGCTCTCTTTTTAAGATGTATTTTGTACACAGATCTATTTTTGTGGATTATTTTATATGGAATTGTTTTATAAGGATTTTAAAGCCCATTCTCTTTATTTGTAAATAATGTTTGTTATAAATTGTGACGTTTTTTGTTCTTTTGTATAGTGACAGGCAGGGGGCAGCACGAAATGCAGCAAATGCTTTTCAACTCTTCATCCCCAGATTTACAATTCAGTTGCTTTTATGAGAGGCACAGTTGGCTACAGTGGTGATGAAACTGTCCATCTCTGCAGCAGATCTTGACCTGCTCTCATTGACTTGTTTCCCGAAGCAGAGGAAGAGAAACCTATAGCGCAGCTTCAAAACAAGACCTCGAGTTGTCTGTCTTTTGATTTGTAGCTTTTTGTTTGTGGACGTTCAATCAGGAAAAGTAAGCTTTTTAATTTCATAAAGGGCACCCCCACTGTAAATGCCACTTCATATCAACTGTGTTACTGTAACCCTGTCAGGCTGGTGTGGTGCTACTTGTGAGGTAATTCACCTGCATTGTGAATTCTGACCTTTTTGCTAACGCTGACTTCCTCCAGTGTGTCTCCCTGTGGGTGGGAGCAGCGCATGCAGTCAGTCCCCTTACAGTTAACGTGGTATCTTACTGTATCTGATACAGTAAATATAAGACATGTATTTTGTCTTTCATAAGCAATATGCATATTTTTAACAGCTTCTTCAAAAAGATGATATTTTTGAAGATATTATGACAATAGAGCTTTCGGAATATATTCTATCTCTTTGGCCCACGTCCACACAGATGAATCCATTTCTCGAGGCTGTGTAAGTGTTGATGATTCCCAGAAAAGCCCCGATCAGACAAACTTGTGTTTTGTTACAACAGTGTTGTAGTGGGGGAAACAGAGGGCATGGTCGAAACAGTATTGATTGTTACCATCTGTGTGCTTTCAAGCTGTGTGTGAGCTTGTCACGCCTGGCTCAAAAGCATGGGGTAGCGTTTCCCCTGGTTCGGAAGTTGCTCACTCTTATCCTTTTGGTTTGTATCTATTATTTAAACACAAACATTGGAGGAGCATAACTGGGTTGCACTCCTGCAGGGGGAAACGTTTTCACGGTGGGTATTTTCTGCCGAGCTTGTCTGAGGTGCAAGGTTGAAGGGGCCGGGAGATATTTTGTTTCTGTCAACACCAAAGACTGCCAAATGTTCTCTACAATAAACAGGCCATGGTTTTTAAACAAGACAAACGGTTGTTGTTGTTGGTGTTGTTATTTTCTTACAGCAGAATGAGCATCTGCATTTCTTTGTGTTTATGCTACGTTCAAGATGAATCCTGCACCTTTGCACACTGCACTTTCTTTCATCCTCATGTTCTTGCGTGTTATTCCCGGCGTACAGCCTGTCCTCTGTTCTCAGGTATAGGATAACCTCTTCTGCTGTGACTGGGACGTATGCGTCTCTCCCACTGCCTGCCTCCCAGTGATAATGTTCTGAGTGTGTCAGATCGAGGCCCAGCCAGCTGTCCAGTCATTCTCCCTTGACACACACGCACACACACGCGCGTGCCGGCGGTCAGAGTAACACATTTCTCGCTGGCCTCCGGTGTAGCTCTGAGATTAGGCTGTCATGCGCTGGCGTGCCGACCACAGCGCGGGGCGGGGGTCTGTGGGTGTCTTTGTGGTGTCATAATAATGGGCGCCTGAGTGGAGGAACCAGATGACAAGTTGGTTCAGATGATCTTGTCTGAGTTGGACGTCGTCTCCCTGGGATGCGGAGCAGTGGTGATCTAACTCAAAGACCCGTGGGCTCTTCAGCTTTTACTGAACTGTGTGCTTCGCTCTGATTGGCTCCTCTAGATATCTGAACCTGATGGAGAGGTTAGGCAACATTGAGATCACTTTACCGAGCTCCCCAGAGGCTCCTCGAAGCCCTTTAGGGGGGTCTATTACAGTGAGAGGGCACATTCAGGGTGATTTTATGTTCCCCCTAAGGAGGACTGCAAAAGCATGTGAGTCTGGGGTTGCCTTGCATCATTGGCTGATTAGGTGTGAGCTGTCACAGGGGTGTCGTGTGCACTTTCCTGCTCACGTTGCAGGGGCAGCCCTATGGGGGGTGCCCTTCCTACCCCCACCACTCCTGTCCAAACAAGAACAGTCCACACACACACACACACACACGCGCATGCACCCACCCACCTAATGGCCGGCTGGCAGAGAGGTTGCTGCTAAGGGCAACAAGTTGTGTTTGTGTTTATTGGGTGTCTGCAGTTCTAATAAAGGAAAGCGCTGCGTCCTTCACTGCCTCATCAGATGGCTTTGCTCTGATTTCTATCCGCCCGTCGGTCAGATCCGCAGTGGAGCTGGACGGCGTGCGGCCTCTCGATCATCTGGCGTTCGGGGAGGACGTCATCTGCTTTTTTCCCCCCCGACTTCTACTATGTCGCGAGTGTGTTTGAGAATGAGTTCATAGGAGAGTGAGGAACTTTAAAAGATGTGTGTGTGTTTATTTGAACGGGTGTAAAGTGTGTGTATCTATAAATATATATTTATAGATACAAATAAGAGTGAGAAAGTGTGTACGTGTGTCTGTATGTATGGTGTTGCCCAAGCCATTGGAAATGCTGGGGCGTCCAGCGAGGTTATTTTTGGATCAGTGACAGCGTATCAATGGCTGCAGATGCGTCGCAAAGAAAGGCTCTGAGATACCAGCAGACCCTGGTAGGTCTTTACCAAATCATTTCTTACCCGTCTTCTGCAACGCATTTGGCTTTCCCCTCGTTTCATCCCTCTCCACCTGCTTCTCCATCTACTTCGTCTTTTCCAGCCATCCTTTGCTGTTCCTCACTCACTCTCATTATTTCACGCCAACCTTTTCAATACTTTGGATGTTTTGTTTTTGTGTTTATTCTGAGTCCTCTAGTCCACCTGCAGCGCTCCGTTTTGTCCTTTGTGCTTCTCTTCTACGTGGCGTAGACTTCTCTTGAATTAATACTTCTCAGCTGTTTCTTCCTCCTACGGGTTCTTTATTTCATGAACAAGATTTATGCAAGTTAATGTCAACTGTATTTGTCCTGCCCTCAAATACTCTCAGTCTCTGCTGGCGTTTACTTCCCACGCTGCGAAACACTGAGTGAAGGCGAGAAGCGGAACGGATTTTAACATTCATTTAGATTTCACTCTGCATTTCTTCTTCTTTGTGACTCCGTCTATCTTCTGTTCGCCTCCTCGAGCTGCAGCCTTACAAAGTCATTGCTGTTTTCATGTGTTGGTGGATATAAATACCTATATAGAGGAAACCTGAGCAGACAGGTTAGATGTACGTATTGAGATGATCTCATGTCACTATATCCTCATGGCTCATCTGCCTAAAGGCTCGCCCAGAGTGATGGCCATTACTCCCAAGAGCATCACGTCTACCATTGACCATCCGATCACACCTGGTCTGTGGACATAAACGACTTCTGGGATCTTTTCCAGCAATTGATTTGAAGCGTTTTGTTGTTTGTTGTTTTTAAAGGTCCTTTTCTGCAGAGTTGAATGTGAAATATAAGTCGAGAGAACGACGGATAGATGAGCATCGGATGTTAACGTGTGTGTTGGAGCAGCCTCACAAAGTGGCGCTCTTCTCCTATGGCGATGGACGGTGGCCCATACACACTCTTGTGAAGCCCCTCAAGGGCCACCAGGTCGGATATAAATAAGAAATCTCAATTAATTACACTTTCTACAGGCCTAATGTCTCACTGAGAAGTCACATCTCTCAGGTGTGTAGGTGTGTGTAAGAGAGAGAGAGAGAGAGAGGGGAAATTAGAGCCTTGGAGTAGTTTGTGTGTCGAGCTGGTAATAGATCATGTTAATAACATTTATTTATTGATATGCAGCAGGATATGGCTGAGTATATTTTTGAGATTGTGTGTTTAGCTAAATCTCCACAGACTGGTGATGTGACAATGGACGTCTGTTTTCAATGTTCTCAGTATGCGTGGAGTATAGAACTGTTATGTTGAAGGTGTTTTAGACGTGTATGTATATATAATTGTATTCTGTTTGAAAATGAAGGGAATCGCTTTAAGGTTTTAGCTTTGAATGTCATTATATTGATTGCGCAATTACATGTGCCCATATAAATACAGAAATTAAAACAAATTTTGGATTTGGGATTGGAAGAAAAACATATCTTTCAAGATAGCCTCCAGGAAAAATCCACTTTGTTTTACGGATTATAGAGAAAATATGAACTCCACTTTGGGCATGGTGTGTTTTTGTAGGCCAGCCCCAGAGGTTAGAGGTTAGCGCCTCATGGGTCCCCACAACAAAAAGCTCCATTTGGATTCCGGATTATTGCAGAAAATAAACTCTGTGACAATTCTGTTAGCATAGCATTAAGCTATTCACGCTCAAAGAGAACGTAAAGGTGGACTAGTTGGCGTTATGTAATCCTAAATAGCCAAAATCTTCAGTCTCTATCTGAGTTGAATAGTTTCCTGTCTGCCGGATCTGCTGTGCTCTAAAAGACGATTACACCACCAATATAATGCTGCCTCTAATGTACCTTTTATTTAATCAAAATGCCGTGTTGTAACCTTGCACCTGGTACAGAGGTGCAGCAGCTTCTCATTTGCAATAAACCTGGTGTTGACAGTGTTCTCCCATAATATCTATTTTCAAACTTATTTTCAAATAATTTAAGTCTGCAAATTACGAACTCTTAAACTAAAGCGTGACAGAACAATACTGTGGCAGCTGTCTCCAATTTGGCCTCGGCTGCTGGTGATTGGCAATCAGTCAGCAGCCGAGGCCGCCCTCATAAAAGCTCCCAGGTGAGGGTGGAGCAGGAGAGTGAGCAGAGGCGCAGTGTTGCGGTCTGCTGTGTGATACAAATAAAATATGTTACCGAACGGAACCTCGTCGTTGTGGTCTGGTAATCCTTGGTGCTTTTGGGGGAAACCCACGGGTGATGGCCCGAGAGCCGTCACACTGGACCAACGTGGGGCCCCCTGGAACAAAAGCACCAACGATTACCAGACCACAATGACGAGGTTCCGTTCGGTAACATATTTTATTTGTATCACACAGCAGACACTGCGCCTCTGCTCACTCTCCTGCTCCACTCTCACCTGAGAGCTTTTTTGAGCGCTTTTTTGAGCGCGGCCTCGGCTGCTGACTGATTGCCAATCACCAGCAGCCGAGGCCAAATTGGAGACAGCTGCCACAAATACGTTACAAGATGTCAGACCGGCTTCAACCAAGACCGGCGAAGCATAACATTATCTCCTGCTGGGTTTTTAAGTTGTGTTAATTACTTCCAAGTCCCACAGCTGTTGTCGACCCTTGACCTTAACAAGGAGGAAGCACCCTCTGTTGACTTGTGACACTGACAGACACACGTGTGTGTGTGTGTTACAATTTAGGATAAAGGATGAGGTTGTGTGAGGCGACGGCTCTCAATCTGGGAGTGTCAACAGCAGCGAACTAGAGCTCATAAGTCTCACATGTTACGGGCTACTGAGGGATAATGTTCCCCTGCCAAATGTCTCACAGGCTGCACTGACTGGGCTGGAGGCGATTAAGTTATTACATTTTATACCATATTGCGTTCACTCGATGTGTTTTTTCAATCGCAGCGGTGGCTGGAATGTAATAATCCAACTATTTGTAGACAAGTCGGTAGTTAGAAGACGAACCGGCACGCTGACGTGGGGAAACGGTGTCAATAAGGCGTTGTGGTTGTTGCGTAAAGGTTAAAGCTCCTCGCCATCCGTCTGAATGACAGGCCTCCTGGGGCAGATGGGCTGCGAGAGGCACACGGCGGGAGAGAGGGAGAGGTGTGCCGGTGAACATTGGGTCACACTGCTGCTAAATTTATCCACGAGTAAGGTTTCACCTCCGGGGTGGGGTTTGGATGGACGGGGGGGGAGGGGGAGGAGAGGGGGACGTTTCAGGGGGAAGAGGGAGGGAGAAAAGTGAAAGGCTGCACACGAGAGTTCAAGAAAGTACAAGAAATTCAATTTGTGGCATCAAAGGAAATAAACATCTGATTTCTAATGAGTGTTTGTGTAATTGGAAGAACAAACCAGACAATATTCTGAATATAAACCAAGGTTTCATTCTCTAAAAGCATCTCAAGGCTAAAGTGATATTAGGACAAATATTTACAGTTGACTACATTTTTATTTGCCTTGAGGAACGTTTGAGAAAAGAGAAGTGCAATTAGTTAGTTGTGTTGTCTCTAAATGGCCTTAAATGTGTTTGAACTGCAAATCATTTTTAATTGATATTGAACAGAGCTGTAAGTATTTAATTCAGCTAGTAATACACATGTATTTCATTAGGTTTAAAAGTGACAGAAACCTGTTTGTGTGTTGTATTGAAATTCAGATACAAATCAAATCTAATGTTGGAGCCAAATAAGAATAATGTAATAATTTAAAAACTGATATTGCAATTGATACATTGGGGTTTACGGTGCTGATGTGTAACGGACCTTTTTACAGCCGACAGTGTGTCACGTCCCAGCAGGGAAAGCGCAGGTGTAATAATAACAATAAAGACGGCTGCGTTCCACTCTGCTCTGCCGGTGTCGAGGCGGTGTGCTTTTTGTTTACTGGGACACTGAAATGGAACAGAGCTCCCTGAATGTTTAGGAAGGCTGTAAGAAAGAGAACAGTTTGATAACTGGATTCATGTAAGGTTGGAGCATTATGCAGGTCTGCTCCACTGAAAGCTGGATCCACCCAGCCGTCTTCTACCTGCTCAGGCCATTAATAGGTATGAGGAGTATATCCCATCATGCATCAGGTATACGACAGGACCACATCCTGCACAGATGCCAGGTTGTTGCTGGCAGTCAGACATTCACTCAATTTACCTTCAAAGTGTTGAAATCTAACTGGTTTTCAAGCTGGCAGCAGCCCTCCTTGTTCATGGTAGTTGCTGGTGTTAAAGTAATCAATGGCTTTACAAGCTGAACTCAACAATACAGTCAACTCAAATCTGATTAGTTTTTTACGAGAACGATGCAAACATCTTCCTGGTGAGACAGAACACCGGCAGTGGTCTGGTCCCCAAAGACCCAGAAACCACGTGAGAACTACTGGGTCACCACCGAACAGTCGGTGACCCATTTCAGGTCCCACAGTCGGAGAAGTTGAGTGAATAAAGGTTAAGAATAGAGCCGATTATACCAGCTGAAACCGGCTTATCCAAAGTAAATCAATAGTTGTCTCTATTGGCATATAAACGCTATTTTTCTTAGTTCAAGAATTATAAATCATCTTTTTACACGCTGTTTCAAGTAAGTTTAATGATTATAAACGTTCACAGTGAAATGTATTGTTCTGTAAAGTATCTTGCCTCAGTATATATATATATATATATATAGTATATACATATGTATATATATAACATATATGTCATATATATACACATATATATATATAACATATATATACACATAAATATATATATATGTATATATACACACATATACACACAAATATATATATATGTATATGTTTGCCTCAACTTGAACTAATAGCCTAATTGCAGCAGTCCCAGCATGTGTGCGTGTCCCCTTCAGTCCGATGTGTAGGTTGAAGGTTCTTCGAGTGCAGTGCAGCTTTATCCACCCTATCCCACACAATGTTCATAACGTTTAGGGCTCCACTCCGTCAGCAGGTATTATTTTCATAACTCAGGCTTGTGTCCTTCCTGCCTCGTATCATTTATGATCCGGCTGAAGGAATCTGCTGACTGAGGATATTCCCCTCTAAATTAAAAGCTGCTGAAAATGTATTATCAGGCCTCAAGTGTTTGTTTTAACCTCTACTGCTTCCTCCACTCTCTCTGAATGTGTGTGCGCTGCTTCGGCCATACCTGTCAGTCACTGGCCTCCGTACTGTACCATGCAGGTACAGTCTCCACCACTCTGGCAAAGACGGGAAATGTCAGATGTAAGACAAAGATACCCAGAAAGGGAGTTTATGAAGGACGCACAAGAGAGTGAGCAGCAACCTGCAGGAGGAGCGGCTGAAAAGATGAGGGAGCGGATCAATACTTTTGAAACGGTTCTGAATATTGATCAATTTCTGGTAAGGTGAATTATCTTGAATATTGACAGGTTGTTTTTTTAGGAAAGACACTGTTGTGCCGTCTCCTATTTGTTTGATTGACTTTCCATTTAAAATGTCTTGAGATGAATTATTACTTTAAACCAGCTTCACAGGGCTAACAGCACATCCCCAGTTGGGTTTTTCACTTGATTACTTGGTGTGAATATGAACTGTGAACTCATACAGAACACATTTTGCAGTTTCGTTTCTTTTTCTTTTTTTCCCCTAGTCAACATGCCGCAATTAGAACATGACAGCTTGAACAGTGTTTGGAGGAGCCGCACAAATGTTATTGTGCTGGTTAATTAGTGTGTGTGTGTGTGTGTACGGGGGGAGGGGGGGTTGCGTGTACATGTGTGTGTGTGCAGGGGGAGGGGGGGTTGCGTGTACATGTGTGTGTGTGCGTGCGTGCGGGGGGGTTGTGTGTGTGTGTGCGGGAGGTGTGTGTGTGTGCGTGTGTGTGGGGGGGGTTGCGTGTACATGTGTGTGTGCGTGCGTGTGCAGGGGAGGGGGTGTTGTGTGTGGGGGAGGTGTGTGTGTGCGTGCGTGTGTGGGGAGGGTTGCGTGTACATGTGTGCGTGCAGGGGTGTGTGTGTGCGGGGGTTGCATGTACATGTATGTGTGTGTGTGCGGGGGTTGCGTGTACATGTATGTGTGTGTGTGCGGGGGAGGGGGGGTTGCGTGTACATGTGTGTGCGTGCAGGGGTGTGTGTGTGGGGGGTTGCGTGTACATGTATGTGTGTGTGTGGGGGTTGCGTGTACATGTATGTGTGTGTGTGCGGGGGGGGGGTTGCGTGTACATGTATGTGTGTGTGTGCGGGGGGTTGCGTGTACATGTATGTGTGTGTGCGGGGGTTGCGTGTACATGTATGTGTGTGTGTGCGGGGGGTTGCGTGTACATGTGTGTGTGCGTGGGAGGGGGGTTGCGTGTACATGTGTGTGTGTGCGTGCGGGGGGGTTGCGTGTACATGTATGTGTGTGTGTGTGCGGGGGTTGCGTGTACATGTATGTGTGTGTGTGCGGGGGTTGCGTGTACATGTATGTGGTGTGTGCGGGGGGTTGCGTGTACATGTGTGTGTGCGTGCGCGGGGGGAGGGGGGGTTGCGTGTACATGTGTGTGTGTGCGTGTGCGGGGAGGGGTTGCGTGTACATGTGTGTGTGCGGGGGTGCGCGTGCATGTGCGGGGCGACGGGGGGATGCGTGTACATGTGCGTGTGTGCGTGCGTGCGCGGGGGTGGGGGGGTTGCGTGTACATGTGCGTGTGTGCGTGCGCGGGGGGGTTGTGTGTACATGTGTGTGTACATGTGTGTGCGTGCGGGGGAGGGGGGGTTGCGTGTACATGTGCGTGTGTGCGTGCGCGGGGGGAGGGGGGTTGCGTGTACATGTGTGTGTGTACATGTGTGTGCGTGTTGGGTGGTGTAATCTCCTGATCTATCTGTCAGTGAGCAGGTCAGATTTTATCATTAACCTTGTGCTGTGGAACAGAGCTATATTGTTGTAAGGCCTCACCACACACACACACACACACACACACACACACGCATTTGCACACATACTCGCACACAAACATTAATTTAGCTCACTCATAAACATACAAATACAAACTTAGCATGAAGAACCTGCACCAACACAGATATTTATGAATATGCAACACTGAGTCTCGTGAGGGACTCAGGAATGTGCGATTCTTTTTTTAATTAACTCTCAAAGTCACACTGTCCTTCAACCTCGGCATCTATTAGCAGCTCTCACTAACTGAATCTCTCGCTCGCCCTCTCTCGTTCTCTCGCTCTCCCTCTGTGTGTTTTTGTGTGCGGAGGAAGAGGAGGAGGGAGAGTGTGATCGAGTCTCTTGAGTGAAGGTCATTCCACAACGAAGACTCAAACAGCGGCAGCAGCGACGCTCCAACATGCAACAGTGGTGGGAAATGTCGGTTACTGATGTGAGCGGACGCTCAAGGTTGCATGGCGACATCGATGTAAACACGAGGTTGAGCGATGGAGAAAAGAAAAGTCCCCGGACATGAATCAATCACAGCTTTCCATGTCGCTCTCACGCTGTCGGCCATTTGTCTGTTTCCGTCTCCCTCGCTCAGATTAATCTCCTTTTCGACAATTCAGTGGCAAAACATCCGGACGCAGCTTATTCTGATTGTCATGAGACATTAGAGATCCAAGGTGACGCTCTTCAGATAACCAGCAGTTGACATTTTAGTTGGCAAATCTTTGGCATATTTTCTTGATAATATGACTCAAATGATGAATGAATTATTAAGAGCTGGCTGTTTCAGCAAATTATTACACAGTTAATGTTTGTGTGTTTGTATGTATTTATATATTTATATATATATATATTTGTTTATATATATGTATGTATGTATATACTGTATATATATAAACACACACATTCTTGATTAATGCAGTGCAGAAATGACTAATGATACAAATGTAAGCATTTTGTGAATACTTATTAATTTATCATTTATATTCTACTTACAGTTGTTTGATTATAAAATAAAATAAAGACAATATGTTCAAACTAAATGTTATAAACAATCATTTACTCCAAAAATATACACGTACTGACAATTTGATTGAAAACTGTCAAGCAAGTAAAGATCAAAATCTACGTTGAGGATCAGTTTAATCAAAGTAAAAACCAAACCACGTGAGATGCGGCTCTTCCGCGTGTTGCCATAAGCATGAGCTTTAATGTATAACTAACCTTGTGGTGGTGAGTGTTGCTCTGGGAGGTAAAGTAACACATGGGAGCGGCGCTCAGGGGCCCGTGTTTCCGGTCCCTGGTGCTGGAGCCTGTTTGATGATGTTGATGGATTAGTGCTCTGGTGCTAATGTGCAGAGTGGGGGTGCAGAGGTAGTCTGCAGTGGAGGACAGCAGGAGCAGAGCTGCACCATGCTCAAGACAACTGATGAGGAACAGGTAAACACCTGGAGACCAAAGGCTTCACACGGGGGACGGGGACTTTCTTCTCTGACTGAGTTCAGGACGCAGTCCAGAGCTCTTGTGTCACTTCCCTTGAGCCACGAGCTCCTTCACTGGATCTGTGTACGTGTGTTAATCGACTTCTCCTTTTACAGCCGCCGCGTTAATGGCTTCTTCACTCACATTAGAGCGGAATAGACTTAAAAAATATTAACCACTAAAAGGTAGACAGCATATTAAATGTGTTCTATTGCCATGAAGTTTACTCAAATCAGATTATATCCAAATTGTTGTGGACCAACAAAATTGTACTTAATTTCTGGATAAATAATTTCTCGTAGAGTTCTGTTGTTTGTTGGTGTGAGATTTAATTTAAATGGATCCAGTATTGCATGAAGCAATCCTAATGAGTGATTGTACCTTTGTTATATTATTATACCGTATTGTTTGTATATAATGCCCTATGTGCCTTTACACACGGTAAACGGATGTTTGATACTTCTTATCAGATTATTCATTTAATTTGTAAGGAATAACAAACGGCAGTCCGTGAACACGTCTGTGGAAGTGATGAGTTTTCCATGCGTTCCTGCTGTGATCTAAACGTTCCCACGCCGTGTGTTGCTCTTAGTAGCAAACCCCGTTATTAGATCATTCAAAAAGTCTTTGCATAATACAAAATATATAAAATTGCAACTAGTTGTTTGCATTGCTTTGTCTCCTGTTGGCTCCGACCATGAGCGGCAGGCGGAGCCTTTTTGTTCTGAATAACACTTTGTGGTTTGTAGTGAGGAATAACTTTGACAATTTAGGGACTTCAATTATGTTCAGGAGCCTTTAACAGTGTAACAGCTGCTCACCTGTTGTATTCATTATAAACCACGATATCGGCCACTCGGCCACGTGGTTGTCGTGACTCATGTCTTATTGTGGACTGCTTGTGTCAAGCACTGACTTGTCTGTGTCACGCTGTACTTATGTAAACACGATAAATTCAGATGAGATTTTAGATTTGTGTTGCACCTTTACTTTATTATTGCTGGATTATGAGCAGCCAGCTAAGCTTTGGTTGTGGTCCTCTGGTCCTCTGGTCCTGGGCCTCCGGGCTGGATGTGCAGCTCTCCTTTCCTGTGTGAACGGTACTGTGTGGCAGACGGCCCTCCGTATGGTTTAGCTTCTCACTTTGCTGTGTATGTGTGTGTGTGTGTGTGTGTGTATGTGTGGGGCGTGCAGGTGCACGTGGTCTATAGGTTTCAGTTGCGCACCTCAGCTGCACCTGGATCTGCAGTATTTTACAGGTTTACAAGCTGTCCTGTTTTCTGACTGTGTGTGTGTGTGTGCGTGTGTGCGTGCGCATGCGGTTGTAGGTGGAAAGCAAAGGGGAAGATGTGTAATGTCCTCTCTTCCAGGGGCTCTTCCTCTGGCTCGTCCAGGGAGGGGTTTTTCCGATCTCTATGCCCGTTTTGTCTATTTCTGTCGGCCAGTGTATTCCGGTTGGTGTGTATCCCTGACACACACGCCGCACATTCCCCATCTCTTTCTCGTTATCTCAAGACTCTTCACACTGGATCTAGTTGTATCCTTCTCCTAAGTCTTCAGGGGGTATTTCTCCTTCTCCTACGTCTTCGTTTCCCCCCCCCCCTCTCTCTCTGATATCTTCATCTGGTTTTCCTTCTCGTGATTTGTTGCTGCTTCATGCATCATGTCGTGACTGTCGGTGTCTCCGGGTTTCAGCTGTATGGCGAGTACAGGGAGCAGCTCGGAAACTGTGCCAGGCGGGAGGCCGCCCGTCTGCTGACGGAGAGACAATGTAGGAGACAGGCGGGAGAGAACCCCACCGGCCGAACGGGGCGGCAGCATCACTCTCATCACCCCGTGTCCCTGGAGTCGTACCACAGCCACGCCTCCTCCACCAAGAAGCCTCGTCCCTACTCCAAATGCCAAGGTGACCTTCAGGAATGAGTCATTCTGTTCAAACACACTCATTCAAACGCTTTACAAAAGGTTTTCTGTAAAGAGGCAAACTGTGGTCATTGTTTCCATGGCAATAACACCTTATGTAATTACCAGAAAAAATATTTAAATGACATGTTATTTATATATTTGTTGAGGTACTGGCAGCTCAGTTCAGTGTTTCTTCTCTGTGAAACGTTGATCATTTATAGCTCCATACTCTGGAGGGAGTAGTTGTATCAGCTCATAAAATGCACTTTAACAGTTTAATTTGGCTCCACCCAGATCATCAGGCAGCTAGTCAGGATGTTTGACATACTTTATTTGGATTTTCCATATTGAAATGTGCAAATCTATTTCATTCTCCAACATGAAGCTTAAATACTGTTTCAAAACATTATGCATCCTGATTCAATTACTTCTCGAAAAAATACTGAACACTGAAACAAAAGCAGTATACATATTTAAGGCTTTGTGCTTTAATTGAGTAATCCTTCTTGGCAGTTTATACTGCCACACAATGTCATTTCAATGGGAAGTCATTTGCATTTTCCCTTTTACTTTGACAACTCAAGTTACTTTTCAGTTCAACCACCCACCAAAAATGACTTTAAATGCTTCAAATAAGCTCCAGCTTTACCAACTCCAGCAGTAAAATGATGCCAACACATTGATGCATGACATATGATAATCCAATCATAACATATTTGATAATATAACTCGCATTTGGTAACTTTTACTTTTAATTTAACTTTTATTATTACCTTCGCATTGAAAATGCGGAAGGTTATGTTTTGATCGCCGTGTATTTATTTATTTATTTGTATGCATCTTACTCTCATAACTCAAAAATTATTAAATCAAATCGCATGAAATTTGGTGGGATGATTGGTTATTATCGGGGGACCATTTGATTTGATTTTGGGATCGACCGGGTCAAAGGTCAAGGTCAAGGTCATGAAAAGGTCAGCATCTTCTTGGATCGCATGAAATTTGGTGGGATGATTGGTTATTATCTGGGGACCATTTGATTAGATTTTGGGATCGATCGGGTCAAAGGTCAAGTGCAAAGTCATAAAAAGGTCAAAATCTTCTTTTTACCATAGCACGGTCAATTTTTATCCAATTGGCATGCAACTAATGCCAAAATGTTCATAATTCAATGCCCCATCTTGTGATATGCGAAGGTATGCGCTCTACCGAGTGCCCGTTCTAGTTTTACAATGTATTGCTGATCTGGATTGTTCTTCCACCACTGATCTAAATGTCTTGATCCTAATTACAACCTACCTAGACAACCAATAATAAAACATAGCATTAATATAGCAATATGTTAACACTTTTGAAAATAACTGTCTTCAAGCTCAATGAGTACATGCAGGACTCCTCAAATCATTGAATCAAGATAAAGTGTTTGAGGTGAATCTTCATTCGCGCTCTCTGTCCCAGATTGCTTTGCTCGTGTGCGGCGGTACATAGTGAACAAGTTGGGGGAGGACTGGATATTTCTGGTTCTTCTGGGACTGACGATGGCTCTGGTCAGCTGGAGTATGGACTACGCCAGCGCCAAGAGCCTTCAAGGTACCCGGCCAAAGCCGGAGAGATGATTCCTGTCAATGTGCAGTTTGATGATATGAGACTTCGTCTGTACTCATCCCATTTGTACTCATGTGTTTTCTCTTTCTGTTGTTTTTCTGTCTTTCAGCTTACAAGTGGATGCACGGGGAGCTGAAGGGCAATGTGCCCCTTCAGTACCTCGCCTGGGTTACCTATCCCATGATCCTTGTTATGTTCGCCTCGCTCTTTTGTCACCTGGTTTCCCCACAGGCCATCGGTAAGCCCTCCATCACCTGTCTGCCTCTCTTATCCTCCCCCAGCACCTGTTTATTTCCTCTCTTTACCTCCTTTGGTCTGTGTTCCTGTTGGAGGATCGTGGCACTCTTTCTTAATTTACTGCTCCCACCCGTCTTTAGTCTACTTCTCCATCTTTCTCTGGTTTTTACAGGTTCTGGCATTCCTGAGCTGAAAACCATCCTGAGAGGTGTCGTGCTGAAGGAGTATCTGACCCTCAAAGCCTTCGTGGCTAAAGTCGTCGGGCTGACTGCTTGCTTAGGCAGTGGGATGCCAGTAGGCAAGGAGGTCAACACCCCGCCTTTTATAAATATTGTGTTTATCATGATGCATTAAGCCAGCATCACTGTCCTTAACCCCCTTCATC
Source organism: Pseudoliparis swirei (assembly GCF_029220125.1). Taxonomy (NCBI): domain Eukaryota; kingdom Metazoa; phylum Chordata; class Actinopteri; order Perciformes; family Liparidae; genus Pseudoliparis; species Pseudoliparis swirei. The sequence continues at coordinate 14,632,105 of NC_079409.1, forward strand.
TCTGTTTTCTTTCTGCATCACTCTATCTGCTCCTTTTCCAGGCTTGGAGCTTAATAAATCTCCTTTTTGTCATGTTTTTCTTCCCTCTCTTCTCTCGGGATTGAAGCAAATAATTTCTCAGCCCAGGAGCACATTAACTTCCCCCATTGCAGTAGCAGAGTAACTGTCAGATGCAGCCATTATACAGGGAGTTATCTGCTCTGAGACAACATGTCCCAGTTCAGACTCCATGCTTCACAGACGGTAGTCTGTGTGTGTGACATTACATGTAACTCATCTGTGTCACGACGTGTCGCCCTCAGGGTCCATTCGTCCACATCGCCAGTATCTGTGCCGCAGTGCTGAGTCGATTCATGTCCATCTTCACTGGCGTCGATGAGGTAAGACGAGACCAAAACCTGCTGACCCGTCAATGCACCTCATGAAGGTGGAGATGTAGCTTTTCCATCATAACATGCTTCCTTGATGTCTTTGGTGTAATCACAGGGTTCCCACTGGCCCTTAAATTCTTAATTTTTATGATTTCAGAAAATCATTTGTTTTGTTTTTATTCAGCTCGAGGGTTGAAGTCTGTTGTTCGTTTCAGACGTCTCAACATCTGTTGGAGGGATTGTCGTGCTATGAGCATGCAGATGTTAGCGGGTAGTTCAAAGCACCACGTGCCTCTGTCCGGCCGCACAGAGCAGAGGCGCTCGGCTCGACTCTTGCGGCTGCAGACTTATTGAAAGACTACCTTTTTTTATTGTTTTAAATATATACTGGCTCTGAGGTCCTTGGATGAAGAGTGCCTTATAAATGGAATCCATTAATATAATGTGTGTGTATATAGAAAGTGAAAGTGGGAACCCTGTGACCGTTGTCCTCCCCCATCTGTCTCTCCCCTCTAACCCCCCTCCTCTCCCTGTTTCTCTTGCGTCTATGTTTTTGCTCGCCCGCTCGCACCTCGTCTGTGTTTGTGTGTCGCTGTATTAATAGTGTGATGGTAATGTCTGGCATGTGTACTAACAGTGACCTCTTCCCCTGCTCTCTCTCTTTCTCCTCTTCCCCCCTTCTTTCTCATTCATCACTGCTCGTCTGTGACCTTTAACCCCAGAATGGCACCCATAACCAGGACCTGTTGGTGTGTGCGAGTGCCGTGGGAGTGGCCACGTGTTTCGCGGCCCCCGTGGGAGGCAAGTGCCCCTCCTGAAATAACATCGGGACCACAAACGTGGAAGTTACATCTGACCTCAGATCAGTGCTCTACATTGTTTAGTGATGAATAAAACTGGATGACTCTTCAAACAGATCTACCTGTCGATATGAAGCTGACTCTAAAGGAAGAGCTCAACACTTTGGGGAAATCCACTTATTTGCTGACCTCCTAATAGTTAGATGAGAAAAATGTTGTCTAAAATATCAAACTATTCCCGTAACACTGACCTCAGACCAGAGAATGAATTCAAAGTGAATTGAATTCAAAGTTTGCCATCAACACATTAAACCTGAATTATAGATTTATTTCTGCTATGAGCTTTCCTGCTTTCCATTGTCGTGAATAATAAAATATAAAAACTAAACAATAATGTAATTGCATTTAAGATACTCTCTTGTGATTTTAGAAACGGCTAAATAATTAAAGAAAATATTTAATGTCTGCTTCCATTAATTTGGGGTCTGCAATCAGCTGCAGGGATTTTTTTTTAAGGACAATGTGACCCGTTTGTTTCCTGATTGCTTTAATTGCTCCCTCCAAGTCTTGATTTCTCTGCCTGCCGTGTGCATTCCTGCTTCATATTCTCTGGATGTGCCTTTTTTTCCCTCATCTTTCTAACTTTATTTCTGAAATCACTCTCGAGTGAGCAATATTTATTCACTTTATTCCATTCTGCTTCCCCTCTCCCCCTCTTGTGGTTCCCTCTCCTGTCCTCTCCACCTTGATCTTTCATTCTCTCTATCTCCAACTCACTCCCCTGTCTTTCTGTCCACGCTCTCGTTCCCTTCATCATCTCACGCCTTTCATCGCTCATTGTCTCTCTCAACTCTTTATTTCCCTCCTTCTCTCCCTCTCTGTTTTCTGTGTCAGTAGAACCCTTATGGTTACACAGATATTCTGACTGTTGGCTGTGCCGTGGGGGTGGGATGCTGCTTCGGCACTCCACTTGGAGGTACGGTACAACCTGCACACGGCCTCGTACCCCGCATCCACATCTCCTCACTGGAGACTGAGACCTTTTGAGAATCAACTGAAATGAGTCCGAGGCCCAGGGTGTTGGAAACAAGCCAGTATCAAAACTCTTTTACTTAATCTTTCATTTTATAATTTAGTTTATTTTAGTCTATTTGTATTAAAGATCTTGTACAGATGCTTGTCTGAAGACAAATAGACTTCATAATGACACATCAGCTTCTAATCATTTATTTACATAAACAAACTGAAGAAAACTTTAAAAAATGTATTGTTTGTTTCATTGTTAGACAGGATTATTATGTCGCCAAGACATTTAACAATTGAAAATGTGTCGGTCCTCTCTGGAGGTCAACACTCTCATCACGATACTTGTGTTTTTTAAAGGACATCAAACATTTATTTGGCATTTGGGTAATTCAATTCATTCTCAGTATCCACATAGCTCTGACTTACAGGACAATAACCAACCCGAGGCTGAGCAGCTGATATTCACTCCTAACAGATGTATCTTTAAAAAAATGATTTAAATCAATGTGTGTGTGTGTGTGTGTGTGTTTGGTTCTGTTCCAGTGTGTATTCACTCCCTGTGGTTCTCCTGTTGTGTATAATTACACCCACAGCCTCAAGTGTTTTTGGACTAATTGTGCTTATTTAACCCATCTCTCTCTCTCTCTCTCTCCCTCTCTGTTACCCCTTCTTTTTCCCTGTTTCTCTAATTTCCCTCAATCCCCCTCTCCCTCTGTCCATCCTCCCCCCCCCCCCCTCTCTTGCTTTATTTCTTTCTTTCCTTTTCTCTTTCTTTCTCTCTCTCTCCCTCCCTCACCACCACCAGGGGTGTTGTTCAGTATTGAGGTCACGTCTACCTACTTTGCGGTGAGGAATTACTGGCGGGGATATTTTGCCGCCACATTCAGCGCCTTCATATTCAGGGTGCTCTCTGTTTGGAACAAGGATGCTGGTGAGAAGCAGAGGACACACACACACACACACACACACACACACAAGACTGCTGAACTGGCATTTTATGGGAAGTAGCTGAATTTGACAGCTCAGTAATATGTTCTTCTTTAAACCAGAACGTTTCAAGTCATCTCCTTCGGTTGATCCACTTTACACCAGCACCAAAGAGTTAAATACTCACAACTTGCATCTGCTACCCTGCACCCTAATCTCTGTCTTTATATACTTAATTATGTCAACTTATTACAGTTTATAAGACTACTTTCTGTCTTACTCTATATTGAAATAAATATCTATCACTCAACCGGAAGATCATCTAATGTTCATCTTCAAACACTTTCGAGCAGAGGTCAAATTTGATCTCCTTACAGTTTAAATTAATATTTTCCAAATAGTAGTTTATCTTGAAATCTTTGAGATAATTTTGACATACATTTTCTAAATGATTAAGCTCACAGTGATAGACTCACATATGCTGCCTACTCAGCACTAAGCAGCAGACAGTCAGACAGTCAGCTCGTAGACGGTGAGCTCAGCGGGTCATTTAGCAGATAAAGAGACGTTCAGAGACGTTAAGAGACGTTAAGAGACGTTAAGAGACGTAAAGAGACGTAAAGAGACGTAAAGAGACGTTTCCCTCGGGAGGCCGTGGAGCAGCAAAGAGACGACGACATTCATCAGGTGGACACGTGGAACATGACTCCTGTGGGACGATCACGTGGCTCTGTATCTGTCGGATGTGTAAATAAGAAACTGTTTGCTCATAAGTTCAACTTGTCAAATCTAAGTGACAAAATGTTAATGTCGTGTTCAAAGCTTTTAGCCACTGCCCACAGACTGGATAAATTATGCAGGTTTAAAGTCCTACAAAACATCCTCTCTTTTAACATTATGAATATAACATTATTCCTAAAAGTATTTTTTCCTTTTCCATATTTTTTATGTCCTGTTTTTCATTTGATGACAAATGAAACTCAAGATACTGAGCCCTGAAATGAAAGATTGAGATCAGATGTTCATTTGATGTTTATGTTTCTTTGTTTCCCTCAGTCACAATCACAGCCCTCTTCAAAACTAATTTCCGGATGGATTTCCCTTTCGACCTGCAGGAGCTGCCTGCATTTGCAATAATAGGGTGAATACAAATGTGTGTGTGCAATGATACTGTGTGTCTCCACTTTGAAAATAGATATAGATATAGTCATGTATCCCCCCCCCCCCAATACATAACTGTTATATGTTGTGCAGGAGCAGCATGGACAACTTGTGTTCTCGTGTTTCAGGATCTCGTGTGGTTTCCTGGGGGCGTTCTTCGTCTACCTGAACAGACAGGTGGTTCTCTTCATGAGGAGACCGACAGCGCTCACACGCTTCCTAACCAGACAGTAAGATCCCAACGCACGCACACACACACACACACACACACACACACACACACACTCTCTCTCTCTCACAGGGCCATGTTCCCATGATCTCAAACCATTCGACATTTTCAGATCCAAGTCCTCTTAATGTATCTCAGCTCTCTCTCTGAACTCATCCGTCCCACAACGCTGGCCAGGACAGAAGCAGAGCCGTAACAACCTTTCAGCCAGTTATTCACTCAGTGTGGGGATTCACTTATCCCCAGACTCAACAGTCAGGGAGCATTAGTCTCCACCATTAGAGAGAGGAGAGCAGCAGCCATGGAGAGCCATACAATCAGTGGCGAGTTATTTCTGTTGCAAGCATCACTTGTTTTGCCATGTGGTTGTTGTCTAAGAATACATTCCTGATAATGACTGTGTGTGTGTGCGTGTGTGTGTGCGTGTGTGTGTGCACGTCCAGTCGATTGATCTATCCAGGTGCAGTGACACTGATCATCGCCACCTTAACGTTTCCACCTGGATTTGGACAGTTTATGGCTGGAGAGGTGAGACGGACTCAATCTCTCTCTCTCTCTAAATTGTTCCGTTGCTCTACGATTCAAATCTGTGGAGCTGCTTTTCGTTCCTGTACCCCTCTTTTCATTAGTTTATATACTTATTAACAGTAGATATTCAAAATGCGGTCTATTTGTTGTAATTTGCTTCACTTTTCTTTCTTTTTTTATTTGGGCAACTATTCAGATTTTAATCTTCATGTGTATGCCGGACAACTCCACCATGACATCACAGGATATAATAAGTGTCGTCTTTATTTATACGCTGTCTTGTCTGTTTTGATAACGTCTTGTTTCTTCCTGTCCGTCGGTGCTGTCGGGCAGCTGATGCCCAGAGATTGCATCAACTCCTTGTTTGATAATTTCACCTGGACCAAAATCTCAGGATCTGCGGCTCCGCCCGGCCTGGGTCCCTCCTCTGCATGGCTTCATCCTCACGTCAGCGTCTTTGTCATCCTCCTCCTCTTCTGCATCATGAAGGTATTCTATATTCTGTGTGTGTGTGTGTGTGTGTGGGTGTGGGTGTGTGTGTGGGTGTGTGATAATGTTCTGGTCTTGAGCATCCTTGATCCGTTTTTTTGTGTTGTAGTTCTGGATGTCAGCGCTTTCCACCACGATGCCCATCCCCTCCGGTGCCTTTATGCCAGTGTTCATATTGGGTAAGAGGATCTTGTAATGTGAGTGTCTTCTTCTGAGTTTCAGTTGAATTTGTTTCTAGCAGTGTGTCTTATCTCTCTCCTCAAGGAGCTGCTTTCGGCCGCCTCGTGGGGGAGATCATGGCCACTCTTTTCCCAAATGGAATCCTGTTTGATGGGATAGTCTACCGTATCCTGCCGGGAGGTTACGCCGTCATTGGTCAGTCTACGGGCCGTCGCGCTGTGCTCAGGGTCTTAGGACTCATAGAAGAGACTTAAAGGAGACTAAGACTTGAGAACATTTGATGAACAACTGACTTCCTTTCTTTCAGTTAAAGATGTGAATGTAGCAGCAGAAACAGTTTCACCTTTCACACTCGACGTCTGTGGTCAAAACAAGGCCTCCAAATTGTCTAATATAAAATGTGATGTGTTCTTACCCAGAAACATTTTAATTTCCACAAATTAAACATTTAAAGTAATTGGAATTCTTGAATGTAATGTCTGACTCACTGTTGTAATCCTGCTCGATGTGCTTCACTGAACAAGTGAATGGATAACGGATTATGAGTACTTTAAAAAAAACTTTTGCCAAATATGTGGAGGGTCGGGCTCCAGTCCCCCAGACCCTCCACAGGATAAACAGGTTGGAAAATAGATAGAGGTGATGCATAAAGATGCGTATTAAATAGATATATTTACTACTTTACGCTTTGATTTCTGCCTTATGAAAACTCCCAACATCGTTGAACTCTATCTTTAAAACTCTTATTTTACCATATTAATTCTTATTTTACCATATTAATTCTTATTTTACCGTATTTCTTATCTTACCATATTAATTCATATTTTACCGTATTATTTCTTATTTTACCATATTAATTCTTATTTTTCCGTATTAATTCTTATTTTACCGTATTATTTCTTATTTTTCCGTATTAATTCTTATTTTACCATATTAATTCTTATTTTTACTTATTAATTCTTATTTTACCATATTCTAAGTCAATCCGAGGCCACAGTGATGAAAGAGGAATGGCTCTGTCTGCTGCTCTCTTCCAGGTGCGGCAGCCATGACGGGAGCCGTCACACACACGGTTTCCACTGCAGTAATCTGCTTCGAGCTGACCGGTCAAATCTCGCACATCCTGCCCATGATGGTGGCCGTCATCCTCGCAAACATGGTGGCCCAGGGCCTGCAGCCTTCTCTCTACGACTCCATCATCCAGATGAAGAAGCTGCCTTACCTGCCTGAACTGGCCCTCGGGCACATCAGGTAAGACGACGAGAAAATGCATTTGTGTGTTTATGTTTTCCATGCTGTCATTGTAGGACAACAGGTATTTATTGTGGTATCTCTGCTTCCCTAGCAAGTATAACATCTTTGTGGAGGACATCATGGTGCGCAAAGTTAAGTTCCTCTCTTCTCAATCAACCTATCGGGAACTGAACCATCTGCTAGACACCACATCTCTGAAGACCATCCCCCTGGTGGACTCTAAAGGTGACGTACATCTTCTTTACGCTGACGCTTCTATCTTGTGCTATATGATTCGTGGGAAAGAAATTTTATGACATTTTAGGAAACGTCCTTTTTTGATCATCCCCTGCTCTTTCAGCAACATACATCTCAGTGATTAACACATCATAGGGACTCCAGAAGATCACTGCTCCCAGGAAAAAGAATATTGAACCAGATATTGTCATTTTTTTATTTCTATTGTACAGATTCAACAAACGTGATGTCTTATAATCAGGAGTCTTACATGTTCACACTACATGACTGACCGGTGGTCACACATCTCACACAGATCTTTCACTGGAGTCCCTGATGAGTATGTTCACACGTCGTGAGCTGTTTCTGGTATTCATGCTGTGTGCGGCTCCTTATTGAGCCATCAGATCAGCATCAATCTTCTCATCGAACTCCCAACAAAAAAAACATATGCGTTTATTTCCCAAAATGTTGAACTGCTCCTTCAACACTTCTCTCTGTAGAATCCATGATTCTTCTGGGCTCCATCGAGAGGACGGAGCTTCAAGCCGTGTTTGACTGGTGGCTCTCCCCAGAGAGGAGAGTCTTTGAAAGAGGGCCGAGCTCACCGGGCCAGGGCTCCAAAGTCAGCTGGGAGTCCTTCACCTTTGTAGACGAGGATGGCGGAGAGGAGAGCGCAGACAAGGTGGGAACAACAAACAAAATTAGCTTAATTAGTTGTTGTTTTTAAAGATGTATTTACCAGCAACGTTGTGTGTGCAGACGGCTCCAGTACAGGAAGAGTGTAACGGGCCCATCCCATCCCCAAGACCTCAGGAGCCCACCTCCACCGACCTCACAGGTTCAGGTAACGCGGCAGTGCCACTGCACATGAAAACCAGTCCGTCCATCAGATGTCGCTTCCTCTCTTGTCTGACATGTGTTGCCATACCATATCCTCAGACAAGCGCAAGCTGCCATCTGTCAGCACGGCCCTCCAGAGACTCTTCTCCTCCACATCTTTGTCGGGACCGACTGAAACTGACGTAAGATTAACCTCCCATACTCATTATCTTTCTGCTGTTGAGTTGGCAGCTCGGATCTTATCGGTCCAACAAGGCTTATGTGATGGGAGGAGCATGACATGATGCATGCATGAAGGAGTTGACGCGTTGTGCAGTGGGCGATGCCATGGAACCACCAGGGGCCATCTTATCATCATCTGTGTAGCTTTTCATAGGACTGCCCTTCAATCTGTCCCTCTTTGCTCAGGAGGCCACGCCCACGCCCACTTCGCTGACGGACCCCATGTCCCCAGAGGAGGTACTGTACGTTATTGATTCACAATGCACACAGTTAACAATGAGACAGCCAATCAATAATGAGAAACTCTGTATACTCGTAGTCCATCTCTCTGCTTGTGATTGGCTGATGCAGATCAAAACCTGGGAAGAGGAAGAGCTGGATAAACCAATCGATATGGAGCAGATACGTATTGACCCCTCCCCGTTTCAGCTCGTGGAAAGGACTTCTCTGCACAAGGTGACCAGCAACACCTGGGGGACATGTTTTGACATGTTAAAAAAATGTACAGACACTGATAATTACATATTACGCACAATCCCCATTTCATATTTCAAAGCGGTATTTCAATAAATAGTTTGACATTTTGGGAAATACTTGAACAAACATGATTGTAAATGTTGTCTGAGTAAAACTAGATGCCGTCGGATGAGCCTTTCAACCTTTTAACCCTGTTACTCCAATTGATTCATTGGTCATATTTCATTATTTCACAAGACAATAACCTCACCTAAAGGTGCTATTAGGTGAATAGTGCCACCATAAGCTCGCGATTTCCCCTTTTTCTTTATGCTCAGCTCACTTTCTCGTGGCTGTATTTTCATATTAAGCATCCAGAAGGACAGTGGTCTCAATCCGCTCATCTATCTCTCTGCAAAATGACAAACTATTCTTTTAGAACACAAGTTAATTTTCACTTTTATACTCTTCTATTCTTCAACATGTTTAATATATTCTTTGTTCTGTTTGTTTTTCTACGGTTTGAAGGGAACCTCTCCCGATGTGTCAGTGTCCATTTCAACCTGTGCAAACAGTGGTAGAATATCTTCTGTGACTCTACGGCCTTTCAGAGTTTTCCCACATTGAGTTTATGACAAAATGTGGTTCTAAAAACATCTTATTATGGGATACACTGGGAGGAAGGGTGTTATTATGGGATACACTGGAAGGAAGGGTCTTATTATGGGATGAACTGTGCAGGAAGGGTCTTATTATGGGATGCACCGATCCAACTCATCTGGGCTTTGGGTATCGGGCCGATACCGAGTACTCATCTGATACCAGCGTTTAATTAATAAGCTGTGAGCCTCACTGTGTAGAAAAGGACCGGATCATTATGTGTAAGGCAACAAAGGTTTAACTTAACCATGGCGTTCCTAACTTTGTCAACCAAAATATAACAAATAAATAGATATTAATGTACTGAATTGTTATTTATTAAAATAATGGTATCCAATACCGATCCAGCTATTTGAGTCAGTGATGGACCAATATGGGTGCATCTAGTTTTTATGAACATATTTTTTATTATTATTCTGTCCCCAGTGAGTCACCCAACTTATGGAGGTAGGATACTAAATAGAGTTTTTTTTAGTGCTGTGAAAAATAACGCGTTAACTCAGTTAATTCAATTACAGGTTTAACTAGTTATTTATTTTTAACGCATTTAACGCATGCGCAGAATGAGCTTCCAATCCGTCTGTTGTTGGTCGTCGGGACGAAAAAAAGTCACTTGCAAAATGAGCTTCCAATACACCACTTCAATCTGAACTCTGTCCGCTCTCATGCAGACGGTCTGTTCATCGGTAATGATCCTTCCGCAGGTTCACCTACGGAAACCTTGTTACGACTTTTACTTCCTGTAGATCAGGGGTCTCAACACGTCGATCGCGACCTGCCAGTCGATCGCGGCGTAGTGTTGGTAGATCGCATGACATTAAAAAGATTGGCCCGCCCCCTGACATGTTCTCTATAGCACGTCTTTGTTCTTTTATTAAACTAAACGTCTGTTGTTGATCGTATCTCCACAGCAGCATGTCATTTCTGTCTACGCGTTGCGTTAACACTTATCGATCTCCGTCTCGCGCGCCACGGAGCTCCGTGCGCGCATCGGGACCGAGCAAAAAGAAGTCACTTGTCAATCTGTCCACCTGTCCGGGCCGGTGAGGTTTCAGCTTTGCAGCGGTGTCCCCGCCGTCCCTTTCATCACGGCCCAGTTCATGAAGAAAACCCACACAGTCAGTTTGCCTCAGCAGCTGCTAGAGGAAGACTAGAGGCCTTTAGATTGTATCATGGTGGAGTTAATGGTTGACAAACAAGAGAAAAATGTTCTGTTTAACCCTCCTGTTACCTTTACATTTACTAACATATTTTACCCTCGGGGTCAATTTGACCCCAGCAATTAAAACCTCCAGAAAATTATTAGAATTAATATTGCTTCCCAAGTTTAAGTGTGAGGTACTTTATGTTTGTTTGTTGACTACCTAAATAGCCCTTTAAATAAATAAAAAGTTGATATTTCTTATATGTTTGACACAGTGAAAACAGCCTGGGGTCAAATTGACCCCAAAGAACACCGACATTAAACATTGAATGGGGTCAAATTGACCCGAAAGGTAACAGGAGGGTTAAACATTCTGTTTAGGATGAAGATGTATTAATGTTCCATATGGAAGAAAACTGCTAAATAACTGCTGAGTTGCAGCACCATTGTATAGAAGAATGTATAAATGTATATATCCGTCTTTTGTCATAAATCTCTATGTTCTCACAAAATATACCGAGAATATCGGTAATATGTGATTAATCATGATTAATCCACAAAAACCTGTGATTAACCCGATTAAAAATTGTAATCGTTTCACAGCCCTAGTTTTTTTGTTTAGTTTATGTCCACACGACCATGAGGCTTTGCATCTTGAATGTCATACTTTGATTCATGTTATATTTCTTTATCTATTTCCTTTTGTTCAAATTGTTTACAAGGAGCAGTGCGGCCATGAAAGCAGAACACTGTCAACATGTAACACTGACTGGATCATGTCCTCCTCTCCCTCATTACTCAGACCCACACTCTGTTCTCCCTGCTGGGTCTCAGTCACGCTTATGTCACCAGTATTGGAAAGCTGGTGGGTGTCGTGGCACTAAAAGAGGTAAAGTCATATTTTTGTCACCTTGGTTTGGTTCTGTAATGCGGCATGACAGCGAGCGGGGATGATGTCATGTTGTGGGCAGTTGTTCAGTCGCTGAGTGCATCATGTTCGACGTCCTGATTCATGCGGTGATTGTAACTGCCTTCCACTCATCTCTCCGGACGTGTTTCATCCTCTCTCTCTCTCTCTCTCTCTCTCTCTCACAGTTACAGAAAGCTATCGAGGGCTCCACTCGCAGTGGCGTGAGGCTTCGTCCCCCTCTGGCCAGCTTCAGAGACGCCAGCAGGAAAACCAAGAAGCACCAACCTCCCTCATCCACCCCTTCCTCCCCCACTCGGGACAAAGACCCGTGGGGGGAGGGGAGCAGCAGGGAGGGAGAGCTGGTGAGGAAGGATTCCAGAGGCAAGGCGTCATTTCCCAGGGAAGCTGCCGGGTGTGACGCGTCTCCCTCCTCCTCCAGCAGCGTTCGGAGCACCAGGGGCAGCTCTGCGCCCACAAGAGGAGCTGACTGTGGTTCACAGGAGCCGGCATCTCCGTCTACCTCCTCCCCTTCTACCTCCTCCCCTACCTCACCTTCACCTCCTGCCTCACCTGTGTCCCCAAGCAGCCCTGTCCTCCCCCTGTCCTCCCTGCAGGAGGACAGGGGGAGCGAGGAGTCAGATGAGCCCGTATAGACTGGCTTCAGGAGAAAAGACTGTTCCCTTCCTTTCACTCCTCTCCCCCCAGAGACAGAGCGGCTGTCTGGGTGGAGGAGTCGGGCTCGTCTGCAGACCCTCAGACATTCAGCTCTCATAGAGCGGGGCGAGCTAGTGCACATAAAGCTCCTGAAACTTGTAGTTTAGGATTTTTTTTTCTACTCTTACGATTTCACTCTCAAAATCTCAGGTGCTTTCCTGTGTCTTTTGAAATGCTGACGGACAAACGTGTTGCAAACATATTGCAAATGTTCAATGTCCATCCATATCTTAGACATTTTGAATGTAGCTCTGTCATATTTCAGTGTATGTTAATGTCATTAAGTACCATTTAATCAAATGTTAACTGACAGCAATGAGTTGTATGATAATTAAATGATATACTGATGGTGACTTAATTAATTTGGCCTAGAGGTCAAAGTGATCATGCATTTAAAGTTTACTGATTAAGGTTCATTTTAAATTATAACTGACATTGATCAGATATGTTCTGTATGGTAAATATTCAAATCATTATTACCAATCTGTAATTTTTAAAGATAAGAAATGTTAAAGTTGTCTACTAGCTTATTTTAGTTATCTACAACATCTTGGTAATAACTCTGTGAGGCACAGAACTCGTGATTTGAGCTAAATGCTGAAGTCAGATGGGTGTTAAGCCGGTGTAACGAGGATACTTTACTGTGTTAGCCTGCTAATATTAGCTAATAAGCACTAATTACAACATACAGGTGAGGCAGATGGGAATGTGAGCTTTGCAAGTAGCTACGTTCAAATAAAACCAAAATGGCAGCCTTCTCATTATGCATGTCAAATTTATAACTGGCCTAACGAAGTGATTTCAACCGACGTTATCCTGCAGGGCTTTGTAGTACATCAAGTCCATACAAGCACATTTCAGGTTAATTAAATTGTAACATGAACGCTGGATTAGCTCGCAATCTTTGAGACAAAAGATTAGCAACCGGCGTCTGATAAGCCGTCAGCCTCACTCACTCACTAGTGTCCATTGAGTAACAATTACTCAAAGGGGCCTTCATGGACACTAGTATCTCACCTGTGCGTGAAGCAACACCACTACCAACATGTGTGGTTTTAATGCTCTTTTTAATCGGAACACCCACTTTGTCTTAAATAACTTCCGTTTTTTACCTGATGGTGGTGTAAAATTAAAAGTCAGGAGATGACCAAAGTTTTTCCAATTAATCGTGAAAGGGAAATTTATGTGTGCACCAAATGTTATGATAAATCACTCAATAGTTGTTGAGATATTTGAGTGTGGATTAAAGTGTTGGACCCGCAAACGGACGGCCACAAACCACCCTCTCGGTTGGAAGAATCCCTGTATCAGGCTTCCAGCATTCAGGCTTAAAAAGCTCATATCTCTGAGCATATACACTTGGGCACCAACGTGCTGTGAAGGTCGACGGTGTGTTTCAGTCTCTCATTTATATTTGAGCTTCAACAAAGAAGCAGTTAGTGCCAAAGAGGAGGCCCGTCTCTGAGAACGTGTCATTAATATTCTCCTGGCATAACATCCCTGATAAGGGCTGGAGAGAAATGTGTTTGAAAAAGCACGAAGGCTGGATTACACTGTTGCCTCTTCCTGGGTGATTGCTGATGTCTGACAAGCACCGACGAGCTGGCCAGAGACACTGGCTGCCACCCAAAGTGGTTTAAGAAAAAGACAGTTCACATGTGTTAAGGCTCTAGAGAGAAAGAGGTGAACGTGTGAGAATCTAATTATTTACACCCTGGAAAAGATGTCCACACAAGAAATGCCATTTGTTGGTTTGTTTATTTGCTCTTTCTCCACCAGAGGAAAAGAAGAGAAGACAGGTAAAGAAGCTGAAGGGGTGTGGGAGGTTCTGTCGTGCAGGAGAAAGGAAGAGCGACAGTGAGTTGTTGACAGAAGAGGAGAGAGAGGGGGAAACCACCTGGAAGAACCATCCTGTGACAACCGTCCAACAGGCATGCATAGGTGTGAGTGTACACTGGTATCACAAGTCACCCTGCCTCCTTTCAAACAAATAAATCCAGTTTTATACAGACTTTTACAGAAGCCATCCAATTTTTTGCAGGATCTTTTTACAGCGGTTACTTTTTTTGGCACACATGTCCAATGTATATCGATGTCACATGTCTGGTTGCCCCAAATCCCCTTTGGTTGATGTGAAAACTTGTTATTTTTCTCTATTTTTTCAGGCAGTGATTCTTCCAGCAAGACAGCTTACTGTACACTGACAGACAAACATACAGACAGACACAAATATACAGAACAGATACAAAGAGATAGAAAGAGAGAGAAGGAGAAAGGCAGAGGACAAGAAGCAGATTTTGACCGTCGTGCCTGCAGACAAGTTACTTGGAGTACTCTTGGAAGATGGCAGTAGAATTATATAAAAAGAACAAAGATGTGATCAGAAAACCTTAACATCCACAGAAATATATTTGGCTTCTTGTTTTTAAGTTATTTATTCATTGAGATTTTTGCTAAACAACTAAAAGGGGGGGAAAAGCAATAAAACAACCCAAATAGAAGCAGTGTCTTTTCATCACAGCCATGCATTTGCATTTTCCCTTACAAACTAATAACTTTTTTTCTGTTGAAAATAATCAAACCCGAGTTGCAGTTGTCACCATCAACAAATATAAAGCAATAGTCCCTCCACCACTTGCTTTTAAAAGTGACTCATAAAGAAAAAGATACTGCTCCCGGAGGATCCGTACCTACATGAAATTGAAGACTGGACACGCTTTCACTTTATTTTTCCCCACCAAGTAATTGTTCAATAAATAAACGAATACGTGCCACTGTGTAAAGACATTCTGTTTGCAGTTTTGAGCCCTCTTGTTTTTATGAAACACTGAACAGGGTTTCTTGAAATAAAATGAAGATAGATTTGTTAATAATTGAGAGCTGCCAAATTATCCATCTTGAATCTCTTAACAAGGTGTGTTGAAAAGAGCTCAAAACCAGAGAAACAAGACTGCTTTACAACCGTGAGAACTATTCTAACTTATACTGGAAAGGATTTCAACAAGTCAGTAGAAAAATAAACATTGTCCCCAACAGCACTTAAACATCGACAAATAAATTCATTGGTCAATAAACCGCTTTTTGTTGTTGTTCATCCTAAAAGTTTCTCACACAGTAATCAAAGTGAGAGGAGGGGGTGCTTTCCAACGGAGGAAAAGAGATGAAATCTGGTTGTGTGTTTGCAAAGTGAGTCATGCTCAGCAAGTCGTCACTGTCAGTTTAACCTCCTCGCTGGAAAACACCCAGTCTTTCTCAGGTGAAAGCAAGAAAACAAATTAAAATGACAACGTGCTTCCTCAGACATCCTTAGAATCACTATCACACCGCAGCAGCTGCTTCACAGTAATCTCAATGAGCAGGAAGACGCTGATCTACTCGGCTCAGGTCTTCAATCCTATAGTCTTCTGTTCTGTTCCCTGATTGGCTGATCAGCAGCACGCAGGATGTCATTTCCTCCCGTGGACTCGAGCCTACGACAGTCCGTCTGCGTTTCCACTGATGGGCTCGCCGGATAAAACACTCTCTATTTACAACACAAACATCCCTCCGCTTCATTTGTCTTTGTGTAGCGGTAAGAAAAACTAAAGTCAGGCTTAAATCGTAAGCTTGAGAGCGATCCCAAAATAAAGTGGGACTGAGAGGTGTAAAAAAATAATCAAATCATACTGTACTCGAACAGCTGTGACTGTGATTAAGAGGCAACTTTTATATACTCTAATATTTACATCTATACGACAAAGCTGACACCGGTCTGTTGGGAAGCCAGTGTTTTGTCTGTCTATTGCTGGTTACAATTGTGTATGTGTGTGTGTGTGCGTGTGTGTGTGTGTGTGTGTGTGTGGGGTGGTGGAGCCAGCAGTGAATCCATCTTCAACAGCATCCTCCCACATGTTTGAAAGACTTGTTTGTTTCTTAAGAAAGACTCTCTCTCATGTGGACCGCGAGGAGACATCACAAACAAACAATGTACTGCCACGTGTCTTCCGGTACATTCAAATAGTGGCGATCATCCTCGACTACGGACGTCTACGGGAACAAAAAGCAGCTGAGGGTTTGTGTTGTCAAGTGGCTCGGTTTTGGTTGTCAGAGTGGGAACTGGGTAACGCCAACAGTCCAAAGGCAACCTCCGATCTGTTGGATCGCGTCAGTGCAAAAGAGATTCGCCTCTGCAGCTTTGTCTTTATTTCTCTGTCATGAAACTCACCACCGGCCCACTGCCGCCCCACCTGGGAAACTATGGTTCAGTGCAAAGTCGATACAGTGCAGTATAGTACAGGTACTCCATAGTGCTCTGAAGAAACATGCATACAGAGAGACAGTAGGAAGCACACTTTGTTCCAGTACAATCCTTATCTGTGCAGTGTGTCAGCAGGACAGGCCTGTGCCCGGGTTGTGACTCGGGCCTCTTGGTGCCACACAACTATATCATGTATTTATTTTAGGGGGCTCATGTGCATTTCACTGAAATGCTGACATTTTCTACTTTGAATTTCATCTTAAATGGTTTTGGTTGCCATTTAGAAAGTATGCTGTATGTGTTCGATGCAACAGGGAAATTAGTTTGATCTAATGTGTTGGGTAACAACTGTAAACAGAGTTGTTCTCCCTTGGGAAACTGATATATTGTATCATACACTTATACATTGATTTGTTCTTTTTTTGTTGCTTTATTATAAAATTATTCTTATTATAATGTTTTATTACGATAGATTTTCATTATTATTGTAAGCGACAGGGTCATGTTGCTCGTCTTCAAAAAACGCATGCTTGTTTCCTTTCCCCTCCTCTTCGTCTCAACGTGGTTTCGTTTTCTTGGTGGAAATGTCTCGGTCAGTCAGTGCGCCCCTTCCTCCTGCCCCTCCTCTTCCTCCTCTTCCGTGTGTCTGTCCTCACTCCTCCCTTCAATTATAGCTTTGGGATGTAAGGCCTTCAAAGAGATAGGTGTCCTTCGTTGCATCAGCTCTTGTCTCATCGTGAGTCCTTCTCCAAATCTAATCCTCACCAATTCATCTCGCAACCAAAAAGTTGTGTTTTTGATACCTGAAAAGTAACAGATTAATATATATATATATATATTGTATTATTACGCTCATTCCTCGCTGACGCTCCGGTCAGTTTGTAATAAGTAGTCTGTTGACATCCAGGTACTCAGTTGGTTGCCATGGAAGCGGCAGGGCCTTGCCCCTCAGCCTCGTCCTTATCCTCTAGCGTCTGAAGGAGGCCGGAGGAGACGTCGGAGGACTTCCGCTCCGTGATTGGCTCTGCCGGCGGTTGCCCCGGACTACTGCCACCAGAGGCATCCCCTTGTTGCCTGGGCGGAGTCAACGAGGCCAACTCTGGCTCCATGCACAGTGTCATCTCATCCTCCTGGTCAGACAGACAGAGACACGCAGATGCTTTAGGAAACATTACCCACTGAACTATTCGCAGTATACGGGTGCATACTGGTGAGTGTGCATTTTTATCCCATTAACCTCAAATCTTATTTTATGTGCAACTGACTTCGAAAGGTGTATCGACTTCTTCATCTTTCAGACAACCAGCAGAGTATGAGGATCACCTGGGAAATACTCAATCCATCACAATGGACATGTATCTGTTTATGATGGAAGTGCCTTGGACATTATTATTGGTTTATAAACTGTTTCTTGTCGGTGCCCCAAAGGAAGCTTCAGCATCCAAGATGTGTGAGTCAACGTTGAGCATCTCCATAAAGTTGGAGGACTCACAAGATAGACATTTAAAAAAACTACAGAGCGGTCAATCGTCACAATCGCAGTGAAGCCACTGAGTATAAGTCAAGCTCCAAAAACAGGATCGACAAAATCCAAAATGCAGCTCGATAATATTAAATGTCTATTTTATTTTTAATCCAACTGTAGTTTAGAAAAAGCTTTCTGTTAAACATTCTGTGTTTCAGTACTTTGGAAAGCTCCCTCAGAAACCACATAAGACTTTCTCCAACTGTTTTCCACCATTATATGAAACAATTACATCACTTTTTACAAGATGACTTGTTTACTTACGACAGCTGAAACTACCTGATCAATCAATCAATCATTCCAGACCTGGTGGTCCGTACCACACAGCCCACATACAAACATACAAAGATGATTGTGACTGAATCAAAAAACACTTTTCAGCAGAAAAATAATAAATGATACATGATTTGTGTAGAATATATACCTGTATGGTATGCTAGTGCATTGGCACTTAGCAGATGAGAAATCACACACTGAGGATGAAACGTAATCGAATCCCCTTCCCCCTCACCTCACCTTTATCTCCTCCTCCTCCTCCTGCTGCTCCAGTAGCGGAGAGTGCTCTGTTCCCATATCTTCTGCAGAGGGAACACAGAGGCTCGGCTCCACCACCGCCGCCACGCCAACGTAGCCCCCGGCGTCCGTCTGGTAGGCCTCCATCTGCCCCGAGTTCCACAGGTCCACCAGCGGGGGGTGAACCGAGTGGACCAGGCTGTGGATGGTGCTGTTGGGCGTCGCTTGCAAAGAGTGGTTGTTACTGTGCAGCCGGTGCTCCAGCGACTACACACAGGGGGAGGAGGACGAGTCAGAGAGCTGAGATCTGAGTGTGTCCATGACACACACACACACACACACACACACACAGCAGCAAGCAGTTTGACAACACACACAAAGCCTCACGTCATCAGTCAATTAAATAGTTGTTGACAGGATAGGACACAGCACTATGACAGTGATCAATACTGAGTTAAGCTGATATCATATATGTATTACAATTTACTTTACAGAAATCTTATTATTGATTTAGAGTAATATATCAATTCCTTTTCTAGGTAAAAGATAAGAAACTGAACAAATTAATCCAGATTGTTGTGTCAACTTATCGTACAAGTTAAGAATAAATGTTCCCACTTAACATCAAAAACAACAACACTGTACCTGATTAGTTGGTATTCTAGTTTAACCCTTGTGTTGCCTTAGGGTCATTTTGACCCGAATCAATATTAGACCCTCCCCCCGCTTTAGGATTAATTTGACCCCATTCAATGTTTAATGTCGGTGTTCTTTCGGTAGTCAACAAACAAACATAAAGTGCCTCACACTTAAACTTGGAAAACAATATTAATTCTAATAATTTTCTGGAGGTTTTAATTGCTGGCATCAAATTGAACCCAAAGGGTAAAATATGTTAGTAAATATAAAGGTAACAGGAGGGTTAAACATTGAATCGGGTCAAAATGACCCAAAGGCGGGGGGAGGGTGTAATATTGATTCGGGTCAAAATGACCCTAAGGCAACACAAGGGTTAAAGGCTTCATCTGGGAGTTACAGAGTTTTCTGAATATCTCAAAGGTGTTTTAAGCCGCAGTATTTTGACTCGCCCTTCAGAAATGACCCAACCTCCTAAAGGACTGCTCATCATGTTGATGCACGATGTGCCAAAGTAAGCATGCTCACACACTAAATCTAGTATCTATCATGTGTCACTCCTGGAGAAGCGCGACTCCACCTGTTGTTGCTGGTACTGCAGGAGCTGCTGTTGCTGGTAGTGCTGGATCTGTTGGATCTGCTGCAGCTGCTGTAGTTGATTCTGCTGCTGGAGAGTCAACTGCTGCTGCTGCTGCTGCTGCTGCTGTTGCTGCTGCTGCTGTTGTTGCTGTTGCTGCTGCGACAGGAAGCGGGCCTGCCCGTCGTATCCATCAGTCCCCATGACATAGGAACCAGTAGGGGGAGACGTCACGACGGACGGATCTTTGTTGATCGGCTCCCAGGCATCGGAGGAGGAGAGGCAGTAGTGGCCCTGGGCGACGTAAGTGTGAGGCCACACCTCTGCTGAGGAGTGGTGCAATATCTGATCTGGAAGAAATGGAGAAGGCAGCAGCTGCTGTTAGAGGTACTGGTTGTTATGGGTTACATTTTACATGTTTTGGTCACATTTTTGTCGCAAAAACCGCAATAAAGCGAAATCATCCTGATGATTTTGATAATATAAACACATATAAAACCAGGGGGAACCTGACGTCATGCTGATTGTTGGTTTTAAACTTAGAACTTTGCCAGAACTAAATTGTAGGTCTGGTAAAGCATCAGCATTTAATTTCAGCTGTTGATGAATATCATCATCATACTCATTGAATGTGTTGTAACTCTGTAATGATTCCTTCTGGTCACATGACATCTATTACTTCTGTCCATCCTGGAGAGGGATCCTCCTCTGTTGCTCTCCTGAAGGTTTCTTCCCTTTTTTCCCCGTGAAAGGGTTTTTTCTATTTCTTGGGAGTTTCTCCTGATCCGATGTGAGGTCGAAGGTCAGGGATATCTGGCTGTACAGATTCTAAAGCCCTCTGAGGCAAATTTGTAATTTTTGATAATGGGCTATACAAAATAAACTGAATTAAATTCAATTGATTAAATATCCTGCCTCTAATGAATAACAATTGAACCTTTAATTGTGTACGGTAATATGATTTCAGCTGTTGTCACACAATAAGAAGTGTTTGGGCTCTGATCCGGCCGGCTGAGCAGAATAAGGAGGTTTGATCAATATATAAAAACACACTTACTGTAGAGAAAATATCCATGTTGTCTAAATAAGTGTTATGAGAGCAGCTATGTACAGAGCTCAGAAAGAACACTGGCACACTTTCCATTTTCCAACTGTACAATGCAGTCGCAGCCTTGCTTTATCTTTTTCTCCAGAGTAAAGGTATGAAAAGGGCTCAAGGGAAAAAACAGACACAATTTCAAACCTGCAGCCGCTAAGAGTTTATTTGATTAATTAATGCTATTTCCTTAATGAAGCATAATAGATGTATGTACTCCAATAAGTATCAGCATGCTCATTATAATCGTCTGCTCCTCTAACTTCATGAGAAGAGGTTTTCAGTGCTGTGGAATAAACATTTCCAAAATCGTTATTTAATCAGATGCCGTGTCTGGGTTTACCTTCCAACAGTCCATGTTGGAAATGAGAAATCAATAATGAGCTTCCCTTCCAGCCTGGAGAGAGGAGATGGGACGTATGTTCTCATTACTTTGCAACACGAGACGTGTTGTATACAAGCTGCTTCTGCACCTACACTACTCACAGCTGTTTTAACGCCGCCTGGACGTGTCTTACAACGTAAGTTTTCTTTCATTTTCATTCAAATTAAGATATTACAATTTTTACTTCACTACATTTATTTGAAAGATACTAAGATCAAGGTGCGAAATATGATGCACAACCCAAAAGTTACCAAAGTAGAAAGAAATCATTATTTCCACCAGCGACAACATTAAATGCTGCAAACACAGTGCGTCCTCATAAAATGTAGCATTGACACTGATGGAGAGCATTCTGCTGCACAACGACTACTTTAACTTTAAGTAAACTTTGATAATACCACTGCATTACTTTTAATTGATGATGTTTTACAAGTACCTAAGTAACTGATATTTACTTCACAACTGCTGTTGGTCTTTGGTCATTTTCTTTGCAGTTAATCCTTTGTAAAATACCATTAGCCTCCCCGATTTAGCCACTTTGAATGTCCGCTGCAGTTAGTTGTAGTTCATTGTAGTCCTTTACCTCGACTGGTGATGCTCTCCTGGTTGAGCTCACTCAGATGAGCCATGCTGCCCTGGTTTGAGCTCGACCGAGGACTCTCTCCATCCATCGATGTCCAGGCCAGGAGTGTCGCCTCCGAGACCGCAAACTGCTTCAGGATACCTGAGGTCACGATTCAGAGGACAGGCCCGGATCATTATGAGAAGGGCATTATATTACGTAAGCTAAATAACTGGCATACACCGCACAAAGTGAGATTAGAAGCACATCATTCCTCAGAAGACGGTTAACGAGGCTCTGTGCAGCGTCTGTGTGTCCAACCTGCAGTGAAACGAGCCTCCTTCTCTCCTTCACTAAGGTCACTGTAGGCGTCGTTTTCCAGCCGCCGCTCCTTCTCCCGCTCCTGGGTCGTGATGCGGGGGATGGGCATGCCGCCTGCATCCACCGTGGTCATGCTCCAGTTTTGCCATTCAATCATGTGAGCGACGCGGCCCTGGGCCATGGCCGTGGGCTTGGTCACTCGCTCCTTCATGGTGCGGCTCACGCCTGGTGGTGGAGAAGATATGGGAGACAGAGGAGGGAGAGGAGGATGAAGATCGCAGGTGTGTGAGATGAGATGTGAGTCAGAGATGAGAGGTTGATGAGGGAGGAGGGAATGAAGCAGCAGATTTGTTGTTTTTGGAAGTTGATGAGGAGAAAGATGAAGCGAAAGAAAGGAGAGAAAAAGATAAGAGATGTTATCAAGTGTATTACTGTTGTTTTGTGGAGGATGCTGTGATGGTTTTTGAAACTATGAATATCCAGTAGACGAAACTGGTGCAGGAGGAGGAAATTGGACAGTGTATCTAATTATATCTTTACTGTAGAATTTATAGGATAAATTGTCAAACTTTATATGTATGATTATAGTTTTATAAGAATAAGAATATGATTGACTGAATCCCTCTACGGATATTTGGGGAACAAAAATGGTCAATTCAAAAAAGTATTGACTATTGTCCAACAAAGACAAACCACCATAGAAACACACCGTCAGTCCAGTCTACTTCTGAGATGCCTGTAGTCCAATGAGGGCCGCCATGCACATGGAGCTAAATGACGGCGGGTTGTGTGGGTGACATTCATGTGTTCAATGAGACTCAGCCGTCGCCTGTACGGGCGACGCCGAGGAGAGGAGGGAACGGATGTGTCCTGTCTGACAAGGTGCAGCATGGGATGGAATAGGTTAATTGGGGTGAGGTGGCATAAGTTATGAGAGGTTGGCTTGTTGATATAATAGCTTTCACGCCTCTGCTAAGCTGCGCTGACTAAGCAGAAAACTGCTCTCTTTCTCCTCGCCCCCTGTCTGAGAACTTGACTCATGCAAACCCTGCAGAACATCTTTTGAAGATGAAATTAATTTCCTGCTCCCACGCTGACGCCAGCTGATAACAGCATAATGGCCGTGCTCCATATTTCATGTGACCAACACATGATGATCCGTACGGTGAATCCCTGGTTGTTTGATCCTCTCTGACGGCGGCGAATGGAGATAAGATTCATGAGTAAATTGAATAGATTACAGGACAAATCTGTACAACGCCACACAGTCGGGCTGCACTGTTTTTAACTGCACTGTAATACGTTTCACTGCACTCAAATAGACGACACTGCACAAGAAAAGATGGATTAAACCCAACACGTTGCACTAGACTGCACTGAACTCTGTTCAACACAGCACTTCATACGGCTCGAAACATCCTCACTAATTCAGGACAACACAGTTTTACCACCACTCAACAAAGAATACACTTCCCACTCACCTTTCCTTCGAGCAACAAGCTGTATAATGATGCACTATTTGTGTGTGTGTGTTGTGATTTCATGTAGAGTTCATTACATCAATGACTCAGGAGGAGCCATTGACGAGTGTTAACACAGGGAGGAGTGGAAGTGATAGAGGGGAACCCGTTTCGGGTACCATGCTGACTCCAGCACCCGCTGAGGGCCGAGCCAACATGGGGTCGGTTTACCAGTTACAGCACAGACACACACCTGACACACCTGACAGAGAAGACTTAGCCAGAGCCCCGATGCCGAAGGCATTTGAGTTCCTCTTGTGCTGAGGCAGGATTGATGTGGTGTCTTCCATAGACAGCTAGAGGGAGAGAGGAGAGAGGAATGGAGGAAGGGAACAAGTGTGGAGAAAAGGAAAGTATGGGAAGTGTCACAAGGCACACAAAGACATCGAGACAGTGTGTGTTAGAGAGTGGTGAGTGGAGACAAGTGATGAAGATGTTGGGTTAATACAAAAGATCCAAATCCTGGTTCCAAGTTAACGACGTACTTTTATATTCTGCACCAGTAAGTCATTCTGCTTGTGCTCACTATCGTGCACCACCGATATAAACCCAATACAGTAAGGCAGAGGCGGAGGGGGGTAGTGAGGGGGGGAAAGCGTGTGACTCAAGGGTGAGTTAAATCAAAATAGGAGAAGGAAACAAATAGATAGAGGAAGAAAAGTAGTGGATGAAGGAATGTTGTCACAACACTTACATTGATTCCCTCCCATGAAAATTCTGAACGTCCATGCTGAGGAAGAGAAATGGGAAGAGGGAGGGATGGGGAAAGAAGGAGTGGGAATGTGTAAGATAGTGACAGGACAGAGAGAACATTGACATGCATGGGAGGAGAAATAGGAGAGGACGAAGAGAAGAGGGACAGAGGATGGACATAGGACATGCGGAGGAAAATAAATGAAGAGAGGCGAGAAGGGAAGAAGGGAGACCGATACACAGGATTTTCCAGGAACGGAGAAGGCAAGAGTCACGGACCGGAATGACAGGGAGAAGGGGGAGGGGTTGAACAGGATCAGTATATTTGCTTGTTTATGTATCGCAGAGTGAATACGCTACGGGGGACGAGGCTCCTCTCCGCTTAGTGCTGTCAAAAACAATGAAACACAGCAGAAAACCGAGTGAATGAGAGAGATGTCAGTGCTGTGTCGAACGGTATCTGATGCTGCAGACAGACAGGGGACTGGGGCTATCACGGGAAGGGGAGGGTGTGTGTGTGTGTGTGTGTGTGTGTGTGTGTGTGTGTGTGTGTGTGTGTGTGTGTGTGTGTGTGTGTGTGTGTGTGTGTGTGTGTGTGTGTGTGTGTGTGTGTGTGTGTGATTGTGAGTGGAGGCCGATCCTGGGGACAAAGCAGATAAGCAGCATCCTCTGCTACACCACTCCTCTTTCAGACACTGACTAGACCGCTGGTGAGTGGTTGTGCTCAAACGTTCCCTTCCTGTCGATCTGCAGTCGAGACGAAGCAGAAATAAATGAGTAAATAGACAACATGGGGGAGGGGAATGTTGGCCCGCAACATTTATCACACAGAAATCCTCTCAAACTGTATTTTTCTTAGAATTAAATATTTGCTTCCATGCTGTGTGTTTCTATTCTTATACATTTGAAACACGACAATGTAAACAGCTAAACAAAGCTTGAATAAATAAGCTAATGTGTTATACAACAGCCTGTGAAACGTAAAGAACAGGTTATGTAATGCTTCAGGTTATTTAATGCTGAATCACATCATGAGGGAGCGGCCACCAGGGTGGTGTTTTTTATCTCCATCATGTTGCATGTAGATAACTCATGTTAGTGGATATCATCCTCTCGGTTGTTTTCATCACTTATTTTCCTTTGTAATTCTGTTTGTTGCTCCCATGTCTTGGTTCTTTGACTCTTCTTCTTTCTTTCTTCCTCTTTCTCCACAGAAGTGGTTCTGATGAGAGACTTAACACACTTGAGTGGAGCTGGACCTCTTGAAGCAGCTTTTCCTGGTAATTACCCCGACAACACTGTGTGTGTGTGTGTGTGTGTGTGTGTGTGTGTGTGTGTGTGTGTGTGTGTGTGTGTGTGTGTGTGTGTGCGTGTGCGTGCGTGTTTTTTCCCTCTCTGGACTGAAGGGCATTCTGGGCCACGGTGCATAAATAAATGATGGAGTATGTGCAGTGCATTTGGTGAAGAGTTCTCTCCATTTTAGTCTCCTGTGTCACGTCTCAGAGGGGTCGGTAAAGCAGCAGGAGGGGAGAGAAGACGAGTGGAAATGAGAGGAGAGGTAGAAGGATATAGTAATGGTGTGTATGAAGTTGGAGAAAGAGAAAGCGATGATTTTCCTGTTCCTCTTTGAACCAGCAGTGACTCCGTCAGATGGATATCAAGCAACAGAAGTCATGGCAACAGCTACATCCCAACCAAAACCAGTGTTCAGTCTTCCAGCTACGACTCCCCATCAAATGGGCGGGGGGCTGTAGTGGAAGCTAAGCGGCTGACATTGACATCATCAGTGTGCTACCTTAGTAATCTACGAGCATAAGCACCGGCACCTTGAGCGACAGAGAGCTAGTGAGGTGAGCTGCTGCAGCTCCTCACGTCGCTGCTGCAGCCATGTTGGATCCTCGGGGGAGTGGAAGCAGTCAGAGGTCAACCAGAGGGGTGAGCCAGAAGGACTACGGAGGTCTTACCTGCTCCCCATCCTTCTGGACTGGTACGCCATCTCCCGCTGACAGCAGAGCAGAGGAGGAGAGAACAGAGGGAGGGAAGAGAGAGAAATTAATTTAATAGGAAATGTGTTATAGTCTATTCGTACCGTTCATGATGCTTTGGTTGAAGTTCAACAAAGAAGATGTTTTCTCTCATGTTCTCTCATTGGCTGAATCACCTCTAGCATCCTTTTGCCACAATGCCAACGGCTCTACATTCACGACCCCCCCCCCTCTCTCTTTTATAAATAAAACAAAACACAAATAAAATATAGTGCAATAATTTCTTCCAATTAAGTTAGTTGTATGAAGTAATAATAAGAATACAAGATAAGTGCATCAACAACAGCAAACACACTCTAGAACATAAACCAACATTAAAACACCCAAATAATAGTTTAATGTTGTTTTCGGTGACTGGTTTAGGTTTTTCCAGACTTCTTCAAACTATTTGTCTTAAATTACACATAATCTATTCATAAGGGACATATGACAACAACTGATAAAACCCTATTGATACAGAGGGGGGACTAATTATTTCCAACAGAGTACTTTCATAAGTATAGGTGGGATCAAAGTTTATTTTCCCAAAGGAAACAAATGAATACAGTTCATATACTGTATAAACTTCCCACTTCTAATTTAGATCTGGAACATACTTGATTGTAAGAGTTCATCAAATGAAGCCTCTCATGGTGTCAAAGATGTGAACCAATTTAAATAGTAATTTTAAAAAGCATTTGTCTGGTCAAATATGTTCTGTCCCACAGTACTAATCAATTTATAAACTTGAACGGGCACTCGGTAGAGTGCATACCTTCGCATATCACAAGATGGGGCATTGAATTCTGAACATTTTGGCATTAGTTGCATGCCAATTGGATAAAAATTGACCACGCTATGGTAAAAAGAAGATGTTGACCTTTGCATGACCTTGACCTTGACCTTTGACCCGATCGATCCCAAAATCTAATCAAATGGTCCCCGGATAATAACCAAATTTCATGCGTATCGGCTTAATACTTTTTGAGTTATGCAAATAACACGCACGCACGGATACAAATAAATACACGGCGATCAAAACATAACCTTCCGCATTTTCAATGCGAAGGTAATAAATAAAGATGTTCCTCCGACTTTATTCACGAGTTAACTTCATTGTGGCGAATAATCAAATTGGTTTAAATGTGAGAGATCAACCACCTGCAGGCGTCACTCCTCCGCCAGCGAGACTCCAGGGGCTCTTTTAGTGTCTTTAATGACCTTCATGTAGATCACAACTGCATTTCAGTTACAGTTTTTTTCGTTTGCTAAGCGACAGTGGGCACAACTGGAGTCACATGTGCAAAACTCTAACTCCAGTCTGCACAGCAGCAGTTCATGTGGACCAAACTCTAGTTTGTTTTTCATTGCTTGAACACAGTTTTCAAAACTCTAACACTTATCCCATGACTTTAACCACAACCTGCACAACACTGAGGATCTACAGCACTTTGTTCAAATGCTAACACACTGCTGTCAAAACTGTGAACCACACATTCAAAACGGAATACATTTCAGCCTTGTGCCTTTCAAACACTGCTGATTGCAATTTCAGCTGAAAGGCTAAGCAGGTGTCTTGTTTTAGACTTGTTAGTGAACACACACATATATATATATATATATATATATATATATATATATATATATATATATATATTACAGTATATATAGGTAGAGCTCAGAAAGACTCATTTTGGAAATGGAACAAGGAAGACGGGTTTGTGGAGGGAGAAGGGTGGCAGGGAGAGGGGGATGCGTGGAGGAAGACAAAGAGCTGTTATTCCAGATGAAATAAGGGCTACACTTATAGAGCATGTCGTGAACCATGGTCTCTCATTGAGAGAGGCAGGGTTGAGGGTGCAACAAAAGTGTTTGGTCACCACCCACATGACCAAATGTCTCTTTTGGAAGCCATGCGTGCCGGATGTGAGGACACGAGTCCAGAGGACTGCCAGGGATGGATAAGGCACTCCAGAAGGTTCTTCCCCAGGTGCATGGCAAGAGAGAACATTAGATGTGATGTTGATGAAAACATGTGGCCTGATGCTAGAGAGAGGCAGGATGAGCCCCTCAATTATTTGTTCAAATTTCAGTATGTACTTTTAGTTTCTACCTTTTTTTTCTCATTACAGTAATTCCGTAAATTACTGCAGACTATTGAAGCAAACTGCTAATTTTCATTTACCTTAAAGAATTGTTATGTTCTAAAAAATTTCATAAATCATGTGAAAGAATGTCACTCTTTTGTTTGAAGAAAACGGGAACATATTCTCGTCGTTTTATCTGCCCCCACCCTCTCTCTCTCTCTCTCTCTCTCTCTCTCTCTCTCTCTCTCTCTCTCTCTGCATACACATCCAGCCCCTAATGGGATTAATTAGCTCTGCTGCCAAAAACGCATCACAACCCATACAAAATGAAATATATTTTGTGTCTTATGGTCCATTAAGTTCTGCCGCCCAAAAGTTAACGCAACCCATATCACCACATCTGAATATTAGCTATGCACAGTTGGAAGCAGAGCAAAGTTATGATGTTTTAGTATATTGGCCATTTGGGTATCGAACTGTAAAACTAATTTAATGTACAAGTCGCTATCGGTATTATTTTCTTCTTAATGTAATCAACCAGGCCTCTATGCATGTTCCCATTCAAAGAGAACCATAACCCACTGGTATATTTGACCAGCTCATGAAGATCAATACCTTTAAGATGAGAGCATGAGTGCATCCACAAGATGGAGACAGTGTTTTCACAAGCAAGGCTGAGATCTACTATACAATTACCGAGAGACATTGGAGTAGCCATCAGCAGCATTGATATGCCCTCGAATAAAACTTTAAACCAAGTTTCTCTTTCGGCTGCTAGTTCAGTGAGTTAGTGAAGCAGTAAGGTCTCGAGCAGCGCCATGCCCACATGCATGTTGATTTAGTTGCTTGGCTTGGTGTTTAGTTGAGATCAACATGGTTATCAGGAGCTTTAAGCCCGGCATCTTCCCGTTATGTGTGTGTGCAGGATGATGTTGCTCCATGTTTAACATGCACTTCTCAGGTGTTTGTTGCAATGTGTGGGCGCTCGGGTTCAAGAGGCGTTCTATTTTCAGTGGTTCAGTGTTTGATTGATGTCAAATAGAGAGCCAAACATGCCTGACAGTAACACGCAACTGTGTTTCAAACTGAACATATTTATTCCTGTGAAATTCAATTTAGACTGTTTTGGAAACTTAATGCACTTTACTTAAAGCAATTTAACAAATGACACCATTCAAGGGCAAATCTTAGGCCCAGTCCCAACAAATGGCAGCTACACTGCCAATAAAGGTGTTTACAGTGCAGGCGTTTTGATTGTGTTTCAAAGGCACTAGCAGCAGCTGTTGACAGTCCTCCCTGTTGACAGTCCTCACCTTTATGCTATAACCTTTGAGGGGCCGTGATTGTGAAAAAAGCGTTCCTGAAAACACAGGATCAGCTGTCACTCCCCACCCAAACAGCAGACATAATTAAACAACTGCATCCGGACTGGCCGTTGTCAGAGAGTCACGCATTTATATTCAAGCGCTTCTTGCACTATTAAAAATGAACTCTGTGTGACCTCTGAAGCAATAGTCGGGCGTGTTTTGGTGCTGTGGAGTGCTCTGTGAGGTGGTTACATATGTGTTGAGATCAGTTAGACGAAGAGATGTCTCATTTTCTGCATGGGCGAGAGAGTGTGTCCTAGATTTCTTCCCCATCTGGGTTAAAAATCTGCCCTGCAAACACAAACTATACATGAACATATATGCACACCCACATATATCGGGCCTACAGCAACATACAGAACACGGGGCACACACAATACCACTTCCTGTTTCTCTCTCTCTTTCTTCAGCTTTCAGTCTCTGCATCCTTCAGCCTTGTTTGGCCAATTAGTTGATTAGCATTCACTTCCCCTCCCCCCTACACACATGAGTCACAGTATGGCCCAAGAGTTTACAGGACTGCAGCAGTAGACTGCAAACTACCATCGGGAAGCCCTGCAGCTTTTCTACGGCAATGGACCAGAAACATTAAGTACAGTGTGTGTCCCTGTGTAGCTGTATGCATATAATCGTGTGTGTGTGTGTGTGTGTGTGCCTCCTATGAGATTACATCAAAGCATATGCTATTTGTGAAGTGAGCCACGAGGATATGGATGTCTGTACCATGCTGTGATTAGTTGTTTATAGTTATTTCAATATCTGCACAGATGATGGTTCAGTAGTCATTATCCAGAATCTCAGTGATTTCCTAATCCATGGCGCTCTGTATGTCTGCACCCGGGGAAGGTGATGCTCTTGAGCTCTCAGCAGCACAGGAAGCGAATGCCTAATTCTGCTTCTGAGGAGGCAGGATCCCTCCTTGAGGATACAGCAACAACAACAGAGCACATGACCAGAGCTCTGAGCCAGCTTTTCTTCCCCTGGCACTCTCCCTCCTCCCCCCCACACACACAGAGCGGTGCGGCGCTGGATACCCCCCTGCGGTCATAGGGGAGCCAGGCTTAGCTCAGCAGGGGAGAAGGCGCAAGAAGGAGTCATGGAGGGAGGGCACGGAGATGAAGGAGAAAAAGCAAGGGTACGGCCGAGCGTTACGAACAACCAAATATCTGCAGCGGCCGCACTGTCAACTCCAGCCCTGACCGTCGCGGCTTGACGGCTCCCGCTGAAGTGGGAAGCATTCGAGAGTCATCTGGCTTTTTGTGCTCCCAGGGCCCTGCAGCAATAGCTCCGAGGAACCAGGGTGCTTGATGCTTGTTTACCATGACAGTTGCACTAGGGCTGGTTGCCAAGATGGGGCGCCGGTTTGAATAGCAGCCCTCTTGCAGCGATATGCGCAGATGTCGGGTGACTGAGCTCCAGAGTTCAGCTGAGGACCAGAGCCCAGATGGTTGGGAGAGTTTGGTCTAAGTGTGTCTCTTGACATAATCCACCCACATGCAGGGCATGAGTTATTGCCATGACTTGGTGAAATCATATTCCCAGTCTACATACCCCTGTCCGTGGCAGACCTGACCACCTCATTAATATGTGCAGGCATGAATGTGGCTGCCATCCTGTGCAGATCTTTATCACTGATACAGGGTAAAAAGGTTACAGCAGTCATTGGTGCACTGACTGTCATATCTAACAATCTACAGCATGTAGTATCTTAACAGAGGCAGCTTCAGCCCAGCATCATCAACTCAATCATTTCTATACACATCCTAATCTGCTAAATATATAATGAATATGAAAACCAGAGAAACGGAAGAAGTGCTTCCATCCAAATCTGTTTAGATGACGGGAAGAAACCCTGTAGCAGGCAGGGGAAGTCAACCAGTTATGTGTATAGCCTTCAGCAGACATCACATTGTGTGCAGGAACTCTTTATTTTCTTGCTCCTCCTTCAAAGGAGTCTTCCCATCTTTGAGAACGTGGCCTTCCTCTTCATCAGCACTGAAGTGGTTAGTAGGTGCAGATAACACTGAGACGCCCATTATGGTGCCGCACTAATGCTGTGGCGTGTTTCCACCAACGTACATAGATTCACACACACTCACACATACCCACACGGATAAAGTTGCAGAGAGGAAATTCTCTCTTTCACAGCATTATTCAATTTCATAACACATTTTGTGACTGAGTCACTTTGTTTACAGGAGGCCTTCCATCATGCGCCCACACACACGCCTCTCATTTCTGATTTCCACATGCATGATGAAAATTAATGTGCAAGAGTAAGGCCCCCCCCCCCCCACACACACACACACATAGATATACACATTTTAATCAGTTCCATAAGGTTTGTTACCCAGCATCATGTGACAACACAAACCATTTAGCACACAGTCGAGAATATGACACATCGGCACTCACATAAATCTGGAGGTTTCTACGCTGCTTTATGTGCTACATTGGAGTCCTTGGGTGTATACACATGTGCACATACACACACACACACACACACAGGTAAGGGTCATCACGGCCCCCTTGTCTCTGAAGCACTACATCACTGAGTCATTCACCTTGAATGTGTTCATGTGTGCAAGGCTTTTCCAACCTGGACAGGAGCCAATCAATCAGCCTCCGTCTCAGTTAGCCAGATTTGCCAGTTTTACAAACTGAGTGCAAACTGACAAACGCGGGACGTGCTATCAGTGTGAAGGCCCGGCGTTAGTGGGGGTGTTTTGAATTGAATGACAGGGAATCCCTCTCTGTAATGCAGTGTCTAAAAGAGTGATGGGACAAAGTGGGGAAGCAACAGTGGTGCCTATATTATATTCACAGCCACACGTGGGCCGACGTGCATTTAAATATAACAGCAAGAGGGAATTCATATGCATCCATGCGTGAACACATACATGCATACACGAGAGCGAGACACTCAAGCTGGGCCCTGTTTGTATTTTTTTTCCTATTCGCTGTATGATGCCAAAATTCTAATATTAATCGATTTGTTGACGAATTGGTTGTTGGTCAAGGCAATCCTAATGTTGAGATATATGAACACGATCTTCTATAAAGAAACATGATTTTCAGCAAAACCTTTCTTCATGTAATAAAATAAATCAAAGTTAAATGTCATCTAAACACAAGTTTATATCTATAATGGGAAACATTTTGATCAAATAACAAGAAACAAGATAATGAATATGACCACATATTTGATGCCAGCTTCTTATCACTTAACATTTAAGATACTCTGAGCTGCAAACACAATGAGGTTAGTACATACAGACATAACCAGACAGACAGCGTGTGTTAGTGCTCATTGGTCTGCGCATTACCAGAGCTAACTTTGAGCAAGTGAAAGGAGAGTCTGCTTGGAGACAGCACAGGTGAGCGTGGTCCCACATTCATATCTGTAACTTCACCACTGTAGCCTGACCCAGAGCAGTTATCGTCTCACAATGCCCTAAATTATAGAGTGATTAATGTTTCCAGCACTCACAGGACCTGGTAACTGGATACGGAAGAATGCTTCAGATGAGCAGCTTCTAGCACATTTATGGGTGATAGCATTATCAACTCACATCTAGAAATGGGATCAACATCGTGGCGCTGTAACTGTGTGTGGCAGCTGTGCAAATGTGCTCTCGATGAACCGTATTGTGTGGGTGGCTGTAGCTCAGTGGGATAAGAGGGCCGTCCTGCAACCGCAAGGTTGTGGGTTCGATCCCCGCTCTCCCCATGAGTTGCAAGACGAAGTGTCTTTGAGCAAGGCACTGAACCCCCAGTTGCTTCCCGGGCGCTTCACCGCAGCCCACTGCTCCTTAACTAAGGATGGGTTAAATGCAGAGAACTAGTTTCCCCTTGAGGATTAATAAAAGTGTATATTATTATTATTATTAATAAAAGTGTATATTATTATATTATTATTATTATATATAAGCTGTGTACTGCACACACGAGCTGAGTCACTGGCTGTGGTTACTTTGCTGTAGATCTCGTTGCCTTTTCCTCGCTGATGGGGGGAGAATAATGTGCACTCCCATCGACGGCTTCTCAAGGCCTTTAGCTCTCGGAGGGGGTGATGGATGCAGACCTCTCATGTACGGTACATCCCTGTGTCTTCCCCTGAACCGGTAACCGTGGTGATGAGGCGACGCTTGGCTAAAGCAGATGTTAAAAGGATTGGTTTGAAACACAACCCAAAGTAGGCAGTATACTTATATAGAAAGGAATTTGTATTTCAGTAGATTCTTGGTAGACTGAATCTTTTACTTGCAAAAACACAGTTTTAATCCGCCGTAGCATTGCAAAAACATTTAATTACCAAAAATATTTGTTGTAATACTTGTATTTCATCACACACATACATTTTTTGCATTTTAGTGAAAACAAATACTGCTTTGGAGCACATTAGGCTTATTATGACACACAACACCTCCTAATGCTAGTGGAATATGTCTCAAAATGTGTTTGCCGAGCTAATTCCAATGTCAGTTTATCTAAAAAGGCCTACATTTCCAACTGTTCCATGAAATATCTTTATGTTATAACATGTTTTCCTGAGCAAAAACACCTTTTATTAATTGCGTTTTATTTTTGAAGTGGGTTTTGAAAGTGAACAAACCCTAATCCTGGCATTTATGTCAACTCGGCCTGAGTTAACAACCGAAAACTCCTCCACATACAGTATGAACCACCACCCTCGATGTCTGCAACATTTACCACGATGCTATTCTCTGTTTGAAAAAATCTAAACTGCCAGACCTCTAATAAAAAGTGATATACTGTAAAGTGTTGTCCCTTCAGGGGAAGATAAGCTTTCTATTGGTTCAGGCTACTACTAAAACAATGTCATCATATTTTCTTCTGTGTCCCATCCCTATAGCATCCAAAACAAAGGAAACTATGTATGTTCTTCCTCGTCCTGCTGGACATCTTACACAGAGGCCGGATGTGTGCCATAGTGTGAGCGCACTAACAGACAGCACACTCAGACATGATGGAGCTGGGAGTGATGGTGTTACCGGAGGGCAGACAGATGCAGTACATCAGGACTACTCCCATCCAGAGACAGACCCGGTCCTGTTGCTCCTGCTCTTGATCTCGGCTTGGCAGCGTGGACTGCGGTTGAGAAGGCCAATCAATAGCAAACACTGAAGCCATTCTCACCCAGGGTAAACACAGCCATGCCTCCAGAGTGCTGCTGATTCTGATGCTCACAGCCTCTGGCACACAAGTTGCATGGGAACGCATAATTCCCCTTCTCTTAAGAGCTGTTTATTTACACATTCATGTTAGATTACAGTGCACAGAGCGAGGGGTAACATTTGCTTCTGGCCATGTAGATGATCTCTACTCCTCGTGTCTGGCGGGTTACATGGTGTACTTTGGATCTGCACTCCCGTGCTTTCTCCTTCGTCACAGCTCATCAGCCTCATCACTCATCCTAGATCATAAACTGCTTTCACTGAAGCAACCTCATTGAAATCTTGAGCATCTCTGATCACTTATATATAAACAAGCATTAGTATTCAGGTGGCTCACAATCAGATGAATGTGGCAGCTTTCAAAAGCCCTCTGTCTTCTTCCATCACATTGTTTCCAGCAGCTGGAGGCTCTGGGCTTTGCATCCTGTCTTGACCTGCGTGTTGACAGAGGACCCTCAGCTTCTCTGCTGCTCTGCATTGTGTCAAATTCTGTAATCTGCATTGCCTGAGCTTCTGTAACACAGTTCCTGCTGTATTCCGTTCACACCTGCCCCTTTCTCACCGTCCTAACTGTGTCATGTAATGGGGTCCTCATCCAAGTCTACATACATTTAAAATCCAATTCATCAAGAACTGATGTTTAGATAAAACTACATTTAAAAAGAGGCACAACACTGGAGATCCTGTCTGTAACCTGGCTTTGACATCCATGACCCCTAGAAAGGTTATGCACTTTTCAGAGTGGCGTACAATATGTGTTCAGACCGATGCTCGGCCTCAAGTATGTTAAAGAGCCTCATGTGCTAAGTGGTTTATTAATACTTAACACCAAAGGAGATCTCTGTTTATTTTTATCTTTTGAGCGTGATTCATACAGACTGACACATGCAGGACCTGACTATGCGCTGCAATATATTCAAACTATATTCATGCAAACCACTAAAAGATGACTAATAATTATACAACCAGCCACTGACCTTAACGTGTCATCTCTGGGTTTATCCAGGAGGGTCCTCACCTGAACACTACCATCAATCGCCTACACCCTCGCCTGCACGTATTTGCCCCTCCCTCCCCCTCTCTCCATCGCCATCCGTCAGTTTCCCCTCCTCCCTGCCTGCGCTGAAATTCTCTGCTGCTCATGTCTTCATCTCCCTCGATCTCTATTACACATTTAAATAATACAAAACAAAGGCATTATCCCTCTTTTTCCAAAGCCATACCGCCCTATAAATAGGCACCATCACAGCGCTTCCCTCTCCTCTCCACCCCTCTCTGCCTCCTACTCACACACATATACATACTGCCAAACAGCATCATAAATCAAGGGATGGACGGAGGGAGGGGAGGAGGGAGGTGGGGGATGCAACCACACACACAGTAGCACATTTTAACACATATTGTCTGTGACATCTTGCCTGTATTCTGTGTATACACAGCTTCTGTGACTACAACTCCACAACTTGCTTATACACTGCACTGAAAGAGAAGCACCTCACACACACACACACATATATATGAAGCCTGTCCAACACTCCACACAAACCCTCACTCCTGCAAGACACCCATCCTCCTCATCCTTCTCATCATCCTTCCCCCCCGCCCCCGCCCAAACCCCCCTCTAGTCCGCAATGAGCGAGGGAAGAGAAGCGAGGCTTACTCAGTGTCCTGGAGCCGATGCATCCCATGGTGTATTCACAAAGGCCCTGGATACAAGCGAGGAAGTGTTACCCAGACACCGCGCATTCTCCCTCTTCCTCCTGCGACTCTCCTTCTCTCGGCTCTAGCTTCTGTTTCTTGCTCTCCTTGAGGGTTCGGCCTGGAAGCATTGCGAACCTCAAAGGCAGTAATTGTAAGCTGGAATCTCAATTCCTCCAGCTTAAAGGGCTTGTAACCCATAATTTTTTGGGAAAGGCAAGTTACTCCCCACTCCATAAAACCACCAAAATCATGCTTGGACTTCAGGCAATCATTTCAGCCCTAGATGCTGTAGGCCTCCTTAGCCCTTTGAGGTCTTACAAAAGAAAAAAGGTCAAAGAAACTGATTTTCTAAATCGCCCATTTTTACTTTTGTTATTCAACCCATAGTGTGCTAATTGTGATTGACAAGTGAAGCCTTCCATTCATTAAAAGGGAATAACACTTTCCAGTGCAGACATAGACTGAAGGCGGGGACCTTCCTCCTTTGACTAAACACATTGTATAATAAGAAGGCATTAAAATAAAACAAAAAAGACATAAATTTTAATTTATAGAATATCATTGAAAAACCTGATGAAGTATGGATAGCTGAAATTAATGTGTGTGGAGGGTTGGTAAGTAAATGGCAGACATTTTGGTTTAAGGTTTTTTGAAGTTTAAGGTGTTGTGGACTCTGGGGGGAAAAAATACCCGGAGGGATCTTGTTGTCAAAACCAGATATTCAAAGACCAATCATTCCAAACGGGTAGTTATTTAAAACTAATAAAAAAAGTTTGCAAATATTTTAAAAATTTTGTTTAAAATGTTCTCCATTTTCGTCTGAAGTACTATCTCTTTTCTCCATTATCCACGTATGTATTCCACGACCATCACCCCAGTGCTTCGCGGACCATAACCTTTTCACTCACAATCCACTGTTGACCGCAAAGCTTCATATTGTCATGTCTGATGAATTGAATCATAATATGCTAACATGTTGTCACTTTATGATACCTTGTCAAATCATGTACTAATAAATTTATTCAAATTCGCCACTAACTCTCATAGCCTTGACAGAACCTCTAGGTCAGTACAAATTCGTTTTCTGCAGTCATGCATCCTCAGGTCTGATAGTTGCTTGGCATGCGCCTCATAGTGACACCAACACTCCTGTAGACCGTAAGCTTCTGGTCACCTGGCATTATCAAAATGTCGCATCATGATCAAGTTGAAATTTATCATGATTCGTGTTTTATTTGCATCTTGTTGTAGCATGTGACCTGCATTATTTCTTGAATGGCCATTCTGTCCTTAATTATTTACTGTTTAATTAAAAATTTTTAAATGCAACCGTTTGGGCACTTAAGTATAAAAAAAATCCTAATGTGACCTAATGTTTTGAATGCCCTTAAGGCGGGGCCGGGTTATGTCACTCACCTCCCAAGTTTCATGATCAAATCAGAGCACGTTTGAGTTCGGATTGCAAATTTTTTAAGTCTGCCACTTGACTCCAATCCTGACTGTTTCGGTGCAGTACAACGTCAAACCGGGATGTTCAGTGGTAGCTAACGGGGGCCACGATGACGACACCTATGTAGATTTGTGCCTGCTTTCAGATGAAATGATCATTTGATAGTTAACCATTCTGTATAATTTGATGTGCTAGGATAATATAGTCGGCCTTGTGTTCAAGATTTTGTCCCGTGTACGAATAACATATAAGTCTCGCATCAGGACCTAGTTAGCGTTCTGACCAAGAACTCTTATCAAGTGACGATGTGGAAAAGGATTAAATTTGGTGAGTTAAGTAAAACGTGTGAATTAAAGCTGAATCACAAGGTGCAAGTTGTGTCTCATGGCCATCATTTAACCTATCCACAGAATCTCGTGTCCGGGCTAGTTATACATAGATCATACTTGTAGGAATGTTTTAAGGTGATGATGCTGCAGTTGATTTTGTACAATTCTCATAAAACTGCACCAAATCATTTTCGAACTGATCATTGCCTATTAATAACTTTTCATAGTACTAATCATTTTGAATGTGCTACCTGTGATAGTCTTCAACTCCACTAACTGTGTCTCATGGACATGTGATATGAAACTTCTCTTAATATACTTTAGCTAGATAAAACCAGATTTCAGAGGTAGTTTTATCAGAGCTAACACTTATATAACCTTATGAATGATTAACAACTGAATGAATTGCAAAAGAGCTCTATTTAGTGAATTTATTCAGATTATCTGGTTCAATATATTAAGGAAGATTAGCGACTAAATAACCGATACTTAGATGTAAATGTATCATGAGTATGTACCTAAATGTTTTAGATATGTGGTTCTGAGCAAGTAATACGATTACAGTATTAGCTTAGACTTATGACCTTATACGTTTGAATTGAACACTCAATTTTCAATATTTAGGCAGTTTTTAGTGTAGCATTCTACAGTTAGTTAGCCTAGCCTGAGGTGCTCATCAGTTGACCTATGTTCAGTAGTATATGTAATGACTCAGAAGTTAACATAATCAACTTTTAGGAGTGTTAATTGACATTAACTGATATTGCTATGTTGTGCCTTTCTGACTGAAGACTGACATAGTGCAGTATGTCTAATGAATGAGCATTCTGTCAAGAGTCAGCTAGTATTAACGATCAGATAGACTATTGCAACGTTAATCAGACTTGAGGATTACAAGGCACTAGAATTAAAATCGAGCTGATTTAGAAAGTAGACTATTAATCATGTGTATGAGTTGTTTAACTGCATGATATAGTGATGTCAAA
Organism: Pseudoliparis swirei; assembly: GCF_029220125.1. Taxonomy (NCBI): domain Eukaryota; kingdom Metazoa; phylum Chordata; class Actinopteri; order Perciformes; family Liparidae; genus Pseudoliparis; species Pseudoliparis swirei. Next base: position 14,671,442 of record NC_079409.1, read on the forward strand.
ATGAAGTAATGATTGCTGATCCATCTCTGACTAGATCCTTAAGCTGAGCTTTTATGTTTATCATAGCTGACTAAGTCCTTGAGTTTTGACTGAAGTAGCTGATGATTAGTCTCAACTGCATTGTATCAGTGTCACATGGCAGGCCATACTGCAAGACTTCCACGATCACAGCTGGTCGTGGTCTATCTGTTGATGCATGTTCACATAGTCTCTAATTCAGCAGGTAGTGATTTGAAAAGTTGTAGCATGCATTTATTGATGTAGGACTCTGATGCTAAACTTATTACTGTAATCTTTTTACTATATGTATTTTGAACTTATGACTGTACGTGTGTATGTCGTATGATAAGCTCTCAGTAACTCACATGCCAATGTCTATATGTAATACTATTACGATTGCTTGTGATTTATTCCATTTTAGATAACTTGTGATTTACTACTATTCTATGTCCTACCTCATGGCACGGATTACTAATGATATTGAGTGAATGATGTACGTCATGTTCTACATAGTATTGTACTGTATTGTACTCATATAATTGTGTTTCTTAAAATCTGTAGTATCTATGATTTTCATTATTGTTCGACACCTAGAGATCCCATATGTGACAGCTCTATCTGACTAGAGACTATGCATGCGTTTAAGATACTGAGTCAAGAGCACAGATCATGTGAGATCTGAAATGAAGTCGATCACTTGCTGAGAATTCTGTAGTTGCAATAGACTTGTAGTTTAGCATTTGCATTTGTCCATGTCAATGTGATAAACTCTCATCTAACTCAGCGTCCCTCTAGTTGATTTACATACCACTTGATCTCTATTTGAACATTGTCACCTTAGTCTTGATTGCTATATTAGCTTGACTGACTAGAATTGTTTCCGAAGGATGGCACGAGAATGTCAGCTAACATCAAGATTTTAATTGTTGTTCAGAACATTGCATACTGCATCTAAGTGCTGTACCTGCTTTTAGCATGTGGTCTGCACGTGACATAGTGCACATAAGCTGCAGTATCTCTATTGCTCTGTCATTGAGCACTAACTTCATGAGTTATGACATGACGTTCCTTATGATTATCTTTGTATTTATGGTCATATGAAAATGTATGTAGTATATCATACTAAATTATCAGAGGTAGATGCTAGAGATATAATGTAAGATGTACTAGATGAATTATTTAAGAGTGACTATATCATCATCATGATATGACGATTCATCTGTCCTTGGTGCAAGACTAGTTGTATTCTAGCTTTCTATGACTAGTGCATTGGCATATTTGACAGTCTTCTGATAACCTGTCACTGCTTCGGTCATGACAATGTTCCATGATTGTCTTTTGACGACTCTCTTAATCAATATTAACACATGTATATGCATTGTGTGCTGCATATACAAACCTGAAATGATCATAGTTACTTTGAACTGTGAAATAAGTTAGATAGAGAAGTCATTCGTTGCTTCCACAACTTATATACATTCAGTAACATGTAGATTAACTCAGAATGTCAAGTCTGCATTCGTTTAAGATCTGAACTGAGCTTTATCTAGAGTTATGATTAATTAGATATCATGCATTAGGTCAGCAGTTGCAGAATTCTATCAACATAATCCTATTTAATATCTCATAATACTTAGTTACATTATCCTATTGATTGATGCACATTGTGTATTTAATGCTTATCGAATGGAATACTAGTATTGCTTCTGAAATCTGTAATTGCTGAGTGAATGTATTCGAATGTGTCATATGCAGTCTTCTGGTTTTGTGCAAGTTCAATAACTTTAATCTGTGATCAATAGTGCCTAGAACATAATACTCGTCAGTTCTATAGACAGTTGGCTGTCAGCATTGATAAGGTCTTCAAGCGTCAGTAAGGTGGTCTGAGCTAAGATCAATATACATTCTAGTTGTTACTAGCGTTTTATGTCAGCATTGATATTAAAGACTCTATATCTTATTATCTGTGTATTGATGTTAATGCTTTAAACATCAACACTGTATCATCATTCTTATTGTTGTATGCATCAATAATACCTCAGAGCTTTTGAGATGTTAACATTCGAATATACTAGCTTGTATAACATGAATCAGAGGTGACATCAGGGTATTAACATAGTATGACAGCCAGAACTGTCTGCATCTATTAATGAATTGAACACCTTGCTTCATGTTATTGGATTCAGGTGTGTTTAGTGATATCTGGTTATGTTATTACTATTGTATAATGACATACTTCTTCAGTATAGACTAGTCTGAGTTAGAATTGCTATCTGTCTAACAGTGACAACTGTCTTCGTCTCGTAGAACATCATGAACTAGCTAATCGTCTGCTGAAGCTTACAATCTATATCATCATGATAATTGTATGACTGAAGTTGACTTCATTATGTAATTTACTTGGTCAGAGATGCAGAGGCTATCATTGCAAGTCAGTTGATAGTGAAAAGCATAGTTTAGCACGATAGACATGTCAGAATCGAATGACTCTGCTAAGTCACCGTTGTCTAGAATTGTACAATAGTATGCACGTAGTTAGGCTAGAAGTCGCACGTAGGCCAGAGCACCATAGCTGCATTATCTTACGTTGCATCTAATTCCCTGATTCACATGCAGTTACTGTACTAAGTAAACCTGATGTTCATGTAGCTAGACGCACAAGTTAATTTAGAAGCTTAGATCTACTGATGCAGATCGTCAGACATGCCTTATTCATACATTGAACTAGATCTAGTAGAATAGTGTACCTGTACAGTAGCATACTGAATTATCTTATTACGAATAGTGTATATATTGTTCAGTTTAAGCACATTAGTACAATGTTGGCAAATGAGTGACACTTGATCAGGTATATCATCTAGCTGATTCAATGCTTCTTCAAAGACAGACTTTATATTTGAGCTTAGTCGAAGAGCATGAAGTCAGAAGATGATGGGCTCTGAAGTCCATGCTGACATCCGATATTAGATCAATAGTTCTTATGAGGTACTACGTACACAGTAATTACAAAAAACATCAATTAGGTCCTTCAAGCATAACGTCAAATATAATGACCATGTACCTTCATGAATCATTTGTACTAATCCTTACATCCTGCATCCATGATCGCTTCAAGTAAGTGCTTCTCAGTTGGAATTATAGCAGTGTTTTCGTGATATTCATGGTATGAATCATAATTTACGTCATTTGTGTAGAATATTAGTCGCCAGAAAGGTGATATATACATCCGTAAATGAGACCCTACAGTTGGCTGAGAACTAATTCTGTTAGCTTAAGCTGATTGATCGTTAACTCAAAATACTAAATGCATCGTACTCATTGGCTATGGAATGCAGACTGGTGCAGTACTAACGAACTCGGCCATTGCCTGTCAATAGCCTGTGTAGTTAACACTTCTTGCATGTAAGGTACTTTCTGTAACGAGTGACATAGCCAGATATATGTAAAGCTTCGCAATAGAGCTAAGTGACAAAAATTGCTGTAGTCAAGAGTAGGAGGCATCAGACGCTTGACCAGTATTCGACAGCTGATAATATATTTCGACAACAGAATGTCCATCATCATGAGCTAGGATCTGTCAGTTAAGCCAATATTGTACCTCGTCAGACAGGAGGCTCATCCAAGAGATCCAGTTCTGTGATCATGCACAGAGTCTGGACTCAAACAGATCGAGTCTCCTGTTGAATTCAGACCGTATCAGGACCAGAGATCCGCTGACCAATTCTAGCTCTGATGCTTTACTCACCTAGAGGAGTCTGCACTACTATCTGTCCTGATCACTGCAAGGCTGAAGTACGTGGCAATAGCTGATCGCATTGCAGTGACATGCAATGCATCTGTCTTTACAAAGCATATAGATGCCTGACTGAGTGTTCACTTCAGCAAGGTCTTAGATCCAATGATCGTACTTGCTAAGACGAGTGCCATCGACTGTACTCAGTCAATCTGTTATTGTTTAAGTGTCTAGCCTTTCCCACATGTGAAGGATGGTATGACTCACATACTGTAGTTACACCAGGAAGTCTGGATGATGGCAGTGATAATACGTCAATGTCATGAATCTTAGCATCTGTGTGCTTATGTCTCTAAATGTTGTTCAGCAAACGAGCCTCCTCAAATGTCTTCTCATCTAGTGTTGACTGAATGATATGACTTGTAACTTCTAGTCAGATGGCATACCTCATGACTAGCATACCCGTCTCCTGCCTTGATCCATGCAGTATTTCTCTGAATTATTCATGTTGGATTTTGAAATGGAGCTACGATCCAGTATTTCATAATGCGAAGGCTTTGATCCGAGCTTTGCAACCTTAGGCACGCTCAACAAATGCCACACGAGCAATATGTTACAAGATAGTGGTTTGTTCACCACCATCGGCAATTCAGAGCCTGTTATCGATTTGTGTGTAACCTACCCACAAAGATGTATTAGTTTGTATTAATTACATTTCTCACTAGTGACCAAGGTTGGTGGAATTTATCATTTATCAACTTAGATGTTGACACCACATGCCCAGGGGACACATGTGGTCCCAAGTGGTCAACTTCCTTCTTGATTTAAAGGAAGCTAACCCAAAAAGCAGAAGAGGGAAAGGTCCTTCCTCATCAGAGGAGCTGGTTATGAGCACAGAAATACTTTCATGAGCTCTCGGGGCTTTTGTGTCTTGTCAGAACTTGAAGCGTTGCTTGTGTGTCCCAACAATGTGGAATGAGGATGAAATACTTTGACTTTGGTTAGTTTAGCGTTTACCATCAGGTCGTCGGTCTAGATGGTGAGTTATGAGGTCGTGTCGGGCCGGATCCGCTATTGCAAAGTTTGATTTCCCAAATGATACATACATGGTGGAAAGAACTGTTTTACATTTTACCCACAGTGCAAACTAAAATATTTCTCAGGCTTTTGGAGTGATCCAGTTGGCAACTACTCAGCATCATGTGCACAGGGGAACAACTTGGAAAAGCAAAGATACAATACATTAAACTAGAATAACTACTCTTTTTTAAGTAAGAAAAGACAATTTGTACCCTCTTCAGTTATGTCAGTATTCACATTATTTTATCTTTAAGGGATCATATTTCTGTAGTGTTGAGGAAACCATGGCAACTGTATCAACATAAAAGGATATTTCTTTATTTTTTCTCCATTTCTAAGGAAAAATATGGAGAAATATTAACGATAACTCAAGAAAAGCTGTTGACGCATAAGAACAACCATAGTCATTGTTTCCCAATATGGTTGCAGATGAGTTGGTTTAGCTTTAATGACTCAAATAACTGAGAAAATAGTCCCACACTCGTCTTTTTGGGAACGATGATATTCATGGAGGTGTCAATGTTGTGCGACCTTCACACGGACGAAGAGGCTAACATTACATCTTCACTGGAGAACGTTGCCTCAATCTGTTTATTTCTTTCACTTTCGTGTGTGTGTGTGAAGTTCATATATATATATATATATATATATATATGTGTGTCCGGGGGTTTTCAGAGGAATGTGTCCAGACTTTGCGAAGAGTCTCAGTAGAGACACCGAAGTAACATCAACATTTGTTTGAACACCAACCTGTGTGAGCTAAATATTTGAGCTCACCCTCGTGTTGACGCACCTCACATGAAGATGTTATGATAGTTGCTCTCGTCCCTGCTTCCAGCTGGTCTCCCTTTTGCTAAACTTTATTTTCCACCACAGTAAACAGCTGTGTGCTACATGGTGTGCATTGTCTCTGGCCTCTGGGAGTGCCACTCTGTCTGCTCTGTGTGCGTGAGCTAATGTTCACACACTTCTCTCATTCCTCTGTAGACCATTTGCGAAAACTGTTTAAAGAGTCATTCTGGATTTGCAGAATGCCTAGTGTTTGTTATTTTCTTTTTTTTTACTGCCATTTCACTGAATCCAGAAATAATGACGTCCAAGCTACATTTTAAGAGATCCTGCAAGCCATAAATAAACCTCAATTTTTAGTAGTTTTTGTTGGACTTTAGGGGTCGAGACGGCTGTGCTATTCCAGTTATAAAGTATACAAAAGGTACCAATCTGCATAACGTACAGGCATGTGGTATCAAAGAAGGTAATGTTTCGTCATGTTTCGTACAAACCAGAAATGTGAAACAATATGCACCCATTGGTTTAATCAACATTTTTATTTTGGAAACTTAACGGAGCAAAGACAAAATGTTCTCCCAAACATGTATTACTCTTCTTTGAATTTGTTTAGTTCTTCCATGTTTACTCTGTGTTACTGCATTGAAGGAAAACCATCCGTCAACATCACTCAGACATCAACATCACGCACATTTAGTGTGTGGAGTTCATTTAGTCACTTTTTCAGTGTAAATGCACAACATCTGGTTTCAATTAGTGCGTAGGTTGTAATTATTCTCACATGTTTTGTCACTAAAACCTGCCGAGCCCCTGGACTTCAGTCAGCTGATTAATGTTGATTTCATCATTTCGGGTGTGAGAGTAAAACTCCTGAGTCTGGAGTTGTAACTTCACTGCAACCTGTTTTTAAACCTTTCTTCTGAAAACTACCACTCATGAGAGTTAATATCTTCCTGTGCGGTGTCCACCTGTTGACAATAATGTTTTCATGTCGTTTATCCTCAGATAAATACACAAGATGGAGGACTCCAGCAGCAGCAAGCCGGTCATGGTGACGTCCTCTCTGAACTTCAAAGTCACCACCCCGTCCTTCTACAACCAGCCAAAGAAGTTTGCCTCTGTGGCACCACCACGGCCCAAAAGTCTGACACCTCCCTCCGCTCCATCACCGACACCAGTGGGCACAGCTGTGATTGGTCGAGTGGGAGATCTGCCTCCACCGCCCCCTTCGCTCTGTGATGGTATGTGCATTGTTTGAGTTATTTTGTCAACTTATTTCGTGTCAATCTTAAGTTATGTTCTCTCAGTCAGCAGCCCTGTCCCCCCGCACCTCACCCTGCTGCTCTTTAGGCTAACGCATGCAAAGTGTCTCAGTTGAGGATATAACAGAACACATTGTGTGGTACTGACATTTTAATGAGTTGTCTCCGAGACGTCACGTCACTGTGCTGCAATTGGTGACAATGAGTCATTTTAGTCGAATGTTACGATGGTTAAAAGTTTCAGACCAGTTTGTTTATCGCGGAATTTTACTTTTTACTTTTTACGCGTGCACAATGAAACCGCTAGTATGAATTTCTAAACTGCCGGAGCTAAATCACGGGCGAAGTCTGACAACCGCACCGAATGAAAGATACCCTGTGGAGCTTTTGACCACTAGAAGTTATGTATTTTTCTTCTCAGTGAGTCTCTATTTTGTTTGGATTGCACGAATGCATGAGGAAACATACGCAGTGCTGCAGCTGCTGGTCTCACATTATTCAGGTCGCATGTAAACAGTGCAGGATTTTAAACATTTAAATGTCTTATTTTTTTATTTCACAAAATGTACAAAATAACTTCAGGAAGAAAATGCATTCAACATGTTTGTTAGAGCTCAAGCATACACACAATGTGTTTAGTAAGAAACACCAAAGAAACTATTTTTTAATTTATTAGAGTTTTGATTGTCTTTTTAGTTTTTGCTCCACACTGATGGAGTTAAGCACTCGGTGCATCTGATGGAGCATTGACGGTGAAAATCGGATTGTATGGTTTATTCAAACTGAGTTGAAAGTCGTTTTATGTCACAGCGTTTAACCAATCAACCCTCCTCATTTCTATCAGACTTCCCACCTCCCCCTCCTCCTCCTCCTCCTCTGGATGATGATTTGCCAGCCCCTCCCCCCGAATGCCAAACCATACCCTCTGCCTTTGAGGCCCCCCCTCCTGCCTTTCCCGCTCCACCTCCAGTAGCAGATGACCTGCCCCTCCCAGCTCCCCCTGAGGAGAGTGAGTGTCCGCCCTCCTTTCCGTCTCCCCCACCACCTCCACCTCTCCCTGTCTCCGGTACCAGTATTCCCAATGCTGCTGGAAACCCACAGGTGAGTCATGATGGCATCTTCACACATTTAGTCTAAAGTTGCTTTTCCCTGTCTGCATGTTTCCTCTTTTGGCTGCATGTAACTGCATTTCAGTATAATTTGATTATCAGTTAGGACACTGGAGGACATTATTGTGGGACCGCAGGTAGTCCACGGACTGTTTTTCCCACAAATTATGTTGACATCTGTCTGGACTAAATCACCCTGTGTCATGCATCTAACTGGACTATTGCCCATTCATGTTTATAATTGTTATGCTTCCCACAAAAGTAGTAGAGATGTTTGTTGTAGGAATGCATCAATTGCAGCTATTTGTTCAGGCTATAAGTATAAGTTATCAATGTATGGATTTAGATATTGTTAGTCACTGTTAAAAAGTAGAAGCTTAAGAAATGTCCTACCTAGAAGGAAGAAAACATTAGTTTATCTTGTGTTTCAATCGGCAAAGAGTTGCTAAAATGTTACACTGCAAACAACCCAATGAATAAAAATTTAAATAATTCAACAGTTAGTATTATCTCTCTCATCCAACCAGGGAAATACAATTATAATATTATTTTATTCAATGTCATCATTGATCACTTTATTAAGTTTACTTGTTTATCATTTATTCTTTCATTCTGAGTTTTCCACTCCAGTAATTTATCCAAGCGATTCTACAAGCACCATATTTAGATAAAAGAACCAAACAGTCTGAATCAAAGAAGAATATAAACCTAGCCTCCACTATGTGACAATTTTTCATAATTATCATCCACCTTTTTATTATTGGTGTGACCTCATTGTGATCACTTTACTCGTGTAAATGAATGTACTTTCTGTGACTGTCTCCTCCTTCCGTCTTCCTCTGCCAGAGACTGGTGGAGAAGCAGACGAGCTTCGATAAACAGCTTGACTCTCTCACTGACTTGCTGTCTGAGATGGAGACCAGGGGACCTCATAACCCTAAGGTACAACGCATGGAGGGATGGAGAATACACAACGCAAGACATTAGGATACGGATGGACGGACGATCTGAAGCGCGGATGTGAGAGGACGTTTCAGCTGGCTTTGACTCACAGGAGCCACATTGTAGAAAATGAGAACGAGTTAGATAAAGAAAAAAGACAAAAAGAAAGGTAGACGGGTCAGTGGAAATAGTTTGGTTTCATTAATCCCTTCATCTGTTCAGGTTGAACGCTCAATGATAAGTGAACTGCACATCCACATTAGACTGAAAGAGAGATAAAAGTGAGGTAGCTGCCGATTCACAGTGGGAGGAGACACTTGAAGTGAAGGAGCGAGTGATGCACACAGATTTAAGCGGAAAGCACGAGTGTGATGAAGTCAGTGTCCTGCCAGAGACTCAGTGAGAGGGCCATAAATGGAGAGTGTTTTATCCAACTGGGAGGTATTGGATCACGGCAGAATAATGTTGGCTCAAAACTGCAGAATAAAATGTCAGGGAGATGAAGCACTTCTGATCAGCTCAAACTGTGGAACGCTTCCCATGTTTGATTTAATAACAGTACCTCATTCAAGACAATAAAAGTATCTGCTTGCAGTATTTGGGTGATATTAACTTTCTTCTGTTTAGTGATAGTAAATGGAAGTTTTCGGGTTTTGAGATAAAAGAATCTGAAGATGCATTTGATTGTTGTCTTTGTTTTATCTCCAGTTACCGAGCAGTATTCAGTATTCTCCAGCACCAGCACCCAAGCCTTCAGCTCCTCCCCCGACCGCTCCTAAACCAGCTCTCTCCTTCCTCCCACCCCCTGAGATGGGAGACCGGCCGCCACCAGCACCCTGGGCAGAAGAACTCAAAGCCAGAACAAACCGACAAGCCAATCACAACTCTGCCCCAAACTCTGCTCCTCAGCCGTTTGCGAAAGCCCCGGCTGTGGCCCCAAAGTCTGGTTTCGGGGGGAGAACGGCAACGTCATCAACCTCTCTGGCCCAAAAACTGAACCAGAACCTGAACCAGAACACCACCCCAGTCAGTGTTGCACCAAAACCTTCCCCTCCACCTGCCACCAGCTCTTTTCCTCCACCCCCTGTAGCTCCCCCTGCACCTCCTACCTTACCAAACAATATGGCAGCTGCCCCGGCCTCCAACCACATCAAGAGTTCCCCCTTTGCCAGTCAGGTGAATGCAAACCAGAACCCTCCGTCTGCGACGCCTCCGCCTCAACCCAAGATGATGGCATCTCTCCCGTCCTCGATTAACCAGCCAATGAAAACACCTTCTGCATCAACAGTATGTCCCCGTTTTTATTTGACTTAAGTGACACTCTTTGCATTTCATGTACAATAGATGGAACCTGAAGTACACATTTAGTTTAGTCATCAGATGAGCAATATGGACCTGAACTAACCTTGACTTCCAAGGTAAACTCCTCAATTGTAAATAATAATAATACATTTTATTTGTATTATTTATTAGACCTTAAAAGGGTATTTAAAGGCACTTTACACAGTAAAAACTGAACAAATAAAAGCAATAACAATATAAATGATGAATAACAACATACTCTATGAAGGATGTTTTATGAAGCTGAACGTACTAATGGTGTGTGTGTGTGTGTGTGTGTGCAGCCTTCATCCCCTGGCCCAGTTCCTATCCCAGGTGGAGGTGTTCCTCTGAATATGAGGGAATTGGAGGTGCTGGAGAAAATGACCAAGGACTTCATTAAAGACATGGACACACACGCACCGGTCATCACCTCCTCTTCTTCAGGTACACACACATGTAAACAGGGGGGTGATATTCATGGGCAAACTAACAGCCAAATGTATTGCAATAGTCATTTCTAAACAGAGTGGTTTGCATGTTCATACCCCACACTGAATGCAAAACGTTTCTGGAAACGTGTCTAAAGCTCATTCTGATATTTATCGATGTGTGTGTAGAGGACTAATGTTTATGTCTGCAGTGGTTCTCTTGGCCATGTAAGCCGTGTGTGTACAACTGAACAAATCCATCAAATGATGCAAGTTTATCATCTGTGGAAATAACTTTGTTGAATCCAATATTACACTCATAGACTCTAATTATTTATGGGAAGATGGCTGCATTTGTGAATAATCTGGATTGTACATTTCTGTACTCGTTTTAGAGGTCTGTGGGAAGTGTGGCGAGGCTCTGTCCCGCACCCAGCCCGCAGTGAGGGCCATGGACAAACTCTTCCACTCCAACTGCTTCTGTTGCATGAGCTGTCATCGCCCCCTGCAGGGCATGCAGTTCTATGACAGGGATGGAGCGCCTCAGTGTGAGGACTGCTACACGGTGAGGACGCCGCAGAGGTCATTAATGGTCACTGCAGAAAGACCAACACCTCACACATAAAGGGGTTCTCTGAAATGTCTTTTATTATTTATAGTTTCATTGAAGCTACTCGTGTTTTTAGAGTTGAACTCCTGTGTTGTAATGTGCACAGTGCACCCTTGAGTGTGTTAAGTGTGCTGACCAGCTTCCTGCTCCTCCTCAGAGTTCCCTGACCGTGTGTTCCCGGTGCGGGGAGAAGATCACCGACCGGGTGCTGAAGGCCGTGGGCCAGTGTTTCCACTCCCACTGTTTCCGCTGCAGCACCTGTTCCTGCACACTCGAGGGGGCGCCCTTCATCACGGATGACAACAACAACCCCTACTGTGTCCAGGACTACCACAGGTAGCGGCTGGCTGTTCATTCCTCCAGGATATGGAAATATTGCATCTCTAGTCATTTCCTATGATCAAGTGATTGGATTGCGAGGCATGTTACAATAGATAGATAGATAGATGGATGGATGGATGGATGGATGGATAGATAGTCGACAGGCCGAGAAGCAGACAATTTGATTTGGTTTCATGAGAATATATTGTTTAGGTGTTAGACTGTGTGAGCGACTGTGTGTGACTGTGTGTGAATGTGTGAATGTGCTCCAGGCCATCAACCAACAGCCGGCTCTCCCCTTGTGTTCCAGGCGTTTCTCCCCTCTGTGTGTGAGCTGCAATGAACCCATCATTCCAGCCCAGGGCAGCGAGGAGACCGTCAGAGTCGTGGCTCTCGAAAAGAACTTCCACCTTAAGTGTTACCGTTGTGAGGTAAAACTAAATGTTATACAGAACACAGTGTGTTCAATAAACCCTAAAAACTTAACAAGATGTTAATGAATTAACTAAAACAAATGTGTTTTGTCCTGTAGGATTGTGCTCGCCCTCTCTCCATAGAAGCGGATGAAAATGGCTGCTATCCATTTGATGGTAGGATCCTGTGTATGAAGTGCCACACCCAGCGAGCCAAGCAAGCTGCGCAGTGATTGGCTGAAGCGACGTGACTCAGATTAACTATGAACCAAAAGCACAGGATTCATTCAGCTGTTGTTTGGCCTTTGCAACAGGGCTGTATTCAGTATATGTGCGCAGGTGTGAGTGTGAATGTGTGGAAAGGTATGTCTGCATGCTAATACAGTGTTGTGTTCCTCGTCTGTGTTCACTTCAGTGCAGAAGTAATGTACTGCATTGAAATAAACTCTCCTCATCTTTCATTCCCAATCTCAAACTCTCCAATCTTCATCTAGTCCTCTTTATGGACTAGAACGTGTTTTTTTTTGGTGCCATTTCTATGTTTACGCTTAAATCTCCAGCATAACTTGCACAAGAGTAGTTTGGGCAAAAGATCAGTCTGATGAATATAAAGTTGCCTTTCTTTGTCTCTTGCCTCAATCTTGTTAGTAGCACCATACACTGAGATATGTCCATCTGAAGACTGGCTGGTCTGTTTCCCTGTGAGCATTGTAGCTCCAGCAATGATACGGAGGCGGATTGTTACCATAGGTTGAGGAGAACCAGAGCGCTCCCATTTGACCACTCTGGCTGTTGGTAGAGCATATCTTTAACGCTTTGGCAGGAGTTGTGCCTGCAAGCATGGTTAATTATGCTTTCCTGCCTAGAAAGGGCTTTATACCCGTCAACTACAGCATTTTAAAGTCATCTAGGGCGAAATGTTGACTGCAGGAAAAACTATAAAACCAGTAAATGTTGCTCTTAGTTTTTTTGTGATGTGAATTTTATCATTTACAGGCATGCTTAGAAATATGTCTTGTTGCTCTCTCTCTCCTTTGATCATACAGACAGTATGCGGGCAAGATTAGAAGAAAAATCAGCCATTTTCGTCTCAAATGGTTTGGATCTCACTGTATTTTAAGACGCATGCTTTTTGGATGCACACGTTTTGACGAGCACAGATTTCATTCCAGGGATTATAAATGCCAGCTGCATAGCTGAACGGAGGACCTATCGCGTGACCGTTGCACAGGTCCATAGTGAAATAAAATAGACTTTAAGTGTCACTTTGACTCTAAAGCCCCCCCCCCCCGCACATGATCAATTTTGTATTAGACACCATTGAGAAACATGATAGTAGCTTTTGATATGCATCTCCTTGGAATCTCTTGCTTAAAATAATATAATTGATGGACATTTTTGTATTATTATAAAGTAGTAAGGTTATACTGTATGTGTGCCAGTGCTACAATAACTTAAAGCAGGATAATAGACCAGTAGAGGCAATAGCTTAGTTTTAAATAACAGATGTTACAAAATAGTTGACCAAATAATTCAACGCTGTTGGCAGGATTAAGGTTAATAAAACAGTTGCATGAGTTTACATTTTTTGACTCCACTTTTGTGTTTAAGCCCAGTTTTCTTGCTCTTGATCCATTCTATTATTCCAGTAAATACCACTATTCTTTCTATTATTCCTCTTTTGTGCTTAAGTCTGATCACGTTGGTTATATAGTATTTTAGACTTATCTTACTGTACTGTATTTCGTTGATAAATGCTTACAATTGTTTTCATTCTGAACCTGGAGATGTGTCTTCTCCACTATTGTATCCCGTTGTTCCTTTAACATTGAGCCTTGTTGCAGCTACAGAAATTCATTCCACAATAAAGCGGTTGTATCTTGTGCTTGCATTGAGCCTGGTGCACTATCACCGGAACGACTAACATGGCAACAGGTATTCAGCATTGCATGTGATCTGTGTAAGTGGTGGTGGCATTTCTTCTAGCATTATGTCTTTTTGTTTGCACCAACTACTCCACCTTCGTGGCTCTGCCTTCGTCGTCACTATGTGATTTTAAACGTGTGATGATGCCTTCACAGTTGCATTTATCTGGCGTTGTGTTATGTCCTATTGTAATACATGCGGATGCCTTGTCTTTTAATATAACTTTTTTATAAATTCCTGTTTGATTTGTGTGTATATGTTTAAAACATTATTTAGCCCCACCCCATCCCCTTTGGCTGTATTAAATAAATAAATAGAACGATAAATACCAAATGGTTTTGTTTCATTTCTCGACTGTCAACTGTACAAACGTATATATTAGCCTCCAGTGATCATGAAAGAGTCGTCGTCACTGTGAAGTTGCACACAACTTGAGTTTGTCATATTTGTTTTTCCCGTCATTCTCCGGCCTCCATGTGACATCCACAACTCACTGATGTGTGACACTGTTGCGCAACCTCCAGCCCGCTGCACTGCTCTATCAGTTGTCAACAGCCGTGTGTTGCACTGATAGTGACGACAGCAGGCGTGTGCGTCTGCGCATGTTAATTTCCACGAAGTGTTTGTCGTCGTCCTTTGCAATGTAACAATGTATAAGCAAAGGTGATTTGTCGTCCTTCTGTTCTCAAGCTTTGAACAGTGCAGGCAGGAGAAATAGTGAAAATAAAAGTGAGTTCTGCTCAGTTCCTCCCGTGTTCACGAAGCACTAGACCTCGACATGCATGACCCAGAGCAGAACCAGTCTGCTTGATTATCTGTCTTCTGGAGAGGAATAGCAGAAGAGTGCTTTTTTTTGTCCGTGTCCGATGAGGAAAGTGATGATGAGGAGAGAGAGGAGATGACAGCTGGCTGAAGAGAAGAAGGGCAGCAGGAAGAGAGAGCACATGTCAAACATCAAAAGTAAAAGAAAACCATCCATCTGCTAAGAATGAGTGACACTCCAGTCGAGCTTGAGGTAGGATCTTTCCAAAAACACTAAAGCTGACCTTGTGTTTGTATTTGATGTGTTGACATGGTTATGAAGCCAACGCAGGTTTTAGCTGCTGGAAAGTGGAGCAGAGCCATCTATGTTCCTTGAAACTGTCATTATTATTTAAACTGTGTCTGTGAGGTCTACAATGTGCTTCATGTTCAAAATACAAACCGGTGTTTGTCAGCACTTGTTTTGGTTACTTTGGAAAAGAGTAGAAACCAAACATGTTGTTCAGAACATCTGACCAGTAACGAAAAACCATCCATTACTTTCTGAACTGAGTGGGATCTTACAAGCCAGCAGTAGTGAAAGCTGTCGTGAATGATCAGGATCTTTCTATATATAAACACTAAATGCTGTATATATCGGTATATATTTGATGTGTTGACATGTATGTATAGGTATAGGTTTTAGCTGCTGTATATATACCTATATTTATATATATATATACTTATAAAGGTATGTGTATATATATATATGTGTGTGTATATGTATATATACATATATATATATTGTCAGGTATTTGGTATATTTGGAAGAGTAGAAAATTAGAATATTGTTCAGAGAAGTTCTTTATTTTCTGCACCAGTGCGTTAACAAAAATTACTTTCTGGATTCAACTGATTGGATCTTACAAGACAGCAGTAGTGAAACTCAAATATCAGAGGAATCTATAAATATTAGAATATCATGATTTAATAAGTATACTAGTAGGTATATATAACAAATATCTGTATGAATTGTCTAATTTAACACCTGCAAGGTATTTCCTGATTGTATATATACTCAGCTGTTATATATATTTTTTAAAGGTATGTGTATATATATGCATATATATATGTGTGTGTATATGTATATATACATATATATACTTATAAAGGTATGTGTATATATGTAAATGTGTATATATATATGCATATATATTATGTGTGTGTATATATATATATATATATACACTACCGTTCAAAAGTTTGGAGTCACTTAGAAATGTCTTTATTTTTCAAAGAAAAGCACTGTTTTTTCAATAAAGATAACATTAATCAGAAATACACACTCTACATTGTTAATGTGGTAAATGACTATTCTAGGTGGAAACGTCTGGTTTCTAATGAAATATCTCCATAGGTGTATAGAGGCCCATTTCCATCAACTATCACTCCAGTGTTCTAATGGTACAATGTGTTTGCTAATCGCCTTAGAAGACTAATGTCTGATTAGAAAACCTGTGCAATTATGTTAGCACAGCTGAAAACAGTTATGCTGGTAATATAAGCTATACAACAGGCCTTCCTTTGAGCTTGAAGTTTGAAAAACAAAATTAATACTTCAAATATTAATCATTATTTCTAACCTTGTCAATGTCTTGACTATATGTTCTATTCAATTTTCAAATCATTTGATAAATAAAAGTGAGTTTTCATGGAAGACACAAAATTGTCTGGAAGACCCCAAACTTTTGAACGGTAGTGTATATATATCAGTTACATTCTTGTTCCACTCAGCTATCAGTCCAGCCTTCGTCACAGACAGAATCTGGGAGGGGTCTCCAGCCTCCACCTCTGTTTCAGCGGCCACTCACCACCAGAGACCCCTCCGCCCCCCGTCAGCCTCCGCTGCTCCAGCTTGATGTGCAGCTGCCAGAGTCTCTCCCAGAGCAGCAGCACCGAGCGAGGCCGCGGTGGATCAACCATCGAAGGCTGCTTCTCCTCCTTTCGGGGTTCTCCTTATGTAGTGCCATTCTGGGACTTGTTTACTATATGCATTATAATCATCAACATAGCAGTATCCAGGCAGGTAAAGATAGGCCTCCAGAGAAGCACAACAAAATTACACATTTTATTAGAATTTGCCATTGTGTCGACGATCTTCTCCCTCTTCCCCGTAGCGACTCCATGTCTCTCCCCAGCCTGCCAGTGGGCCTCAACCCGTCTGTCCATGTCTGCTGATCCCTTCACGCAGCCCTGCGATTACTTCTTGTCCACGTGTCGGTCAGATATACTTTCACCAGACAATGTGGGGGGGCAAATGGAGGAGGACATCCCTGGACATCCACAGGAACAGAAGTCTGTGTGGACGGAGAGGAGAGGTCGGAGTAAAGAGAGAGAAGATAGAAGACTGAGAAAGGAGAAAATACCAGACAGACAAACGGTGCTGCTGCAGTACCTCAGGGAGATTTTGGGTATTAGTATGCAACCTAAATGTCCTCTGATGTACATGAAGCGTTGTACTGCTTCAGGTATTTTAATAATATCAAAGAACCTTCTGAATTGTGTTTTTTTCTTGTTTTGTTTGTCAGAATCAAAGGACAGACCGGACAGTGCAGCCGTGCAGAAGACCAAAGAGTTTTACCGTTCCTGTTTGGACACCCGATCCATAGACACCGCTGGAGCTGAGCCCTTCCTCTCACTCATCCACAAAGTGAGATCACTAGATGCTCTCCTTTTGTGAGCTTTTGGCTGATGAATCCCAATAGAAAAGTAGTTAAATGTTGCATTATCACCTCTCTGCAAAGGCTAGGATGAATTGATGTGTCAGTTACGCCACACGGGACACAAAGAGATGATGTACTCTTCATACATACCCTCCGTCTGTACCGCTGTCTCTGTATGCAGCTCGGGGGCTGGGCGGTATCGGGCCAGTGGAATCGGACCGACTTTAACTCCACCCTGAGCCTGCTCATGAGAGACTACGCCACCTTTCCATTCTTCAACCTCTACGTGGGCAAAGACCCAAATGAAATTGCCCGCGGGACAACCAAAAGATATATCCAGGCCAGCATCCATTAGAGTAATGTGTCCTGACTGGTGGGAGCGCTGCCACAGCAACGTTCTGCTTATTGCTTTAACTCACGTTTCCTGTCTGTCAACAGATTGATCAGCCAGATCTGTTGATCCCCATCGAATGGAACAGCAAGACACTGAAGTCTGAGGCTAAAACTCAGGTTGGGGACTTCGCCAGACCACGAAAGGAATTTCTCCTCTAACAATATTCATCCTTCCCACTTATGCATTGCTTCATCATTCTCCTGTCATTTTTCATCCAGACGCTACTTCCCTTCTTGGCATCCTGTGAGAGCTATCTGGCGTTGCTGGGGGCCCCGCCCGGCATCATCAGGACGCACGTGGGCCGGTTCACCTCTCTGTCCTCTGAGCTCGCTGCGGCTGCTGCACCGTTGCACTTTCGCCAGTCCAAAGGACCGCTCTATCAGCGCATGACCATCAGAGAGCTGCAGGTACAAGAGGAGGGGAAGGGGTCGCGTACTGGGACTGGGTTGATTTTCTTTACGTAAATCTGCCAACAGATCCAGGCCCCTACCATTGATTGGCTGGGCTGCCTGCAGGCCGCTTTCCATCCACTGCCACTCGTCGAAGACGATCACGTCCTTCTGCACAACTCACCCTACATCGTGCAAATGTCCCTCATCATTGGCAAATGGCTGAACGAGCATGAGCTGAGCACCAGGTACTGTTAGCGGCACAAAACAAACCCCGATCAAACATGCAGAGACTTTTCCTGTCATTTCCTTGTTTTTGTTTTTTTAATCCACTCAGTGGTCCCGTTCGTACGTACATGGTCCTTTATCTGCTGCACACCCTGATGCCTGCTCTAGGCTCCAGGTTTTCTGAAACAGCAACGAATTTGTCTGTGGCTCTGGGAGACGCTGAAGGGGTGAGTCGACACAGACAAAGCCCCCTGTACTTTCACAAAAAGATCACACAAAAGATGTGAGTTGGTGTGTTAAGTCTCAGTGGCCTCTTTACCAGGTAGATGATCGCTGGAAACACTGTGTACTAGAGACAGAGAGAGGATTTGACTTGGTTCTTACCCACCTTCTCAGGAAGAGGACAGCGCACAGAGAGGTGAGTGGCCTCGTGGTGATTCAGGACCTCTTTAATTGCGTGCCGATTCAATTTTAAGGCTGATGTGTATTTAAGATTTTTATTGTTCAACAGGCAGAGGAGATTATTCAAAATATATGCTCCTCCTTTAAATCCAAATTACATGAACTCAAGTGGACAGATCAGAGGACTCTCCAGTTTGTCATGAAAAAGGTAACAAGTGAAGCCGGAGTTGTCATTGTACTTCCTGAAACAGCATTTTAATGCCGTTTTGATATTTTTAAAAAGGCCTCTCCTCCTCCAGGTTCAGTCTTTAATTCCAAGACTTTGGACCACGAAGGAGATCTCTAGTGAGGCTGAGCTCAACTTGCTGTTTTCCAAGGTACATTACAGACCTCCTTTGGCTGCAACACATTAGGTGTTAACCTCTTCCCAGTGAGTTTAGCCCTGTTTAAACTCGCTCAACAACATGTCAATTGTATTGCACGCAACTATGAACGTTTAATATGAGCTACCTCATCTTAATCCGTTTTGATTCCAGGTGACAGTCGGCACAAACAGCTTCTTCTCCAACTATGTCCAGTTACTTTCCATGAGGCGGAAGAGACGCATTCAACTCTTGACTGAGAAGGCTGAGGCGGCCGATATGTAAGAGTCGCCCTCGATTCTTAAAGTGTTGATATAAATGTGTTGAACGTCGAATTAGTCTTTTCTCTTTTTCTTTAGTCTGTCTGTCACGCCACTTCTCCTGGGGGATGAGCTCCTCTTTCCCATGGGAATGTTCATCCCTCCTCTCTTCCATCCTACCTATCCTCGGTAAAGTGTACACTGATATTAAAAATACTTTGAGTTTTCATGTGTTCAAGACTTATTATTGAACATTACAGCACACTTTTTGTATTATTTCTAAACAGGGCAATGAATTATGGTGTGATGGGTTTCCTTATCGCCAAAGATATCCTCCACCTGATTTTGCCTGATGGTAAGAGAAGCTCATGTGTGTCATGTTGAGGTTATGTAGCCGCTTTAATAATAACCCTTTTTTCAGTTATCCAAACTGCTTTCTATATACTCAGCTTACAGACCGTTTAATGTAGTATTCCAACAATCTGTCTGTTGTGTTGTAGTTCACTCTCAGAGTGAGATGGTGCAGGCTGTGGGGGAATGTGTGTGGGCTCACTACCTCACTGTGACAGACAAAGCGGGCCGAGGCGGAGCGCTGTCTCTCGCAGCAGCGCAGCAGCAGGAGGTGTGGGTGCAGTATTCTGCCTTGCAGATAGCATTGCAGGTGAGCGGCAATCGTCAGACACTTGTTTGTGTTTCAAACAACATTTGAGCTCATACATCCACATGCTCCCCCCCACAGGCTTACCACCAGAGTCTAAAGAACCATCCGAGTGACACCTCCATCTCAGGACTATCACACACTCGTCTGTTTCTCACATCTTTTTCACAGGTACAGTGGTTCTGTTCGTCAATTACAACTGTCCCCGCCTTTCCTATCAGCGACTGATCGCATGTATTTTATTATATTCCCTTTCCAGGTTCACTGCGTCTCAGACCCATACAGAGAAGCGATGCCCATGGAGCCCTCGTTCTTAATTACAGCGATTTGTGCCGAGTCTGACCTCTGTCCCACGAGCCTGCAGTGCCCCAATACAAGCCAGCTGCATTCATCACATACATGCTGAAGCACCACTCCTCTGGAGAACAGCAGGGCTCCTTTGTGTATTTATTGATTATTACCTTCGCATTGAAAATGCGGAAGGTTATGTTTTGATCGCCGTGTATTTATTTATTTGTATGCGTGTTCCTCGAATAACAAAAAAAGTTTTAAACCAAATCGCATGAAATTTGGTGGGATGATTGGGTATTATCCGGGGACCATATGATTAGATTTTGTGATCGATCGGGTCAAAGGTCAAGGTCATGAAAAGGTCAAAATCTTCTTTGAATCGCATGAAATTTGGTGGGATGATTGGTTATTATCCGGGGACCATTTGATTATATTTTGTGATCGATCGGGTCAAAGGTCAAGGTCATGTACAGAACAAAATCTTATTTTTACCATAGCGTGGTCAATTTATATCCAATTGGCATGCAACTAATGCCAAAATGTTCATAATTCAATGCCCAATCTTGTGATATGCGAAGGTATGCGCTCTACCAAGTGCCCGTTCTAGTTATTGTTATGGATTTGTCTGTTTTATAATAATAATATAATAATGATAATTATCAAAAGCACACTGATGTTTACAAATATTGTTACGAATATTTTATTTATATCCAATTGGCATGCAACTAATTTGCCAAAATGTTCATAATTCAATGCCCAATCTTGTGCTATGCGAATGTATGCGCTCTACCAAGTGCCCATTCTAGTTATTGTTATGGATTTGTCTGTTTATATAATAATAATATAATAATGATAATTATCAAAAGCACACTGATGTTTACAAATATTGTTACGAATATAGTTTATTATTACATGTTTATTGTGTACAGGTAAATAATCACCTGACATGTTTTGTATAAGTAGTTAGGATATGTTTGGATTTACATAGATTGCACACGCTGTTGCATATTCATGTTAATAAAATAAACATTTGAAAAACTGTTTTCACTTCCTGTTTCTCATATCTGCGTTATTGCTTTATATGCTACCGTGGTAACAAAAACAGCGTGTCTCCTAGGTGATTAAGATAATTACCTCTGAAAACAGAATAATTGTTATTCTTAGAAGAAGAAGAAAATCACACCAGGCCAAACTATCCAACAAGCGGCTGGAGAGATTTCAAGAGTAATCTGTTAATTATAAACAGCCAAGATGCGGACAAGAACTTCAGCTGGAGGCGCGCAGAGAAACGACAACGACAAGACCCGTTCAGAGACGATGAAACCGGCACCCAGGAGGCCGGCCGCCCCGACGACCGGGAGAGGACTCGGGAAAGCCGGAACCGGGAGAGGACTCGGGAAAGCCGGAACCAAGCGAATGGGCCGACGTCTGAAAAGATGTGTCCAGATCCAGGAGCCCCCAGTGAGAAGAAAGGGCCCTCTGCCGAGTGAGTATAGCGGCCAGTAGTTATTTATTGTTCAACGTTATTTAAACGAAAAACAAATCTTTTCCGACTAAGCTAACGTTATATCTTGAATAAAGCAGTTTAACATGTCAGTGGCAGTTGAATGGCACTTAGCTAACTTAACTGTTACTTATGGTATTTATAGTTTGGCTTTCTTGAAGAATTGATACTTTCTTGATTCTTGTTGTTCCGAGTTTGTACTCATGGTTGAATGAACTTTGTCGCTTTGGATAAAAAAATGGGTCTGCTAAATGTAATGTAATTCAACAGCACTTAGTTACTTTTCTTTTGGAAAACTAGCATACGTCTTTATATATAATATACATATTATATATTGTAATATATATCAGAATATATATTATAATATATATATATTATAATATGTATTTAAATATATACATTATAATATAATATATATTGTTTGACTTAACAGGTCCTTCTCGTCTTTGTGGATTTTTCAGAGACTCACGTTTGCTTTTTAAAGCATCAGATTCAAACTGCGGCTGAGAATGATTTTATTCGACTTAAAAGGAATGCAGTGCTCATACTCAAGAAGGTAAAAGGACCGTTTCCTTATAACGTGATAACTTGTTTGCGCCTGAATTTCAGTTTATATTTCAGATTAGAACAGAAAATGTATGCTTAAATGCTGTTATTCAGTTTATTGAGTGTTGGTCGAATGTGGAACATACTTGAAAGTTTCAATCAATTGAGTACAGCAGCAGTTTTCTTCCATGTGCGATGTTGGCTTCACCGTACATTTCAATTTAGAGACAGCAGGTTTGTCTCATCAATAATATTAAAAAAGTACTTTATTTTCTCAAAAAATCCCAAACAGACAGAAACAACGCAAGTAAGAACAAGCAGTGTGAAATCCCCATGCTCAAAAGATGATGTGAGGGAGAGAAAATTAACCCAATCCTCCAAAGGAGACGGGAAATCACAGAGACAACTTAGAAAGACTCCCAAAGCAGCAGCCAAACCAACAGGCGAGACGAGCAACGCAGCAGCCAAACCAACAGGCAAGACGAGCAACGCAGCAGCCAAACCAACAGGCAAGACTCCCAAAGCAGCAGGCGAGACGAGCAAAGCAGCAGCAAAATCCTACAATCTTCGATGGAGAAAGACACCCTAAGCAAGAAGAAAATCACCAACATCAGCAGGAAGGAAACAGAGATCTGTAACTTACCAAGCAGCTCAGGTTCAAAAGGCATGAAGATACTACTATCAGCATGTATAGTAATGCATGTTTAGCAGTAATAAACTAAAACCTTTCAAGCAATCTGAAATGGTACATTTCCTTTTGAATGAATCTGCTTGTGTTATTTTCATTGTACACTTAGAGTACATGGATTACCCTGAGAACATGGAACCTATTATCTCTTAATATCGTGTATTTCACTTATCAGTCTCTATGAAAGAAAACCACTCATCATTTAGTCAAACATTTTTAATGCAACTGTATTGATTATCCAAAACTCAGTAAATGGTGCAATTGATAAATGGTATAAAATACAGCCACACTCCTAAATGAAAAAGGAACACTTCAAACACCATCATAAAAGTATACACATGCAGTGTATAACAGGATACATGTCTGTGGTCCACGTGGATTGGACATCATATCCATTCCTAGTCCATTAAAAAGGTCCATACTGTCTCTGCCAGGTCAACACCAGTAGTTCATTGACCGTTTGTCACAGGACACCCCACACTTCCTCAAAGGCAGAGCACATTTTAGCACAGGTCAGTGCTGCAGAGAGGGGGTAGTTACTGATGGACACCGTCTTCTCTGTATAGTCCACATTCACCTAATGAAGACAAAGATTGGTACCATAGATATGTGATGCCCAGAGCAGTGAATAAGCTACCATTGATAGACGTATTTACCGCTCCATGTGCAAAAGCTCCAATCACCACTGCAGCCGGTCCCTCTGGCACCAGAGACCGAGGACAGACGGCCTCTCCAGTAGCAGAGAAGGAGGTGGACATGCGGGGGCAGCCGGGAGGCAGATGGTCAGACACTGGGTTTTTAATCATCCTCAAAAGTTTCTGAGGGCCGTCAGAAGCCCTGACACTCAGCTTGTGCAGCAGCTGAACTAAGATACAAGAAAGAATGATCAGGAGATCAGCCAAGTAGAGGCCGGGTTCAGGTCATGAAACAATACAAGAGGTGACTGAAGGTTTCTCTTACTTTACTTGCACAAACCTCATCTCATACACACATATATATATATACATGTATAATATATACACATAATATATATATTATACACACACATATATATATAATATATACATACACATATATATATGTCAGTGTTTCCGCTAGATTTACAGCTTCAGGGGGGCGGGACTAGTGCCGCTAGCCATGTTGGTGCTAAGCTTAACGATGCCCCCCCCTGAGATAGGAAAGGGACCCACGGCGAGCGTTGTCTACGGGGGGGGAGGGTTCTAGTGAGAGTGTGCTCACCCGTGTGCGCGGATGTGTGCGCGCATCACGGCAGAGATCTGATGCCGGCGCGCGCATACATATATATACACACACACATACATATATATATACATACATGCAAACATATGCATATATAAATATATATATAAACACACATATATATATATATACACATAAATACACACACACACGAAGCCGTCAACAATAATAGTTTACCCATAAGGCCACAGAAGCGAGTGAAGGTTCTAGGGATGCGGGTTTGTGGGTTGATTTCTATCAAAGCGTTCTTCTCTGTGTGGATGTAAACCTGCAACAGGCCGGCCCTGTTCAGTGGGCTGTCCATCAACATGAGTAGACTCTGGTAGAAGGAAATACAAATAGTAATGTTATTTAATTTTGTAATTGATACTACAGAGCAATGACAAAAAAGGACCAAAAACACTAGTATACATCTAAACATACTGGCAGTAGAACTGTATTGATACTACTGCTGCTTTAAAACTTATTTCAGATCAACACATGGGATAAATACTTTTGATCCATTAAATCCATTAAATTGTATTCAAATACACTAGTCAGTGGTCTCTGGTGAACAAATGATGTAATGGAGACACTTTCTATCTTCCCTATAATAAATTCTACTTCCTTCTTGTTAATTATTGTCTGACATACACGCAGATATCTAAATACCTGTCCTAGGCAGAGTCAAGCTGGAGATTAGCATATTTGATCAATTGACGTACTTCCATGACTCATTTCAGGGTTGTACCACATGGTCTAATGCACGTCGGATGCTGAACGTAGCGTCATCCCAGACCTCAGAATCTCCTCAAATTTCAATAATATTGAATTGAAATAAAATGTAACTTCTCTGACTGAAGTTCACGACAGACGAAAGTTAATACAAGTTTAAACAGTTGCGCAAACTATTCTTCATGAGTGCTTACCTGATGCGTGATGTCGGGTCTTATGTGTCCGGGATTCCTTCCACTTTTGACGATCATATTTTTGTGTTGGTCACAGTTTAACAGCTCAAAGGTTTTTCCTACCTGTTAAATACAAAAAAATCTAATTATAGTGAAGCTAGTCCAGTTTAAAGAAAGTTATGGCTATTGTCGTCACTTGGGGCTGCATCACAACACGCGACCCTCACGGTTCACCTTCACGGTTTCTAACGACGCTCCCTCCAGAATAACCACCAGCCTCCTCTCCGCCATGCGGTCGTGCAGGCTGCGGAGATGTTTGGCAGGTTTTGGCTCATATTCGTCCAAATGTTCAAGACCACGCTTCTTATCAACAGGGGCCGCCATGATGTCTTCGGCCGGATCGTCGCAGAAATTGTGCGTCACTGTAAACAGTTTCCTTTTTTTTTTTTAAGTCTGCGCGCGCGACAGACCACCTTCGGCCCCGGCGACGCCGTCGTGACGTCACTGATGTGCGACGGATGTTCTTCCACAACGTGTTGAAGGGAAATTCACGTGTGGGTATTTTAACCTTAGAGCGTACACGCAGAAGTTTCATCAAAAAGGAACAAATTCACGGGTGAGTTTGTAGAGAATCATTGCTGAGATTATTGTGTAAAGAAACAGTCAGTCGGTGTTAATAGTCGAGGCCGTGCTTTTAACTTGCAAACACGACATGTGGAGTTGGGTCAATTTACGTTCAGTTTCTGTGTGACTGGTCGTTTTAGCGTATGTTTCCAGTATTATGTAACTGCTAAATAAATAAAAAGCCTCTAAACGCATTAGGGTACGTATTTCACCAGGAATCTAACTTTAAATCCATATAAAATACCATTAGTAGGAGGTTAAATAACATGCATTGATAGTGAACTGCGTCATGTTACGTTATGCGGCCCGACTCTAATTAGATACCCATGGGAGTGTGAATGTTTTAAAAAGGATCACAATTTAATTAAATTCATATATTTTGTCTGCTGGCCTGTTTTCGCCAGAGCTACGTCATTATAAATTACGTTTAATTACTTAAGAAACGTTACTGTTTCTCTGTTTAACCATTTCTCTTGATGAGCTGACTTCGGATTCGTCCAATGGCCACAGTATTTGCAGCGGTCTTCTACAACAGACCACAATATATTAGTTTCTTTATATCCTGATAGGACTGTCGATACACTTTTAATACAATTCAAGCACTAAGAGTTGTACGAATATTTGTCTAAAATTGTCAACAAGCTGTAATTTACTGTGTAGGTATGTGTTAAAATTGTGTGCATCGAAGCAAGTGCATCCTATTAAAGCAGAGTAGAAACAATGGCATCTATTCATATATGCTAACAATGTTTTATTACACAGGGTTTGTAAACATTATTTTCCTCTCTGTAGCTTGGAGTCATGGGTCGGAAGTTGGATCCCACCAACAAGGTGAAGAGAGGGCCAGGGAGAAAATCCAAAAAGCAGCAAGGAGCAGAGACTGAGTTGGCCAAGTTTATAACTGATGGTGATTATCAATTATTCATAAAGACACACTACAACTCTGGAAAACTATGCCATAAAGTTTACAACAACTTGTTTTGGCGGAATGCATCATTATGGCTTGTTTTTTAAGAGTTTTTCTTTTATTTGCAGAGGAAGCGACAGCACCAAAACGCCTGTCAAGTCGAGGCAGGAAGAGGTAAGCGGTTGACTGATTACACAACATAAAATAACTTTACAGTTACAAGTTGCTCACTCATATTGTCATTTTACAGAGCTGCAAAAAGAGTCCAGAAAAAAAAGCCGAAAGATGCTGTTGAGGAAGAGCCCAAGAAAGGTAACCACATCAGGGTTTGCACATGTGTTTGTGATGTTTCTATTAACAAGTTCAGATAATTACAAACTAGCTCCTGAATAGAAGGACAAACTGATGTGCTTTTGAACTGTTGTTGCTAAAGTTATTTTTAATCACAGAAGAAATCTGTGGTATTTATTCTCCGTTTCTTTTTTAACCTCAAGGTTTCACTGATGAGAACAGTCAATGGCTGAAACCGGCAAAGAGGAAGAGAGAAAGTGATGAACCTGAAAGTGATGATGACAGTGATGAGCACTGGGAGCAGGACGACGAGGAGGAGGAGGACGAGCAGCAGGAACAGACAAAGAAGGCAGCAAAGGACCAAGGAAAGAAGTGTGCCAAACTAGGAATTAAAGAAGAGGAGGATGACGACGATGATGATGAAATGGTTGACGACTACGGTGCAGTTGAAGACAGCAGTGGTGATGAAGCAGCAGCGGAGGAAGACAGTGATGGAGAAGAAGTATGTGAAATTGTTCAATACTTTTGTGTTGTGTTGCTCTGTATTTAAGACTTGAAATTTGACAAATTGTGACTCAAATGTTTAAATTAAATGAATGGCCAAAACTGCCAGTGTGACCATACAGTCCCCGATTGACTCGATGTCCCACCACTTCACTGTTGATATATATTATATACATATATTTAGAGTAATGTGATAAACGGCTAATTTGATTTAGTGACAACGTTCCTTGTTTTTTTCAACATCTAGCTTCTTCCCATTGAGCGTGCAGCTAAGAAAGAGAAAAAGATGAAGGAAACCGCGGCTCAAGAGAGTGATGATGATGACGATGAGGAGGAGGAAGATGGTGGTGATAAGGAAAATAAGTCAGATGCTGACTCTGATGAGGAAGATACAGTACAAGCCAACATGGATGAAATGGATGCCTTCAGGCTACCTGATGCAGAGGAATCTGAGAAAGAAAGTGAGTGACATACAATTCTTTAAAAAAAACCTCTTTCAAAGCAGCAAAAGGGTCTAAATAATTTCTTTATCTGCGTTGTCAGGTATCCTCCCCCTGGACCTGAAGACAATCTATGAAAGAATTAAGGACAACGTTGATGTCCTTTGTAATTTTTCAAAAAAAAGGGAAGTAGGGAAAGCACGCTCGGAGTACATTTCTCTTCTGAAGAAGGATCTCTGCATGTATTACAGCTACAACAACTTTCTCATTGAGAAATTAATGGACCTCTTCCCTCTCTCAGAGGTGGGTGTTTTCATTCATTTTTCCTCTTTAGTAACTAAGCCATTGTGATGTGCTTCTCATGTTTGAACAAGTTGCTGTTGTCAATACCTGATTGAGAATATGTGTTGGGTGAAACAATTTTTTACTGAATCCATTTTTCCCTCTTTCTTTCTAACAGCTGGTTGATTTCCTTGAGGCCAATGAAATCCAGAGACCGGTCACTATTCGGACCAACACACTGAAAACAAGAAGGAGGGATCTTGCCCAGGTAACAGCTCGGGGTGGGAGAGATTCTTAAAATTCTTTATGTGCTTCGTAGTATTTCATACAAGTCAACTCACTTAAAAGCAAAAATAAAGTAGTAATATATAATTGATTTGCTTAAGGGATTTAACAGCACTTTATGTCAAAGAAATAACAATAAAATCTGAGTTATGCAGTTAGCCGAACAACCACTACACGTGGACGAGCCTTTGAGAAAAGAAATGGCAGAAATAAATAGAAAATTAAAAGATAGAAATATTAATTGTTTGGCTTTTATTTTTGAGCGGCCCAGAAACCATCACTAAACAGAAGAACCGCCTCATCAAACAATTTGTATCAAATGCTGCCTTCAAGACCCCAGATGTTGAACTCTGCTCTGTTTTTCCTTGTTTTAGGCTCTGATCAACAGAGGCGTGAACCTTGATCCTCTTGGGAAATGGTCTAAAGTTGGTTTGGTCATCTATGACTCCTCAGTACCTGTTGGTATGTTTCAGCACATTAACTTCAACAATCTGACTGAAGCTGTTAAAGATCACTCAAGCTTTAATTGTATAATGCCTTCCATGTTTTAAACAGGTGCAACCCCAGAGTATCTGTCTGGTCAGTACATGCTGCAAGGAGCCTCCAGTTTTCTGCCCGTCATGGCGCTTTCTCCACAAGAGGGAGAGTTGGTGTTGGACATGAGCTCAGCTCCAGGAGGCAAGACCACCTATATTGGTAAGATGTGCTGCAGTTATACTTTGCTTTACTCATTTTATGAGGCATTTAGTTTAATCTGCAGATTTATTTATTCATTAATTGATTATATGTTGCTTCTGCAAGTTAAATCGGTTTTACGTCATTTGTGAACGTTCCACCCTCAGCTCAGCTGATGAGAAACACCGGGATGATCGTGGCTAATGACGCCAACGCTGACAGACTGAAGAGTGTTGTGGGCAACGTCCACCGCCTGGGGGTCACCAACACCGTGATCTGCAACTGTGATGGAAGGCAGTTCCCAAAGGTGACGTTCACTCATCTGTCGACCTGAGCTCGACGGTTTACCCTCAAGTTTATGAAGTGTGTGTTAACGTGTTAATAAATGTTTGCCCACAGGTGATGAGTGGGTTTGACAGAGTGCTGCTTGATGCGCCGTGCTCAGGCACAGGAGTCATCGCTAAAGATCCAGGTGTGAAGACCAGCAAGGTAAAACACTGTTCACTGCTTACGTATGCACTCAAACATATACTTATGGTTTTAACGATGTTTAATAGTTGCTTTTCTCCCACCCTCTGATGTTCTGACAGGACGAGGCCGACATCCAGCGATCTGCTCACTTGCAGAAAGAACTGATTCTGTCTGCCATTGACTCTGTCAATGCCGAGTCTGCTTCAGGGGGATATCTGGTCTACTGCACGTGTTCAATAATGGTAAGAATAATTAATTCTTAGGTTTATATGCGAGTATTGAGAAGAGGGGTTTGGGTACTGATCAAAATATCTTCCACCAGGTGGAGGAGAACGAGTGGGTGGTAGACTACGCTTTAAAGAAAAGAAATGTCAAATTAGTTCCCATTGGACTAGACTTTGGCAAGGAAGGCTTCACCAGGTAAATAAACGTTTCCCTCGGTTGAGTTATTCATAAGGCAGGTGATCTGATCTTCAACCCTAAATCTGTTTTTCCATTCTTTCAGGTTCAAAAAACATAGATTCCATCCTACTCTGCGACTGACTCGACGATTTTACCCTCATTCCCACAACATGGATGGATTTTTTGTGGCCAAGTTCAAGAAATTCTCCAATGTAGTTCCAACTGCGACGGCAGGAAAAGGTAACGCTTTCTCTCATGAACACTTTCCAACTTTCATCATGTTGGTTAACATGTTAAACATGAACTCATCCTCTGTCTGTTATTTATGTCGCAAAAGACGATGCAGATGCTCCTGAGGCGACTGAAGAGATACCATCCAAGAGTGACAAGAAAAAGAAGACTGTTCCCGGCAAGGGAGGCGACTTAAAGGGAAAACCCCAAGCCAATGGAACAGCAGCCAAGAAACCCGCAAACATCAAGAAAAAGGGCAAAAAGGACTCACCTGCTGGACCAAAAAAGGCAAAGATTGCCAAGATGGCTGGAGAGACTGTGCAAGGAGCAGAGACCAAGAAGCCTGCGGCGAAGACAGCTGACGACACGAAAGCATCAACGGCTGGAAAAAAGAAAGGCAAAAAGCCCAAAGCAGCCGTGAAGGCAAATGGCAGAATGGGAAAGAATAAATTCAAAAAGTTGATGTACATGTTGAAGAAAACAGGCGGAGAATGACGGTGTGTACGCCGTGATGAACAGTACCAGATTGTGTAAAGGCTTTGCCGAGCTTCCTTGCAGACCGAGCTCCATTCATCCAACTAATGTGTTTGTGCTGTTCTTGCCCAGCAGCGATACGGTTCCACACTACTGTGTGTACGTGTGGGTCAGCCAGATGTTATCTAATGCCCACCATGCACAATGGTTGGCGAGGACCTAACTTAAATTGGGTCCTTTTTTTATGTATTCCAGAATATTCATAATGTTTGTCTGTTGATTTATGTGCAGGGTCGGGACAACGTCTATGAATCTGTGAAACATAATAAATATTTTAAGATACCGTGATCATCATTTGTTTGATTCATTATTCATCATCGGGTCATTTGATCGGTACAGCTCAATGTTGAAGCCAGTTAGGAGAACACTTTGTTAATTTAATAGCTTTCACATTTCTTTTTACATATCAGACATCTACCAATGTAGTTTTACCTGTCGATACATTTAAGATAAATCATAATTCCATTTTCAGATCTCTACAATTTAAATAGTTAAACATCCAAGGTGATATCTTGCATTGAAATATGAGAACTCTATTCAAGGTATCTTGAATTAATGTTCCGACAAGTCATAATGTCCAATGTAAGATATTGAAAAATATAATTCGATCCTCAAATGATCCAATGCTTCATTGTTATAAATCACAACGTAATTAGATATTTTTAAATTAAAGTTTTGACTGTGTCCTAAATAGACTGCAGACATATTGAACCCTTTCGATCTTAAATATGTTAAAGTCGTAAACTAGTATTGATCACATTTGTTTAGTTTTTCTTTGACAATTTAATATCGGCTGTCTGTGGAAGCAGCCAATCAGTGTGGTCCATTTCGGACCGGAAGCTGTGTTGTTTACATTTTCTAAGATGGCGGCGGGGATGTATTTGGAGCATTATTTGGACAGTAAGCTATTTATTATGCGTCTTAATGCTGAACCTCGTTTCGTGCTACTCGGCTCGCGCTGTGGGTTGCGTGTAGTCGTGCAACGAAGTCCCCGCGCGAGCCTCGTGCGCATTAATCGATGCAACGGTCCGCGGGGTTCGGCTCGGTCTATTTGCTGGGTAGCGTTGAACGCGTCGCACCCGAACGACGGAGGATGCCGTTTGAGGTTGCACACACACACACACACACACATCGTGCTGTAACATGTCGCTTGGCCTCATTTTAATTAATTGCACATGCACGCGCAGCATGTGTGTGTTCCCTTCGCTCGTCACTGTCTGTTAGTTAAAGCGGCAGCTCGCGATCAACCCGCTGCCCTGCTCGCAATAACGTTATTGTTGCATGTTGCTGTCACTGCGGGATTAAACTGTTTGTTGTCTCTACCTTCACATCACCAGGCATCGAAAACTTGCCCTTCGAGTTGCAGAGAAACTTCAATCTGATGAGGGATCTAGATCAGCGCACAGAGGGTGAGGACAATGCGCTCGTAACTGTGCAGCTTTGCGCTTGTTGGACTGGAGACGCTCGTCTCGCGTCCTGCTGGAGCCCCGCTGCGCGCCGCTCTGGCTCCTGGTTGAACAGTGTGATCTGTGCACTGGTTCCCAACCTAGGGGTCGTGGTCCCCTAAAAGGATCCTAAGTGGAGTCTAAGGGGGTCAAAAGCTGATTTTATGAATACGAAAAACGTGTTATAGAAAAGTGTATCTGTATTTTGTTTGTGTCTATAATGTTTGCCCCTTTCTTGTGAAAACGTTAACTTCTTCAGCTCACCTGAAGAACAACCTTTTACATTAAAACAATCCAAGACTGAGGCATCATTCTTTGATTGAACTGCTCACAACTATTAACCTGTGATGAAAAGTATAAACACATTACTTAATGTTCAGGGGCCACCAGCCAAA
Organism: Pseudoliparis swirei; assembly: GCF_029220125.1. Taxonomy (NCBI): domain Eukaryota; kingdom Metazoa; phylum Chordata; class Actinopteri; order Perciformes; family Liparidae; genus Pseudoliparis; species Pseudoliparis swirei. The sequence goes on from NC_079409.1 coordinate 14,704,197, forward strand.
GAGATTGGGAACCACTGATCTACAGTAGAATATTAGTAAATACTACATAACCGTCTTGAGGTAATAATTTACTTACATTTAGTCTAATAAGTGGTGGGTGGTGTTAAAATAAAGACATATTATTGCCAGTAACCAAGCTATTTCATGTCCTGTTCACTTGGCAGAAAACAGACATCTATGATTTAAGTAAATTATCACTAACTTGTATCTGTATATTTTAAACATTAGTTTTACCCCATCTGTTACTTTGACTTGTTGACAGTTCCGTTGTTGTTTTAGATGTTTGACTCTACTAAGTATTACTTGTCTGCCTTCTAGACCTAAAGGGACAGATAGACTCTCTGGCTAAAGACTACACGGCCAACGCGCGGACTCTATCCTCTGAACAGAAGCTGTCCATACTGAGGCAGATTCAGCAGTCTTACAGTAAATGCAAAGAATTTGGAGATGATAAAGTGCAACTAGCCATGCAGACCTACGAGATGGTAAGTATCTTAGAAATAGAGACAATATTGGACAGGCATCTGTCGGTAACATGAGATCGAGATAGACCCTTCATCCGTCGATCATTTTCTGCAGGTCGACAAACACATCCGACGTCTTGACACGGACCTCGCTCGGTTTGAGGCCGACCTGAAGGAAAAGCAGATCGAGAGCACGGACTATGATTCCACCTCCAGCAAGGGGAAGAAAGGTGTGTGTCCACTATATCGGGTTATTATCTCTTATATGTTGTTTTTTAGGACTGCCAGGGTAACTAAAACCACATTTAGTGGAGAAATAAAGTAGTTTTGTAATTCCAGTTGAAACCAGGCAGAAGGAGAAGAAGACGGCTAAAACAAGATCTAAAGTGAAGAGCTCAGATGAAGATGGAAGTCCTAAGAGCGCACAGAAGAAAGTCAAACTCCTCCAACCGTACGTTGTGTAACTCATTTCCAGCTCGTGATGACCATGTGTTCACTTTTCATGTTTGAAATTATACATTTAGTTTGATAATCATAATAACCGCTTCTCCATCATCAGAGGAGAATTCAACAGCCCTGCCACCAACTTTGGGAACGTGCACCCATCCGATGTGCTGGACATGCCTGTGGACCCCAACGAGCCCACCTACTGTCTGTGTCATCAGGTCTCTTACGGCGAGATGATCGGCTGCGACAACACTGATGTAAGTTCAGTTCTTTCTGCCCCCTTTCATGTCGGGGGTCACATGAAGTGCCTTTGAGATTTGAATTTCCCAAATCTTCTACATTAAACAGGACGTTGGTCTAGAGATGCAGCGATACTTACCATGACAATGTATCTAATTCAGTTCAGAAGACACAGCATTCAATAACCTTTCTAAACAACCTATGATTTAATGTTGCTTTTTATTTCTATAACATTAACATTAAATACCAATAAAGTATCACAAAGGTCAACAACAATCTACTTTAATGGCACAGACCTATAATTGAGAAGATTTAATAAGAATATTGCATTAATGTTATATTTCAATAATGTGTTATTGTATATAGGGTACACGTACTTGTATGTGTGTATATATATATATATATGTATATGTGTGTATATATATATATATATTTCTGAGTCCTGCAGTCTACAGATGACAGAGCAAGGGATTAATTAGCAGATGCAACACTTTACACTCTATATTTTAACTATTAGCATTCACCTCCTATTTAGTAATTAGATAAACTACCGTTCAAAAGTTTGGGGTCACCCAGACAATTTCGTGTCTTCCATGAAAAATCACACTTTTATTTCTCAAATGAATATAAAATGTAGTCAAGACATTGACAAGGTTATAAATAATGATTAATATTTGAAGTATTAATTTTGTTCTTCAAACTTCAAGCTCAAAGGAAGGCCAGTTGTATAGCTTATATCACCAGCATAACTGTTTTCAGCTGTGCTAACATAATTGCACAAGGGTTTTCTAATGAGATATTAGTCTTCAAAGGCGATGATCAAACACAATGTACCATTAGAACACTGGAGTGATAGTTGCTGTAAAAGGGCCTCTATACACCTCTGGAGATATTTCATTAGAAACCAGACGTTTCCACCTAGAATAGTCATTTACCACATTAACAATGTATAGTGTGTATTTTTGATTAATGTTATCTTTATTGAAAAAACAGTGCTTTTCTTTGAAAAATAAAGTCATTTCTAAGTGACCCCAAACTTTTGAACGGTAGTATATATTATTATCAAGTTTTAGTTATTTTAATTCTGTAAGGAAGGAAGACCTGGCAAAGTAAGTGTTTCATTGTACGGAGTAACTGTCTGTTAACTGGGCGCATGACAATAAAAATCTCTTGAATCTCTTGAATCTTGAATTGAGATTTCTCTCCTTGTAAAGATTGATTTTGATCTTGTGTTTTGTCGACTCAGCTCTTCATCTGCAGGAATACTTAACAGAGCGTCCTATATTTTGTCTTTTCTCCAGTGCTCCATTGAGTGGTTTCATTTTGCATGCGTGGGCCTGACGACCAAACCAAGAGGCAAATGGTAAGAACCCCAGGCTGGAATTCACGATCCTATTTCCAATGCATCCGATAAAAGTGTGACTTGTTACTCATTTAAGTTTTTCTGCTGGGTGTTTTCTTTTTATTACGCAGGTATTGTCCACGATGCTCTCAAGACAGAAAGAGGAAATAAAAACACCTGAAAAAACATGGACACAGATCAGATGGAAAATGAGAAGAACATTTCTTCACTAGTTTCTAGGATTTATGTTTCTCATCCTCCTTAACATACATTTGGTGCATTTTCTTTTGGTTTATGTAATTTGCCTTGGTCTGATGCGGTGTGTGTGTGACAGAGCCAGGTGGTTACAAATGTATTTAATATTTGTTTTTTTAAACGGTTAACAAGTGACGAGTTGTCATTTTTACTTCCTGAAACAGTTTGATTTTAATTCCTATAAGTCGTCTCTTCCAAAGCTTTATTCCAAGGCTTTGCGAGTCTCTATTGCAAGCTATTGTCAAGGACTTACAGCGCTTGATCACTAGCTTCTACCTTTCAGTCCATTTGAACCTTCCCATTATGTAGACCATTCAAGTATTGCACCAACTTGTAATTGCTATTAACACTTCATATGTATATTCAGTTTAATTTCCAACATTCCATTATCAGCACGATTCTACTTCCAGTTGACTGGCAATGAGCAGTACCTTGACATTTAACTGTTTGACGAGTGATAGCGCTCTATTAGTGCTGACCTTTGTATCTCTGATGATACTTCTTGATGTCTCTTATAACTGTTTCTTATTCTTCTTAAGTCTGTTTGCCACTTATATCCTGGGATATCTATCTCCTATCCCTGTGAGTTCAGTACTTTCATCTTTCTACTATCTGGTAAAGTGTTAAGCTGTATTATAGCTTATTACTCCATTTTTATATTTCAAACAGACATTTGATGTTATGTAGATTCCTCACTAGTGTTGTCCATTGGAGAGTCTATGTTTCAGTATGATGTATTTCCAGTTACCTTTTATACATACGCTTATATGAGATTCAACTTCGTTGGTAGTTAATGTAGATGTCGTAATGTGTTGTGTTCAGCTTCGAGTGATCGGTCAGACTGGGAGGCATCCTGTGTCAGCAGCGTAAGCCCCAGAGCCAGGCGTGTTCCGCTAGCACAGATCAGCATTGGTCAGTAGCTGCATATGAGCTTTGATGTGACACTTAGTCTATATTCCAATCTTCTCCAGACAAGACACCAGTGCAGCCTCATCTCAGGCACCATCGTCCCATCGTTGACACATGTCAGTCGGCTGTTCCAAATACATGTTCGCTCTTCAACTCAGCTCGACTAGCATCTATCCATGCTTTCTTAATTCTTCAGTACGAGCGATCCCATCAGCTGTGCATGAGCAGCTTCATTGCTCTTCCTATCAGCCTCATCCCAACAAGTGTCTAGCAATCAGCCATACAGCTCAGCCATCTATACTTGTGATGATCATGCATGTCGCAATCTTATGTTATGTATTCGATTATTATCGATGTATTTGTATATCGTTTTATATCGATATTTTATGATCTAAAGTTGCAAATCTGATGATCGAGTATATCGGACCATGATTCAGATTTTGATCATTGAAGTCAGTGTATAAGGCCAAATTTATCATGCAGTCATTGATGGTCATTTACATGTTGCATTATATCCATGATTCATGAAATTCAAGCATGTACTGGATATCATATTGTTATACAGTCCATTGATTTTATGATGTATTATATATCAATGTCAATTAAAAAAGTCTACATGTTAAATATTGTACCAGATTTATTGATATTTGATCAATAATTTAAATCAATTCAATAGCTATCTATGTCATATCAATTATGTTCAATCATTATTATTTATGGATTCTTAATTATTAATATATAATTTAAAGATTTTAAATAATTCAATTTCATATTAAGTACAAATCTTTTATTATATGCTGTATCATATAATATGCATTGTATATCAATTGATTATAATACAGTGTTGAATTCATGTTAATTATAATAATTTATATAGTTATGATGCTTATTTACTAGTAACAAAACTATGTTACATAAGATTCTTAGACAATATTGTTTATTAAAGATAAAACACACAAACTTCAACGCCGTTAATAGTACTGTGTATTATAATACATGGCGATCTAGATTGAGCCGACTAGGCGTTCAAACTGAAACTGAAGAGCCAAACATGCACCGAAGCTCGCAATGGAACCGGAACTTGAAGCGCGAGTAAGCGTAACCAGGTAGCCACACTAAAGATGTCAGATAGCCGGAGAAGATGCTTGCGGTATTAGCAAAGTATATTTATTCGATAAGCAATACACAACAATATTCTGATGCGTTTACTTGATTACGAGTAATGGTATAATTATGTACTATGGAAATGTACTTTCTGATAATGATTCTTCAGGATGTTGTCAGTTACTGTGCTTGACGATAAATGGCATGCATGTATGAATCAGTAGAGTCAATATTGAACGTTTCTTTGAAATACATATTTACATAATACTTTATATATAATTAATATATATATTAACTAATAGTATATTAATATAATTATAATAAATTTCTGGATCTATCTTGGTTTATTAAGACAGTTTTTTTACGATCAGTGTAACTTATATAAAGCAGGTAACTCGAATGTTTTGATAAAATGTCTACTAACAGTAGTATTTCAGCTAGACTATCTTGAACTATAGTTTAATTAGTATGTTTGAAGTAAATTATTAAATATGTATATCATGTATCTTTAGTTTGTCATTCGGATTATATAATTGAGACATTGTACTAAGTTTAGTAATGTCTTATTAAAATTCAAAGGACAGCAGTTGTCGAAACAAAGTTAAAAATCTAATAATCATCAGAAAAAATGAGCAATACAAAGTAAACAGAACTAAATAGGAAATATACCAACCAAACAGCAGATCACAGACAATTAAAACACAAATCAAACGAGAAACGCGGAAGCAACTATCGAAAGATCAGAGCAACAGCAACTCAGCAGACAAACAATCGACAAAGCAGAGAATCATGTACTATCGCATGAAAGAATTTAAAATACAGGAGCAAATCTAAGAAATGAATGATCAGCCTTTAATCGATTCAATGATTGGTTAATGACTCATGAACTAGAATTAACAATAGAAATGTCCCTAGATTATGGAATTCACTATACTTAGTACACTTTTGCATGCATAATAACCTAGAATTACGTCAATTTACTATGCACATGTATATCATTAAAGAACTTGAAATTAAATATCAAATTAAGAAGAATTAACATCTAGTAACATCTACAGCAGTAGATATCAAATGAAACATGACATTCACATTAAAGATAGCACACTCCTCATAATCAAAGATAACTATGCATATACCAGATACTATGCACGTATGCCATTACAAAGCATAATTCCTAAACATGTGAGCTAGACTACTCAAGAAGTCATTATAGCAATACACATCTCAAAGCAGACATGAGATAGTAGTAAGCTATGCAGTCATCAAGAACCTTGAATGCTGCGAGAATGTAACAGCTTAAATAAGAAGATCAGATGACAAATGTCAGAATGAAGCTAAATCAATGTATGTCTGATGCAAGTCCGTAGCATATTCGCACTTAATACAGTGAAAAGTTAATCGTTCAGACAGAAGTTTCAGTCAGACCATAAATTATTTGAGATGTTAGTACTATCATTTATTACAAACTAATATATATGCTAAGTAACAATAAATCACATATTAACTATGGACTCAAGTCACAGTTCATCACATCACGTCATCTGTGACAGCTATTATTCAGTACAAATTCCAGTAGCAGTAACAAGTGTACATATAGAACAAACACATGCACATATTAATTATACAGCACTATATGCAGCATACATACGCTAAGAAACGACTACGTAAACAACTGCAACAATGAGCTAGATTAACAGAGCAGAAGAGCCACAGGTCAGAGTCAGATGCTACAACGCTGCAAGTTAAGCAAACATTATAGCGCGCATCAGCAAAACATGTAGTAAACTAAATAAACAACTAAGTTATAATCATAACAAATGACAAGACATAAGATTACAAGTAAGCAAGAGCAGTAGGCAGACAGCTTGAGTTACTTTCACAAGCTACTCGATAATGAAGTACAGTCCTTACTAATGAGTCGTACAGTACATAGTGAGTTACAGATTGAGAAGACTCATATACCTATAAGTATTGTTCATGATAACACATTATAATGGAAACTACATATACTTAACATTGTTAACATACTATTTTAATAACTATATTACAACCAGTAAATGCAGCAGATAGCTGTAAATATTTAAATATGAGATACTTAATCAGGACTCGGTATGAGCATTCTATCACAGAACTATTCTCTTGTCATGATATGCGATTCGATATTATCACTTCATTGAATCATGACAATGATTAATAGTTATCATCTAAATAAATTATAAATCATACATCAATCATATAATTCAGATCATCGCTATACGTCTTCCTCAATTAGCAACACATTGAAGTTACCACTGTCCTTATCATAAGTCGTATAGTCAATACTGGTCTCTTTAGTCATGTCAACATTAGAGTCAGTATCATGGCACATTTTTTGTCCAAATCATCTAATTGTCCTATACGAGAATTTACACGTCATAGTGCAAACGACAGTTCATCATCATGGCAACGTCTTGCATAGACTGACATCGTACCCATCGTCAATAGACTGTCATCAAGTATAGGCACGCATTGCCAAACGAGTTACTGTGACAGTGTACACTGTAGGTATGTGAACACCTAGACGTCAGCGAAGACAGTTTAACGTAAAGTTGTGAAATTCTCATGAATTCCAGCTGTCGTGTTTCAGATGTACTCAAATACACGGCGAAGCAAATGTGTACATTAGTGGCAGAGTCTCATCATGAGATTCACTGGTTTAAATCTTTATAAGTAGATATCATTAGTGATCAGATCATTAGTCTCAGATATATCATCGTCTTCATCGTCATCGTTATTTACCAGAATATGTACGTGACAATATGTCATCTGATGAGCTTTAGGTGTTACGTCCATATGTTAAACGTCTATAGATAACATACAACATTATGTCTTATTCGTACGTTCTAATCCAATTCTTACATTAAAGATCATTATAGTTGTAATGCTGACGACACTTGAATACTTGACTACGTTAGTTTAAATGACATCTGATCAATTACATGTGAATGATAATGCAGTAACATTATATATGTACATTCTGATGACGACCAGCGTTCATACAAGTTACTTATTTCTAAGTCAGATGCTGTAACGTTTCTCGATCGACAGGTGATGTCGTGGAGATTGCAGCGCAACGTATATTGTACTTATTATATAACAGCACCTAATATTAGTAGATCAATCAACTATCATTAAATTTTTGTTAGAAATCATCAGAGCGTATCTATTTAAGCTGTCGAGTAGAAATGAATAGTAAGACAATTCACTACAGGCTGTACATAAATTAAGTTCTATGTATTGACATGCAATCTAGACCAAAGTACATCCGGAAAGTCTGAAAGCATTGAGGTAGATCCAGTTAATATCATTTTAGTTCGTGATCTCACAACTAGATAATTCCAGTAATTGAAAACTGTTGTTTTGACTATTAAAGTTACTTTAACTAGTCTTCAAGAAATTACTATATTCATTTGTTATCACTGTGTAAGGTAAATTAGATAACAAAGATATTGAGAAGAAGAAAGTGCATATGAATATGTTGATGACATTGAACAGATGAACGACTAGCTGAAGCATAGGTCAGACATGAGTGTATATGAAAAGATTCAATAGATAACTACGAAGATGGAATGTAGCAATGTGCTGTATTTACGTAAGATAGTACGTTAACTTAATATTAGAAGAAGTAATTGAACAGAGTTGATTGAATTGTTGTACGACTTGAAAGATGTAGAATGAATGACTGCATAGATATGTGATCATTGAAAGCTGAGACTATGTCCATACAGTTGAAAATTAAAAGAATTAGAGTAATGAAGGTTATAACTGTTAATCATGATTAATAGTACAAGTTAGCATAAATGTCGATATACGTAGGACGTAGATAATGATGAACGCATCGGATAGGTGCGTAAGAAAGTATTGTCTTGACATAGTGACTGAGTATAACATAGTCATACGATGATGCAAGACTAAAGCAATGAGTGCAATGCAATGAATATGCTCATTCTAAATATCTTGTAAGTAATTTCTAATTACATCAAGGTACTAACCATGATAGTAAACATGTAGCTATTGCATGAGTTAGCAAAGATGAAACGAGATTGCACAGAGAGACTCTGAGATTGGGTAAGTAGAGTGCTGAAGACACATACTAAGAATAGGATGCCTTTGTCTAGAACGAGAGTGGCCAATATTAAATGATGCTCTTGAGAAACTGAGTATGAAACGTGCAATGATGTAAAGCTGATTTCACTTAAAGAATCATTAATTATTGATTGGCAATTCTGGCACTGATAATTGAATAAATGATTTTAGAAATATTCGAAAAGTGGACAGCGATTCCTAACTTGCTAGAACCATGACTATTATTGAGAGTAATGATTTACGTACTAATTGTTAACATCATTACAGTTATGTTAACGATGTTCCATGATTATGTACAAGTAAAACTGAGAACCGTAAATGGAATAATGGATAATGAATTAATGTATGATGTATGAGCCTAGAATATAAGACTGCATATCGATAGCATTAAAATGCAACAGATGTATACGATGTGAAATCTGAAAATTAAGTAGGATTTCGTCCCATAAATTGAATAAATTGCTAGATGTGATTTACCTTGATACAAAAGGTATAAAAGTATCATTAACATGCAAGATGTCAGCCTAGATTCAGAAAATACTTAGATCAAATTAACTACTGAAGTTGAAATTTAAAAAGTCAAGCGTAATTTTGAAAGTGATTACAATTCTCTCTTTTAGTAAAGATCAAAGATGAATCACAATTTGAGCTAATTTTGATTTGATAGTATTGTAATTGTTTAAATATACAGGTAATAGCTTCCTTTTCTGTAAAAATGATGTGATAAATTTTAAAAAATTTTAGCAACAGGGAAAATGTTTAAATTTGAATTCTCTGTGAAGTTAATTTAATTTAGGAAGTGAAATCCTGATGAGAGAAAGAAGCCGGGTAAAAAAAAAACATTCAATTACAAGGCTAAAATTTCTTTATAATCAGTTTCCTAGGTATTTTAATTTGCAAAAAGACTTATTTAAGTTGGAGTCAACAATTGTAGAAAGGTTGGGGAAAATTAAGCAAATTTCCATTTGCTAAAGTTTTCCTTGGAGATTTCTTATTTTAAAAAACTAAAATGAAGTATGCGAAAAGTGGGAACGATAACTTAAAATTTAATATCATTCCTTTAAAAGCTGAGAGAAGAAATGAGCCCAAGAATCCAAACAGGAAATTGCAGGAACAGAAAGGTTGGCGATTAAAAAGTGATTTATGAACACATAAACATAATGAAGTAGTATTTAAGTCAAATCAAAACCGAAAGACTAAAATCAAATGAATTAAAAACCAATGCAGTTTTATAAAATAGAATTGAAACAGCCCAATAATTTGGATTTTTTAAATTTGGAAAAAAAGACTTTTACGAAGAGATGGCACACGACAGAACCACCGTCACCGATGGATGGTTGACAATCGTGACTGATATATACGATATGGAAGTGCTAACTCACAGAATAAGAGCTCAAGAGGAGCGATGTCGTGAGCAGTGGGAGAAACGGACGATGTTTACACATCAACGATAACACAAGGTGGTCAGAGCAAACCAGACCCCTTTTTACTTCTTTATTTCTCTTGCTGTTGTTATTATTATTTGTTTTTCATTTCTGTATGTGTTCTATCTGTTTTGAAAAGACAAAAAAATAAAGTCTTAAAAAGAAAATGAGCCCTTACCCATTGATACCAACTTTCACCATTGTTCCTGGGTTGTCCTGGTCCTCTGGAAGAAGGAATGAGAGGAGATAGTGGGAAGTGGAATAATAATACAGCCTGTTAAATCTTGATGAAGCAACATTTATGGTGCCATATATTAGCCTTCACGTGACAGCCAGCACTGAGAATGTGCGTTGAGAAAAAGAGTTCATGGCAAAGTGTTCCACAGATAAGATGTGTGACCACAGTCCAGCTACTGCAGCGACTTCAACCAAACATCCCAGCAGGCCTATACACCACCACATGTATGCGCTGAAGATGTCACATCCTCATAAGCAGCAACAGCTACATTTAAAACAGGAGTAAAAAGACAAGTGCATATGGGTCAGCTGTATGACCTCATGTAGACCACGCTGACCGTCCCCAGGTGGTCGGTGCAATCCTGCAGCTTCTTGGCCCCCTGTGTCTGAATAATGAAGTTCCTGAAAGTATTTACCGTTCGTGAGATGCCTCAGTCTGTCTGGCGACTCTGGGTGTGAGTGGGAAGAGCAAAGTTAGGCAGAGAGATTTATGATTGACCAGAGTTTAAAAACACGCCCCCTCAATGGTCACTGCTCCTAGCTCCGCCCCCTGAGAAAGTCAAGGTCGTCAGCTTGCACACAGACGTGCAAGCCTGTGTGCGGACATGCCTCGGCAACTTGACTTCATTGAATTACATATCCTAGAACAGTGGTCCCCAAACTACGGCCCGCGGGCCGGATCCGGCCCGCCTCCCCATTTGGACCGGCCCCCTGAACAATACCAGAGACGCGTTCCGATTTATTATTTTTTTCACCTGGCCCGCTGCCGTTGAGATTGCAGTGAGACGCGGAGAAAATGTGGAGTGTTGCTCTTCGCAATAGAACATCTTTGATGGGACGTGTCGCTACTCGGCCAATCAGCGTTCAGATGTCCACAGCGTTTGGGAAGTTAGGTTAGCTTCGATGTTAGCCCACTACATCTGCTGCCGTCACGCTGCACGGTGTAGCGATACTAACAAAGTACCCGTACGTTAAAAACGATGTGATTTAGCATATTTTTAGAATCGATACTTCATTAAAAGAGCGATCAGAGCGCACGCGCTGCTCCGTTAAATGCTGTCTGCACGCGCAGCGCTCACAGCGAGCGTGAGTGATGCGCGCGCACAGGTGAGCACACTCTCACTTCTCACTCCCCCCCCCCCCGGCTGGCCCTCCATCAGACAAGGCAAACGTTATGTGGCCCTCACAGGAAAAAGTTTGGGGACCCCTGTCCTAGAAGCTTCTTTCTCTTCATCTCATTTCTGCTTCTTGTCGATTGACATCATTTCCGCAGAAGTTAAAGTATAATTAAGTCTTCATGTATTTCCACACTTGAAGACTGGATATATACACAGATAATAATCTCCTCAGATAGGGGCCTGAAGAAAGAGAGGGGTCCCTCACTGACCTTCTTTGTAAATAGTCACACGAGGGATCAAATCTCTGCCTCCTGACTGTGACATTTGATTTCTAAAGTCCATGACCCTTCACACTGATCTTTCCCTGCCTCTACATCTCCTCAGCAGGTCACACGTTGAGTCTTGGTGGACTCAACATGACCACTGCGTATGTGCAGAGGATGCTTCTCCAGTCTGTTTGAGTATGAATAAATAAATAAATAACTATCGAGTTGCCCTTAATGTCTTGGTAAAATGACAGTTGCGAAATGTAATTTCTTCACTTCTATTCATTGCCCACTTAATATTTGACAATGCAACTCTTTTGTTCTGTCACAGTTTGCATTTACTTGTTTGTTTTTTAAGGCACTCCAAAAGGATGGTGTACAATATTAAATTAGAATAATGAAAATGTCAGTTTAAACCAGAAGGCCAACCACGTTTAGTGTTGTTGATATTTCCCCCTGGCTGCACACGAAGGCCTCACCAACATGCAGTCCTGAGACCTGAAACCGCAGCCAGGGCACGGCGTCTTCTCGTAGCAGCAAAGCGCGACACATCGAACTGGACCCAACATGACATTCAGTATGTTTCATTTCAGCACATCGAGTGTTCCTATGCTAACATGTTGCGTCATGCGAGAGGAAGTGTAGAGCTGCACCAACAATGGGGGAGTGCTGGTGTGTTCTGTGGTGGCGGTGCAGAGGTCCGGCATAGCTGCACATGCCAGTCCCGGCCTCTACTTTGCAGCTTAAGGTCAAAGAGGGGACGTAAAGGTCAGGCCAAGATTAGACGTGGGCTGGATAGTCAACACGTTTCCACTTCACACTCTCACTATTGTGAACGCAGCCTCATACGGATCAGATGCTCTTTCTCATAACTTCCATTTCTCTGCTCGCAGGAAAGAGAAAAGCATCTTGGGCAATATTATTATTTTAGTCTGGTCACTGTGAGACTCAGTTTACAGCAGCATGTATGTATATTAGGTCATCTAACCAGTAAGTACAGTAACCACAACATGTATGGATTGCAGTTAGCTGATCTATAAGGAAGTATGTCTGCATTGAAAAGGGGCCCTCTAGAGCTGGATCTCTTGAACTGGATCTCTTGAGCTGGATCTCTTGAACTAGATCTCTTGAACTGGATCTCTTGAACTAGATCTCTTGAACTTCGATCTCTTGAACTGGATCTCTTGAGCTGGATCTCTTGAACTAGATCTCGTGAACTGGATCTCTTGAGCTGGATCTCTTGAACTGGATCTCTTCAGCTCGATCTCTTGGGCTGGATTCATACGGCTTGTTTCCAGTACTTTGAGTGTAAAGTCCAGAGGGCAGCTGTGTGGCGAGGAACAAATAAACACACGCGGGATGAGACTGCCACCTAGTGTCACAACGGAAATCTCTGTATCACCTTCAAAATACAGACACCAGCATGTCATATTCTAACTGTATATGGTGGATGTCATGGGAGAAAATAAATCACCTTTGCTCAGTTATTTCTTGAACTTGGAGAATTGCTGACTGTTTTCTGAGTGACGAAAACAAAAATGGCGGAAGGATTTATACTTGAGATCATGTGATACGATCAAAGGCTCCAGGAGTGACTGAATGGACCGGTGACGCTGGTTTGGTGGAAGTAGAATGTTTTGGTCCTTCAACATGGACTTTATGAATTAAAATAAGAATGTATTGTTCTCAGACTGAACACATTGTGGGTACACCACTTGTCAAATGTTAAACTGCATCAAATTTCTGTATATATATTTTTTTATAAATGTCAGTTGTAATATGAGATTATCCACCAACATGTTTATTTCCATTTGCCTGTAGAAGGATTCAAGATGTCTGCCCAGGCTGTAACGCAGCAGAGGATCCGTTGACAGATTCTCCAGGATGACGCAGGAAGAAATGAAACTTCCAACAGCCATTGGAAGATTGGATAATGTAATGTAGTTAAAACATAAACATGTCTGGAGATGTTGATGCTGTTCTTTAAAAGCCAAATCGAGATGTGATCCAATTGTGAGGAAACGAACTGCGAAGAAAAAACTAGAAAACTACAGCCGTCAAATTTATTCATACTAATGACACAAAAACACAGCAGGAATCACAGGTCCCATCATATTTTAACATCTACATCCATTACACACTCCCAATCCATAGATTTAACAATTGCCTAAATCACATTTACTGTATGAAGACAAATGGTAGTACCACTTACTTCAAAACAAGCCCAGAAACCAATGACGATCATTTGATGTAAATACAGTTCACACAATGTTCTAATATTCAGTTTAATAGGGAATAAACTACAGCTGCTGTGTTAATACAGATCTACGCTGGATGAAGCCACATTGGGAATGCTGCACATTTACACAACACTACACACACATGTAAACATCCTTCAGCACACGTGAACATCCTTTGTGTTTCCCTTATGACTAAGTAGGATGTCATCAGTCTGTATCTTCTCCCCACTAACAGCCCAGTCCGCTCATGGACCCGATCCGATCCAGTTTCAGCCCAAAGCATCCTCGGTTCCATCCCCTCCGTGACCGGTCCGGTCCTGCGCGCTTCTGATTGGCCATCGCCCCCTTCAGCAGGCGCAGCCACGGGCTCTCAGCCCCCGTTTGAGCATCCGCCCATTTGGGGTACTCGGCCGCTTTGACCCCGGCGGTGAAGGTGGACTGCTCCTCTGGTTGACTGTTCAACAGGTTCTCCAGGTCGTCCAGGGTCAAAAGGTCATTGTAGCGTTCCAGAAACTGCTCCATAAACTAGAGGGAGAGAAAAAAGATTTAATTCAATCGTCAGGGAATGTACGAGGGAGAATAATTCAATCAGCGATACATTTCATTTCTCTTTCCTGCTCTCCCGCCCTTCCTTCTGCACCGTTCTTTTATATCAGTCATCCACTCTGAATTCTCCTCAATATACTCTTTTCTTCATTTTCTATTGTCTCTGCTACCTCCCCCCCACCCCTTCTTCTCCCCCTCCCTACCTGCACAGCATCAGGAGGAGGGTGCAGAGCACGAGCCTCCGAGATCTCCAGAGGTGTCAGGAGGAGCAGAGCGGCACAGAGCAGCACGGGGCACAGCATGGCAGCGGAGTCCACGGACAGGAAGGAACAACTGGAGCTGGAAACACACTAAGAAGACACAAAGAAATTAATGAAAATTACTCGTGCAGAAAAAAACACCAAGAAATACATTAAATAGTTTTTAGAGAGCATTGCATGTTTATCCAATCCTCAATAGCTGGCTTCCAGATAATAATATATTTATTATGTATTTTTTTATTCAACAGGGAGCATACAGAGAAACACCGTTACAAAAAGATAAGCAACGCAACAGTTGTGATGTACACAGGACGTCTACCAGGAGCCGATTACAGGAACCGTTCCTGGTCTGGCTTTTACATCTGGATTAAAACCACCAAACAGATCAAACAGGACACAATGAAGATTCTCTTTTTAAGAGAAATACATTTTGGTGCATTAAATATTTTAAAATATTCAGATAAACTATTTGAGTTGAAAATAATGTACAAAAGACCTTTGAGACACATTTTAAGATGTCCTTACTTCATAATCAGAACTAGGTTTTAGGATGAATTGTGAAAATGGATTTCCTACACAATTTATAGTTTGCTTAAAACAAGACTAATTTATAATTAAACAAAATGACTAACCTATATAACCATTGACGAACACGAGTGTGCTCACCGGTTTGGGTTCTGAGGGTCTCGGGGTTTCTTCTGCTCTCACAGACTCGTCTCCATCTCTGTTCTCGGTCTCCTCTCACTTGTTGGCACCTGCAGGGAGCACCACCAGCTCACTCGGGGGACTCCTCCGACTCTTCGCTCCGTGATGGAATTTAAAGGATTGTTCTTCCTCTTGCGTCTGTCCTCTTGGCAGAAGCTGCATGTTGGGGCATCAGCTGGGATGCTGCAGCGGTTTTGTAGAGCAAGAGACGACCGCCCCCCCCACAACCAACCCATATCCTTCCTCCTCCTCATCTCCTTTCTCTGGAGTGATGTCATAGCCTTAGAGAGTGATTGTCATTGGCAAGGTGACTGTGTACTCTGAATGCCAAACTGTGCTGCAGAAAGCAAGGTCAGAGGGCAACAGCCAGCTCAATGCCTCAATGAGCCAGCTCAAAAGATTCACGGCTTTTATGCCAGGACAATCTGAAATACACATTTCTTGCGCTGCATCAATGTTCCACATCAGCCTCCCTCGCTCCCCTTTGTCTCCAGTCGTTCCCAGCATGCACTAAACTCCCTTCTCTGTTGGGTTAGTTACAGTCCGTCAGAGCCATCTGCTCCCTGTACCCCCTGCTGCCAAATGACTCCACAATACAACAGTTTAAAGTTCAGCAGCCTCTCATTAATTCAAGCAAATAAATCCCCAGCAGATACAAATGTACATCAGAAATTGGACAATGTAGTCCGTGAAGATCTCCTCTGTACTTGTTTGACGTTTTCATACCGGCACCAACACATTTCAGCTTTGTAAAGCATTAAAGTTACAAACTGGGAAAATGTACTCGACAAATTTGAGTATAATTTATTCAGTGGGTCAATTTGTCATCAGATAAAACCTAAGTGCTGCCGCTATCACACAGTTAGCCGGTTGTTGGCAAGTATCTTTACATAACTCAATCGTATGCCAGACCTGCACCCATATTTTTTTCGGTGGAGGGAGAGGAGGGGGGAGAGAGGAGGGAGTTAGGAGGGGAGGGAGGAGGAGGGTTAAACCACTGTGCCTGCTGGGCTGCAGTGAGAGGGGCTGCAGAGCAGAGGAGGTGGAGCAAGTAGGAGTAGGAGGTGGGAGGCGGAGAGAAAAGCAGACGAAAGAAGCCAGACAAAGAGAGAAGCGACAAGAACACCAGATGCCAGCGAGGGGGCGTAGAGGGAGATGAGGGGCAGCGAGGGACACGATGAAAATAAATTTCTCATCTGAAACGACTGAATTCTCATCTGAAAAAGACTGAAATCCGATATGAAGGATCGTGATGTAGGAACAGATAAGAGATGTGAACAAGTGAAGCTGTGTCGTCGATGATACTTTTATCGTCGACACGCTGTCAAACACATTAACACAAACACAAATGCAAGCACATTCAAGCGCTTGTAAATGATTCATATTCACTTGACATGGGTGTATGAAGGCAGGTTTATTAAAAGAAGACTTGATCCGATGAGATGTCTTGTAGATTAGTGCCAAACTATATATTTTAAAATATAATTTACAAAAGGATTTTAAAAAGTAACAATGCAATACATTTAAGATAAGATTAAAATGAAGACAGAGATAAAACAAAACAGAAGACGGATCAGTTTCGGAGGCGAGCTCGTCGAGATATGCGGGCGATGGGCGTCGTCACTTTAGGGGTCTCACTCTCCGCCATTACAGCGTCTGATAAAGATGGAGATTACAAAATTATAAGGAAAAATCAATCATTGACAAAAAATGTATTTAAAAAAATAATGTACAGGATAGATTAGGATTCACTGAAATGCTTAAAGATGTAATTATGAGAAGATAATCTAACCCCCATATAAACACTATTAAAAAGCCAGGTATGCTCCACTTTCTCAATTTAATTCTGATTTGTAATTTGATTGATTTAATCCTTTCAAGTTGTTTTCCATCAAAGCCATTAGAGACATCCCAGCTCTTGGATTAGTGCGGCTGCAGAGCTGAAGAGCAACAGGCCTAAATCCTCCCAGACGCCTCGTGTGGCTCCGGCGCTGCAGAGACTTTGAACTGTTGTATTGATCTGAAGTAAATTACTGACCTGCCAACATACCTAGTACCATTCTATGCATAATACTGACGGCTAGAAATACTGGTCTCTAGTAGAGAAAATAAATCAAAGAGTTATTTGTGGCTATTTTGAAAAATCCTAAGCAGTTTGAAGACATTTTTTTGGGCTATGTTCAATATTCTGACACGTTAGAGACTAAACCATTAACATTTAAAAACACTGTTTTTTTAAGTAAGTTCAACCCTAATGTCAAAGTATTTTTAAATGACATACCAAGTATGTATAATAGGAATACTTAAAAAAACACATTCTCCATCAGTGATTCCATTTTAGAAAGTGGCCGCACTCACCCTCTTCATCTTCATCCTCCTCACTGCTGAACGTGATCACAGGTTTCTTGGACTTGCGAGATTTCCGAGGAGTCACAAAACTGTCGTCGCCGCATCCAGAAACTGATGGCTTTGCTTGACCTGTAACAAAATCAGAACGTCTGTCAAAAAGTGTTCAAATTTCTCTCTGCACATTTGCACACAACAGGACCTTAAGGCCCGGGACCGCTGACCTCTCTTCGACCTCGCTCGGCCTCTGGCGGGCAGAGGCGTCCGCATGACTGTCTTAGAGGATCCTCCTTCTTTTGGGTTTTCCTCATTCATCTCAGGGCTCTCCACATTTTCCAGCCCCCGCGTGTGAACCGCAGTCAGACGCTTCTCAAACTCACCGACCTGGGCCTGGGGACAGAGTTGCCATCGGTAAACACAAAGATTGCATCAAAATTAAGGGGGAAAAAAGCACCGATCTACTTGGGAACGGAGACGCATGCGGCACCTTGAACTGGGCTTTGGCCCCACGGCGGAGCTTGGCGGTGATGGAGAGCAGAGGCTGGTAGACGCCCGGCTCCGTTAACTTGTCGCTGTAACACTCCCAGCATTCCTGCAGCCTCTTGAAACCGCGCTCGCACATGGAGAGCAGCGACAGAGACACGGCCACGTCGCACCACTGACGCTCCGTCCTGAGAGGAGACGCGGAGGAATTAGAGACTCAACCTGCTGATGTGAAATGCAAAGACGTTCAAGCTCCTCAACGTCACAAACCTTTAACTCATGAATATGGCTTTGTCCTGACATTTGGACCTAATCTGATTCTCCAGAAAGCTTTTACATCTAAATTAACTTTGTAATTGTATAATATAAAATGTCCTTCCTTAGAGTTTGGGTGAAGCATGAGTCAGAGGCAGCCCGGCCAACGCAAACTAAATGGAAGACAGTTTCAAATACAAAGTCAGAGTCTAGGTGACCTGCTCCGTGAAGGAAAGATACTGGACATTCACTTGTGTTGCACCTTTCAACCAGGCACATCAAAGGGATTTCTGATATTCCTCAAAGGAAAACAAAATTCAATTGAAGATAAAAATATATAAAAAAGAAAATACAGTGCAAGATATGAATAAACGTGATTGAAGGATTATTCCAAGTACTTATTTTTAAGATTATGAATAGATTCCAACTTCCACAAAACTGTTTATTAAGCTCGATATCGTTCCCTACACAGTCATCGATGCGAGATTTGAAATGACCTGGTGTCTACAGAAACTAAAGTGTTAAAGACATTAATTGCCAATTCTAATAATAATGACATTATTCGAGTGCATCTTTTTCTATACAACAGGAATATAGGGGTGTTGGTGAGCCGACTGTACGAGGCAGTAGGTCTGAGCCCAATGAGAGAAAGAGGAACATTAAGGGAAGCAGAAGTAGGGCGAGGACCCTCTGTCATGGTTCATCTCTGCAATAAATGAAACTGCAGAAGCAGAAATGAGGGGAACAAAGAAGTAAGCAGACGAGATGTGGAGATGTACTCACTTGGCCGTCCTAAAGCGCTGACACAGTTTCTCTACTAGAGACTCCGTCTGCCTTTCCTTGGTGATGTAGGAGAACAGCTGTCTGAAAACAGACATTACATTTATCTGATGCTTTCATCTAAAGCGACTTACAATCATACACCGTAGACACGCTACGGGGAGCAATTCAAGGTGAAGCGTCTTGCTCAAGGACACATCCACGAGGGCTAGCACAGCCCGCCGATCCTCTGCTTGAAAGACGGCCCTGCAAACCACTGACCCAGACACAACAGCATCTAAACAAGACACGATTCATTTCCCTGCAGAGTCTTGCTCGGAACGGTCAAATCCTCAGTAGACGAAAGCAGCAAATGGGACCAGACGGATACTGAACAGCCGAGCAACTCACTTCATGATGGTGTTGAAGTCCTCTGAGGTCATGCCTCTCTCTGGGTCAGACAGGCGGCTGATGATATCTGGGAGTAGGTTGTAGATGGCATTGTCCTGATGGGTAACATCAAGAGTTAAAGACGCCAATTATCCAGGCTCCATTAAGGGTTGTGAATGAGTGTGTGTGTGTGTGTGTGTACCTTGGAGGACAGCTCGTTGAAGAAGTTCAGAGCCAGGCTGGTGATGTGATGTTCGGGGTCAATGAGCAGCACAGCCACTTCACTGACTTGACCTTTGACCTTGAGCACATCCTTAAGCACCAACTGAGTTAGAACGGTCACAGCCGTCTGCCGCACCGAAGGAACCTCATCACTGAGCCTAGAGGAGAAGAGGACATGACGTCACTGATTCATGTGACATCTTTGGTCCAGATGATGGCGTGAGACGTCTTCACTCAGCTTCTTACTATGACCGACAGTGATTTTATATTTATTTAACGGGAGATATTTCTCCCCCTAATTTTACCTTTGACTCTTGCTAATGGAGCCATTAATAGAATAAATCGATGAGAAATGAAAAAGATCGTCAGAGGCTTTAAGGCATCGAAGTCGCCACATTTAATCACTCTGAAGACAACAATTAGGATACAGCCTCTGGGAAACCTCTTGCCCTCCCATCTAGTGCATGTCGACATATTTAATTACTTGCAACAGGAATGGGAGATTCAATGGCACCAAACTACCGTCAGCTTGGATGAATACCACGGGGTCGGACATGCTCTGGGAGACCAATCTGATGGCTTTCTGAGACCAATTTAGATTCACTCTCAACTCAAAACCACAGGACAAAGAAACTCATTAAGCATGTCTCGTTAATGACGGAGCAGGACTCCGGGCAGAGGATCAGACACTTGAACATGGCACCTCCACAAGCCAATGGAAGGAGCTCGCAACTGCAACGCAGCAGGGTAATTAATTCTTAGTTAGCTTATCAGCAGGCTCCAGGGCAGCGGTGGAGGTGCCGTGTGTGGGAGGCAATTAGTGAACACTATGCAATGCTTATCAGGTAAAAAACACGAGGGCAATGAGCCATTATGAAAGAAAACAGAATGTTTTACACATCCCAAACCAGTCAGTTTGAGCATTATCAACCATTATAATTAAAACCACACTTCATCAAACAGAGAAGCTGCAGCTTATAAGTTTGGTAGAGAAACAAGAAAGAGACCATTAAGGGTTTGTAAAATGAAAGCCTACCTGCAGGCGTATAAAATCCTCGGAGAACCTCCGACTTGACCCAAAATTATTCCTTTCTCATCCAACCGCTCTGTATAATTACAACACACTCGTCATTGGTTCTAGCCACAATCTGGAACACACTAGTAATTAAGTTGTTCACTGTCTAAAGCAGTGGTCCCCAAACTACGGCCCGCAGGCCGAATCCGGCCCGCCTCCCCATTTGGACCGGCCCCCTGAACAATACCAGAGACGCGTTCCGATTTATTATTTTTTTCACCTGGCCCGCTGCCGTTGAGATTGCAGTGAGACGCGGAGAAAATGTGGAGTGTTGCTCTTCGCAATAGAACATCTTTGATGGGACGTGTCGCGTCTCGGCCAATCAGCATTCAGATGTCCACAGCGTTTGGGAAGTTAGGTTAGCTTGGATGTTAGCCCACTACATCTGCTGCCGTCACGCTGCACGGTGTAGCGATACTAACAAAGTACCCGTACGTTAAAAACGATGTGATTTAGCATATTTTTAGAATCCTTACTTCATTAAAAGAGCGATCAGAGCGCACGCGCTGCTTCGCTCCGTTAAATGCTGTCTGCACGCGCATGCACTCACAGCGAGTGGCGCGCGCATCCAGGATTTTTCCTGGGTCAAAATGAGTCTTCGGTGCTCTCAAAAAAAAATGTTGCGCGCTGCGCTAGCACCGTCTGCTCGTGCAAGTCGGGCTGTTGAGTGAGTGATCAGCAGCTGGCCGCTCGGTCCATTCGCGCACCTCACAGTTGCGTATTGATCAGACAAGAAGACACGCTTATCAACTCCAGTGTTATCCCTACTATTATAACAGGGTGAAATCTCCACCCGCCACTCTGTAATTCCCCCCCCCCCATATTTTTAGTATCGATACTACATTAAAAGAGCGATCAGAGCGCACGCGCTGCTCCGTTAAATGCTGTCTGCACGCGCAGCGCTCACAGCGAGCGTGAGTGATGCGAGCGCACCACTCAGCCGTGATGTGCGCTCACAGGTGAGCACACTCTCACCCCCCCGCCCCCGGCTGGCCCTCCATCAGACAAGGCAAACGTTATGTGGCCCTCACAGGAAAAAGTTTGGGGACCCCTGGTCTAAAGTAACCGTGTCCACCCCAGTTCACGTGTGGGTTTCTCTACTGGCCATGAAGCGCCGGCCGGTTCCCATGGCGACCGTAGAAGTTAGGAAACAAAACAGACGTCATTGGCGTTTGCGAACAAAGTTTGTTTCTCACATTTAAAAAGAAACTGTGATGGGAAGAGTGAACTTTTCCCATCACATGGCTCAGTGGAGCACGGTGACGGCAGCACTCCAGCAGGTGAGAGGAACTAGACACCGAGACGCGCCGGTGGGATCCGGATGAAGACGGCTGAGGTGTACAATCGGAGGGGGATGTTGACTGGTATGGAACGCCATTTACAGTACACCAACGCCACTGAGCTACCAGGCAGAGGCCACCCGTATGACGTTGGGCAAATAAAAAGGAATACTGTGATAATGTCCAGCTAATTGGAAAAGAGTCGATTAGCATGATGAGCATGAGCTGCTTCTGTGAAAAATGAATGTTTCATGACTGGGACGATTTAAAAAGATCAACTCCATCTGCCTTCTTTTCCACATTTTCAATTAAACACCCACTCAGTAATTAGCAAAAAACAGTGATGTACAGCGAGTACTAGCCGAGTCAAGGTTAGCTGTGCTAAAATTAGGAAATAACTGAGCTTTAGTTTGAGTTGAGCTTGTATGAATACACCTGCAAGATCAAAATGACTATTTTTTAAAAATCAATGGGATCTTGAAGAAAAGCTTCAGTACGCCGTCGGGAAGGGAGGACCGCCGGCAAAGCAGAGCGGCTTTGGATGAGAGCAACAGGGTCAAATATATTTTAGCCACCCAAGAAATGGCAGTGAATAAAAAAAATATCAGTGTTTACCATATTAGGGATATTTTCAATGCTTTGAACTCGTCATTATACCTGGCATAGAGATTCTGAGTCCAGGGCTCCAAAATGTTTGGAAAGCGGACGGTGAGATCTCCCAGGGCAATCACGGCATTCGCCCTGACCACAGGGAGAGCGGAGCGCTCCAGCACGGTAAACATGAGACGGACGTTTTCTTCACACACCGATGGGCTGATGGAAGACAAAGACATCACTAAGTTATTTCATTCAGGTCAGTTTGGAGTTTCACTATATTCAGGGTTCTTACACATTTTGACCAATGGAGTTCCAGGACTTTAACCCTTGTGTTGCCTTTGGGTCATTTTGACCCGATTCAATATTTAACCCTCCTGTCGCCTTCGGGTCAATTTGACCCGATTCAATGTTTAATGTCGGTGTTCTTTCGGGAGTCAACAAACAAACATAAAGTACCTCACACTTAAACTTGGAAAACAATATTAATTCTAATAATTTTAATAGCTGGGGTCATATTGACCTCAAGGGTAAAATATGTTAGTAAATATAAAGGTAACAGGAGGGTTAAACATTGAATCGGGTCATATTGACCCGAAGGCGAAACATTGAATCGGGTCAAATTGACTCGAAGGCAACACAAGGGTTAAAACAAATTTCCATGACCAAACTGAAATCTCGGTATAAACATGAACAATTTGGAACATGTTGCGTATTGAGAGCGTACGCCGGCTAATATTTTGAGGGTCTTTCTTGAAAAAAAACCATATCAATTATTTTAACCGCCGCGTAAATGAACATGTGATATCACATTTCCATGACTTTTCCAAAACTTTCATGATTTAAAATTTTTCCATGACTTTTCCAGCCCTGGAAATGACAATTTTAAAATTCCATGACTTTTCTAGGTTTTCCATGACCGTACGAACCCTGTATATTTAGCATTGCAACCTTCTAAAATCTTCACCACTCAGTTTAACAATTAAGTGATTTATTGTTGGTCTGAACTCTACCGCCTATGTCAATGAGGTTAGACTACATCAAAGAATTGAAAAGGGGAAATAGGCAATATGTTTTTACCTTATCATCATGTACTGAGAGAGCGCCAGACAGGCAGCAGTGGTGAGCTGTGGGTGGGAATAGCGTCCTGGGGAGCTGCAGACTCTCACCAGCAGGGGAAGGAATGCACACAGCAGGTTCTCCTCTAAACCGACAGATAAGGGGGGAGAAGATGTTTAATACATGAAAACATTGCAATATCTAAACACTAGGTTAAAGAATGAATTGGAACAACTAACAAAAAGTGTTTGTGTAAGCTGTCAATTATATTCCTTGGCAAGAAAATGTCCATGGGTGCATCTAGCTGAGGTTTTTCTTACCGGCGAGTAATTCAGTCTCGCAGATGTTTCTAATGAGTTCGGCCTCAGTATCTTCAGCAGAGGCGCCAATCACGCCCAGCTCCTCCTCCATAGCGCTCTCATTGGCTGCGTGCTGTTGGACAAACAGAAGCGCTTAACAAAACAGCCACTTGTGTATCTTAACATATTCCTAGGAATCACCACGAGCTGCGACGTGCAGCTCTCTACCGTCATTCAGACGATTTTGGCTTCCCATTAATCTCCATGTGATCTTCACTGAGTTTTGGTTTCACTGCAGCTTAATATTTATAAGTATGAAACGCTGGCAACAAGCTTGAAATTTGGTTACAATAGAGTCCAATACTGACACATTTTCAGAGGAGAAAAAAGTATCAAAACATCCATTGAAACACATTAAAATCACAAATAAACTCTTGTTCTGGCGGGGAAACCATGCGACACTGACTTCAGAGTACTGGATTGTTCTATACTCCTCTGTTAGTGTACAAGTGTTATATACTGCCTCCTTACCTTAGCTTTGCTGGAGAGAGTCTTTTCCTTCTCCTCCCTCTCCTCCCTCTCTCCTCTCCTCCTACGCAGCTCGGCACTAACACTGCGCTCGAGGTGAGACACCTGCCAAAACGCCACGCAGCCACACAGCGCCAACAGCTGGGCGAGACACACGCAGTTCACTGCGGAGAGAAAGACGCGTGCACACGTGTCATTAAGAGTATGCTGGACAGGTTACACCGAGTCAGCGTAGACCAAAGAGACTCGCCTTGTTCACCTTGCTCATTGGACTCTTGAGATCCATCTTGGATTTGGCCAGCGTCCTTGCCGAGTTCGCCACCTTCTACAATCTGATCGAGTAAGAGGCGAGCGCAGCGCTGGAGCAGCCGGGAGCACAGCTGGTCAGGGGATTCAGCCAGGAAGTACATGAGACGGACAGACAGTTCCATGAAGCTCTGCCAGTAAGGGTCTTCCATCACCACACCTGGAGCCGTCGGGTAAGAGGAAGAAACCAGCGTGAAGTTGTGCAGCCCAAGACAAACATATTCCTCAATAAACAGCACATTTGTCTCCATTTACCTTCAGCGATGGCCTGCGTGAGGCAAGTGAAGAGCTGGTGGTCCTGTGGCAGTCTGAACGGAGCGCCTTTCGATTGCTGGTGGAGATAATGTGCATCAGACGCTCTACATGTTTATGGGCAAACAGTCTACCACCAGACGAGTGTTTTCTCGGCCCAAGAAAGAATGAAGAACAGATTTTCATGTATTTCATTTATACTTAAACATATGCAGCAAGATCTAAACCTAATGTGAGATCACTGTGGTTAGAAATGCCGGGGGTTTGATACCCGTCATACCAATAAATACAATGCCTCAGTTGATATCAATGATCATAAAGACATTAAGCGGCGACTCATTTTTCAACTCGCAGGTTTTTTGTAACCCTTGTGTTCTGTTGACATGAACTTTACTTCCTTGTCGTTTGGAAAGTACAGAAAGCATCGTAGTATATATACAACTTGCAAAACGAAAAGCTTTGCTTCCTATGAACAAAGCTTCAAACTACTTTGGTTCAGCCCTAACAATAGTCATGTTATATACCTCATATATATAATTAAGTTTGGAAGCCATTTTAACAAATTTAGGCAATGTCATAAAATGTGGCGATTAAAATACTGCGTGTTCTTATAGCTAAACGTTACATTTCAAGTCTCTACATGTAGAAGAGCTCATAATAATGTGGCCCTCCGGTCATTGACCGTGCCTAGAGGCAAATCAAGACTTCTCTCTCCTTACCCTGACATGGTCCGTGATGCTGCAGATAGTTATAACTGCATCTCTGGCGAGAAGAAAGTCTTCGGTCACTTTTTCTCCCAGAGCCACGGAACAAAGGGTGTCCAGGTTACTGAGGACCACCTCCCGTTCTGCCCTGTTGGATTCGCATGAATACAAAAATACATTTTTACAGCGTGACATTAGGCACGATCATGTGATTATGCAGAGTGAGGTAATAACATGTGTCAAAGCGCTGTGTGCTCGGCTGCTGCGTGTAGAAGCACATAAGATGTAATGGGTACCGAGCGCTGCTGGATGAAGGGAGGCAGTCGTGTGGGTGGACTGCAGAGTCTCTTAACAGGCTCGCTCATCCCTCCAGCTCAGTCAGTCTTTGAGGTAGATTGAGGAAGAACACAAAATGTGTGTGTGTGTGTGTTTATACACATTCAGTGAAATGTACTGGCAAGGAGCCTAGTTTTATGGTCGTGACTTCGATTACAATGTAGAGGAGCCGAGGATGAGCTCGTTGACTAATGAGGGGATTTGCCGAATGTCGAGTAGCTGAGGCAGGAGCAAAATGTAAAAAGGAAGCGCCTCTATACGGTGAGGAAGAAGTGCCGATTTTACAGTCGAAAAACCTGTTTAGACAACTGGACTTACACAACACAAGATGAGAACGAGTCCCGTCTATTCTGATAAACAGCAATTTGCAACAAAAACTAAATTCGGTTTAGGCCTATAATTACATTTAATTGAACCACATGAGCAGTCGTGAGAAACATGACCCATCAAAGACCTCAGAGCTCCAGATAAATCTGTCCTCCCCAGACAACACACCTCATCCATAGTGAACAAGGCATAAGGACGCAGGCCAAACACAAACATTACCGTAACAGCAACAGAGTTGTTTAATTATTCTACAAATTGTCATATTTGTTTTGTTTGGCAACCCCACTACCCTCCTGCACTGCATAGTATGTGCAAAATGAGGTCAGATCACAATGACAGAATATTAACAAACACAAGCTGAAATGGGATTGATCAGTTACCTATTCACAGGGTTCTTACACATTTTGACCAATGGATTTCCATGACTTTAAACCAAATTTCAATGACCAAACTGAAATCTCGGAATAAACATGAACAATTTAGAAAATGTTGCGTATTGAGAGCGTATATTTTGAGCGTCTTTCTTTAAAAAAAACATATTAATTATTTCAAACTCTGCGTAAATGAATATGTTATAACACATTTCCATGACTTTTATGATTTAAGTTTTTTCCATGACTTTCCCAGGCCTGGAAATGACAATTTTAAAATTCCATGACTTTTCCAGGTTTTCCATGACCGTACGAATCCTGTAGACAGTGATCCAAATATCAGGCTGATTGATTCAGGAGAGTACAATACGGAGGACTGGATTTTTCTCACTGTGCAATCATACAACTATTGCTTACGTAACTATACAGTCTGTAGGTGGGGCAGTTACTTTGGCCTGGACATTCTCTTTTTGAAAACTTCCATGACCCTTTTTCTCATCATGGCATTAAAGCATTCGTTTCTTAGGATCATGCCGAGCTTACCGTGCAGCCATACCCAGCAGTAACACCGCAGCTCGCCTGTGTAAGCCAGACGTTTCTCGCTTGCCAGTAAACCGTTCCCACAAGACCTGCACGACGGTGGACTGGAGATTGCTTCCACCGCCGAAGAACTCCTGCACCTGAGGAAAAACAGCAGAGACATGTTGCAATTCTTCATGTTTTATACAAAATACAGAACCAAGTAAAATGAAATTAATATAAAAGTGTGGCTCACTATTTCCTCAAGACACTGGATGGTTCCCAGAGATGCATCCACCATCAGTTCAGATAGACTGTCAACAAGAGTGTGTGCTTTCACCCTAATGAGACACAAGAGCTACTTTAGAGCACGCAACACAAATGTGATGCTTGCGCCACAACAACATTACCAGTAATATGTACACATAATGCATCCTAGAGAATCATGTGATTTAATGTCAAGTATAGTTACTACTGTTAAGCCAGGTGCAATGACACTGTAATCCCAACAGTCGTACTTATAGGGCTGTGCAGGACATGTTTTACATTCAAAGACTATTGAGGTTTTGAAGCTTTGAATGTTTGTTTGTAGTCGTTAAGATTGCTGCCAGATCAGCCGTTCAGCCATTGTGCGCAGCAAGTGGGAAGGTTTTTAAAAGGCTAAATAATAAATCCTTATTGAGGCTGAATATTTTACAAATATAAATAAAGCTTTTAACTATTGCACTTTACAACACCCACGTTTTTAGAAGTGTTTGGGTCAAAACAGACTTAAACAATCCTAAGCATCTACCACTAGAATATAATATATAGTATTTTATTAATATTTGTTTATCCTCATTTTCATCTGCACAGAAATACCAGGTAATAACAGAATGAACAGACAAGCCACAAAAAGAAAAACAGAAAGCTGCACAGCATTCAAATGTATATTTTGAATGTTAACTTTATGAATAGATCTTTAGACCATTTGTTACAGCCCTACAAATATCCATCAAAAATAAATGTAATACCAGGTAAAGTCCCATTAAACAGTCAATGTTTCATATATGCATGTGTGAGGTAGTTTAACAGACCGGATGGTTTCTCCCTGGGGGTTCAGGTACAGCCTCCTGTAGGCCTGAACGACAGCATCTTTAATGGCAGTGTCAGTTGACCAGACCAGAGGCAACATCTTCCTCACGCCACTGACAGAGTTGGCAACACTGAACTCGCATACAGTCACACAAAACTGCACAGCCTCCAGAACCACTAAAACCAGAAAAGGCAGTTGTTAACGACAATCTATATATATATATCAAACACAAGTATGAGTAGGTTTGCACTGATGAATATGGCCTCTACCTGAAGTGGTTTTCCAGTAGAGCATGCTGTTAATGACAGAGATTGCCCTCTCGACTTGTAAGGCAAAGGTTTCTGTGTCTTTTAGGTACTGCACCAACATCTCTTGTTTCTTCAGCTCCCCATTCTCCCCCTCTTCCTCTTTCTGTGGGGTAGGTGGCAAGTTCTGGCTGAGATCAGAGGTGTCCTCGTCAGAGCCTGAGGAAAACACCAGGTGATGTATTCTGGAGAGTATGGCAACCACAGGTTTTACATTGCTGCTCATTAATTAAGTAAAGTAATTAAGTTAAATGATTCTCTTTGCTGAGGCTTTCAGTGTGTATAAGGCAGCCACAGGAGTGTTACATTAACAGCCTAAAGAATAAGCCATTAAATTATTTTAGCTGTCTGCCAGTATCACAGGGCCAGAGTAATATTAGTGTTTAAAAAAAAAAATTAATAAAGATATATATTATGCGATAAGCTGGGGTGAATTTAGACGTCAAGAGAAAACCCTGTACATCAGTGGTGCTCAATACGTCGATCGCGGCGACCTACCAGTCGATCGCGGCGTAGCATTGGTAGATCGCATGACATAAAAGAAAATTGTCCCGCCCCCTGAAATCTCCGCCCGCACGTCTTTGTTCTTTTATCAGAATCAGAATCAGAATCAGAAACAGGTTTATTGCCAAAGAATGAATGTTTTCACAAACAAACGAGGAATTTTTTTTGGTGGAAGGTGCAACATTTGGACATGACAAACAACAATCAACGCAAGGAGGGAGGAGGAGTGGGAGGAAGAGGGAGGAGGAGGAAGAGGAAGGAGCGGGAAGAAGGAGGAGAGAGGAAGGTGGAAGAAGAGGTGGTAGTCCTGGGGGTGACAGTCAGTCAGTCCCGGGGTCCATTGATGAGCCCGACCGCCGTCGGAAAAAGCTATTGGTGTGGCGGGAGGTCGTGGTCATGATGGACGCAGCCTCCTCCCGAGGAGGGACTCGAACAGGAGTGTCCAGGGTGGGAGGGTCGGCGACAATCTTTCTGGCCCGCTTCAGTGACCTGGAAGTGAACAGGACCTGGAGGAAGGCAGATTGCAACCGATAACCCTCTCGGCCGAGCGGATGATGCTCTGCAGCCTGCGCTTGTCTTTGGCTGTGGCTGCAGGGTGCCAGGCGGTGATGGAGGAGCAGATGATGGACTCAACGATGGCCGTGTAGAACTGTACCATCATCTTCCCTGGCAGGTTGAATTTCCTCAGCTGCCTCAGGAAGAACATCCTCTGCTGGGCCTTCTTGGAGATGGAGCCGATGTTCAGCTCCCACTTGAGGTCCTGGGAGATGATGGAGCCCAGGAAGCGGTAGGACTCCACAGCGTCGACGGGGGAGTCACACAGGATGAGAGGGGCGGGTGGGGCTGCATTCCTCCTGAAATCCACAACCATCTCCACTGTCTTCAGAGCGTTGAGCTCCAGGTTGTTCTGTTATTGATTGTATCTTCACAGCAGCATGTCATTTCTGTCTCTACGTGTCGCGTTAACACTTATCGGCTCTCCGTCTCACGCACCGGGCCGGAGCAAAAAATATCACTTGCACCCACCCCCTCCCCGGAGATCATTTTGACTTGGTTATTTTATAAGTAGCCCGCGTGCTGAAAAATGGTGAGCACCCCTGCTGTACATGATGATTAAGACAGCTATATGTTCAGCTACACGGTCAGTCGGTAACTTCTTTTCAACTAAATACTTACAATTGCCTTTGTAACGGTTAGAAGATAAAAGAAAACGCCTACAATTTCAAAAAGGCACCTCAAACTGAGTGCATCTCCTGTAGTGTAATGATGGCAACCTTTTGTATGTCAGCATGTGTTTTACACTCTAAAACATCTTCTCTACTCACATTTAAAAAATATTATAGACAGGTCAGTTTTAATTAATTGACTCTGAAAGATAATGTGAAACGAATTTGCTCCAATCAAGAGGAAATGAAAAGAACAGAAATGTGTTGAACGTGTTCAATCATGCTTCTATTAAGATTCACATCAGAAAGCTCTTTTGCGTATCTGGTGAACCGAGTGCAGGGTTTACCTTTAAATATCAGAGCCAGTGTGTCCATTAAAGTCTCAGGGGTGAGGGTGGACAGGGAAGCAAACCTTTCAGATTCAGGGAAGCAGCCGTGGGCTCTTATACAAAGACGCACAGCATTCCTGCAGAGACGGAAGACAACATTTATTTCACAAATCATTTTCCAATTGTCAGTGAGGGGGGAAGAAATCCTTCAGGTAGTGACTCTTGGACTACTTTTACCAAGGCGATTAGCATCACCTGTATTTGTTGACACGCAGGTACTGAGCAACCTTCACTGCCGTTGCTCTGTCGTCCTCTGCCTCGTCTTCCTCCACATCCCCATCATCCTCATCCTCTTCGCTTGTAGGCTCCAGCTCTGCCTCGACAGTGACGAGCAGCTCCGGCTCCATGGCGGCCCACAGCTCCGATGCTTTAATCACTGCCACTGCCAGGGACGGAAATTCAATAAGATGACTTGGGTTAGAGCTACAAAGAAGATGAACTACTGACAGAAAAAGGCCACAAATTAAATCAATTAGCAACAGTAAGACAGAATGGTAAGAGATTTAGATTGCAATATTGGGCTCTAGAGCACCAGCATTTGATCATATGGTAGACACACAATGATGTGTAGTTTATACAGCTAATAAACTAAATTGATTTAAAATGACGCTAAGGGCGGCATAGAATAGTTTGACGCTTTATTCATAATGTCGACAATCAAATTCTGTCCAGTACTTCAGCACAGTTGTGGATAATTTAGCTGCACCATCAGTAGTATGCTATTTGTGTTATTCTAATTGAAAAGGGTAGATTTATAGGATAGTTGGACATTTTAAGTCGAACAGTCAAAATGTTATGAAAAAGAAGATGTTAAAATACAAACATTTCCAAAATACCCAGCATGTCTTTTTAATCTGACAAACTGTTCCTCATTTTTTGACATTTAGCCTATCAAAACAATTTCTATATCACTAACGTTACAGTTTTGCACAACGGTTTCTGAAATTTGCCCTCAGATTACCAAAGAAGCAACTCACAGCTGACTGAACCACAAAGAGAGCTGGGTGAACTCCTCGCCTCTTCCACCTGGACACATACTGTCAGCTTCATACCCGTGGTTACTCCACTGTAACTTTAAAGAGGACTAATTTGGGTTGAGCCAAGTCACTGTAGGCAGGCCCTTACAGCAGAGCAGGAATGCTCCTCTGCACAGCCAAGATTACCTGCCAATAGAGGCAAGAAGTACCCAGCTCTCCTTCAGTCAGCTCGTATTCGCCTTAGTCTCATCATTGGGCAAAAGTTTAAACAGCATAAAGGAAAATAAGCTTCACTGGGTTCATCCTTACCTGGTGCTTCTCCCTCCAGTTTCTCTTTCATCTCTTTTAGTTTAGCGGCCTCTTTCTCCAGCGGCTTCTTCAGATCTGCACTGCTAAGCTGAAAAGACAGGAAAGTATTTCAGTGAGATTGCGAAATCTGAAAAAAAAAATTATATTGTGCCATCATCATGAATCGTGTTGCTCTTAGTGACCTTGCAGCTGTATGGGTTGTGTGCGATGAATGCCGCCAACAGCTGGATGGCGCTCTTTACTGCATTTATAGATTTGTCCATCAGTCGCCCCACAGCCAGCTCCATCACCTCACTGTACTTAGACAGGGGCAGTGCCTAAACAAAGATTGGAAATATTTCCACGTAGTGCATTCAATAACATGCATTTAGAGATAGCGAGTGAATGAAACATACTTTGCTGTTGACGATGCGTGCGTAGACCTGCAACACACGTGCCCTAACATAGGAATGCGTGTCATGCAGATGTTCCTGCAGTGTGTCAAAGAAGCGGTCGCGGTCAGCTTTACCAGAATCGTCGAGCCCGTCACCACACAGGACCCGCACCAGGATCTCTCCCAGTACCTCACACACAGCGACACGCATTGTGTGGCTCTGGAAAACATTTGAAAAGGGAATGAGTATGCCTTGCCTCTACTCTACTCGAGTCAAACATAATTTGTACAACAATCATTTAATTTACTTTTTAATGAGGATTACTGTATCTGTATGTAGGCATTTCATGACAAATCTTGCCAGAATGATGCATTAAAAATACGTAAGCAAATTAAAAATACTGCCCTCAGACAACAAAAGAACAACTCATTGCAAACTGAACCACAAAGAGAGCTGGGTGAACTCCTCGCCTCTTCCACCTGGACACATACTGTCAGCTTCATACCCGTGATTACTCCACTGTAACTTTAAAGAGGACTAATTTGGGTTGAGCCAAGTCACTGTAGGCAGGCCCTTACAGCAGAGCAGGAATGCTTCTCTGCACAGCCAAGATTACCTGCCGATAGAGGCAAGAAGTACCCAGGTCTCCTTCAGTCAGCTCGTATTCGCCTTGGTCTCATCATTGGGCAAACGTAGGCCACGTGTAGAAGGGGCCTTTCTATTAAGAATCGCAGCATTTCTGGTCTCTTTTATCAGTATGTAACCATGAAGGGTGATGCATTGTGCCATAACAGCAAATTGTGCAACCTAACATATTGACCAGAAACTGTCAAATGTAATTGGATGCTGTTAAGTCCATTTCACGTGAAAATATTGCTACAAGATGTCTGTTACCCTGTGAAGACATTACTGTTGACATTGTGTTAACATTACTGCACAAGCTAATCACAGCAGAGCTTAAATAAATCAAATATTGTAGCCAACAGACATCCAGACTGGCAAACTACAAAACCCTCGTCACAGAGTCTTAAAGGGCACAAAGAGCCGCATGTTTAGGGAATGGGACATATCTGCAATATTATTAAAAGTTTATATTATTTAACAACAGCTTTCAATAAAGGAGCTGTAAATGAATGATTCAATGTTAGCAAGTACCTCTCCGTCTAGGTGTGTGATGAGCACACTAATGTTGGGAAGCATTAATTCAGGCACAAGGGAGCCAAGTTCTGCAATGAAGGAAGAAAAAGCTTTGACCCCCGATGCCTCTCTGGCAAGCTCTTCACTTGACCTCTGACCAATCTCCCTGAAAGATTAAGGGGGGGGGGGGAGAGAAAAGGGGTATGAACTTCCAAACGTGATTATCTGCAACCCAAGAATAGATAAACATTAAAATGATTGTTTTGAGCTCCATATGCACACAAAGTACGCTTACTGACCGTATAACTTCTCCTATGATTGCCCTGACTCCATATTCTGTGCTCCACACAGACACTGCCTGGGCAAACACGGATGACAACTGCTCAAAGTGTTGCAGCAACTGGATCACCTTTACACTAGCACCTGTAATAGTTAAGAGAGCATACACTCAATGACTCAAATCTAAATGTACAATAGGTTGCATTATTATACATTACACAGAAAGAGTTGACATGCTCTCTTAGTTGTAACTGTTGCACAGTTTCAGGGTGCAACTGAGACTAACCCAGAAGGTGGTTGTACTTCTTGATTAGCACTCCCAGTAGGTGGATAATACAATCTCTGGTGGGTTTGCTCTTGACATGGCTGATGGTTGGGTTCTCAAGTAGTTTATAGCAACAGCAGGTCACACAACTAAGAAGAAAGAGAATAATTTAACAGTTTGCTCATGTTGTGGTGAAGTCAAATCTGCAAGAAGCGCAACTACATTCATCTTAATTAGTTACTTTGCAAAGCTATAGTGTTTGTGATGGTTTTTGAGTATGAGGAAATGTTAAAACATATTAACAAAAGCAATTGAACACAACCATATAATCATGTTCAGTTTAATGCAAAAGTATCAATGGTCAATTATACAAACGCAGATGTTATCAGTGACAGGGAAAGCTTCCGAGAAGAAAGTAATTCTGACACTGCACTCTTGCCCAGAACTCCCCAATCAGCTGGGTACCTGATGAACTCTTCCTCGACCAGAGAGAGGCTCCAGAGAGAATGAATATCGACCTGGAATAGCTGGACGAGGGCATGCAGAACCTTCTCTCTCTCACTGTCCCATTGTAGCAGTCCATCGCCGCCGCCTTTGCCTTTCTTGCCACCCTGTTGATGACAGAAAGCCTGCTAAATGAAATCTGTTCAGCCTAGAAAGATACTCAATTTAAAAGCTATCTGAGACAATAAAATTGATTATTGCAATTAACATTTAGTATTATATGCCCTCAGTTTACCAAAGACTGTAATTCATACATGTCAAACCAACTATAGACTCTATCCTCTTGCCAGCTGATCCATGTACATTCATACAACACACAAAAACAATCATCCACACATTGTCTGTCATCTCCGACCTGGCCCGTCCCACTGCTCTTGGGGGGGGAAAAGGTTACGGAAAGTGACATGTTAACTGTGGATGGGCCCTTACAGCGGTGCAATACAACTCAACCACAACACCAAGATTACCCATCTGACAGCTGGCGAGAAACAACAAATCTATTGGTTTGACTGAATCATCAAACTTGCCATGATATCATCATGCGGGCGTTTTAAATAGTTTACCATAACAATTTATTGTGATAGCCAATAACAAAGTGTTTCTGAACGGTGTCTCTTATAACCATACCTTCCCAGGTGCCGTGACGATACACTGTCTACAGGAGTCACTCTCAAATCTCTCTGTGAGTTTGCAGAGCAGGTAGACACTCATTTTAACAGCATTAAGTTTCTCTTTGCGCTCTGCAGTTGAGGTGGAGGTGGAGCCAAGAAGCACTGGCAGGGAAGCAGCCAGGCCACTAACCACTGAGGGGCAAAAGACAAAATGTCATCACAGGCATACTAGCTGTATTGTTGTCTATTTAAATACGGCACATGAAAAAAGCTCAAACCTTGTATTAGTAAATCCAAGGTATCCTCTTTCATACTCATATTCACTGCGTTGCATTGCCTGACAAGGAAAGAAACATTTTGTAACCATGCAGTTCTTAGTTCTCAACAACCGAGCAGGTTATACATGATCAATACTTACTGTAGCACACTGTAGCCTGTGTCAAAGTGCTCCAATATACACAAAGGACCGTGGCTTCTCAATGCAGCCTTAAACTCTGCGTGGAAGAGACAGAAGCCGTCACAAACCAGAAGAAAATAAACTGTCTCCGACTTTTAACAAACTAACTAACTACTTACTACAGAGATAGGATGGCAGCTGTTTGGGGGGCACCACATCCTGAACCACGTACTGGTTGATCCCCCCGGTCTTCACCAGGTCACCGACGCACAGGGGCACAAAAAAGTCCAACGACATCCCTGAGACGAGAACAAATGAACATTATATTTGTGTTTTATTGCATCGTTAGCTTGTTCTCTTGTCCGCGTTACAAATAATGTCCCGCTACGGTAGACATGCATCGTTGAGCTGCAGCTACATAACGTTAGTTATATAACGTTTGCTTAGCGTCACTCAATATTATTAACATTATTCAGTTCTTAACCCTAACTGGGAAGCGGAGGTGCACGACTAGACTAACAGCGAGCTAATGACTATGTGGCCGATTTAGAAAAAGATAAATAGTCTTTGTGTATCGGTATCCGGTGTGCGGTATTAACTGGTTTTTGAATTAACTGGTTTTGGTACGCGTGCATGAGGCAGATGTGCCGTAGGAGTGGCCTCGAGTTGCCTCTCAGGACCCGTCTGACTAACTAGGAAATGCACATTTCCATCGCTTAGCCTCTCTGTCACGTTCTTTTTATGTAACGCTAATGTTTTAAAGACTAAACACGGATGACTTTGCTGTAAAATGTGATACCTGTTCGGGAGGCTGTAGTTGAGACGCCGAGGACACGGAGCGAGGACAAAGTAGGTGACTCTGCTGGTGCCTGTTCAATATACGACTAACTTCAATAAATACTTGCCAAAATGCTCTTGTTGTCAGTCTGATATTTATGTTATACGTCGTTATCTGACGTCCAGTCGATGTGAGACCAGTTTACTCTTCATACAGTGTGTAATGAAGCATGTAGCCCGTTGTTTACACCCAGCTCGCCCACCGCTGTCAGCTGGGAAACTGTGATCGACTCAGATTAAGTTGTGATACAACAACAACACTGAGTGCTGTCTCACGTCTCTTATGTTTTATATTCGAGACTACGGATCTACTATCCTCGTAACTATACTCTACCCTGTGCAGCACTCACTGTCCAGATTAAACATGACTGTTACTTGTTGTTTTGTTACGATAAGGACACACATAACTACACACAGGAGTGAGCGTGTCTTTTGACACATGACGGGGGAGCAGCTTGCTCCAGCCTTCATTTAGGATTTCGACGGCATTAACGAAACGTTTTCCACCTTCATGACGAACATATCACTTGTTCACTGGCGATACAAAAAATTAAAAAATGGATTAAGATTAACGCCAAGAATCGAACCTGCGATCATCTGCGACCACAGGGCCTCCTAACTTGCATCCCAACTACCATTGAGCTATAGAGGAATATGGGTTGATTACAGTCAGTTTAAGTTTTAGATGAATAGATAAATTACTCATAGTGATAATCAGTAACTGCGTTTCCTATTGTCGCATCAACTTTAATGCACAAAGCGGCTGTTGCCTATGCAATCATGTATTTGAGTTAGATGGGTCTATGATGTTAGAAGAAAAGGCAGTCGGTGTTAGAATATATTATATAAATATTAATGTCTTCCAAAGTTACTATATTACTTACTTAATTTGCTCAGTCAGTTTTTGTTATTGTAAAGTACATTGTAATGTAAATCGGGTTATCGGGTGAAATACCCTATAGCTCAATGGTAGTTCACAAGCAACGAACAGAACAGCAGGTGCACAAGTCGGCTGTTCGATTCTTTGAGAAATCCGTGTTTATATTATTTTTGTCTTGTCGGTTTAGATATTTTAGATATGTTCGTCATGAAGGTGGACAACGTTTCGTTAATGCCGTCGAAATCCTAAATGAAGGCTGGAGCAAGCTGCTCCCCCGTCATGTGTCTAAAGACACGCTCACTCCTGTGTGTAGTTATGTGTGTCCTTATCGTAACAAAACAACAGGTAACAGTCATGTTTAATCTGGACAGTGAGTGCTGCACAGGGTAGAGTATAGTTACGAGGATAGTAGATCCGTAGTCTCGAATATAAAACATCAGAGATGTGAAGACAGCACAAAGTCTTGTTGTGGTATCACAACTTAATCTGAGTCGATCACAGTTTCCCAGCTGACAGCGGTGGGCGAGCTGGGTGTAAACAACGGGCTACATGCTTCATTACACACTGTATGAAGAGTAAACTGGTCTCACATCGACTGGACGTCAGATAACGACGTATAACATAAATATCAGACTGACAACAAGAGCATTTTGTCAAGTATTTATTGAAGTTAGTCGTATATTGAACAGGCACCAGCAGAGTCACCTACTTTGTCCTCGCTCTGTGTCCTCGGCGTCTCAACTACAGCCTCCCGAACAGGTATCACATTTTACAGCAAAGTCATCCGTGTTTAGTCTTTAAAACATTAGCGTTACATAAAAAGAACGTGACAGAGAGGCTAAGCGATGGAAATGTGCATTTCCTAGTTGGTCAGACGGGTCCTGAGAGGCAACTCGAGGCCACTCCTACGGCACGTCTGCCTCATGCACGCGTACCAAAACCAGTTAATACCGCACACCGGTCTTTGTGTATCGGTATCCAGCATCGGTTGTTACTTGTGAAAACACGACGTTTGTGTAAACACTACTTTTATGAAACAACCCAGCTCCGAGCAAAGCTAACAGGCTAGCACAGCTAGCTGCTAACGGCGTCGCTTCCCTTGTTGGCTGTAACTTTATTTTTAACTAAAAAGCAGAGCAGCTAAACTCAGCCAACTACTCTGTTTAGTACGTTACAAAGATAACGCTCACCTGCGCCGGCTGCAGTCCCTTCACCCACAATGACGACCTTTGGAGACTAAAGTGCGGCGTGTTCCTCCTCGCCGCCCTCGAGCTGTTTGAATCCGCAGGTTTTTCAAATGTATTTGGATATCGCGCCAAAAGAGATGGGGGCTATGACGTCACACGCAGCACCGCCCTCGACAAGATGGCGGCGATCACTGCCCCCTCCAGTCCTGCCGAGATCAGGCTTTTCTTGGCGGGAACCAAGACTAGTGATTACAGGGACATTTGTGGAAAATATATAAAAGACAAAACCAACAAAAAGATGCTGCAGAAGACATCTGTATGCTGTGCAGAGGGAAGTTGGCAAAGGGAAGCCAGCTAGAAGAAGCACCGCAGAAGAGAACATAGTAACCAGACTGAGGATTGGGCACACAAGGCTGAACAAAACAATGCATCTAGTAAATAAACACCCAACAAGACGATGTGAGCACTGTCAAGTACCAGAATCTGTAGAACATATAATGTGTCATTGCCAGAAATACACACTTGAGCGACACAGGTTGAAGAGGAAGCTGGGAGTGGAGGAACTAAATCTAACAGATGCATTAAATTTGGGGGCAGGATAGGTATTTCAATATTTGAAAGAAACAGGATTAAGCAATAGAATTTAAAGCACTGACATTTTTGAATCTCCCTTTTGTTTTGTTTTATTGATTTTGTGGCTATTTTCTTAGGTTTGGTTTTGTTTGTTTGGTTTTGTAAGGGGATAGGGTACTCTAGTCCACACTCCACAGTAGGTGGCGGAAATGCACCGTTCACTGGATGCCATCACAAGGATGCCAAAAAAAAATAAAAAAAATAAAAAGAAGAAGAAAAGATGCTGCAGTCTTTCATCTATGTGATGATCACCTTTATTTTTATGGGTAAATATATGATTTTTTTTACCCTGATGTCTGTCTCCTTTGGAATAGAAATCTTCATGAGATGCATCTATTTCTTTGCACATTTTCTTTATAAGGTGAATATCCTGTTGTTTCTTCCAAAGCGGCTCATTATGAGGAAACTGAGGTTTTTGCTGAAGCCGGCTCTCGGGACGTGCTGCCCTGTAAATGAAGCCCGTTGTACCCAACAAAGGGTAAGACACACGTTTTGTTTGCTGCCTCCGCTTCTCCACATTCCTTTCCCCGTTTTGCTTCATCTGTTAGAAACATGGAGACCAGGTCGTTGTAAAAGTAGTGACGCTCAGAATCACTCAAGAAAACCAGATGTAGCATGCCAGGATTGTAATTCCATCAACATGTGAACAATTTTAGCTGCTATTATTTATAAACCATCCATCCATCCATTCTCATCCGCTTATTCCGGGGTCGGGTCGCGGGGGCAGCAGACCCAGCAGATTGACCCAGACTTCCCTCTCGCCCGCGACACTTTCCAGCTCATTCTGGGGGATCCCGAGGCGTTCCCAGGCCAGCCGGGAGATATAATCCCTCCAGCGTATCCTGGGTCTTCCCGGGGTCTCCTCCCAGTAGGACGTGCCTGGAAAACCTCTAACGGGAGGCGTCCAGGAGGCATCCGAATCAGATGCCCGAACCACCTCAGCTGACTCCTTTCGATGCGAAGGAGTAGCGGCTCGACTCCAAGCTCCCTCCTGATGTCCGAGCTCCGTACCCTATCTCTCAGGCTGAGCCCGGCCACCCTACGGAGGAAACTCATTTCGGCCGCTTGTATTCGCGACCTCGTTCTTTCGGTCACTACCCAAAGTTCATGACCATAGGTGAGGATTGGAACGTAGACCGACCAGTAAATTGAAAGCTTCGCCTTTCGGCTCAGCTCTCTCTTCACCAAGACAGACCGGTACAGCGCCTGTTTTACTGCTGCAGCTGCACCGATCCGCCTGTCGATCTCCCGCTCCATCTTACCCTCACTCGTGAACAAGACCCCGAGATACTTGAACTCCTTCGCTTATAAACCAATCATTATATAATAATAAAAAATACTCACACAAATAAAACTCAAGACTCGTTAGATCTGTGTCAGAAATTAGCTGTAATATGTCACAGGGTTCTTACACATTTTAACCAATGGATTTACATGACTTTAAACCAAATTTCCATGACCAAACTGAAATATTCAAACTGCTGAAACAATGCAGTCCTTGAGATTTCTGACACACAAACACACACACACACACACACACACACTTTACCTCCGATGTAGCCTCAAAAAGCAAAAGACACTGGTAATGGTACTCCTGGTTTACTGGGATGGGGTTCGATTCCCTGAAGTGTCCTGCTACTTTTTTGACATAAACATTGAAGGCCATAATATTTTCATTGTCACCGTTACTGAAAATAGTGTTTAATGTTTCCTACATTCACTAATAACCTGTATCTAGATCCACTTTAACAATAATTAAGATGGGCATAAATATGTATGAGATAACATTTTCTTGACTTTGTTTTTCCGAATGAAGCATTACTTTATGTTTTGACCACAACACAGAGAGCAGGTGGGACGAGAGGAGTTGGACTTTGAATATTCGCTGTCCAACAAAGTTAATGGAAAATGCTTTTATAATGTTCCACTCTTTCTATGCTCAGATGTCGACTATATTATCTGGCCGGAGAGCTTTTTTTGTTGTTGCGGTTAAAATTCCAAAGTGTAGTCTTAGACCACAGGGCTCGAGAATCAGTTGTATGGATATTTATTTGACTAGACTACATTTCAACATGTAATTAAAGTGTTTCACTGAGTATATGGGTGACTAAGGAGGTTATATTATGACAACAGTAACTCAGTTCATCCATCCATCCATTCTCATCCGCTTAGTCCGGGGTCGGGTCGCAGGGGCAGCAGACCCGACCCCATTACATTGTATACAATCTGTAATTTACACTTCAATGAAATGGAAAAAATATTTCTGATGTAAATGTTATATACAGTCATGTATAAAAATAATGTTGAATTATATTTACATTAAAATATCTTTATTATAAGAAAAAAAGGCTACATCACTGCTTTAATTCCAGAATCATTATGGGCAACAATTTAGACTGAAGACATTTGTGTCAATGGAAAACTGGAATCTTGCCAAATTGCTAGAAAGATGTTTGTTTTTTGTCTTTTGGACGCTTCAGCTTTTCACGACAGAAATGCCGCCTACCGTCCTTGTTAATTTGTCCCTCTGTAGTTCACATTCATGGACTGAATTTTAAATTTAGCATAACAGTTGCTTGGTGATTGAAAGTATCGTTTCGGATCCACTCAGTGAGGGCAAGGCTGATGTGCAGCTTCAAAACTACACCTGACTATACTCCCTGTCGTCTTGCTCTGAAAGTCCAGGGATATCCCAGGAGGCCAAAGATCGGCTGATGCCCTCCAGAAACCCTTCATCTCCAGGCTGTACATGATCCAGGACTTCGTCATCATCTAAGCACCAACCTGACCAGTCCACATTTACTCCGTCAGTGAAGAAAACACTAAAGTAAATGAGAGATGGAAACAGAAGGTCCAAATTAATTATTTTACAACATTAACTGTGCATGTACCCACTATGTTTTCAGGTTAACGCGTCCTTCAAGAGTACCTCTTTTGTACCTTTTCTATTCCTTCATATATTCAGGTTCAGAAACCATTAAAATATTTTAAAAATCAGCTTCTTCAGGACATGAGAGGTATATCCTTTCATATTTCTAACTTTTCAAATGTTTGTATTTTTAATTTTTTTTATGTTTTTTTAATTTATTAGATCCTATGGAGAAAATGTTCAACTTTAAACACTTTACATACTTTCAGCTAATACAATCAATTAATTTGAATGAAAGGAGGAAAAGAAGAAAGACAATGAGTAAAGGAAGGAAAGGAGGCAAGGAAGGTAGCAAAGGAAGGGAAAGACACAAGGAAGGAAGGAAATGAGTAAAGGAAGGTAGGAAAGGAAGGAGGCAAGGAATGAAAGGTAGGAAGGAAAGGAGGTAAGAAAGAAAGGAAAGGAGGCAAGGAAGGAAGGGAGAAAGGAAAGGGAGGAAGTTAAGCTAGACGTAAGAAAGGAAGGAAAGGAGACAAGGAAGGAAGGAAAGGTAGGAAGGAAGCTAGACAAGGAAGGAGAGGTGACATGGAAGATATATATATATATATATATATATACAGTATATAAATACACATAAAAACACCTCTTGGTAGTAGCCACATCATCAAAACTTTCTCGCCTATCTCTCAATTTATTTATGTATCTCTTTTTCTCTCTGTCTGATGTTTTCCCTCTCCTATTTCTTTGATTGTGATTCATATCTTTTTTTTTAGCTTTTCTTTTCCAGTTATGCATTTCCACTGCAAGGATGTTCAGCAGTTCATGTCAATGTTTTTGGGCTTCAACGCTTTCAGCAGGAAGTTTTCCTTTTTGGAATTTTCAGTTGTTTTCAGCTATTCTCAGCTTTGTTCAGCTATTGTCCTTTATATTTCAGATTCAAAATTTAAAATGTTAGCATTCCAACGCATTTTCTTTCTTGGAAATGTGATGGTTTGTATTTTTGTTTGTATTGTACATATTTAATGTCATTTGTTGTGACTGATCTATATTGTGTCTCTTTTGTTGTCACTGTGCAAAGGAAACTTTTTCCTTCACGATTAAAAATGACCTCAATAATATGTTAATATTGTCAAAACAAAAAAGCATGTGAATGTAAAAGACAATGTCAAACTGACCTGTTCCTCTTGTCATCGTCATCTCCGTCCACCAGCTGCTCCTTCCATCCTCGACTCACTGTGAGGGCTCGGTGTCTTATCAGCTCCACCTCCTCCTCCTCCCATCCTGTTTCTCCATCCATGTGCGATGGTGAAGGTGTGGTGGAAAACGAGGGGGAAGGAGGATTCCTTGAACTCAAATTGGCCATCCTCACATTCCTGTCTCTTTTGAATCCATCCCGCTCTTTGGCTCTTTCCAGAAGACTCTCCAGAGCTGAGTGTTCTCTGTCTGGTTTTGGAAAAGGTGCATCCTCTGCTTGGGGTAACGTGTACGGACTACTGGTGTGGAGGCCAAGTCCGTGGCCTCCTTCATTGATGATGTTCGGAATAGAGGCCCTTCTTTGGGGTTTCACTCTGTTAGAGACGTTAGGATCAGGAAGCTCTGATTCAGACAATGTTTGGGGGTCTGGAGAGAGTCTATCGTGAATGTTAAAAAACATCCCTTGGCTATGCTTCAAGGAGCCCAGCTTGAGCACTCGGTGTGACTCTGACCCAGATGGAAGAGAGTTGCTCTTCATGTGGCTATCTGAGTTGGAGAAAGAAAAGCTGTTTGTCTGCCCTGAGTCCCGGAAGAACTGCTGAGCCATCTGAGAAGAGGGGCCCTGCTGGGTGTTGTTTGGCCTCCTCCTCCGTAAACCGGGTGACTTCAAACGTTTGGAGCAACCCCAAGCCTCTGGAGATGTCTGGATGTCTCCAGACTGGCTGCAGTCGGAATTTCTTCTGGAGTCCTGGTCCAAAGACTGGGAATCTGAGTCCCTATTGGTTGATATAGCTTCCTCTTGTGTTTGTCCTAAAGATTCAGGCTCCTCCCTGAATATTGCTGGTTGGTCAGGAAGGTGTATAGTACTTTCTTCTTCCCTTGGATAGTCAACATCTGGATACAAGACAGC
The DNA here is from genome assembly GCF_029220125.1 of Pseudoliparis swirei. Taxonomy (NCBI): domain Eukaryota; kingdom Metazoa; phylum Chordata; class Actinopteri; order Perciformes; family Liparidae; genus Pseudoliparis; species Pseudoliparis swirei. The sequence goes on from NC_079409.1 coordinate 14,748,786, forward strand.
CTGTGGTCCAGCAGTATTGTATTGTAATGGCTCAGCTGCAATACCACGATAGAGAGTGTCCAGATGTGGGGCAGATTGTGCCCTGTGGTTCCACCCTCTCTGCCCCCCTTTATCCTCTTCCTCTCTGTGGAACCCGATGATTTCTCCTCTCGCTTCCATTTCTATCCATTCATATCCATTGACTGCTTGTTGCCAACCAGCCTTATGCACTAGGAAACGCTTATTGACATTGGGCTGGGATTGCCAACAAGTTAAGACAGGATTTGTTGTGGTTTCCCCATCTGGAGGTTGATACTGTTCCTCTGCTTCTTTTGACGCCAACATCCCATTTATTGATTGGGGGATAATAAGTTCATCAGTAAGTTCATCCACAAAAGTCTCTCGTCTTGATTGCGTAAGAGGCTGTTCTTCGCTCTCCATATCATCCATCTTGGCTTCTGTGACATGTTTGCCATCCAGCTGCCGGATTTTCCAATTTTCCAGTTGTCTGTTACTCTCAGTCTGTCTCTGGGTCCACAGTGTTTCCTGACGACAAAATACACAAATTATACACAATTCTGTTTCATAAAACAAGACTAATACTCTACTACAGCCATGCCATTGGCTCTGTGAGGCTGTTCTTAGACACAGAGCTAGATGCTAACATAATGCTGTATGCTCACATAATGATATGATTGCTGATGTTTTGCAGGTTTAATGTTCACCGTAACATAACAGTCATAACAGACATTTCACTCAAAATCAAAAATATGAAAGTCCTGGTGGTGCTAGAGAAAAAGTCAAGGGATCACCAAAGTATTTCAGAATTATATTTTAGGAGCCATGGATGCCTGTGAACCTCCATCCAATAGTTGCTTTTGTCTGGACCAAAGTGACTGATAAACCAACACAGTTGACCTTAGATGCTGCTCGCATGGCAGCAAGTTAAATTGGACTTCTAGCATTTTAAAAGATTTAATCAGAGACGTAATTGCTTACCTTTGCCTGGTGGATGGTGGAGACCCATTTAGAGCAGCTCCCTGAGGTACTGGCTGCAAATATGTAGACATTTATAGCACTCCGAAGCTCACCTACCTCCACGAGAACAAATGAACCTGAGAGAGGAGGAAGAGGAATGATAATGGGATCTATAATATATTCATCCAGGATCCAGCTGTCTGTTTGTCCATGAAGAAAAGTTACTCACAGCCATCTTTCAGTGCGATGCAATAAGTTCTGTCGAGGGCCAGAGGAGGTCGAACTACCTTCAGCCGCTCTCCTTTCTTCTGGACTTTGGTCATTAGAAGGACATCTGAGAAAAGTAGTGCCACCACCTCGAGCTGCACCATGTGTGAGGAAACATGAGAAAGTAGAAAAACAGCGACCAGAGAAAAAGTGGATTAACAGTAATCGAGCACACTGGCTCTGCTCACCTTGCTGTCTTTTCTCTCCCGAATCTTCAGGTTCTCCTCCAGCAGAAGCATGCGTACGACTTCAGGACCCACTCCTCTGATGGGGCACGTTAGGTCAAACTGACAAATCTCTCGGACATGCTGTCGGTTGCACACGATTTTAGAGGGAATATCAGTTTATTTTGGCAGAAATCTCTAATGTTCAATATTGTTAGAGAAAGGAAACAGTCCTATTTTACCATGTCAATATCTTCATTTATGCACTCCACCTCATATCCCTCCACCCTCTGAGCAGAAATATTGAGAGCGAGTTGCTCATCTTGGAGCTTCAGGTGGTCATTGATGCTCTCCAAAAAAACGTTTACACTGGCTATCTAGAGAGGAGAAAGAAGAAGATGGTTGGTGGGAGTTTTGTTGTTCTGCAGAAAACACAATACGTTGTGCCTATTTCATTCCTAAATTGAAGTAAGAAGATGTTAAAGATTTAGCAAGAACATTTTACCCAAGGGATTTTTGATAATCATGTTCAAATCTTGTTCACCACAATAAATAGTGATTACTTTGCCTAGATGCTCGCTCTGAACTGATAAGTGTAACATCTGATATTAAAGTAACAGAAGTGAGGCCTTTTTGCAGAAGACATCTTGTCAACCTTGTCAGATTCTGAAACATCTCCTCACAATGTTCTCAATACTTCTGTATCAGGTTATGATATCCTCTAAAAGTCAGAAGTGTTGCCACTTATCACATATGCTGACTTTTTCCTTTAACGATTACATGATGAATATATTACTGTGGAATTCTTCTCAACCCATATTCCATTTGGGTTCAAATATAGCGTTTACAATTGAAAAAAGTTACCAAAAATAGCAGCCATTCCCCTCCATATCATCGTTTCCAAGACATTAATAAGATGGAAAGATAAGCTCCGGTTATTTTCAAAAATCTGTATTGAAAGAGAAATATGAGAACTTCTCCTAAAACCTGTATTTTAAGATAAGATGACCTTTGAAATGGGGTTTGTGGCTATAACTCTAGAGATACAGTTAGGGAAAAATGTTGAACAAGAAGCAGTTAGTACCATGCCTCTGAGTGTGTGCTGGACATTAGGGTCCTGGGTGGTTTTCAGCACGGCCTTAAGAAGCAGAGGATACTTTGTGATCCTCTGATGGGGTTTGGCCTGCATGTCTCCGAGCCGCATCCGCTCACACTGGGGGTGAGTCTCCACCCACTGGAAGGAACAGAAGAACATTGCCCTCAAGTCAGTGCTTCAGATTGAAACTGTTTTTTGTTTTTTTTATCACATAGTGGCTTTAATACATTACGGAAGTGTATTTAAAGGGTTAGTTCAAACAGGCATCATACAGTAACCTGAATAGTGTCTCGCAACAGTATTTTGGTTTTATTACCTTCGCATTGAAAATGCGGAAGGTAATGTTTTGATCGCCGTGTATTTATTTATTTATTTGTATGCGTGTTACTCGCAGAACTCAAAAAGTATTAAACCGAATCGCATGAAATGTGGTGGGATGATTGGTTATTATCCGGGGACCATTTGATTAGATTTTGGGATCGATCGGGTCAAAGGTCAAGGTCATGAAAAGGTCAACATCTTCTTTTTACCATAGCGCGGTCAATTTGTATCCAATTGGCATGCAACTAATGCCAAAATGTTCATAATTCAATGCCCAATCTTGTGATATGCGAAGGTATGCGCTCTACCGAGTGCCCATTCTAGTTTTTTTATGTTTCAAACCTTTTTTGTTTGTGCTTCTCAAAACTATTTGAAGGTTAGACTTTAAAAACTCATCTTTCCACAGTTAATATTGTGGAGAGTTTTCACAAGGGCTTGCCCATCAGGAGCTGATTATGACAGGTCACCCACAGGGTTATGAAAACATCACAGCCCACAAAGTGTCACCATTAACAATAGAACAGTAAGTCATTCCATTTAATTACATTCAAGCATACTCAGAGGCAATAACAGGGTTTGTGTGGGAGAGTAAGTAAGGCCGTATGAGGTTGTTTTCATCCTCACATGCATGAGTATTTGTGCGCATGTTGAACGTATTTGCCGTCTGCTGCTTCCTGTACCTGAACATAAGTGAGGAAATGTGGGTTGCCCTCCATCTGCCTGCGTGTGAACTCCAGATTATTTTCCTCCTCCCAACAGTAATGCTGATAGGAGGAGAAGCGCTCGTGGAACTTCGGACAAAAAGAAAAGGATGATTAATGACAATGTAAAGAAAATGATTAAAAAACAACATTACATTTTCTATTTACGGTCCCAGTGAAACGGAAGTTACAGCATTTTTCTGTACTGTGATGCATTTTAATAAAATCCTTAGCATTTGATTGGGCCTCTATAAAGTGGTCTGTCTTATAATGTAGCTGATAAGGAGACAGAGGACTGTTGCTCCACACACGCCTCCCTTGTTGCTGATTGATGGATGGATGGATGTCAATATTGGTTGAAATTGGTTGGTACTAGCTTATGTAAGCACACTGGTACTGTGGCTTGAAAGGCATGTTTAACGATATATATATTATGTATATATTCAAGAAACAATTTAAAGACATGACTCTGGTGAAGTACAGATGTAACAGCTTTGACGAAGCATCATAAGTAACGGTTAATGGGGACTAGTTTTTTGTTTTTTTGGTTTATTGTTTTATGTAAATATGTATGTGTGTGTATTTATGTGTGTGTGTGGTGTATGTGTATGTATGTGTGTGTATTTATGTATGTGCATGTGTATATGTATATATGTTTATGTATATACACTACCGTTCAAAAGTTTGGGGTCATCCAGACAATTTGGTGTCTTCCATGAAAACTCACTTTTATTTATCAAATGAATTGAAAATTGAATAGAACATATAGTCAAGACATTGACAAGGTTAGAAATAATGATTAATATTTGAAGTATTAATTTTGTTCTACAAACTTCAAGCTCAAAGGAAGGCCAGTTGTATAGCTTATATCACCAGCATAACTGTTTTCAGCTGTGCTAACATAATTGCACAAGGGTTTTCGAATCAGATATTAGTCTTCGAAGGCGATTAGCAAACACAATGTACCATTAGAACACTGGAGTGATAGTTGATGGAAATGGGCCTCTATACACCTATGGAGATATTTCATGAGAAACCAGACGTTTCCACCTAGAATAGTAATTTACCACATTAACAATGTATAGTGTGTATTTTTGATTAATGTTATCTTTATTGAAAAAACAGTGATTTTCTTTGAAAAATAAAGACATTTCTAAGTGACCCCAAACTTTTGAACGGTAGTGTATATATATATATGGGTATATGTATATGGTTCTCTGAAATAAGTTTTTTCGTGAAATCATAGGTTATGGCACTTATAAGCTTGATAGCTTCAGCCTTGACCCTTTCGGTCAGCCACTTTCTTCTTTTGTTGAAATTTTGATTTTTGTATATTATTGCTGATCGAAATAAACTAAACTAAACTAAACGAAAAAATGGCCGGAGAAATACCTTTTGTTGAAGTGTATGATATTTATATAATGGAGAGAATGAAAATGTTTATTTCATCCTTGATACCAGACCTTGTTTAAATACGTATAATAATCCTTTCACTAGTCATTTATTCCCGTATGTGCTGTTGGATCATTTTATAATTTACCTGAACAAAATAACTGCGAATTAAAAAAGTTCAGTATTTCTCTGTGAAATGTCGTAGAGAGAATCTGAATACCTCAACACAATACCGAGTGTAGGTAAACTACTTGAGTAAATGTACGACTGACAGGCAGAAACACACCACTCAATGTGTTTGTAATGTATCTTGCAAACAGTGAGTTCTCACCTGCAGGCAACCAGCCTCTAACGCCGTGGGGTCAAAGGGATGGCCTGTGCTCCGGACTTCTTCTAACATGGGATAAATCACCTCCTGCCAGAACAGCTGGTGTGCGGTGAGGATGGAGGGAAGGTCAGAGAAAAGCAGTTCAGGGGTCACCTGTCACAGGAGAAAGGAAAGACAAGTATCACATCAGAGTGGTAAACACCCCTGCTTTGTCATATTTTCCTTCCTCTCAATGGAAATCTGTTGCGCTGCTACATTTTCCACGTGTGTGTTGTGTCAGCAAGAGCAGATGTTCTCGTTGTGACTATCAATGTATGTCAGTGGTATGCAGAACAGTGGTAGAATACATAGAATACAATATAGGCCTGCAGATCATGTGCGTTGACAGTTTAGATGAGGCTGTGTGCTCTGGAGACTGACCTCCAGGAGAAATCCATGCTGGTGCAGGTTGACAAGAGCTGCAATAACCAACTGTGAGAAGGAGACACAGCTTTGGTAAACATCCTGTGGAAAATCCCTTTTCAGCTCTGACACATTGTATGTTAATAGAAATACTTCATTTCAATGACACTGTGACAGCAGGTGGAAGGCGACACATTACGTCTGTGATGATAATTAGTTTGTTGATGTAGGTGAGCTCGGTATGGACGAACTCCCACAGCACCTCTTGTTGGTGTCTCTGCATCTTAGACATCGTCTGATCATTCAAACAAGTCGAAGGAGAAAAGGAGGGAAAGGAGATGATTCTGACAGATGCTTCAAGAATGTGTCAAATGTACATACTGAGCAGGTATTTTACAGTAATATCAGGAGAATTATACGGTCCACATATTTGTCATTGCCCACAAATCCAATGAAGAGAACAAAGATAATCTCTCAACTTCCTCAGCTTGGCCTACTCATTCATAGAATAGACATACATCTTTAAAAACCGTTGATTACAAATGTACTTTAGCAAAGCTTAGCAAATACTAATCAAACAGTTTATGTGTGGGATCGACTTTAATAGACTACAGTGCCTGTGTCTGTGAAGGAATGGAAGAAATGGAAAGGAAGAAATGAATGAACACACACATTAATGAGACACATTAAAGTGTGTCTCATTAATGTGTGTGTTCATTCATTTCATGACTTACAATCATGTTACATTCACAGTAGAACAGCTACAGCGAGCAATTCAGGGTTAAGTGTCTTGCTCAAGGACACATCAACTAGGGCGGGGATTGAACCGCCAACCCCCCGATTGAAAGATGGACCTGCTACCCACTGACCCACGGTCGCCTTGCACAACAGTCGAGCTCCATGGCACAGAGAAATAAACTGCATGCATCAGTTGTTAGATGAATCGACTCCTTGTCGGAGTTGCTCTTTTCATGGGATTTATTCAAATTGAGAGAAGCTCAAAATGTTGATGAGTAATGTTTTACGTACCGAATGAGAGTCCACTATGTCTGTCCAGTTATTCTCTAGCGTAGTTCCCTGACTTTCCTCCTTCCACCTCCACTTAAGATTGAGTGGGACAGCAAAGGTCTCCAGATCCTGCTTCAACATCCCCAGCTGACCTTGCTGCTGAGAGGTTGTTCAAGTCAAGGAGAGAAAAAAAATTAATGATATGACCCTTAACAGGTATTGTGAATGTGTACAGTAAGATGTTACATTTCAAGTAATGCCAACGGAGCAGAACTCTATATGTGCTGCAGTTGTTTTATTCTGTGTGTTTGAGTGTTTGGTCGTTAGAGGAATTCTTAATCTGTGTCTAAGCATGTCACCATGCAGTGTGATGAGCAGGACACAACAGAATACCTCAGAGGCCGGGTTCTTCTCAGGGCCTCCCTGGCTGAACAGGACCTGCCTCAGTGCAGCTCTGGGTTTGGCGCCTGCAGACGGCCCCTTATTCACTGTTGTTAAGTAAGTCACGATCTTCTGCTTTGTCCGCCTCTGGAGAGGGAAAATAAAATTTTCAAGGTTGTGCATGTCCACGATTATTTCAACACACAATCATAAGATAAGAAAGAAAGTGAGCAAGAGACAAATTTGGACTATAGGCATCTGTATCCATGATGTGTGTTTTATAGCTGAGCAGAACTCAGTGACACTGTAACACACATTTACTCTGAATGTCCTACTTATTTTAAGCACTTAGACATTTAATTCTTAATGTGTAGTAAACGGCCTGCAAAACGTACTTTAGTAAAAGGACAAAAGTGTTATCAAGCATCAAAAGTACAAGTACTTGTGCCAAATGGCCCCTTTCATAGTCTCATATATGTCATAGGAAGAGGGTTCATACACATTTCGACCAATGGATTTCCATGACTTTTCATGACTTTTCAATGACTTTAAACAGAATGGACCGAAAGTTTTGTGAAATCTCGGTGTATATCTGAAAAGGTGAGAACATCTAGTATTTAACAAACAATGACAGTTCCAAAGCATACAGTATACCTTAAATGACCAATTCTTATACACATTTATATAAATGTTTATTATTTTAATCAAACTATTGTCCCTTATGTGCAAATCCATCTATTTGGACTATAAATAGTGGTTCAGGCGTTGGTCAAATAGAATGACGTCAGCCATTTGCTTCAACACGTTGACGACTGCTCGAGCTTCTAGCTGCTCTAGCTGACTTTTCCTAATTTTTGGGGATTTAATTTTGTTCATGACTTTTCCAGGACTGGAAATAAGCATTTTAAAATTCCATGACTTTTCCAGGTTTTCAATGACCCCACGAACCCTGTAGGAATGTAATCACTGATTGATTCATTTGTAAGCATAATTTTTGTTTTCGGGTTTTGTGCTTTTTAATCCGGAAAACCCTTAATCTTATATAGGCAGTAATGCCTATAACTGAGTCAGAATTAAACTATTTTGCAGTGCAGAGAATTCTTTAACCTGTTTTTGAGTGTATATTGAAATAAAATGAACAGTCGTTTAGTTGATTTAAAACACGTGTATAGGGGCTAATACAAAAATTGTTTTTAGAACTTTCCCCAGAAGATAATGACTTCATGAGAGTTTGTTTTCACTAAACAATGCATCAGTAAGAGATAAGATAAAGGAAGTGCTGTAAAAGTGCCACACTTCCTTTTCTGAAAAGTAAAGTAGATGTATATTATAGATGTATAAAGTAGCCTAACCGGAAACCCTACATCCATCCATAAAAAGGAAACACACAAGTACAATACACGTTAAGAATTCAGAAGTGAACTTGAGTAAATAAGTTACTGGTGATGTCTGTGCAGCAGGCTGCCTCACACATCTGTCCCATTTCACTTGCCTGGTAGCCAAACGTATTGAACTTGTGTTTGTCTGCTGACCCCCTGTGGTGGTGGTTTATCTCTGCAGCTGCTGTCGTCCCGTCAACATCTGAATCGGTGTGCTTCTGCCTCTCCCCGTCCACACTGTCTCGCTGTGGGGCCGATGGCTCTCCCATCGGGGATTCGTTTCCCCCACCGGCTACATGCTGAGCCTTTGAGGAAAGGCTGAGGATAAACACACAGGGTTACTAATTGCCAAACTAAGGTGTGTTAGGAGAACAGTTTGTTACAATAAAAGACTTTGCAAGAAAGGCATACAGAGTGTACGACTGCATGTAAGGACATTGTGTGGTTAGTTATTATTTTAAAGGGTTACTTATACTTTCTTAAAGGGGTTGAGAGCATTATAAATTCTAGGTAAACAAACACTGATGGCAACAAAAGCTGAATTGTCCACCAGATCATTCATGACTACATGGTTTCCACTTAAAAACTTCTTCCACTTGAGTTCGGAAAGATCCCGGTGATGATTCAGTTTGAGCTTCATATAATCCCCGAACAGAAAAAGAGAAATGCATATTTACAGAAGTGAACTTTTCAGTTCTTCACTCCGCACACGAGGAACATGGTTATTAAAGCATTCATGGATGAGTTCAATATCAGCAAATGTAACTAAAACAATGAAACCTTTAGATATTCAATTGCTTGACAATATTTATCGGTAGGGTATTTTCAGCTTCGTGGCCAAATGTTTTATTGCACAATTATATTATTATTATTATCATGATATCTTAAATATTACTAGTAAATAACACTAACACAACTTACAACATATTTGAAAATAAAACCATTAAGTATCAAACAAACACAAGAGCAACAAAGTAGAAGAGCAGAAAGAGAGTCTTGAAAATATATTATTACAATTTCAGTGAATTTGATGCTCTAATAGTAAGAGGGAAACTATTCAAGAGTTTAGGAGCCAAGAAAGCAAGAAACTCGGTCTTCCTTGATGTGAAAGTGATGTAGGCGTTGACTCGCGTTTCTCCTGAGACCCTCGTGGACTCACCAGAAGCTGCCAGCAGCCTGGCTGGTAACCGGGCTGCCAAAGACACAGACATATGTGCCATACTGTTGCATCCCACCGACAGTGATGCTAATTTAAGAAGACACCAGCAGCTTCACACGGCTGCAGCTCAAGTTACACAGCCAGGCAGGTCGGAGTGGAGCTCCAGGACCCGTCTGATTAGTTCACACTTATCCAACATCATCACAATGTGCTCTGCTGCATCTGAATGAATTATTTCACCATTTACTGATGTAGCCAATAGAGAAGTGTCATTGTAAGACACTGCTGCTTAATCAGGCTGCCTATGTGAGTGCAGAGGGGGCATCCTGCTGTAGCTGGTATTCACAATAATTAAACCGTTTTTTTAGAAGTTGGTCTATAAGCAAACACTCTCTCACTGCAGACAGGTGCACTAATGCGATCCTGTCAAACATCAAAGGACTGACGCCAGTGCTTTCATCAGTGTCATACCGGTGAACAATCCGTCTGTATCCCGCAGTAACACAATAAAGATTAAAGTAATTATTTTGCAATTACACGACATAGACCCATTCAAAGGTTAATAATGAGTCCGTGAAAACAGGCTTCCTGGTTTTATAGCCTCAGTCAAAACAAAACAAGAGCCAAAAGTACAATCTGTAGATCAACACAGCAGCTCCAACGTCAAAGTGATTTACTACAGTGAAGACGTCAAGTAAATTCATCCTCAAGAATATTATTACACTCACTGTCTCACACAAACTTTGGATTTTATGAACTAAAATGATACTGTACCTGGGCTTGGTTGGATCCATTTTGTTTCAGACAGTCATCTTTGGTTTCTATTTACTTTCTCCTCCTCTTTCTCTCAGCCTGGTGCGGCCCCTCCCTCTCGTCCTTTTACCTGCAACTGGCCCAACGGGAACTACTGGATTCTGCAGCCGACAAATCAGTGCTCAGGGCTGATGTGTCGCAGGCCGGAGCGCTCAGTGGAGCGAAGGTGGTGAACGATTTCTTTGAGGATGATCTTCTGTGGTTTCATGTCAATCAGGCGCATTGATCACTCTTAGCCAACAGGAGGAACTCATTTTAAGGATGGGGACAGAGGTCTTGAAGCAGCAGTTGGTTTGTTGGTTTTGTTTGATAGCGCAGTAAAATGGAAAGCTGAGCAGTGTTTGCAGGGAAGAAGAGGCGAGTTGTTGGGAAGTGGACAAGCGAAAAGAATGTAGCGACAGGGAAGAAAGAAGAAAAAGAGATACGGTTAAACCAGGTTAAATAAAAGGTATTTAAATATATATCAATTGAAAATGAGATTAGATTTGTAAAGCTTCAATCTGGAATGTTGACTGACTGTCTGCCTGAGGTTAAATACACAATTACTACCTCATTAAAATGCTTTCAAACTGGTTCTATAGCCACAAACATTCACTCTCAGCCTATAAATGGCTGCAAAAAGGCACAATTCAGATACACAGGCAGCGGTAGAAAGACACATTTATTTAAGGTCCAGATATCAACACAATATATGTTATACTTGACTGTGCACTCACTAAATTGTTCTGTAATACAGTTTCATACAGGATAAAAGTACAGTGGAATAACACATCCTCACTCTTTCTCTGTGTGACGTATTCATATCTCAATCTGCAGGCAGAGACACGTATTACTAAAGCAGAGCGAGACAAGGCGTGGTCTGTTCTCTGACTGATGAATAATGCTTGTATGATGGGGCTTAAAGGTATGCAAGTGAGGCTGTAACAGCCTGTGTGAAGTGACTCTGGTCGACAGGAACTACCAACTTCCCTGGTTTTTAAATTGTTCCTATTCAAGCTTTTCAAGACTAGAAATGTTTCAACAATGTAACAAGTAACTACTATTGATTTGTTTTATGGCACGGACTTAATCAGAATTTGATTTTGCACAAAACAGAAAACAAAATGTTTGCAATGTTCATTCAGTCCAGAATTAAATCATAAAAGACCTTTTATTTCCCCCATATTTCCAAAGACACCTACACCTCAATAACTCTCTGAACCCAGACAAGAAATAGTTCCAGCATGCAACTCTGCAGGGTGATGGACGTCTTGATATAATAGTTTGAAGTTTTGAGTGAAACATTTTTTAGTTTCCTGGGGAGAGTGAGCCAGATGAGCGGTTGCCAGGCAATCAGCAAAAACTCCAGGGGGTTGCTGTTCGCGGACGAGAAATAGTCCGGTTACAGAATCGACCCACTTCAGATTAAACCAGACCACCAGTGAGTGAGCTTTGAGGGTGTTGGTCGCCAGACGTCGTTTCCTTTGGACTAAGCCAGGCAAAGTGTTTTTGTGTTTCTGGTCTTTGTGATAAGATAAGTTTCCCAGCTGCTGGTTGTAATTTCACATTTACAGAAATGGGAGTGGTATCGATCTTCACATCTAACTCTGCACAACAAAGTCAATAAGCTGTCATTCCTTTAAAAAACAAAATGGCTAAAAGTTTTTCTGTCAATTTGTAAGCTGAACTTCTCTGTGACTCTCCCACTGAATCATCTGATCCGGCACTCTCAGTAGTTTGATCCCGTCTTCTCGGCGAGCGAATGGAGAGGTAGAGTGAAATAAAACTGCTGGTGGTAGCGCGGTGTCAGTTGTCCGCTTTGAGGCCGCCCGTGAGTCTCCACAGGGAACAATACTTGGTCTCATAAGCTTTTTGGTTGGCACACGTTGCAGAGTTACTGAATGCCGAACTTTGTCTCCAGCTCCTCGGCTGCTTGGCCCAAGTGCATCAGTCTCAGTTTGTCCAACAACTCGTGCAACAAGGGCCAGTGCAGCATTCTGCCTCGACCTCCTCCACCGGCACGTGGCCCTCTCTCGGCCCACAGCCTCAGCATCTGGTAGTTAGCCTCGCGGCAGGACCGGTGATCCGTCTCGGCTTGTTCGATCTCTGTATCCTTCACGCCGAGAGAACGCACCAGCCGCTTCACCTGCGGCACGGGAACCAGATCCAGCACAGTGTAGATCAGGTCAGGGACTGCAGGAGGGAAGGAGAGGGAGGGGGGGGGGTGTTGAAGGGGAGAAATACAGGTTAGTACAATAGATTCCTGTATCCTGCTGCTATGTAAAGTATAAAATACACTCACTCCTGATTTCCAGGGGGACACAGTCGGGCAGATTGGATGACTCCTGTTCACTGGCATGACTTTGGGGAACAGCCCAAACACTCATGTCCACTGAAGGTTCCTCACTGTGAACCAGGACTTGCTATGAGACAAGGGCAGATTAAAAGTGGCTGTCAACGGCGCACATCCAGCAGAGAAAAAGTAGCCACCAGTGTTGTTCACAAGAAACACTTTGAGGGTCTCAGCCATTCATCGGAACCGACCCAGTTTACTCGAACCAGTCTCGATCTCAGACAAAAATAACTCTGGGTTTGACTTCAAGACGGCCATGTCGGCAAGGGTACCGCTCAACTCTCTGTGCGTCGATGTGTTTGTTATCATCATTACGGTGATCGCTCAGACAAAAAATACCCAAACTTTTATTTTCTCAAGACATTTCTCATGGAACACTGATACAAACACACACATATGAAGTATACGACAATAACATAGGGGAAGAGGAATCTTGACTACAACACTGAGAACCACAGACTGTTGGATCGGTGTACCTCGCATGAGTCCGGGGAGACGTCCGATGGTTGGGTGGTGAGTTTCAGCAACTTCTTCTTCGTAGACCGTTTTGTGGCCACGTGGGTGATGAGGACCACCAGCATTAGCGAGACTACAGTAACAACTACAACTCCAGCAATTATGTTGATAAGATGTTCATCAATTTTAGGAGCTGCATAAGGATCCGAAGAGGCACATAGGGAAGAAGACATGAAGATGGATGCACGTTAAAAAAACAATCACGTTTTCAGACTGAACGACATTCTGCTGCAATGAAACAAAACAAAGAACCCACATCTATAAATAGAAGTGATCGACAAAGAGGCTGCCTGGACCGAGGAGTTGAACATGATTCGAGTTAAATTGAGTTTCTGCTCAAACTGACACATTTGCCTATATTGATAGAATTATCTTCCTGGCTACAGTAGCTAGCTGTAGCGTTACGGGTCTGAAGGTGCCGACTGAAACTGCACAAAGAAGTGGCCGTTATGCAAAGTTGTGTATGTGTGTACTTGCTCTATAACAAATGCTCTCTTCCATATACACACACAGCGTGTGCACACATCTGCACACTCTTTTGCACAAAATATGTACTTAATTCAAAAGGTATTTGCTTATATGATTTGGCTAAACAGGCCGTGTATGATTAATTGGTATGATTAATTGCCCTTAAATATTTAGAGACAAAACATTTTAACTTAGTATTAACATTAATTAATATAAAATGTAGATTTAAAAAAAAGATAAAACCATCTGGTTGGTCCATAAGACAGTGAGCCGATGTTCATGTCAGACAGCTGTTCCAACACCTGGATAACAACGTCACGACAGTGCAGCTGTAGTTCATTGAACATCATAGAAAACACAGAATAAAACCAGGTCTTGTATAATTCATAGTGCCAGTGTATTAACGCTTCCGAAAAGCTGGTCAGATAATCACGTCCCTGTCACAAGAGCTCACCTATTGTATTCAGAGAAGAGGGGTCTGAGCAGTGATGTTTGCACTCAGCGGTACAACTGTGAGGAAAAGAGAGGACATTTTACAACATGAAGGGGGAAGTAGCACGTCTTAAGAGGAAGTAATTCCCACAAACACTGACAGGCCTTTTTCAACACAGCCAGAGTTCAAACAATTGAATATTAATACGATAAATATGGTTTCACAGGTGATACTCCACTGAAAACTGGTACCAGTTGAAAGAAAAGTGAAGCTAAGAGAGTAGCTAAGGATTGTGGTTCCTCTGGGCTCCACTACCATTTCCTCTTTTAACAGAGAGAAATATCTTTGTCTGTCCACCTACTTTACAATTTACTCCACGAATACTAACTGGACCCATTCCTCACTGAACGAAAGACTTTGAAGGGATGAACCTGATTAGAGTTTCTAGGCTGCCACTTTTATATTTCACTAATAATTACCTTTTCTAATGCCTTTGTGAGCCTTTTACCATGGAAAAGTTTAAAAGATATTTTTAAAAATCTACCGTAGGACGACAAGACTACGGGGTCCTGTCTCAGTGAACCAGGCATACATTGGGTAACACAGAGGCCCGACATGTTTAGTAAATGTTTAAACACCAGTCACCCAGTTGCAGTGTGTCGTAACTTCTCTCTTTTGTTGCCAACAAATGGAAAGATTTAACAAAGGCGGAAGTGAGCCGCAAGTTTCAATTCAACAAACCAACTTCCCCATAAGAAGTCTAAATAAGAGCATCCCAAATAGCAGGATGGGACCAATGACTGTACACAAGCTCATATACACTCATTCATATATACTCACTTGTTGCAGGGTTTACACTTGCCCTTGGCTTGGTAGTAGTTCTCTGTACATTGACACACGGTGTTCTTCTCTGCTGTACCTGTGCACAAGAAACATTATATTTAAACTAGACTGAGGAAATACTTGAGCCACAGAATGAATACAGAAAATTATTTTGCATGGGGATAACTCAGGTCTCGTATAACATTACCAGGTGTTAAGACTCACATGTTTCCTTTTCCTTTTCCTTGTCCTGTCCACATTGTGTACATCTGTGACACTCGTATGTTTCCGAGTCGATGTGAGACTTGTAATAACCGGCCTCACAGTGACACACTGCGTTTTGCGGTCTTTTACATGGTGATACCTCCACTTCATGCTTCGATGCTGCAGAGAAGTTGAAAAGGTGGACAAAGCGAACCATAACCTAACGCCACGCTGACCAGAACAAGAAGGCCATGTTGCCGTACCTTTGCAGCGCCTGCAACTTAGACAGTTGGGGAAGAAGTTCATCTGGTCTGTGTATTGTCCTGCCGGACAGGGTGTGCAGGTACTTCTCTGACCCGTAGCATTACACTTCTCGACAAGCTTAAAACCTGGAAGACACGGCCGTCACATGTAAACACAGCTACTTTGCAGAATGGATGTGACAGTAGAAGAAGAAGTCTCTGCCTGTGTGTTGAATCCTGCGCATTGTGCTGAAGGCCACACAGTACCTGGAGAGCATCTGTTGCAACAGATTCCCTTTTCAGTGGGATAGTCCCCATGTGGACACATCTGCTCCTCTGAAGGCTCTAACAACGTCAGAGTGGGGATGAACATGCACTGCAACACACAACATACAATGAATATACATGGAAAAGCTGTTTGTCCGTCACAGGGAAGTTGTTTGTGTATTTAGTGAGTCACTTAAGATGTTCTCACCATGAGGAGCAGCAGTGTTGTGCCAACAGGGTTTGTTTTTTCCCATCTTCCCCTGTGTCCAGCTCCCTCCATTATCTTACAGGTTTGGCTCAATCCATCTGAAGAGACATGAAAGGAAAGCCAACTTTAAAACAACTCGAACAGCCAGTGCTATAACTCACAGGTCTTGGGTATTACAGAGTCCATTTAGCTGAGTGACGGACAGACGGCATGCTCTGGGCCCTACACTATTCATTCAAACAAATAATTGAATGTCTTTCCCGTTGTATTCCCTGACGTGTAAACATGGTCAGCTCGGGCTGTCGATGAACACGTCAGGCGTCTCCACAAAGAATCACACAAAAGCTCTACTTTCAATCTCGTGTTTACCAGAGACGTGCTCATAAGTTTTTGAGAAATAAGTTATTCACCATGAAAAAAGCATTAAAAAACACTAATTCACAAAAGAAATCACTGTTGAATAAAACCAAAACAACAGATTATCTGACTAACCGACTCAGAGGTGGCATCTCTGGGACAGAAATGTTAAAAAAATGTATGTACAAACAGTTAGGGCTGCAAATAGCGAGCGTTTACATTGTTAATTAATCTGTTAAATTTAGTTTAAAATATTGATCAACCTTTTCCAAAGCCCAAGATGACATCCTCAAATGTCTTGTTTTGTCCACAACTAAAATATATTCAATTCCCTCTCATAGGAGAACAGAAACGAGAAAATATGCATTCATTATTATCATGACATGTTACTAACTATTGATGTTTTACAAAGCTAATGCACGGTTTCTTATTCGAGCAAAGTTGTATTGAATAATAAATCTAAATACAATCATGTGCAGATAATCCTGCTAGGGCCCATTGTTGGCACACAAGGACAACAAGGGCCTTAAATGTCAGTGTTTGATGTGCTTTAGTGGTGCTTATTCCCATTTACTGTTTACAAATTACTACAAACCATTTTCTCTAAATATTTCCAACACGTTTCCTAAAAAGAGTTTTTCCACATACATCTATCTAACCAGCATGTTTTTTGTTGTTTTTGATTCAACTGCTGAGGTTTTGAGTCATCCATCTCTGATGGTGGTCAAGGAAATTTCATTTGAGGCGTTTATTATTCGTCAGGATCAACAACAAAGGCACTACTCTATGACAAATACATAGTTAATATGAAAACAGAACTTTTAGGTGGTTTTCTCAACACATAATCAGACAAACCAAAACCATCTGCAAAGAGATAAGCAACAACTGCTGATTCATATCTGGATCAAAAGCAAAATGCACTGCATTTTATTTTGTTTAAATAAGACATATTATCATATAACTTATTTGAAAACAAAGGAAAGTTCTTGGCAGACTCTTTAAAAATGTTAAATGCAGATTTTCCTCTGCTAGAAATAACACTTTGTGAGTTATTGAAGGGGATTTAACAAACATTACAAAACTAAAGTCAGGCTAGTTTATTGAATATGTAGGCCTACAAAAGTTAGTGAAGAAAAAAGAATTTATTGGTCTCCAGACAATAGAATTAAAAAAACGACTGTTGCATATTTAGAGCCACTTGTCGGCAGCTTCGCGCCTCACTTCCCGGTCGCAGTGATTTACCGATTCACTTGAAAACTTATAAAAGTCAATCCGACAAATTGCATGTGAGTAGATAATGTTGAAGTGCGTGAGAACTAAATCTACGAAGTTTTTTTCTTGCCCGTCTCGCTGGTTTCGGTTTTACTGACCACACAACGCCCACCAGAGGGTCTATCTGCGGTCTACTTCCCGCGGACTGACACGCACTTCACCACTTACCTGGACCACCACTGTCGCACCGAGGGGTATCTCTTTCACTCCGGGGCCATACCTCGACATGAATGTTCATTAAATTGAACACAACTATGTTTATTTATTTATTGTTTCGAGGGAAGAGCGACCGCTGCCCCTCTCGACTGAGCACGAGCGACTGGGGGCGGACTCAGACGGGAAACAGCTGCGTCACGTGACCATTTCAAGGAATTGTACGGTGAGACTTCTCCGGGCCCAAACACGCTCACCCATTGGCTCCACGTGCAGACAGGCCCGCCCATCAGTCTGCAGGTGACTCACTGGCAGACGGTTACGTTCATGCATAATGAGTGCTCGTCATTGATCTTATCCATTAATGTTGCATGTTGACCTTAAATGAACCCTGAATTCTTTTGAAAATAATCTTAATATATTTTTTGCAGTTAGAACTCATACTTAATAAAGTTCTAATTTAACGTTGACACTGTTTCCTTTTGAGCAAGTAAACCAACAGCATGCATTGCTAACACATTCATAGGTCTGTACAATATGTTCTTATAAATCCCCAATTATTAGGGGCTACAATAATCACTTCAAACTCGTGAATTTTAAGAAATGGCATTTTAAAGCATTGTTTAATTAAGAAGATTTAATATACTAAGGAGGATACATTAAAGACACATGGTGAGAATTCCCATTTTCATATAGAGTAAGTGCAGACAATGAAGTAAGTATTAGTTTTACTGTAATTGTGGGCCCTGTATTTGAAGTATGCTGGTACTTCAGCAGTGTCGGCTCACGTGACTTACACTAGTCTGCATGTAAGAATTCAGTCAGCAGAGCAAGACAAGAGCTTCCTCAGAACAACCACATCCTTCCTTTTCAATGAGCAAACAAAAAAGTGTCTTCATTTCTGTCTCTCTGGCAGTCTCATGCACTCTGTCAAAAACTAAATGGCCCACATAGTATACAGACACTTTAAATATGTGTTTTTGTACATGCACATGCAAACTGATGAGTTTCATACCACCTGTGAGGACGAAGCTGCATGTGGATTTTGTGTTTCAAAACAAGTACGAAAATAAAAAACAAGTTTTTTTCTTCTTCAGTATACTACCTCAACATGTTCCTGACAAGTTCTACTCAAATGTATTCGTCCTTTCGGTCAAGCCAATACTGAAACCTCTAGATAAGCTTGACCAGGTTTGTTCTCAGTCACTTCCGACCGGTTGTAACGCTCAGTCATCTCTCTTCCAGTCATCCCTGTACTTTGTGTTTTAGAGGCAGCCCCTTTATGATACTGCCTCCTCACCCGAGGCCCCGTTTCACAGTTGACAGGAGGTCGCGTGTTGTGAGACGAGCGTCACATGACAACTGAATGTTGCACGTGGGAACGGCTGCCACTCAGCGTCTAATTCAGTTTGTGATTAGGGTGTTTCTGATGTGGATGTTTTTTTTAAAGACACTGGTGGTGAATAAAAATAAGTGTTTGGGAAATATCTTCACACAAATGCAGATTAGCTGGTCATCACTAATCAACTGAAGACACCAGAAAGTCTCACACTTACATGTATGGGGAATAGAAGACTTCCTCAAACGCTCATCACTTGGTTTATTGACCGTTCAGTGGACAGAGCTCCCACAGGGGAAGCAGTTAGGAGTAATTCAAACAGTAATATGGTGCAAGCCACTACATATGAAGGCAAGCACATCAGATCATTCACAAAGGTATATTGTCACAGAGCGATAACGAGGGACCCAAAGCACGACTCACGAGATAGAGGTAACAAATAATAATCCTTTTCTAGAGTATCGGAACAGAACAGGCGGAGACACGGTAACGCACCACAGAACTTTGACGGGCTTGGTCAGAAAAACACAAGACAATCTGTCAGAGGACAGGTGCAGGTGAAGGGCCCTAAGTAGTGAGGGACTAATGAGGGAATGGGCTGCAGGTGAGATGGGATGAGGACCAGGTGAAGGGAACGATGGACAATCAGGTGAGGATGACAGGATCTGGAATGACATGAGGGCGACATGATTAATGAATAGAATATAAGTTCATTTTATTATTATTATTATTATTGAATATTTTTTGTTTGTTTTTCTAGAATAAGATATATACTTTTATTAAGAACACACTCCAGATTAGAGGGTGTCGGTAATGCACCCGAACGATGTTTGCCAACCGCCATAAAGAAGAAGAAGAAGAAGAAGAATGACATAAGAGGTCGTAAAACAGGCAGACAGGATGAAAACAACTAGTAAGAGAAGGAAGGTGTGTAACTGTTACATATATCTTGATATCTGAATTTCCGCCTGATCAGATGACTGATGTCACTTCTGGTATTTGTTATGTTGAGATCTGTTTTTATTGTTCACTCCTGTGTGTCATAAGTTTGCAGAGCAGCTCATCAGAATAATGTCGTTTCCTGGTATAATGTTTATCTCCATAACAGCTTTCTGGAACAGGAGGGTTTGAAGTCAAATATACTGAAATGACCTTGTCATGCAAGTCTAAGAAAGAGAGAGATGAATAAAAGAGAGAACCAGAGGGAGAAATAGAAAGAGAGATTGTCTGCAGCCAAAAGATAGATTTCTGCTGAAACGAGAGAGATGGTGCCTGTGGAAAGAAGGTGGAGGCTGAAGAAGCGCATGCTGTTGTGCACGGAGCCCGGGGGTCGCAGCGAAAGACAGAGACAGGATGAGAGAGCGCGACGGAGAGATTTCTACAACACCGTCAAGATGTAGTCTTTCATTATGAGTCATCTCTGACTCTTTACGAACTATCCCGTCACACTTCTGGTCCCCTGCTCAGTCTCCACTCAGAGGGTCCCAGGGCACATCTTGTCTCACCTTCTCGTCCACGGTAAAAAACTCTTTCAACCCGTAGCTGTCCGTCTAACTTGTGTTAAAGCTTCCTATAATCTCTAATTAAAAGTTATAAACTGTTTGGATTAATAAAAAGCTTATTTTACTTCTCAGTACTATCTAAAAAGTCCATGTAAAGTATATTTTGCAGCTACAGAGCAAATCCTGTGTTTATTATGACATGTGAATGCTATAAAGCGCAACAGACCTTTGTCATTTTTTTCTAAAGATGCATGTTGTTTCACTCAGGGTCTGTTTTGTGGATATCATATAAGTGATCAAATAAATTGTTGTTTTCCTCCACCTCCTCATCCTCATCCTCTTTTTCTTCCTTTGGTTTTCTTCTTCCCAGATGCAGCCGCTCTGTTATTTAGTTTTTACTTTCCTGTGCAGTGTCTCTTTCCTCTCTCCTGTGCTTTCCATGCACTGCAATAAAACACAATATGCATGGCCAGTGGACCGACCCTGGTTCTGCTGTAACATGTGCCCACCAGGTACCGTGCTACTGCTTCTTTTTGTCTTGATAGATTCCAAAATGTCATTACAAACAGGTCATATTATTGTATTATTCCAGGTAAACGTATGGTGCGAACGCGTCCATCCAGCTCTTGTGAAATTGAGTGTGAACTCTGCATCGGTGACCGATACATTGATACCTACAACGACAAGCTGAACTGCAAAATATGCAAAAACTGTTTGAAACGTGAGTAATTTTACAGCTTTTCTCTTGTTGGGGTGTTAAGTATATAATACCTGCAATGTGAAAATCCTACTTATATACATATAACTGAAACAGTATTTGTGACAAATGATACCACTATTTTTATTTACGATAAATTAATATGAATGAAATATGGTTATTAGACTCTTATCATTATTAGAGGGGTTGAAGCAGAATACTATAAACAGAACCACAGAGCAGATGCCATGTGTACTGGTTTTGATTTTAAGTGATTAAATATAAGTATAGCAATAACACATGTGTGTCATATGCTTTGAGCGTGACATAATGTGAGTTGTGGAATGTAACCAGTCCGGTTACAGCATAAGCTCTTCCCGAAGATGGGCTGTTGTTACTCAACTCTGTCTAAAGATGATGATTTCAGAGAAGTCTGTCGATAGAGACCTCGGGTCACATGTGCGAGGGGGTGTCCCGTTATGCGTGATATGCTGGGATACAGTCAGAGAGAGATTAAAAGGAGGAGGGGATTTGGGGGGGTCTGAGAAACCAGCTCAGGAGGTTATTTAGGGTGGGATTCGGCAGCAGTAACAACACGATCATTAGCACAGCCCTCTAATTGTGGTAAAGACAGGCGGAGGATCATAAATCAGACCGTTGTCATGTCGGTGGCAGAAAGAGAAAAACACAGTAAAGTGAAACACATCGAAAAGAGCAGCAGACACGAGAGTCATGAGAGCCGATGTTATTGCTCAGGTCTCGGCCTGGTGAGCAAAAACACCCCATTGTGCTTTTTTGTCAGCAAACACAGAAGTGACAGAAAGTACATGTGATGCTTTTGAACTCTATATTTACAGTTTTGAATTTGCAATACCTTTACGCTGGGTTCTGTTTTCATTGTACGTTCATACCCTACAATAATACAGTGGAGGCATCTTCGAATGATACCAATTGTTTGTCATTGTACTATTTCGGACCTTCATGGGACAGGAGAGTGAAGTTTGACCCTGCCAAAGGCCTTCTGCTGCATGCCGGCTACAAAACCTTCAGATTGAATGTGACCTCTCAGTGAAGAGGACACCTGCAGAATGATTTATTATCTGTTCTAGCGTAGACAATCTGTTGCCAGCATTGGGAGACATAGTATAGCCAAGGCAATAGTGACTGATGATAAAGCGTGTAAACTTTGTAAAATGGATTTTGAGGTTATAAATAGCTTCATACACTCGACATGTGCGGTCACATTCCTGTACAACATTTAACCACTAAGATCTGAAGTTGTCTCTGAACTATATGACCCTAAATTACACAGAATTATGACCGGCATAGTCAGCGTTTTTTAAAACTATATTAAACTGGTTTATTAAAACAAATGGTCTGTAATGACTTTGGCTCCAAAGGACTCATGGGTCGGTTTTTCTCTGTTTATTTGTGAATTGGTTTTCAAGTATGCACTTCAAGCCGTTATTCTGAATGAAAGTAAAATGGGTCATCAAAGTGAAATTCATTTCCTGAGAACAGTTGTGACTTTCTCTAAAGAACCGGTATCAAAAGCGATAATATAACTGTCTTATGACACTAAACCAAAATCTATACCTGCCGTGCCCAGTTTGTGACTCATTCTCTGACATGTGTCATGTTTACCGGCCACCTTTGTGCATATGTGTCACACATGCTAATATACTCAGAATTATGATAAACTTTGATAATTTAATGACGGTTGTTGTTTTTTTACAGCAAACATGGAGTATAGGTTGCACTGTAACGCCACTCATAACGCTGTGTGCACATGTAAAGCTAACTACAGATGCAAAGACCAATCCTGTGAACAATGTGTGCCGATACCATCCACCACCACCAAATCCACCTTCCCTCCATCCACTCCAGGTACCTGAGAGTCAGCTACAGCATTACATTTGAAAGACTACATTTACTAAGGGACAACATTTTTCCATACTGTTTAAATGTATATTTTTGCAGACTTTTCTAACAGGATGAAAGGTTACCATGAAAATATGATGCCTGGTTCAGCATCAGGTGCACCACAACCAACATCTCTTGTGGGTCATGTGGTGCACCCAGAACCACATTTACCTGTGATGTCAGAGTGTACAGGTTGAACCAATCACCTTTAGCCGGTGAAAAATAAACAAGATTCTGGGCTGATTTGCTACTTGAAGATATACAGCCAGCCATTGATCACCAGAATTTGTCATTGGAAACAAATCTCTGCGTATCACTGCTGCTATTGCTTGAGGAGTGGTAACAACTATACATCTCAGTAGATTTTAGTTCAAAAACATCGACCATACAGTCAATGTAATCCACTAGATATTCTAAAGCTTATCTAACACATGTGTGTCTGTTAAGAAAGGGTCAAGAGACTACTTGTCTCTTGGCCCTTAGTCAAACCCATAGTCTGTTTGTCTGATTAACCCACTGGGGGCTACCTGCAGTGAACGCCTTCAGATGAAGTGAGCGACAGCTGGAGAACTAAGCGGAGCATGAGCAGCTAAAGCTCAATGCTTATGTTGCTCTGCGTCGACTGGATGTGGAAACAGGCAAAAGGATATTCAGCAGTCAGTTTTAAATGGTGTAATATTTCCATTGAACTATGAAATATGCATGCATTGGGCTGATATGTTGTCTTTTTAATCTCTTCCCCTCCAGTCTTGAAACCAGGAGCCCTCACAACGGTCCGGACACCTTCTCAACCAATCAGAGGTTCGGTGCAGTTCTGTGTGTGCCAGTTAAAAAAAGAGGAAATAATGGATTTCTCCAGTGAGGGTTTATCTCAATCTTTCAAAAATGTCTCACTTTCACATTCTTCCAGATACGGTGTGGTTCGTGGTGATTATCACCCTCCTGTGTGCAGGAATCACAATCGCTGTTGTAACAAAAATCAAGCCCTTTATGTTCTGGATCAAATCCAAACACGGTTAGTGAGTTCTCATTATGAGGCAGATTTCCTGCCGCAAAGTACAAACACAGGAAATACACTGAGCATTTGAATTTTTTTATTTTATAATGAGCACAAATTTTAATTTAAAAAAAATAAGATCTGAAGGGATTTTTACCTCATATTTCAATCAAATCCATAAGTTGCTGCTTTTCTTTTTTTGCTCAGGCTACCGTTTGGCTCGAGACTCTCCATCGGTGCCATCAGGCTCCGAAGAAGTATCCACGCCTGTCCAGGAAGTGCTTGGGAAATGTGAAGTATGAGCAAGGACTTGACAGGCAAACATCTCCCGTTGCTTTGGACATTGATGACGAATGGGGCCAACGTTACTCGGCCCCGTGCTGACGAACGCAACCACGGGAAACTTTTGTCTCACGACATCTGTGATATTAAGATGATACAAGTGTATGAAAACACAGATTAAGAATCTGAAAGACAATGAACATACCGAATGGGAGGGGTTGTATTGGACTTGCAGGGGTTTGAGACTGTGCAGTATGTTTCTAAATGCAGGTATGTACTATTGTACACAAAGGTTAGAGACATTTCACAACTTAACATTTATAGATGTGTAGACATGAATAGACTTTTCAGATAATTCATATCAAATGTGAATGCATTCATACTTTTCTTTCTATATTCTAAACAAAATTGTGTTTATAATCAAAATGTTAAAATACTTGAAAGCAACCTGACAGGGCTTATTAAAGAGTATTTACATTATTGTTTGAATAATAACTTAAAAAGCAGACCACCCTCCGGCTGTTCCTCCCAGAGTTAAAGTTTGTGGTGTGTTTTCTTGGAACCTGCAGATGAAACTGTCTCTGCAGGGCAGTGAGATCCATTTACAGTTTGCAAAAGCCAGAGATGGATCTACACTGGTGCGTGGTTTTACAACTCCTTCCTTTATGTGTCTGAATAGTCTGGATGTTACCACCAGCACAAATTGTGTTGGTTTTCTTCATAGTGACTCCACTTTGGACATGTGGAAGTATTTCCCCTGCTCCTGGGAGGGAAAGAAAACACTGTCAATCTTTCTGCTCCTCTCCTTCTCAGAGAGATGGATGCTGGGAGAAGATGTGGGAGACAATTGCAGGATCTTGTTTCTCGTCTTCTTCACTACTCACTTCTTCGGTTATCTTCCCACATTCAATTGTCGGTCCAACTTGGCCTGTAAACTGACTGAGCAAGATGAGGAGGACCGTCCCTGGATTGTGGACATGGACTGGACCTACAGAGACCAGAACAGACCAAGAGTGCACTTAAAGGAAGGTTTTAATTTACCTGTAAAGGTACATTAAATTATAGTTTACTAAGTCACAACTCAAGACTCATTACAGTAACACAACTGCATCTTTTACATGTTTATGTTTTATTTTCTTAATGACGCCACATAGTGAGCCAAGTATTTCACATGAAAGTCTTCATTTCACTCATCGGTACCCAGATTGGCTGCTGACAGGAACGGTGCTTTGCACTGAGTGAGTCTCTGGGGTGCTGATGAGTTGAGTTGGTTGTCTTGTGAGAAGCATCTCTTTCTCCCTAAAGAAGAACGTGTCCATCAGTGTGGTGCAAACAAAAGAGGAATACATTATATGGTAAAGGTTGGAAATTAGCTACTTACCTTATTGCATACGTTTAGAATAGCTGTAAAACAATAGATACATGAATTATTAATAGGAAGTTTCTTTACACACCGATGATGAATAAACATGTATATGATGTATAAAGCAACTAACAGTCTACAAAGCTCATAGGACATTTCAGGATACTGTTTATTGTATCCCAGAAGGGGCGTGATCATAAAGTTCAAGGGGTTCGATTGATTAAACTGAACCCGTCCTGGGTGTAAACCACCACACTATCTTGTTTGAAACATGTTTCATCTCTGGAAACATACGAGCAATATGGAGCAGATTAGATATTGTATGGCCGAGTTAAATCAATTTACAAAATTCAAAATGGCTGAAAATTTAAGGAGTCGAAACTTATGCTAATAAGTAAGTTATTTTTTGTAGAATAGGTCCAAGCGGTCATGTTGGGCAAATTTCTTCTTTAAAAAAAATATATATATTTTATTAGTGTTCAGAATCTCCATCCATCCATTCTCATCCGCTTATTCCGGGGCCGGGTCGCGGGGGCAGCAGACCCAGCAGGTTGACCCAGACTTCCCTCTCGCCCGCAACATTTTCCAGCTCATTCTGGGGAATCACGAGGCGTTCCCAGGCCAGCCGGGAGATGTAATCCCTCCAGCGTATCCTGGGTCTTCCCGGGGTCTCCTCCCAGTTGGACATGCCTGGAAAACCTCTAACGGGAGGCGTCCAGGAGGCATCCGAATCAGATGCCCAAACCACCTCAGCTGACTCCTTTCGATGCGAAGGAGTAGCGGCTCGACTCCCTCCTGATGTCCGATGTCCGAGCTCCGTACCCTATCTCTCAGGCTGAGCCCGGCCACCCTACGGAGGAAACTCATTTCGGCCGCTTGTATTCGCGACCTCGTTCTTTCGGTCACTACCCAAAGTTCGTGACCAAAGGTGAGGATTGGAACGTAGACCGATCAGTAAATTGAGAGCTTCCCCTTTCGGCTCAGCTCTCTCTTCACCAAGACTGACCGGTACAGCGCCTGTTTTACTGCTGCAGCTGCACCGATCCGCCTGTCGATCTCCCGCTCCATCTTTAGTTTAGTCACATTTCGAGCATGTTACATTGTTGATTTGTTCACGGCGAATGATCAAACTTTGCTGATTCTACGACTCGCCGCAATTCAGCATGTTGTTACGAGCTTCACAGGGAAGCATTATCAAGGTCTTTGTTATGGTGAGTGGTGTGGAGGACCCAAATGCAGCAGGAGTTTCTCAAAAGACAAGGTTTATTACCCGGATATCGACCAGGAACACGAACAAAAACGATCCGACACCGGACAAACAGAAAGACACAGATTAAATACACAGGGGAACAAGACACAGGTGGAGACACAGGTGGAAACAATCAGGGCGTGGCTGGAAACAATCAGGAAGAAACAGACAAGCACAGGGAGGGAAGAGCAGGGAAACAGGAGACGAGACAGGGACTTCAACCTAAAACAGCAAACACTCAGATCCCCCCCCTTAAAGGACGGCTTCCACCCGGCCGAGGGACGCGCTCCAGGGGGCTGGCCGGAGGACAGGAACGGGGAGCTAGGGGACCAGGCCCGGGAGAGGAAGTCTCAGGGGTACAGGGGTCTGGGGATGGGGGCTCTGTGGGACCGGGACCAGGCGATGAGACAGGGGAACTGTGACTGGACAGGTCACGGGGAACCGGGACGGGTCACGGGGAACCGGGACGGGTCACGGGGAACCGGGACTGGACGGAACGGGTCACGGGGACTGGACGGGAAGACGACCGAGCACAGGGACCTGGGGCCGACCGGGACGGAGATGGAACGGGGCGAACTAGAGCTGGCCAGGATGGAGACGGGATGGGAAGAATCGGGGCCGGGCGGGACAGAACACCGGGGACTGGAACCGGCGACAGAACACCGGGGACTGGAACCGGCGACGGAACACCGGGGACTGGAACCGGCGACGGAACACCGGTGACTGGAACATCAGGGATTGGAACCGGCGACAGAACACCGGGGACTGGAACATCGGGGACTGGAACCGGCGACGGAACACCGGGGTCTGGAACATCAGGGACTGGAACCGGCGACAGAACACCGGGGACTGGAACATCGGGGACTGGAGCCGGCGACGGAACACCGGGTACTGGAACATCGGGGAGTGGAACCGCCGACAGAACATCGGGGACTGTAACCGACATCCAGGCCGACTCCCCGTTTCTGTATCACATAGCCCCAGCCGACTCCATTGGCACACCGGCCGCCCCCAGCTCCTCGTGTCACATCGCCGCCCCCAGCTCCCTGTGTCTATACCTGCCCCCAGCCCTGTGTCACCAGCTCCCGTGTCTCGCCACCCGGCCAACTCCATTGGTGTTTTTTGCCCCAACTCCCCGTGTCTTGTCGGCATCCCGGCCGACTCCCAGCTCCCTATGTCACATAGGCACCCCGCCGCCCCAGCTCCCGTGTCTTGCGCACCGCCGCCCCATCTCCCCGTGTCTCGTCGGCATCCCGGCCGACTCCATTGGCACCCGGCCGCCCCCAGCTCCCCGTGTCTCGTCGGCACCCTGGCCGCCCCCAGCTCCCCGTGTCTCGTCGGCATCCCGGCCGACTCCATTGGCACCCGGCCGCCCCCAGCTCCCCGTGTCTCGTCGGCACCCCGGCCGACTCCATTGGCACCCGGCCGCCCCCAGCTCCCCGTGTCTCATCGGCACCCCGGCCGCCCCCAGCTCCCCGTGTCTCGTCGGCACCCGGCCGCCCCCAGCTATCCGTGTCTCGTCGGCACCCTGGCTAACTCTAACTCCGCGAAAACATCTTTCCTTCTACCTCTCACTTAATATCAATCATCACAGTTCACATTAGGCGACAGGTCATCATTCACACTCACCTCATCCAGAGAAAATGTTTAGAAGGGAGGAGGTGTGATGTATTTAAGAGTGCCAAATCTCAGTAGCATATCCCTGAATGTATATTCCATGGGAAAGCAGGCAGAGTGACTCATTGTAGATAATTCTGATACAAGAAGTATAACTGCAAATACAAGAAGTATAATCACAATGACGTCAACATACAATCTAAACCACAAAGGGCTGGTCTCTGTGTGATTCTCAGGAGTACTCTCATCTGTGGGATTATCAGGAGTACTCTCATCTGTGGGATTCTCAGGAGTACTCTCATCTGTGGGATTATCAGGAGTACTCTCATCTGTGGGATTCTCAGGAGTACTCTCATCTGTGTGATTCTCAGGAGTACTCTCATCTGTGGGATTCTCAGGAGTACTCTCATCTGTGGGATTATCAGGAGTACTCTCATCTGTGGGATTCTTAGGAGTACTCTCATCTGTGGGATTATCAGGAGTACTCTCATCTGTGTGATTCTCAGGAGTACTCTCATCTGTGTGATTCTCAGGAGTACTCTCATCTGTGGGATTCTCAGGAGTACTCTCATCTGTGGGATTATCAGGAGTACTCTCATCTGTGGGATTCTCAGGAGTACTCTCATCTGTGGGATTATCAGGAGTACTCTCATCTGTGTGATTATCAGGAGTACTCTCATCTGTGGGATTCTCAGGAGTACTCTCATCTGTGGGATTATCAGGAGTACTCTCATCTGTGGGATTCTCAGGAGTACTCTCATCTGTGTGATTCTCAGGAGTACTCTCATCTGTGGGATTATCAGGAGTACTCTCATCTGTGGGATTATCAGGAGTACTCTCATCTGTGTGATTATCAGGAGTACTCTCATCTGTGGGATTCTCAGATGTATTCACCAGGAGGCTCTCATCGCTCTGATTCTCAGATGAGTCTGTATTTTCAGCAACAATACTGCATTCGTTTGTCCAATTCTGATGGTTCTCCTCTTCCCTCATCTTGCTCTTTTCTTCAAGATCACAGATGTGTTTCTTTTCTTCTGACCGAGAACTCATGTCAGCAATGTCATTCCTGTTCCTCAAATTCTCATTCTGACGATATATTAAAAGACCTTTATTTTCATCAAATTTGTTTTCGTTATTCTCACGTTCCATGCTCTCCTGCTTCAGTTTATGTATAACCTTGTCTTTATTCGAATTAGTTGATTCAAGTTCTTTTATTTCACGGTCACGGTCCTGTATAGTTGAACGCAAGTCGTCAATTTCG
The DNA here is from genome assembly GCF_029220125.1 of Pseudoliparis swirei. Lineage (NCBI taxonomy): Eukaryota > Metazoa > Chordata > Actinopteri > Perciformes > Liparidae > Pseudoliparis > Pseudoliparis swirei. Next base: position 14,778,658 of record NC_079409.1, read on the forward strand.
TCTTGTTTTTCCTTGTTCTGATTTGTTAAGGCCTTATTATCAAACAAGCTGTGGTTCTTCTCAGTTTTGATGTTATTGTTATCCTGCAGAACTTCTTTATTTTCTGCCTGCAGATTACTATTCTTTGCTTTTAGACGGTTTACCTCAAGTTTGCTGTTTTTCAGTTGTCCAGTTTTTACCTCATTTTGCTTGATCAGAGAAATCTGTTTGTCTTCAAAATGCTGAGAAAAGTATTTAATCTTGCTTTCCATTTTCTTCATCTCATGAATTTTTGTCTGAACGTCCTCTAAAAGGTTCTCAATAGTTGTATTCATATTGTCAATCTGTGTTTGCTGTTGTTTGCTCCGACAATTCAAAGTATACAATTCTTTCAGCGCTATTTTGAGCTGGTGAATTTTCTCACATTGACTTCTTACTAATGTCTCCAGCGCCCTGTCAGTTGATTGTTGCTCTCTACAGTGCACCTCTGAGCACTCTGCCTGAGAGTTCCGCGATTTCTCCATCTCTGGATGGTCCAGAGTAGCGTGTAAGTTATCTTGAGACATTTGTCACTCTTTCGTGTCTTCTATCTCTTAAAAGTCCTTTGTTTCTTGTCTCAAACTCGTGTGTTCAATACAGCCCAAATAAACTCTGCTTTATAGATTTCCTGAACTGACTTTGCCTTTGATGTGATGTAAGCTCTGCAGGTGTATGCTGTGTTGCAGGCGAATGCCCAGAAGAAACTGTGTTACAGAAACTGATCTGACTTTACCTTTGATCTATGACGTCACCTCCCGCGAGAGTGTGCTCGCCTGTGTGCGCGGATGTGTCGGCGCCATCATGGGGGGGGGGGGGGTGCTGAGCGATTAAATATATCTCTTGTTCTGCCTGTTTTGTGATATACATGCCTAAAAGGCGCCAAATATTTCTAGAATGAAATAATATCGGCATTATAATGATTATAACTATGAGAAAAAATTTGTTGCCTACTTTGTGGTGCCCCCTCAGGACTTGGTGCCCTACCCGCAGCGCGTAGTGCGCGTTATGGGAGCGGCGGCGCTGCTCACATTAGATCACATTTAATTTAACGTGAATTGACGCTTTTATCCAAAGCGACTGCATACACCGTAGACACAGTTACAGGGAGCAATTCAGGGTTAGGTGTCTTGCTCAGGGACACATTCACTATGGCGGGGATTGAACCCTGATTGAAAGACCGACCCGCTAACAGGTGATCGATAGTCGCACAGCTCGCGGGTCCCCGGCAAGAAAAGCCTGATCTCGGCTGGACTCTTAAATGATCCGCTGGCTCCAATGTCTCCGTAGTGATCAAACATAATAATAATTCGGGTTTGGAGAATCAAACAAGCAATCGTTGGTCTCAGAGTTTCCCCCTGGGTATGAATAAAGTACAGATCTAATCTTATTTGTAAAGTAAATCAGTTTGACTCAGGGTTAAGATTGATCACTTAATATTTAACGTAACTACAGCGGTGTCTTTTTACGATGTGATGATGTGTCCCAAGTGTTTTAAAATTGCACCGACAACAAACAGTGAATATTAGTGCGACTCTCGTCCAGTGTTTACGGGAGCAGTGCTCCTCCAATCCTGCAGCATGGCTCCTCTGCTGCGGTCACATGTTGTTGCCAGAACTGAACCGACAGTGGATTTCCCCCCGTTATCCACGCTCTGCGTCATTTCTTTCATTTATTCACGTTGATTTGTGCAAAACATCTCACCGAGGGGCCGGTGTTGCCGCATTTTGTATCCTTGCTCGCTTTTGGATGTTTTATTATGGACGTTTAGAGCGCGCTGATCCAGCAGCCGACGTTAAGACCTCCCAGCTTTAAGGATAGGATTCTTATTCGGAAACCGTTAATCAGGTACAGATACTGGCGTTTGGATTGCACGTTTCTTCTGGTTCGTTTATCAGCTTGTTATTTATCTGTATTGTGTTGTTGAAAGACAATTCCCGTCCGTGTTCATGCCAGATCTGCAGCGCTTTAGTTTTCCATACCATAGCATGAATCCTTTGTTGGGTGCAAACACGCATCTCCAACAGCATCCGCAGCAGAGTCACGCACCCGGACACCCGGACTCTCCGTCAGGCCTCCTATCTGACACCGTTTTTGGAGGACCGGATCAGACCTCCTTTTTGCTGGGTGAGCCGTCCGGGCCGGGGCCTGACTTCACCGCACCCTCTCAGACCTCACCTTACCTCCCCCACAACCGCAGCCACTACCACCATCGCGTTGTTTCGCACCCCCCTGCTGCCATGGCGCTGAGAAACGACTTGGGATCCAACATCAGCGTCCTAAAAACTCTCAATCTGAGGTTCAGATGCTTTTTAGCAAAAGTGCATGAATTAGAGCGTAGAAATAAGATTTTAGAGAAACAACTGCAGCAGGCGCTGGATGCCAATAAAGGCTGTCAAAGTGGATGCTGTGAGAGCAGGGGACATAGCCAGGATGCAGGCGTACAGACCGGATTTGTCGGGACCATGCCGCTCAGGCCCGGCTCCCTCCCCTTCCACAACACCAACAACTCAGCCAGGAGGCCTACAACACTGTACACACCGCCACCCACTACTGAAAACTCCAGTTCAACCCAAACAAATGCCACTTGTAACCCGGCCATCACTATCAGCCAGGCCTCTCCATGTGTGGACTCCCCTGTCTCTGGTTTTAAAACGTTCTCCAACACCAGCGCAGGTCCAGGGAGCTCCACCAACCCTCCTCCACGGTTTCTACCGGGCACCATCTGGTCCTACAACCACACTCGCAAGTTTGGCCCCGGTGGGGACCGTCTGACCAGCCCTGGAGTCTCCTGGGCGCAGCCTGACGGAGTCGGGGTGCAGATTGACACCATCACCCCTGAGATAAGAGCCCTGTATAACGTCCTGGCAAAAGTGAAGAGGGAGAGAGACGAGTATAAACGCAGGTAAATGGGGTAAAACTCTTTTATTGTACTTGTAACAGGCCTACAGGGGCATGAGGTTGTACTGTGGGTTCCTTAAGTGTGTGTAATGCTCTACTTTGGACCACTGAGCAAGCTGTAAAACAACTGCAGACCAGCTGTCTCCAACAGAAGCAAAGTCAGCACAATCCCCTCTCCATCCAGCCTGACCCTGCATCTACTTCATGTGTGACCACATAGGCAGGTGCTGCTGCTAGAAATACACCAAATAAATAACACGTCACTCGTTAAATGTAAAGAAGAATGAAGGTCAAATATTAGCGAGGACACGTGGAGCTTAGTCTGCTGCACGAATGTTCCCTTCAGAGTTTATGTTGCTGCCAAGATGACTCACCCATGTGAGATGGCCAGCTGTGAGCTTTACAAACTTTAAGTTTGACCTAGAGCTGAAATTCTTACTTTATTATCGCAGTTATTTTAAAAGCAACAATTCTGTGGACATTTTATCACAATTAATCCAGAGAATAATTAATAATGAACATAATCAATAGTTACGGCCACATCTCTGAACACACAATCACTTCGGAACCAGTGTACCAGTTTATGAAAATGTGTCACGATGACATCACCAGTCCAAATCTTGGTGATCCGATTTCCAATGAAGGAAGAGAGCTACAAAAAGCCAAACGGATCACAATGACTTATTCCAGTGATCTGTGAACTCGGATCACTGGAATAACTCATTGAGATCTGTCTGGGTTTCTATTTGAATTATTATTAAATGCTATCGTGACTTTGAAGGACATTGGGATTACGTATGACCTGTCCTGAGTGAGCTACAGTAGCTCCATGTTCCAGTGCATTGAATTCCATCACATTATGTCAGCAGCCATATGCATTCTTCACAGAGGAGACCAGTATAGTGGTCTCTTTGTGAAAGCGGTAGAGGGACGTCTCCAACAGCTCAAATATGTTTGACGTAAGATACACAATCTATTTGTATGTAGAGACTTGAGGGCGGATGAGTTGCTCACCCGAAAAGACGTTTTTTGTGTAACTACCTGTGAATCAAGGCCCTCTGTTAGGGGTCTGGGCTGTTTCTCAACCTGAGCAAATTGTAGGTATCAATTTTCCTCGAGACAATGTGGACATTAAAGCCTGTTTCCCCAACTGAAACTCCATTACATTACCTATGTAAATATAATAATGAAGTGTCTAGTATCTAGACTCACCGTGAATTCATTTATCTTAAACTTTTGGAGCATTTTGCTTCTTTTTTTATTCCCCTCTTTCTCCCCCTTTACCCTCCCTGAGCCCCCGGCCTCCTCACTCTGCCCACCTTACTGTCACATTGTCTTTCTCCCATCAACCCCACACAGTACCACACACACTGAACACATCCTCTCAGGCTCTCTGCCGCTCGTCTCTCCTGCTGCGTATCTCCTGCTTCCCGCTCCACACTGTATCTGCAATGCAGCATGCACGGCTCGCTGTGACTGCTGGATGGGGGTTGGCTTGCAGAAGGATGCACCGCTCTGCTGTCTGTTCGCTCTCACTTTACGGATAAAACAAACATCCTCTACACCAGCAATAACTCCTGTTTCATGACTCAGTTTCTTGCAGATTTAGTATTCCCTAAAGGCCCCAATATGCCGCAGCATTTTGCATTTAAAATGGAATTCATATAAGAGGCTACATCCTCTGCAGTGAGTCTGTTCTCCCTGGGCATGTGTGCTGTCAAGTCACTGGATTCAGTTTATTTTGTAAAGCCCAATATCACAAATTACAAATTTGCCTCAGAGGGCTTTACAATATGTACACATACGACATCCCTGTCCCAGGACCTCACATCGGATCAGGAAAAACTCCCAAAAAATAGAAAAAACCCTTTCACGGTGAAAATAAAGGAAAGAAACCTTCAGGAGAGCAACAGAGGAGGATCCCTCTCCAGGATGGACAGGTGCAATAGATATCATGTGTACAGAAGGAAACATTAGATCTGAGATTACATACAGGCTTTGTGCTTGAGCCTTTTAAAAGTATTAAAGTTCAGATTCATGGGCTGCACCACAGTAGCACACAATTCATCATACAAGCAATTCATCACTGAGTGAATAAGCAAATCTCTCACTCGTTCATCCTAACACACTGTGTGTATCCTTGTGCTCTCACAAATGTGTGTTGACAATTGCAATAGTAGTGTGGAAGATGCATAAATGAATGTGTGTGTAAAACCGATGGCCTGTATTTTATCTATTTACTTTACAAGACACTCAAATGTTGTGTACTTTTTCTATCCAATGTGACTCTTAGGTGGGAAGAAGAATACACTATGAGGATGGATCTGCAGCAGAAAACGTCAGACCTACAAGAGGTACGTGTGTGCTAGTGTGTGTGTGCTAGTGTGTGTGTGCGCGTGTCGGTGGATTAGACATGGCTACACACCAATAATGCAGTGTGTCTAAACGGAGTCTTTGATTCTTTACTTTACATTTGAAAATCAGCAATCGGTTAATAAATAAAACTACCAAAATAAAGTGTTGGGTGTGATACTTTAAATACCATAAGTATACACCATGTGTATTTTCTTGTCCCTTCAACAATACGCAGTGTGTTAGTGGTTGAATAGACGAGACTTTGTGTTAAACTGATAACACTTTGAACACCGTGTGCTGCAGCGGCTCCAGGGATCAGCACTAAGCTCTGCTGTTGAGCAGCGTTACTACAACACCGGTTCAAGTCCTGACTCATACACAACGGTTTCACTCTTTTAAATATTGTTTTTCTTTCTTCTTTGGCCGTTAGCTGATTGAAATGCATCAAACATTCGCATTTAAAAGTAATAGAAATGATGTATTTTGAAATAGTGCTTTTCTTGCATATCAAATTCTCCTGCTGTCAGGTTGATTGCCTTATGTGTGCTGCCTGCTGCTCTGTCTTTATAAACCAAAAGGTTTGTTGATTTCCGGAGCGTCTGTGTGTGTGTGGGTGTCTAGGTGTGTGTACACATGCACCTGTGTGTACACATGCACATGTGTCATTGCCAGGAATCTGTGCCTGACCCCATTGAGCGGGAAGCACATCAACAACAACAGGAGACCACAGGCAGGAATAAAAACACTTGAGATGGAAATATTGTAGCATATGAATAAGTCAACAGAGAGAAGAGAGAATTATAATCCCATGAGATGAATCTAGACCTCCCCAGAGGACATCATGCATTTAGGATTTACAATGTTTTGCAGATATATACTTTTATTAATTTGGTTGATGACCCCTGCTTGCATAATGTGACCTGTAGTTTCCTGTACAACGATGCAGCAGGACATGTTGGTGTATCAGCGTTAGCACTTGTATGTGTCTGTCCTTTATGTTTGTTTTTATGCGTGCAGGATTTGCAGGAGAGCGAAGGCTGTCAGGACGAGCTGGCGGTCAGAGTTCAGCAGCTGAAGGCAGAGCTGGTTCTCTTCAAAGGCCTCATGAGCAATGTGAGCGCACTACAAAACAAACATACGCTAAGCTATGCACATGAGACCTAATTATACATCTTCCTGCCTTTCAGTGCATGGATTGTGCAATTCCATACGTTATTTCCGAGCAACCCAAACGTTGTTCTTATTAATGGCTTATGTGAAGCACAAGTAATGCATTAATGTACAGTAGTGATGTATTCACATAAGCAAAGTAGATAAACGTGTTTTGTTTAATTTCTGGTGCATTTCTTGGCGTGGTTCCTTCCATCCTCTCTGTAGAACTTGTCAGAGTTGGACAGTAAGATCCAGGAGAAAGCCATGAAGGTGGACATGGACATCTGCCGCAGGATCGAAATCACCGCTCGTCTCTGTGACGTAGCTCAGCAGAGGAACTGTGAAGATGTGATCCAGATGTACCAGGTACCAGGACTAGTCTTCTATCCCGATATATGTCATTTAACATCTCCATAGATATATATAGATGCATGTTTTCTAGTCATTCAATAAATACAGCGTCTAAACTAGTGTAGCCGATTTATACTCTTACCTATACCCTATTTATATAATATAAAACAATTGTATTATCTATTCAGATACCTCAACAAATGATTTTATCAATAACATGATTTGAATTAAAAAGATGTAAGTTTCCATATTTAATAGTTGCCACGCCCTATTTCCATGAGTTATCAAGTCCCTTCGTGTTAACGTTTGTCTGGTAGATTGATGACGATGGTCAGAATCCTGATTGTGTTCCTGCAGGTTTCGAGCAACCAATCATCCCTAAACTGCCGTCGCAAGCAAACGCCTCTGTCTTTCAACGGCAGCGAGTGTGACGAGCCCGTCAGCACCTCTGAAAGTGATGGGGGAGTGGTCAAAGATGAAGACCACCGCGGCTCATCAGCCAATCAGATCAATGAGGAGATGCAGAGGATGCTGAACCACCTGTGGGTGGTCTGACTTTGAAATATGATATCACGTTACTGTGCTTCAGTCCTTTTTACCAATGTGTTTGTACATTTATGTTTTTACTTTAGACGTGAATGTGAGTTTGAGGATGATTGCGACAGTCTGGCCTGGGAGGAGAATGAAGAGACACTGCTTCTTTGGGAGGACTTCCCAGGATGCACGCTGCCTCCTGACCCCACCCACCCACCAGGAGAGGTAGGCCAGGGTCACAGGACTTATTTCAATGAGATCAGTTTTAAAGGAATTAACTTGGGCCTAAATACAATGGATGGAAAAAGCAATGGCCACACCGAGGCCACACAGTGCAATTCAATACAACATATGTGACGCTTCTAATGCTCACATTTGTTGAAATGCACTCTTAACTGTGTCAGATGTAAAGATTCAGTTCTGTGGTCCTTTTGGTCTTGATTTGCGAAACTGTGTCCACACATATAGTAGCCTGATGAGTCCCAGCTCTATTCATTGCAGTCTGCAATATAATGTTTCTTATATTTGTTTGCAATGAAAAGAAAACCAGTTGTTACACTTTTTGCCACGATAACTTATTAAAAATATGCAAACAAAAATACATCTGCACACCATCTTATTTTGCTCTTGTGTTTATAAATCATTCATGCCTAGCCTTCAGATGCAGTAACGATCCTATTTTTTTATTTTTTTTAAGTAATTCTCTGAGAATACTGAAAGTAGAATTTGTCTGTGTGATCAGGATCTGAACCTTTTTAGTTTTACTTGTCATCCTGCAGACAGCTGAATGTATGTATTGGTATTGTTGGTTCAGATTTCAAAGAAGCTTTTAAAGTTCTGATTGAGTTGACGTGCAGAGCGTGATGTGTAGGTCGATACGGTTTTGTCTCGGGCAAGAACACTGACATCCACTGCTCGACTGCAGCATGGCCATTTCTAAACACGACGCACAGGCAGGAAGGCAGACAGACATGTGCTGTGTCTGGCCTGTATTGGTATTCAGTGCGTTTGTTTTCAAGAAATGTATGTAGATATTAGATTTCCTTCACTGGCGGTGTGGTATTTGAACAATCCGTTGAGGAGAGGTGAAATTTGAGCTGATTTCCGCATAAAGCCGTCTGTGCTTTGATAGTTATACCACCTGAATAAGTCTGATTGTGCTCTGATTAGCACACAGACACAAGTGTTACTGCACTTTATCACATGCATTTCCATATCCTGACCACAAACATATTCAAAATAATTCTCTTCTCTCTCTCTACCAGGAGGACTGTCTGGAAAAGGTGATTAATGACACGGAGTGTCTTTACAAGTCCAGAGAGAAGGAATACCAAGAGACCATTGACCAGATTGAGGTCAGACACATTTTTTTATTTCAAAAAATATCCCTGTTCATGTCCATTTTTTTCTTTCTTTTATGCTCCGTGTTATTTGTTTATTCTCGTGTCTTGTTTACCAAGAGGATTTACATGATGACTCAGCGTTTTTCCATCCATTTGAATGATGCTTTGATGAATTCCTGAACCACATGTGCAAACAAACATCTCTTGAATCGATTCTTTGTTTTGACATGACCTAAAAGACATAACGCCATGTGAAGCATATTACAATAAGCCCTGCACGTAGCCAATGCCTGACAACGGCTTACAGAAGTAAACACACTTTTAATGGTAAACACACACATTGTATTTGTAATTTAACATTTGTGATATGACCGAGTGTGTGTTTTTCTGACTTAAGCTGGAACTGGCCACAGCGAAGAGTGACATGAACCGACACCTCCAGGAGTACATGGAGATGTGTTCGATGAAGAGAGGCCTCGACGTTCAGATGGAGACTTGCAGGAGACTCATCACACACAGCGGAGACGGGTAACGCACACAAACACGCTGGCGCTCAGTCTGCTCTACAGAATCCATCTGCCCGTCCTGTCGGTCCGTTTGTTTTTCTTTTGGTATAATTTCAGCTTTAGTTACACTTCACGTCGCCTTACAACATTTATAAAGTAGTGAACAAACATTTAAAGAAACAGTGTGCAAGATTTAGTGCCATCTAGTGGTGAGATTGCAGATCGCAAGCAACAACATGGCCCTCCTCTCCCCCGTCTCTTTCCAAGTGTCTAGCTCTCGTTAGGATTTCATGACCACGAGGAGCTACCTTTAGCAACACTCGGTTCCTCTTGGCGGTCAAAGCGCCGGTTAGCATCATAACTAGGCTGGCGTTAGCGCTTAGCAGGCTGTTTTCTGGAAGCTTGCGCCTGCTGGGGGTCAATAGCTTGCCACCCGTCCAGTCAAGCTCACAGACCCTGCTGTGAACTTGTGTATATAACATATAACATGGATATAACATAGAATATATATACACATTCCAGCATATGTTTGTGTCTGTGACAGTGACTCTGCGGCGCCTGCCTCCACTGAGGGCGGTGACCAGAGAGAAAACGACAAGTCATCATCATCGCCGCCTTCTTCCTCGAGCGCTCGAAGATCTTGACCCTTCCTCACTCCGGCAGCAACAGGGGGCTGTGCTCACGTGTCCTCCACCACATTCAGCGACGGGAGCACACTGATGCAACACACACCTGTAACTATGGCGGCACCATGTTTACACTCTTCATGTGCAGAGTTATTTAGTTAATTCTTCCTGCTGTCCACGCAAGTCAGCTTTGGTCTGAGGAGACTTTTTAGCGCTTAAACTCTGGATTTCTGTCATTGCTACTTCATGCGGATGTCACTGATGTGAGAGGGGGGAGGTCTTCGACTAGTCGGACCGGGTCATCTTGTGTTTGACAGCAGTAGTTAAGAAAGTGCATCTTATGATGGAGTGTGAAGATTCAGAAAGTAGAGGAATCATTGTAAATAAATGGGCTGATGTCCTTGCAGTGCCGTATGCTACAAGAAAGCATAAAAGGACTAATTAACTCCAAACACAGTAAAAACACTTCATATCCTGGCATTTAAAGATAACCGAGCAAATACATGTCGTAAGGACCTTGTGAAGTCCACTCCACACAAATGTACAGGGCTGTTATTAACAATGTATCACTAAACAAAAGGGGAACGTTTGAGTCTATTAAACAGTGTGGAGTGTATTTCTCAGTTTGATTGGTCAGTTTTATTATAATAATGAGGAGCTTGAGTCTTTAAAGTCTAATAAGATGTCATGATTCAGCATTTTGCTGCCTTACAGCTGCAGATTCAGAGCTGGCTTTCTATCAGTGTAGTATTCAATCAAACCACAGGCAAAGCAAACCTTATTTCATAAATATGAATTGGGAGCGATCCTGAAAATAGGAAATAGAAAGTTTTAGTTGTCTCATAATTTCAATCCATCATTTATCTGCTGTGAATGACCTGAATCCGAACTAGATTTTATGGGAGAAATCCGCTGTAAAAAAGTTTAACAATGGTATTTATTGCTGATGTATACTTACCGAAAGGTAACATTATAATGATTATCAGCCACCAACATCAATGTCCGCGGGATTTGTTGAAGATACATTTTGAAAATATCAAATTAGAGCACCTACAAGTTCATTGACAAGATTTCATGAAAACAACAAAAAACAAATCTGAAATACATTGAACATCACAGATAAGTCTGTTAATGGTGCTTCATAACAAACCCAAAGTTCAAGGTGACAGCATCAGTGTCCAAGGGGAGTTTTAAAAGCACCCTCTTGAAACTGATCTAGGGTCAGTGTTGCTCTGGCGATAATCCTACTGTGTGATTAAGTACACTGTGTAGCTGTTACTAATTAGTTTTATTTCCAGCAGTAATGTATAAGATTAGAGTCGGATCCTCTGCATGGTTGAATCACTTTTAAAGACACAAGAACGTCTAAAAATAGAGTAAGTTAGCCATTTAGTGCCAAAATAAAATGGTCAGATTGTGAATCAACAGGAAGTTGCTGTAAAAAATAATAATAATAATATAGCTGCCGTGGCTTTTTCACCATGGTGCTTGATGTATATAACTGAACCTATTGTTGAGCCTGTTTGCACATAGAAAGGAAGAGCAGAGCAGAAATGTATATGAAACAATAACTTACTTGTAAAACATGTCACATAAAGATGTCGACACGCTGGACATTAACTGTATTTCTTCTATTATGTTTACTCATCCTCTACATGTTTCAGGTGGGGATCTAGAATTATGAATTTAACACTAACACATACCTCATTTTTACTTTATTTATGTTTCCTGGGTACATTTAACCGTAACCTTTTTACTCAGACACATTGCTCCGGTAAAACATATACTAGCATACTGCTGTAAATCCTCACTGTTATCACTGCTCTTCTATCAGACACTGTTGGCTAAATATAGTCCCGGCTGTAGTTTCTTCTCTGTGGTTGTATCAATTGAAATATGTCTTATGCTTCCACTGCGAGTCACACTTCAACACTTTGTTTCAATAATAAAGACGGGAAAAGGACATCATTTAATCTTGTATAAACTTGTGCATGTGTGGCTGTTGGACTCGGCTAATCGCAGCGTTTCCACTCGTGTTGGAACACAGGAGGAGGATGCCAGAAATGCATTGTGTGAGACAAGAAACACGCCATTTCCCTTTTTGCATAGAAATACTTTCACGCACTGAGTGGGTTCTCTATGTATGCATGTACCAGTGGGTCTGTTTGTGAGTGTTATGTCAGTATAGTGAGTGTTTTTAAAGACTTTTACTGGGGAAAATGTACAACATGAAGAAGAAGGAAACACAAGTCAAATTTGCTCTGTGTTTAGCATTTGGGACCGAGCTGTCTTTCCAAAATAATTAGCTGAAAAATTAAAAATATCTAGATCAAATGACAATGGAGTTATTTTCTTCCATTTATACTTTTTCTTTATGAGTGTATATGGTCGCCAGATAAAGTTAATTTAACAATAAGTTGTGTAAAAATAAATAAGAATAGGAGAACAAATTACTCAAATGCAAATGCTTTGGCAAAATGACTGTACAATGACTTGGATATTATACTTGTAAAGGAAATATAGCTTTGAATATATACTTGTGTTCAAAGTCTGCAAGCGAAGAATGTCACACACGGAAATAAATTTAAATTTAGATCAAATTATCTGATGGCCCTATTTCATTTCTCAATGGAAAATATGGTGGGCAATGACCAGATATGATGTTTTTTTGTCCCTTCTCTAATGTCTTTTTACAGAGGAGACAAAATAATTGGATTCAATTTGTGTCAGAAAACAATTTGATAATCAAGATCTCCAGATGTGTGATGATGCAGCTTTAAATATCAAGAGGGTAATTTAGGGTAAAAGCTTCACTGCAGAGCTACAGTATGTAACATGTCAAGAGAGACTGAAAGAATAAAAGATGCAACTGAGCAACATTGTGTGTTATTACTTGTAAAATACTGCATGTGTTTCCGTTTAGCCTTTTCTGTCTGTCTTAAAATTACAAAAACAAATGGAGGTGAAAGGATTTATGTTTGTTGTGCTCAGAAAATATACTTGTAATTATATTCAAAAAACCAACAGCAGCATCTCTTTCCAGAAATAATGTTGCAGATACTCTGGTCAATTATCACTAACAGCTGAGCCCTGTAAGGACACTGAACAGCGCCCCCACGTGTGTCTGCGTAGGAACTACAGCTTCATTCTTGAACACGGGTTGTAAAAGCTCCATTATTTCTTTTTAAATCATGTTTTATTAACGATTCCCAAATTCCCAAACGTAATCTGGGGAGAAATAGTTTCAGTCAAACGTAATTGCAAATGAACGTAATTTTCGTGATGTATATAGATTTGTATAAAACTGTTTGAATGCGTCGTTGATTTCTGTAGGGTTGCGTGAGATTGCACCAGTTTCAGTTTGAATTGCATTAATTGTCTTTGAGCTTTCCTCTGTTCTCAATCGCCAGGACAATATTTTGTGAGCTTTCTCTCCCAATTCCTAATATTTTGTTGGGTTCTTAAAATGATAATTTCAACCTTAGGCTATAGGTATGTAATGTCTTTTATTTTACTTTTTTGTTAATTCAATTTAATTCTGTTTATTTGTATAGCCCATTTTCACAAATTACAAATTTGTATCAGAGTGCTTTAGAATCTACATATAGACATCCCTGTCCCAGAAGCTCACAAATCGGATCAGGAAAAACTCCCAAACAAACCTTTCAGAGGGGAAGAAAGGGAAGAAACCTTCAGGAGAGCAACAGAGGAGGATCCCTCTCCAAGATGGACAGGTGCAATATATGCCATGTGTTCAGAAGGAATCATTATACATGAATTAAAACACAGTAACAACACATTCAATGAATATGACAGTGTATGACTAGTTGGTAGTAGGCATATTCCACGATCCAGTTAACCAGCCGTTGGTAAAGTTCTTTAGACTCAGATTTTAAAACTCCTTTTCCAATTTCAGAATATCGTCTCCCAGCTCATTTATCTCTGCCATATATTTATTTTTGATACTCTTTGTATAAGATATTATTTGTCCTCTTAGGGGGTTAGGGTGAGCGTATCCCTTAATATGAAACTATCGGGGGAGGAGGGGCAGTTATAGTTCTTTCACAAACATTTTTAATCTGGTCCCTAATGAACTGACAACAGTCTGGTCTAGGAAGGAGAGTAGGGTTCAGACACCATCTATATTGGTTTGCTGGTTTTTCTGGCATCAAAATAGATAGGGTCAAAGGTGAATGATCGGACAGCATCCTCGATAAATATTCAGATTCTAATGTTCTTTGAATTAGCGGTGTTGACAATAACAAAAGGTTGAACCTTGTGTTAGAGTTGTATGGGCTGGACTAAAAGGAATAGACGATCAATCATAATTCAAAGGAATACTCTATACTGTACAGTTCGTACGTTTTGGCTACACACTCCCGTTGGTCCCTGCCCATGTTGGTGGTCAGACAACAACTCTGAATTAAGCATATCATATACGGTTCCATGACATTCAATATGCAGGTCTCTTGTGGAAAAAACGAAGACAAAATAATACTGTTATTATTAGAGCAGCTATTTGGCACTCAGAGTATTAATATAGCAGCGGATAAATATTTACTATGTCATGATATAGTGGGTAAATGTGTTCCCGAGAAGAGCATGACGTCACTCTCCCCCTTTGTGTTGTTGTTGGCCTTCTCGTGGAGCCCATGGCTATACTCCTGCTTTTAGTGCATGTGATGTGCACCGCTGGTTAGTTCATGGCGGCTGACTGCATGGCTCTCATATCGGTTGCTGACAATGATAAGCCGACAACAGCCTTATCTCAAAGGCAACCCACAAACCTTCCAGCTAACATTAGCCTTCAATAAATCACGTCTAAACACGGTTCTGTCAACACGTTGGCAGTCGTCTGTCCTGTGTGCGCTGATATCTGAGCCTCCGGTTTGCCTTCGACGTGTTGAGAGCTGCCGGGAAGCAGTCGAAATGCTGTCTCGGATATCGCAACTTTAATATTTTTTAAAGAAACTGATTTAGTTGTATTAATTATTGATTTAATCATTTAATTGACTGCTTCACTTGTTCCGCAGGCCAGTGTGGTTGGTGGCGGTAATGTGCCTCTTAGATGGTTTGCCAACCGCCAATAAGCACCAAAGAAGAAGAAGAAACCGTTGCAATGCATTGTGGGATATAACACAAGTGAGATCTGTGGTAAGATGGAGGCGGCCACTAAGAGCACGTCGAAGACTCAATAACACACCTTTCAGTGTTATATGTCCGCTTATGGCTACAACGTACGTTTCGTTGTAACAGTTACGAAAAATATAAGTGACACTAGGTCGCAGCTGGACGTGAAAACTGGTAACTATGTCCCCAATACTTCATTTGATGCGGCTAGCTAATGTGCCCGCTAAAGCTAAGGGTCAATGTATTAAGATGATTTAAAAGCTGACGTTGCGTTTGAAAGAAACGTTGAGAAAATCTTTAATATGCATTCAATAACTTCTTTGTCCAAGTAAACTGAATACCTTGCATGCAAAGTTGATATTGATTGTGTTATTGTAGGAACAATGTCTGTTCTGGGAGTTTTCCTGAAAGCTGGAGCGTCCTTCTGTCAGTCTGCTGGGACTCTGTTCCACACAGCCAGGACCATTTCCACCGGTGAGTCGTGACTGAGCTTCATGTGCAGACGCAGCTTTCTGTTTGTGTCTGTATTGTACAACACCTATTTACCGTAGTTGTCTTTTAACTTTGCATGACCATTAAAAGTCAATCTCCCAGTAGGGAAATGAGATCTTTAAAAAAACACAAGAACCAGACCCCGTAAGGATGCAACACTTGTCCTTTGACATCATAAATCAAAATTAGAACCCCAATTTCAGTCATAAACCAGCAGAGGAGAGTAATTAATCACCTGAGGCCATTATAAGTAGATGTGCTTCCTTCGAGATGTACATCTTACATGACTGGATTCAACATTGGAAAAGCGGCAACACCTCACACTTTAGAAGAATATTAGTTAAACTTTTTTTTTTAAAGACCTAAATCAATGTAAAAAAATGTTTTGTGTTGACTAGTAATTATTGAATCTAGTGGCTAACATAACTAAATGTGCTTTAGGTGTAAAAGGTACTGACGTGAAACACTTTCCTTTAGGTACATGCTGTCGGATCAGGATGCATGCCATCCCGAAGCTGAAGACGGTGGACCGGTGGACTGAGAAGAGGAGCATGTTTGGAGTTTATGATAACATTGGCATCTTAGGTATGATTTCATGGAATTATTTAGAGTTTTGGTTTAGGGGAACCACAGTCCACAATGTCATGTCATGATTTATTTTTTTCCCAGAAAAGGGCTGAATTGAGAATCTGTGCAGTATTCTACATTCTTAGCTACAGTAAAAGTCCTTAGGAGACTATTTGAAAACATACATTGAGCACTGATAGTTCTTTTCTGATCTCCACACTTTGTGCCTGCAGGAGACTTTATTGCTCATCCCAAAGACCTCATTGTGGCTCCCTGTTGGCTGAAGGGTTTCAGAGGCAATGAAATGCTTCGTCTTGTTAGAAAGAAGAAGATGATGGGAGACAAAATGATGACTATGGAAAAACACAACTTGGAGAAGAGGATCCGCTTCCTCTACAGACGCTACAATCGCACGGGCAAACGCCGCTAACATTGAACAAACCATACTGGCATATACATCTGACCTGCCAATAAGGACGGTTGTAGTCTACCTGCGTGGTTTCATGTTGTCGGA
This sequence comes from Pseudoliparis swirei, assembly GCF_029220125.1. Taxonomy (NCBI): domain Eukaryota; kingdom Metazoa; phylum Chordata; class Actinopteri; order Perciformes; family Liparidae; genus Pseudoliparis; species Pseudoliparis swirei. The sequence goes on from NC_079409.1 coordinate 14,795,144, forward strand.
GGATTCTTTTTTTAAACTATATAAAAAGAAGATTTGTGTGTTCCAGAGCAGCATTCTTGTTCTTTGGTTTATTGATTGTTTTTGGACCTATTTTCCTGACTAACACATTCATAATAATAACGATAACGGATCAATCTCAGTGGCCATAAGATGATTTAAAATGAGAAAGAAGAAAATTACATGCCTCTGCTACAAATTGATCAGATTATTTTTGACGTATTTATAAACTGTAATATAATAATAGACCAATATAACTCAAGTAAGCTTTTTATTGTGAAAGACTGACTAGTTAAAGCTCAGAAAGTTGTCAATCACACTGACGCATGCAACCTTAAAAATAAATGCTCAAAGTCCACAAACATGTAGACAAGATGTCAATCAACTTCTGGTGGAATAGTGTATCTGTTTTCTTTACCTGAGGATGCCGCACTTTTTGGTATATTTTATTCCTGCAATGGCCCTTTTGTCCTAAGACTTGTCCTTATTTTACAGGCTGACTTAATTCGTCTCACCTTTCAAATATGCAAGTTAAGAATAAAAATGGAAAAAGAGGTTGAGGTTGTAGCTCAACTAGGAGTACTAAGAATTAAGAGTAATTGCAAAAGTTAATATTAATGAAGAGGGATTGGAGAAACAGTCAAGTCCAAACAGCACCAAGATTCTTGAGTGTCAGCTGGTGCTTTTCACTGTAGGAGTTATTTATGTTGTTATCTTGCTTGGAGGAAATATAAACGGGTAACTTTGCCTAAAAATCGTCATATTTAATGTAATCGGGAACTATCCAATCAAAGTATGAAACGAGATTCATTCAATGCTCTCGAGACTTAAACTTTATTACGTTTGTCATTTTACATACAGGATTCAGCCCATCTGGCAGTTAACCAGTACCCAAACCGTAGGGAGGTTTGACACCCAGCACAAATTTCTGTAAATTCATGTTATAGCGATATACAGTGAACACAATAGAAAATTATTTTCTTTTGGATTATTAGTTGAACCAAACCTCATATGCAGTAGTTTCCTTGGCATCTTCCTTTATTGTAGGATATGTTGTGAATTTTGCATTTTGCAACCTTTCAGCAATGTCAAATGTATAGAGTTCTTATATCGTCTCCTTTATTACAGCCTGTGGCTCAGGTGTTAAGTCACTCACTGCAGTACATTTTTTACTCTCAACCTTCAAGTTATTCTAATAATAATAATAATTCGGACTTCTATAGCGCTTTTCTAAATACCCAAAGACGCTTTACAGGGAACAATTATTATTGCTGAAATGATTACACAACAGAAAAAGCAGATTATTAGTTTAAATCATAAAATACCCCAAAATCTTTGGTCCCATCATCTCAAATTTGTGCTGCTTTTCTGACATCATTTCCAAAATCAACCAATTAGCCAATGGTGAAAATGTAGTTGATTTAATTTGAGATATTAACTCTTAATTAGTTAATTGAAAGAATCATTAAATAACAATACTTTGTTTCTGCCTTATGTAGAAATGGCAACTGAGTAAAAACTGCATGATATTATGAAACTGCTGTGAAATGAGCCCATCAGAGATGCTTTAATATACAGTAGACAGTCTGGTCATGTTGTTGCTGTATTTCTTATGCTTAGTTTAGTTGGTTAGTTAGTCTTTAGTGACAAACAGCAGGAAAACAGTATCAATAAAATATATAATCATTACCAATTAGTACTATGACCATTAGCAGAAGTAAACAGGCCAGATATGGATTTGTATTAGGGCTTACATATAAATAAAAAGCTGGTGCTAATACATTAGTACAGTGGGAACATTTTTGTTGTTGAGGATTTGTATGTTGTACTTCAATGTAAAGTTAGGGCCCTACAACTTTCTGAAGATTATTCAATTGTATGTTAAAGTGACCTCAATATCATCCAAAACAAACAAAACCAATGTGTGTAAAATGTTGATATTTCTAATGTTATACACAGTCAACAAAAGCCTGGGGTCAAATGGACCCCAAAGAACACCGATGCGTACAAGATGTGTACAGGGCATTGAAAACATGTCATGTGAATTTTATGTTTACCCAGTTGTCCCCAATAAATTAGAAAAAATCATAAAATGATATAGCAAAATAAATGATGTCAATCATTTATTTGGAGGCGTTAAACATTGAATGGGGTCAAATTGACCCCAAAGGTAATATGAGGGTTAAAAATAAAAACACATTTAAACATGGGAATGGAAGATAATGCCGTGAAAGTAGTGTGGACAAAAAAAAGAAAAGTAATGCTCTTGTATTAACGCTATACATGCGGTGCCCCATTTGGGTCACCCTAGACAAGAAAAGGTGCGCTCACGCCCCTGGAAGAGCGAGCATCCGCTGTACCGCAGTGTCGTCCTGCCGCCCCATCCGACAAAGAGAGCTGCAGTACTGCAAAGTGGAGAGGGAGAGAGCGAAGGGGGGAGGGGGTACCGCACTGTCGTTACGAGTCCAAGTGAAGGCAGGAGGAGAGACGCATTATTGCAGTAGCCTCCAGTGCCACAGCACTTTACACGGGCGCAACTACCGCACTTCCCTCAAGACGCACGCCCGTCCGCGCAGAGCAAACAGCGAGATAGAGGGAGGTGGGGGGCGGGCGACCGAAATCCGAAATCAGAGACAGGCAACTGATTTCTCACGACTGGACTTTTTTTTCCTCCGTATTTTTGAAATTGCACGCATTTGCCATTAGCTTTGAGAAGAGGCAACTCCACAGCCAGCCAATCAGCGCTGCGCGTCTCCGCATCCAGGAGCAGCTCTGCGAGGAGTCCGCATCTTCTGCATATATGCAGCTCTGCAGGATTATTATAAACGTCCGTGGACATTTCGCTTGAATGGATTATAATTTTGAAGTACTTTTCTCCTGAGCTCGCTCTCCTTCACTTCCTGCTTCCCAGTCCCGTCACACGGTGAATTATCGCCCGGTCCGTTCACGTGCCTCGGTACATTGCGGTACTTTGTTGACGACTTGCAGTGTGAATGCACCGCTAGAGGATCGACTCCACTGCGCAAAGCCCGGCCGTCTGTTTACTGTCAGCGCGGCACTTTACTGACTTTGCTGATTCTACATTTGGACTTTTTCGACCAGTGACTAGAACATTTCGTGTTTTTTTTCCTCTGTGATCTTGCTGTTTTTCTCTCCATCCTCTCTTGTTGTACTTCAGACCCTCCCTCTCCACCTCAGCACCCTCACCCCTCCTCCTGCCCGTGAGTCAGTTCAAACAGCTGCATAGAAGATGTGAGTATTAATGCGGCTTTTCTGCTGCGCTCTTTTCACATTAGCAACATACAAATCGATATGTTAAGCTTCTACGGATCAATAGCCTTAGTATTCAAAACAATATCATTCCTCGTATGTTTTTCCACGGTGGGGGTCGGAAACTAAACAGATTACTTTCTGCTTGATGGATTTTGCTGACGCAAGTGACATTTTCCCTTCCACCATCACTACATCATGTATTGAGGGGTCGACTGCTGCCACTGTAAAGCCTTGGGGATAAATTGAGTTTGTTATGGTAATTTTACACAATAGATTAAAGAAGAGAATACAGTTGTTACACAGCATATTGTAAATCAGAGGATTTGAGGTCACCACATTTGTCGAATGAATGATGGTTCATGAGGTTAAGACATTCTGGTTCCTGATTGTGTTTTTTGTGCTGCAGTCACTGTGATTTGTACTAAATAGTCCATCTGGCGAATTAGCTTAATTTTCTCCCCGACCTGTGAATCCTTTTCTACGCTTTTCTCCTTTTACATTTAAATGAAGTGCTCTCTACATGCCATAGACATGCCTCAGTGCACCAACAAGGTCCCCTTTTATCCCAACTCACACTCCTCTTGCCCTTCACTGTGCCTCTTCTCAGGTCTGCCCCGGATGCTGCTGCACCAGGTGGAGCTCCAGCAGCTCCTGGTCCCGATGGAGCCCCAGGCGGCGCACCTCCCGGCCCACCCAATACTTCCAGCAACCGCAGGCTACAGCAGACACAGGCCCAAGTCGAGGAGGTGAGCTGGACAAGGCCGGACAAAGATTCTGGGACAAAGTTTGATGTTGGCATGCATTGTGAAATCATTAAATATCTCAACTTAATGTATAGACAAAATAATGTATTTTCGCTTTACGTTATCTGGGAAAATCTTGTCTTCTTAATATATAATCTAGAAATGGATTACGACTACTTATTTACTGTTACTTATGACATGTGGCTTCCTTTCCTTTAACCTCACTTGTCATCCTCTTGATCTCTCCTCTCCATCGCTGCTGAATGCCGTCTCATCCTCGCCACTGTGGGCTAGGTGGTGGATATCATGCGGGTGAACGTAGACAAGGTTTTGGAAAGGGACCAGAAGCTCTCAGAGCTGGATGACAGAGCGGATGCTCTCCAAGCCGGAGCCTCCCAGTTTGAAAGCTGCGCAGCTAAACTAAAGAACAAGTACTGGTGGAAGAACTGCAAGGTGGGCACATTAGTCCGGCTCCATTAAACACATTGTTGTTACTGAAAGAAACTCACAGTGTAACCCGCCTCTGAATTAACAGTATTCCTATTTGTATGTGGTGCAAAAGAAATATAGTCTGTACATGGAGTTCGTAGTCTGGATAAGATTCTCAGATCATTTATTTTAACACATTGAACTGTTCACGTGAATGTTCGTGCGCAGTGTCGGCTCTGGTAATCCTGCTGTGCACACACTAATCTGTTAATGAGCTGCTGTTAAAGCAGATGCTTTGGGGAAAATAAGTATGTTACTGGAGAGACTCTGTGTAATAAATGTGTTGTTGTGTTGTTCAGATGCATTTCCTTTCGGTTTGCAGGCATCGAACATACAGTGTGTCTTAAATTCCTCCATAACAACAAACACCTGTTATAGTAAATGTTATTGTTTTCTCTTCTCAGATGATGATCATGATGGGTATCATCGGAGTCATTGTGGTTGGAATACTATTCTGTAAGTAGAATCTAGATACTAATACAATATTGGTCTGTTGATTGACAGGCAGATCATTTGTCGGCTTTTATAAATAGTCAATGGTTAAAAAATCAGATTCTGAAGTGTTTTGCGTCTCAGCAGCAAAGGAAAAGATATATGAAGGAAATTACTTTCTGTCGATGACAGTTGCTCGTACGGTGTTAGTCAGTTTAGTGACATGACGTTAGGATACAGAGACAGCACCAACCCAGTTGTATGTCTGTCATTCTTCTCCTCCGATTGTTAATTACACGTGACGTCAAATGACAATAACACATGGTCTTAATGCTAATTGAACCAGTTCTTTCTTAAAAACAATCCTGTAAGACTAAGAGCTTGACTGACGGTTCTCTCCTTTTTTTTAAATGTTGAGTGATGTTTTACCAGATCCATTAGACTAATGACTTCCTCTTCTTCATTTGCAGTGTACTTCTTCTACTGAGCTCAGCCCATCATTACAGATGGATATGGACTTAAGAATAATATGAAAGGGAAGAGAAAAAAAGATACCCAAGAGCCCCGCCTCCCCTTTTACCCATCCTCTCCTCTTCACATGGTCTTCCATCAAACCATCTTGCACTTATACATGACAGTAGTGTTTATAGGTGTCTCCGCTCTCTTTGTCCCCCTCTCCCTCCCTTCTGATTGCTTTCTTCCACTGTTTTGATGTTAAGTCTCACTCACTCTCTCCTGCCTCTGCACCTCATGTATTATTGAAGGACGCAGCAGGCGGAGTGAAACAGCAAGGAACGAGAGAGAAAATGCTTGTGACATGGGAACACACAAGGCTACGCCCTCCGAACGGAGCTATGGGGGGTACATGTTAAATGTACAGATGGTGAATGAGTGCAGGGAGGCTGAACAAGAGTTTGCAGTCCTTTCTATCCCAGATACGCCGAAGCTTGTTCATATTTCCTTTTTTTGAGAGTCCTACATTTGTAAGTTGATACTGACATGCCTAACTAACACACCCCTTCTTCCACAACTGCTACCATTATTGCTACTTACTAACACAAGGTCATGTTAGATTAATATTAGGAATATTTTTGATGTGTGTGTGTGTATGTGTATTTGTGATCCAAAGCATTCTAGCCTACAGCTTTTTCAGAGTTTAGCTGTTTTTTATTGGTACCTTTTTTGTTCCCCTTCCTGCCTAACTTTCTACAACATTCAGTAACAACAATGAGGGAAATACATTGTAAAAGGGAAAGGAGACTGTGTGAGAGTAGAAGGAAAGGAAGACGTGTTTGAGGGGAAAGTAGTATACATTTCTCCCCCTGTATAAATAAGACAAACCTCTGGACTGATAAACAAGTATTGATTAAGTAGTTGTGTAGCTATGCTTCATTTCACCTTGGTTTTGGAACCACAGGCAGAGGCGTCGTAGTCCTGTTATGTTTAGTGGCATCGTGATATGCACAGCGGGAGAACAGACAATCTACAGAACTGACCCGGAGGAAGGTCTCGTCCCTCTGAGCGGACAGTCACAGCCATAGACAGATGAATGTGCAGCGTCACATAAAAAAAAGAAAAACAGCTACAAATGACAACTTGTTTTGGAAGTTGTGCAGATAGTGTTTGTTCGATTGTCCTTTAAGTGGACCTGATCTTCTAAGAGCCGGAAAACAAGAAAAAGGACATGATTTAGAAACCAAGAGCCACCGTGGCCATCCCGTCCCTCAACCCCATCACTCACATAAAGAAGACTCAGCTGCAGGAAATGCAACATGAGTTTGTTCCTAACTTGCATGGCAAACCGTGTCCATAGTTTTGCCTATTTGTGTGATCTGTGTATCTGCCATTTCTGAATCTAACTGCCTATTGTACATTTTTGTTTTGTTAGTGGTTTCAATGACCTGTGTATCTGATAATTACTGCTTATGCAATGCAACGATGCTAAGGGGTTGCCACATTTGTATTTATTAATATTCAGAGACTGCAAACAACTCCTACTATAGTTAACTGGTAAAACATGTAGTATTGTATGGATAGAACAATAGTGCACATATGTCAGATTATGCTCCTGAAGTGTGTTGATAAATTCTTTCAGGTTTTTTTTTTGGGGTGGGGGGAGGGGGGTTGTTGGATCTAAAAGAAAATCTTAGTTTTCCTTTCCTCGGACTGATTTTGAGAGTTGATAAAATAAAGATGTATAATTGTAGCAGTTAGCTATAATTATCTGATGATATTGTGTCACAATATTATTAGGTAATTACCACATGAGATATGAGAACATGTTTTGTGATTTACAACATGAAAATGCAGTGAGATGATGCAACTGGATTTGAACAAATAAATGCATGCTTAACACTTTTGCTGATGCCAATAAATAAATCATCAACAGAACTGTTGTTATATTCCCTCGACATGTTGAGCCATCTAAGAGCTTACGAGAAAAAGTCAAACTGATATGATATGATATTCCTTTATTTGTCCCCCAGTGGGGAAATTTCAAAAATCACAGCAGTGGTGCACAAAATAAATATATATATTTTTTAAACACACAATACTAAAAAACTAAATACTAATACTAAATATACAGGGGGAAAGATCCAGCTCAGGTGGAGGTGAGAGAGGGAGCGCTCCATCTGGTTCAGGCGCTGCAGCACCGAGGCGTGGGCCTTGGTCACACCTGCAGCCCGCCAGGTAACCAGAGCAGGCCGACCGGCTGCAGGGGACCAGGAGGAGCTCATGAACCAGTGGAGACAGGCAGCATCGAGCAGGAGGTAAAGACTCGAACCACGGGGGACGGAGGACCCGTCTTGTCTTGGGAGACAACGGGGGGATTCTTTAGTTTGAGTTCGACCCCGTCACCTTTACCCCGATCGCTTTAAGAAAAGACACATGTTTATATCAACTGCATCCGAGGCTCCTGTTTTGTTGTCTCCTGGGTTGCCACGAGCAACAGAAACGCAGTTCAGTAGAATACCGGCTTCTAATAAAATCAGTAATAATTTAAAAACACACAAATAACAAAAATAAAGTCACTCTGGGCTCAGGTTTAAGTCTCGGTATATTGTCCTAGAATATATCCTACTGACTTATCTCATGACCTTGTAGAAGAAAAGCAAAGTGACGACGAGGAAACCCAGAAGCCACCAGTAGAAACCTGTAGCGAGAAAGACACAGAGCAGGATTACGGATTTGTAGACAGTGTTGTCGTTAAGTACATGATACAGGATGTCATACAAATCAACTACCTCATAGCTCCGTTAAAGGAGATTTTTAATCTTAATGAGGCTTTTCCTGGTTAAATACATTTTAAATAGCATGATTTTGTTGTGTGTTATTTCTGCAGTGAAACATTGCAGCAACAGCTACACATTAGTACCTGCTTGTGGTCTTTCTACCACCAGACTGATGGAGAGAGGGCCATCCAGGGCTGGGTGAGACACCCTGCAGGTAATTGTAGTCCCAGGGGAGACGGTGGGGGGCACAGAGAGATGAGATGACAGGGAATACGTCCCGTCACCGTGCTGTCGATGGCTGGACAGAGAGCCCTGATCTGGAAGCACTGTGGGCTCTGTGTCTGCAGGTGAGAGGGATAACCACTGCATCTGAAAGGCAGGAGGCAGCAGAGACTTGTGACCTGGGAATCACCCAGTTAAACTTGATCACTATAGCATGTTTCATAAGTTAGTTTCATAAAAGTAGGTGCATTTCAATGTGCTCGGGAACACACCTGAGCTTCCAGTGGATAGTATGTGGCGCAGTGGCAGCTCAGCGTCTGGGACTGTTTCTCCTCTGAGAGTGAAACACGAGGTGGTTCTGAAACAAAGAGAAGCAGAACATGAAATGAAAAGACAAATCAGTGGATTTATCGGAATTTTTAGATTAGGGTCAAACTTACGAACAACCTGGAGTTGAATGACCTGCTGGGCGTGGACAATGCCAATACTGACAGTGCAGATGTAGGTCCCCTCGTCCAAAAGCTTCAGCTTGGTCAGAGTCACAGAGGCGTTACCCTCTCCAACCACCTGGGAGGCGGCCATGCTCGATCCCCTTCTCTCCGCATGCACTGACGACAGAAAATGAAACAGGAATTGACAAAACGATCTCATCTCAAGATCTTCTTACGAGCTCGGCCTGGAGCCTTTTACGATAGTAAGAAAGTATTTTATTTCACATACTTAGATCGGTACTGCTGTCTTCATGCCCTCTCCCATTTGTGTGTTTTATGCACTTTTCTGACGTTTAGCTGTGAAACTATAGTCCAGATAGCCGAAGAGCTTTGGTCTCCTTTTGTGATTGTGACATTTGCCTCACTGTAAATGACTATTTTGAGTCCATATGTATTTGTATATTCATGAACTTGCATGCCACTGAAGCCACTTCTAATATACGCTCTCCAACTTTATGAGTGCTGTCACTCTCAGAGCCACAAGACCCAGGATGAACCAGAAGAGGTCGGACCTTTTTCTGCAGCACTCACCCACTGTGCTCCCTTCGGCCTCGTCCAGCCTCGTCATCATTTCAAACACTTTCCCCCCTTTTCCCCTGTGTTGCAGTCGCCATTCAACGGACACTTCCTGCGCTAAAGGTATCTCCTGCTGCTTGAAGCCACAGTTGAGGATAACGTCGCCTCTCAGAGGGGCCGACACAGACTTTTCGTGGGAAAAAACCAGGAATATTACTGAGAGACAGAAAGGAAAGACAAAAGTAGTGAGAGTGATAATGTGAACGATTCAATGAGAAGATGAAATGAGATATTGAAGGCCCAAAATCGAAAAAATACATATTCCTCTCATTTTTCAATTTAGATAGTTTTAAAGGTATCGGCCATAGAGACGTCTGCTTTGTCCTCAATGCAATGGGACAATATGGCTCCGGGCTTGTGGTTCTCAAAGTGCCAAAAGCATTCGAAAAACTCAACAGCAATGTCTCGCAACAAAGTTTGTGGAAACCGGGTCATGACTTCTGGACAGACTTACTGCTGGTGAGCTTTTCAAATGAATCTTTACGGCGCTTTGAGCACCACAAGCTTGGTGTCTTAAAGTCTCATTATATTGGAGAGAACGCAGACGTCTGAATGTCCGTCTGTCCAAAAGAACCTCACTCCAGGGAAGAGGAAAAATACTTTTTGACTTTTGGGTGAACTGTCACTGGATCTCACCCTCGGTCAGGAGAGTTCCCGATTGGCTCAGAGGCAGACCCAGTTTGTTCTGTATGAGGGTCAAATGGTCCTTCTTCACCGCCAAAGTCCGCAGAATCAACACGGTGCTGAACTCACCTCCCTCCACATTAAGAGACACCATAAAAAAAGCTGATCCTGAACTTTCCTGGTTTCCACGAGGAGAGTAACGGCTTATATCGCACTTCACCTCCTGCTCATTGCAGTCCGCATGGAGCAACACGTGTGTGTTGGGGATCTCAGGCGATGCCACTGCCACAGAGGGATGAAAGGAGAAGTTCAACACAGGGTCGTGCTTATATTACAGCAAAACTGACACGAAGAGAAGGCAGGAACACCTTTAACTTCTAACAGGAGGGCATCTGGGTCAGGGATTGAAGGCGGGACAAACGAAGTGAGTGTTTCAAGTGGTTCGTCAGAAGCCACTGGAACGTCTCTTAAGACCAGAGTGGCTGGGGTGTGTGTGAAGAGTGAGCCACCTCCCACGCCACCAAGTCCCACTCCCTCCTCCACCAGGGTGCAGGAAAGTACCACATCTGCAACCCTGTCAGCTGAGAAACAAGGAGACAAAAGTTTACATTCTTTAACATACTCAGGTAAACAAGACGACTATTAAACACAAATAGCAGTATAGCTTCATTTATGGGTCCGTTACTATCTAATAATGTATTAAATGTTTTCTGGAACAATTATGTAATTTGTTAGAAATTATAGGAAAATGAAAAACAGGGCTTTGACGGAGACTTATTACAGTTTGTTTAGTTGTTTTGACATTAAAAGCAACGATTGATTTCCACAGGACTGTACTTTAACAGACTGCTCCCTTTAATTGACTATTAACGCATCATTCAGTTATTAATAAAAACGTTGTTTTTCATATATGTTAAGTGTTGACTTGCCTTGCGACAAACTGTTCAGATGAACTGCTATGCACCAAGAAACATGTTCTAGGTTAGAATCGATCAGCAGCTAATCTGACTCATTTAATTTGATTAAGTACAAAATGTAGACTGTATTTTACCAAATATTAGTTATATTTCAGCGCCTATTTCCATGAATTCACAAAGCTAAAACAAGGTCTCTCTCAGACACTGAACTGAATACTAAAACGTGTTTTCCTGAATATGATAATCTAAAGGTAAATGTATAATGTGCCACTGTCGTCATTAAAGATGAACGCTCTTACCACAAACGCACGTGAGCAAGAATCCAAACACAAAGGCTACAGTCACCATCACGGGCTCTCGTTTTCTCGTTTTAATAAATTAAGAGTGCTTGAGGGAAAGTTTAACGTGAGAAGGCTACGAAGACCAAACAAAGTGAAACACCGGAACACGATCCCCGCACTTTCACTTTTGATTTCAACAATAGCAGCAGCTCATTGCATCGTTAGTCTGGGTATTACAACCTGTTCTCTCCACATGCTGAAAGCACAAAGGACTTGACGTCAAACAGGCTGATGTTCAATATTCCAACAGTAAACAGAAACAGAGCAAACAGATATTGACACAATCAACACAACAGTTGCAAGTATATAATAATGATATAAGAAACAGCTCCACAATGACAGAAGGGAATGTTGGAGTCAAGCTAGAATTTCACAACGAAAACAGTTTAATTCCAACAAACAAATGGGTTTTAAAGTCCATAGAAATTTACAAGATGATACAGAAAGTCCACCCCATCTCTGGATTAAATGTTATATATGAGCGTGAACTAATCCGCTGCTGCTGCTGCAGGAGCAAATGTCTCACCTTCAAATGAAACATTAATGTCACAGTCTGTCATTTCCAGTGTTTAATAACTCCCTGTGTTGATGCCAGGAGTAAGCCTTGTTTGTCTTTGCAAAAGGAGACGGATCGATGCTGCAAATAACTCATTTAAAATAGAGAATAGGAAGTTATTGTTAAAGCCCCATTATGTAGTTTTTCCCTTTTAGCGCCCCCTTCAGTTTTTGAGGTATTTAACGTTTACTTCAGTGTCGTAAATACCCAGTTACGATAGATGCAGCCTCGCATAAACTTGTATTGAGTTGGGATCATGTGTTGTCCTGTATTATAATAATTATTATTATTCTTGTTATTATTTGTACGTGTCACGGGTTATAAAAGGTGACGAGGGGGAGGTGACGCGAGGTTTTTTTTGTTTGGAGCGCGCTGACAGGCGCGCTCCAAACATGCTGATGGAAATGTCACTCTTGCCTGTCTTCAAAACTTGAGAGCCCTGCTAATACGAAGACTGCGCAGGAACACTGAACTGGCCCAGCACCTACCGGACTAGGGTGAAGTAGCGCGGGGATTGAACGCGGCGCCTCGCCACGTTTCCGCCTGGTCGGTCAGCTGTTTGCCGGCTTTTGGGGAAGGGGGCGCGTGCAGTCATTTACTTTTGTTTTGGGGGACTGCAAAGACTTTGGGACTGTCGGGATCCGGGGATTATACTTCGTTTTGAGTGGGTTTGATTTTTTAGTGGATGTGTTCATTTTGGGGGCTTGCCGATGCATTGAATTTGATTTAATATAATAACATTTGGGTTTCCGCATATCGACTGTGTGTTTTTCTTTTACGACAATTTGAGCAGAGAGTTCACACCAGAACTCGCAGATCCGCCCATTCCCTTTTTTTTAAAGCGTATTTCCCCTTGATTGAGTTGCTAAGGGCGAATTGTTACAACATAACCAAAAGAATGACAACATTTAGTTTAGATGAAATACCAATCGCGTTTTCAGCCTATATACGTTGTTTTCTAAATGTTTGAATGTGGAGTACGTGTGATCGAATACAATATTGTTGACAACACCAAAAAGCTACATAAAAAAGATACCCTTATACTGTAGCTGCGAGCGTGGAGTGGCACTATATGACATTGCGTAATCACTGCCGGAAAGCAGGTCGAAGTACATCCGCCCCGGAGCGGGCGGCTCCAGAATCTTACATAGCGGAGTTATTTTCCCACAGACCCCCGATGGCAATAGCGGAGACGCAAATCGCCATATTAAAAGTCATTGTAGCGGCACAATTTTTTTCAAGCTGTTATTTTAACCTGTTAACCCCCACCCGTTTTTTTAGGTTTCTGCTCAAAATGACATACCCAAACTAAAAAGGGTGTAGCTCTGCAACCACACAAGCTATTTGAATAATGTTGGTGTTATAATAAAGGGAACACAATGAGCTTTTGTTCAGATGTGTAAATATTAGCATATATGTTACTGGTTAAGAGTAAATAAAGATGAATCTTCTATTTTCATAGAAGTTTCAGGTTCGATTAGAAAAAAAGCACTTTCAGGATGAATATATCCTGGATGGATGCACAGCAAAGGCCTAAAATCACCCAGATAATAATACAACTTGTGAACAGACTCTCTGCAAAGTTTGACTCAGAAAAAATAAAGCAGAATAATAGTTGGAGACTTTTTAGTAAAGAGAATTTAGGCGAGGTCTCTCAAATTTGCATTTGGGCACATTGAAGCACCATCTGTGCCATTTGACTTTTCTCATGTACCAAACCATTTATTTCACTTTCACTTTTACTTGTGGTGATCAATACATGCAAATACATCATTATGTGGCTTTAAAACAGTAAATCAAAGATAAAAAAACGATCAAACAAAGTGGTGCTGTGCGCTTGCGTGCTGTGCGTAAAGCCGGTTTTTGGGTCTGTCACAGCGCAGCTGTTGCGCGCGCAGATATCTCCGCCGGGGAAGGGCGGATTTTAAAGAACGACACGTCTTTGGAATACTTAGAGCCAATAGAATCGATTGGTACCAAGAAAGACAAGATTGACAGCACTGTGAGCCAATAGGAGACAGAAAGGCGTCGCCATATTTGAAATGTGAAATCCGATTAGCTGAAATTGAACTTCCTGACAGCTGATTATGACGCTTCCCCAAAAGTCCGCCTGGTTTTTAAAGGGACATACACACACACTAAAGCCATGCCAGCTGGAATGCAGGTAGCCCAGCGGCATAGTAAAAAATACGAAACCAATTGTTCAAATTGTTCTAAAAGCACCAAAATTGGCACACATGTAGATTAATACATTCTGAACAATTTTGGATATGGAGGCATTCAAGATTCTCCCCGTAGCACATTTGGCGGCCATTTTTTGAAAATGGCCGCTATTTACCATTAGCGTCATTGAATATGTACCATAATTTGTCTTTTTGTGGATGCTAGAGGTGATAAGTGTGCTAGAGGTGATAAGTAGTGTACAATTACACATTTTTTCGAGCAGCTCACGTCACACGCACCAGAAGAGCACACCAAGTCACAGCGGCTGCCTTATACATACTCCAACGGCGTGCCTATGACCAGTACAGCACCACCAATACAGAAGATGATGCGCACCCTGGAAGCTTCGAAGACTGGTGCAGTCAGAGAGAACAGAGTTATCCGCAGTTTCAGTACTGGTCAACAGTCTTGGCACTGGAGCTGTCCACTCTGATCTATGTGCGATCTCTGAGAGAAGCCAATTTTAGCATGTACGTGGATGCTCTGACAGAACTGGTTCCGTGGTTCTTCGCACTAGACCACACGAACTATGCCCGCTGGATACCAGTGCATCTGCGGGACATGGCAGAACTGGCAAACAAACATCCAGACGTCTTCACAGAGTTTAGCAACGGACACTTCACAGTCCAGAAGACCAAGAGGATCTTTTCAGCAATCCCTATTGACCAAGCACATGAGCAGAACAACGCGTATGTCAAGGGTGATGGAGGAGCCATCGGCCTCACAGACAATCCAACTGCACTGAGGCGCTGGATGGTTGCCGGACCAGAGGTTGCTAGAGTGATTGTGGAATTTGAAGACTTCAATCTGCATCCACACGACCAAGAGGAGACACGTCACCACGAGGAGACACCAAGTGTGCAGAACACTTTTGCCAGAGATGTGCGCTCACTCGTGGCCATCTTTGAAGAGCTGGGCAACCCTTTCGAGGAGGACAGTCAGGACTTGCTGGTGCTCGACACAAAGGAGATCGCAGACACTGCAGTCATAGAAACAGTCCGTAACGCCAAGCAGATTGGCCAAGACCAGTTTGAAGCATTCTCAAAGGAATGCATCGTGGACAGAACCAAGTCCATTGAGGTGGCAATCCACCGGAACAAGCTACCACTGTTTGCGACCAAGAGAGGACCCAAAATACCCAAAGGAAAACAACAGGTCAAATCTCTGAAGAATGATGTTGCGCTCTTCGCACGATTATATATCAGCTGCCAGACCCGTGATGGGAATCTAGAAGAGTTCTTCAGGCATGAAAATCAGCAATGCCCTCCAGCTTTATCTGACGGAGGAGACTGTACCTAGGGAGCAAGAGTGACTTGCTGGTGTGCCTTGAAGGCCATGCTGAGCCTCAGTCTGAAGCGCCTACTGTCACTGCTGTTGTCCTCGATGGAGCAGTAATCGTACAGATGTTGAAGCCGGTACTGCCAACACGTTCGAGGAATATGCACAGCAAGTGTTCATCCCATACGTTGTACAACAGCTCCAACATGTATCACGTCTTGACCTTGTGTGGGACAGCTACAGAGCAGATTCCTGAAGGCATCAACCAGAGAACAGCGTGGAAGGGAGTACGTCGGCGTGTTGTCAACTCGGCAGTCATACCAGGAAATTGGCAAAGTTTCCTGCGAGTTGATATCAACAAAGTGGAGCTCTTCAGCTACCTCTCCACCATGCTTGCAGAGTCCTTTCAAGAAGAAGGCAAGGAACTGGTGGTCACTGATGGGGAGCAGGTGATCTGTGTTCCACAGCAAGAGGACGTCAACTCACTCGCACCATGCAACCAAGAAGAGGCAGACACTCGCATGATGCTACATGTAGCACATGCTGCACAACATGGTCACCACCAGATACAGGTTCGAACAGTAGACACTGACGTCGTGGTCCTAGCAGTGATGGTAGTCCAGAAACTACCAGCTGGAGACGAACTCTGGGTAGCCTTTGGGACAGGCAAGAACTACCGCTACATTGCAGCCCATGAAATAGCTTCCTCCCTTGGTCCAGAGAAGACATGTGCTCTTCCAATGTTTCATGCCATCACAGGGTGTGATACTGTGTCAGCCTTCGTCGGACATGGGAAGAAATCTGCCTGGGCAACATGGAACACGCTGCCAGAACTCACTGATGCCCTGCTGAGTCTGGCAAATGCACCCACAAGCATCCAAGAGGATACAATGCATGTCATCGAGAGGTTTGTAATACTCCTGTATGACCGCACAAGCAAATGCAAGGACGTCAACAAGGCGAGAAAGAAGCTCTTTGCAAAGAAGAGCTCTGTTCAGAACATCCCGCCAACTTACGCTGCTCTGGAGCAGCATGTGAAGAGATCTGCCCTTCAGGGTGGTCATGTCTGGGGCCAGGCATTGGTACCAGAGCCCGTGCTCCTCCACCAACAGACTGGGGCTGGCATCGGAGTGATGATGGGCCCTACACACCACTCTGGACCACACTCCCTGAGGCATCCAAGACGTGCTATGAGCTGGTGTCTTGCGAATGCAAGAAAGGCTGCAGAAACCGCTGCAAGTGCAAGAAGGCTTCACTGCAATGCACGGGTCTGTGTTTCTGTGAAGGCGAATGCCAGTAGATTAGGACAGAAAACTTGCTAGCCAACATTATCATCTGTAGACATTCATAATCCTGGTGACCAGATTTGAAAAGTTCAGAATCATAATTAACATAGTGTGGCAAAATCTACGTTATTGTATTACATGTATGTACTGCAGGATTACACAATACTGAAAGTTATTGTATTGGCAACTGTTTATTGTGTCCTCTTCTTGAAGCCACTTAGATTTGTTCATTTATATTAGATCTATCCATAAATGTATAACTGTAAGTACTGTGCCTAGAGACTGGGCTTTTGGTCGACTATATAACTACAATCTGACCATACTGTAAACTCCCCGTACTCTGTGTATTATTTTGACTACCATTCCATTGCAATTTTGCCAGCAATTTGAAATAAAAAGCAACTTGAGCAATTAAAGTGTGTTCCTGAAATCATGTACTGGTTATTAGAGGTATTATGTCATTGAGTATTGGAATCTTCATCAAATGTCCACTTTTTCCACAAAATGGCGGCCAGTTTGGGGGCCATTTTTGAGAAGATTCATCTAAATATATGTTAAACACTTATTGATGTTAATTCTGATGTAAAAAAAAGGAATTTTGGCCCATCTAGCACCATACTAACGACACATAATGAAGTCTATGTAATGATGCTAATGGTAAATGGCGGCCATTTTGAACAATGGCCGCCATATCTTCCATAGGGCTAATCTTGAATGCCTCCATATCCAAAAATGTTTAGAATATATTAATCTACATGTGTGCCAATTTTGGTGCTTTTAGAACAATTTGAACAATTGGTCTGCTATGCCGCAGGACTAAGGGGAGAGAAACGTTTTTTCTTCTTCTCAAGAACAAAAGTATGTTGAATTTGCTGAATGTAAAGCTATGAAGCGATTAATATTTCTGTGTTCTTTGGCTTATATCTCCGTGATACTTTGGTGTAGAAGGATTCTGTAAAGATATTTAGAATCTGTGTGAAGTCCTCTTGCTTTTGAACATCTCTTCTTTTTTGATTGCTCAAAGCTACATGTCGCTAGCTACGGAAACGTTCTGAGTGGGCCGACACCTGACAAAATTATGATTATGATATTTGTATTTTTATTTCAGTTGGTGTTTGAGTTGTGTTTAAATGGCTCACTGATCCTTGTAGCCCCAGTTGTCTTCTTTAATTTGATGTACAACATCAATATATTTGCTCATGTTTATTATAATATTATAGACAGTTTAGAACAAAACATCAAATCTGCCCCACAGGTGGGGCAATGGGGCTTAAGTGGTTAAGGTACAATTGTTACATAGTGTTGCTTTAATTAAACCACATGTCAAACACATATAAGAAACTATCAGTTAGGCAGTTAGACGTGGCAACTTTCACACGTGGATTTCAAATCCCCAAAACAAACCGAGCCCAAATATTACTGTTATGTGTTGCTTTGAAGCAAATACAGTTGTACAAGTGAAGGCTGGTGTGGCCACTTCTTCCCACCCTCCAACTCACCCACTATAGAGCGTATTCACGTGACGTCAGAATCTCAATCGCGCCATCTTGGGGTCCCACTTATTAAATGTCAGAAGAAGTTGACCTGGCTATCGTGTCCGCTGTTTGCAGGGTGTCTACAGGAATAAACCAGTGAAATTTAAGACTTTTTAAGACCACGTCTAAATAAAATTTAAGACCTAATTTACGATGGAAATATACATTAATCTAAATTAATTAATTCAAAGTAAACACACTGATGTCTGTTCAAAATTAACAGTATGGTGTAATGCAAAAGGATAACACAAATGTCATTGCTGTTGTAAATTATATTTATTAATACATTTTCAGAACATTTAAGTCCCATGAACAAATGTCTCTAAAATTAAGTAAATATATTTAAAAAATACATGCAACATAGTTCCTTTTGAACAAAAAAATCCATAAAATAACAAATAACATTTCCAGCTGCTTTTAAAATGCAAATTCATTTACATAATAGAATGTATGTGTGTGTGGGTGAGTGAGTTCTCATGTCTCTATGTGATGGATGTTTGTGCACAGGTTCATGTCTACTCCTGAGCTTTTGTGAATATACTAGGAAAACAATCCTTTTCAAACTGTATTAATATAAAAACTTCCAGTTGACATTTGGCCATTCTCCTGGAAAAAAGAAGAAAAAAAAGGCAGACATTAGCCAAACAACAGTCACCACATCTCTTATGACATCACCACTTCAGATTAATGTCAGACTGGATAAATAGGAATGAATACTATTTTTACAAATTAAGCAACGCGAGCCATCCCTTGAGCCTAGTGAACACTATGTAGACATATTGACAGGTAAACACCACTCTACTTACTACCATTCTAAAACTATTTTTAATTAGTCTAATTAATGTGTAGTGCGCCTATGCATAGCTGTTATTAACTTGACACATGAGTAAAGCTTAACTATATGAAACACATACTCATATACAAGAGGATAGTTAATACATATATTTATGTTAGACTTACTTTGAGATGCTGAAGTAGGTCCTGGGCGTGTCATGGCCCATGAGCTCCACAGGATCCTGACTGGACGTGGTCATTTCACCAATAGCGCACATGAAGTCCAGCTGTCTGCTCGCGGTGGTCTGGTCCAGAGTCTCGTGGAACAGAATGAAGAACGCACTGCAGCGTTGGTCTTCGGTGATGAGCTCTTTGTTGCAAGGCGCTGGATTTCCTCCGGTGACCTCCAGCGTTGTAGTTGACGTCGTTGCGGCGGAGCAGGAGCTCGCGGCGGAGCAGCAGCTAGCGGAGGAGCAGCAGCTAGCGGCGGAGCAGGAGCTAGCGGCGGAGCAGCAGCTAGCGGCGGAGCAGCAGCTAGCGGCGGAGCAGCAGCTCGCGGCGGAGCAGCAGCTAGCGGCGGAGCAGGAGCTCGCGGCGGAGCAGCAGCTAGCGGCGGAGCAGGAGCTAGCGGCGGAGCAGGAGCTCGCGGCGGAGCAGCAGCTAGCGGCGGAGCAGGAGCTAGCGGCGGAGCAGGAGCTCGCGGCGGAGCAGGAGCTAGCGGCGGAGCAGGAGCTAGCGGCGGAGCAGCAGCTAGCGGCGGAGCAGGAGCTAGCGGAGCAGCAGCTAGCGGCGGAGCAGGAGCTAGCGGCGGAGCAGGAGCTAGCGGCGGAGCAGCAGCTAGCGGCGGAGCAGGAGCTAGCGGCGGAGCAGGAGCTAGCGGCCTTCGCTAGTCTCTGTGCTTCTTGCTCTGCACGTGAGATTCCACCGCTGGAAAGTCTCGCGACACATAACGCAGCTTCAGAAGCATTTCACCCACCGTGACCAGAAACACTCGTTCTTTTCAAGCCGTTGTTGAACTTGCATCCTGCCATGTTTTCTAAAATAGCCGATGCTTCACGTTGTAGGGGATTGATAGGACCGAATACGCGGTGCTCACCCGTGTGCGCGCATCACGGCAGAGCTTCGATGCCGGCGCACGCATCGCTCTGTCGCGCGAGCCGAGAATTGTTTGCGGGGGGGGTGGATTTCACCCTGTTATAGGGGAAACACTGGAGTTGATAAGCGTGTCTTCTTGTCTGATCAATACGCAACTGTGAGGTGCGCGAATGGACCGAGCGGACAGCTGTTGATCACTCAACAGCCCGACCTGCACAAATAGACGGTGCGCGCGCAGCGCGCCAACATATTTTTTGGGAGCACCGAAGACCCATTTTGACCCAGGAAACCCCCTGGACATGACACCCAAAAAGATTTAAGACCAATCCAATCTGAATTTAAGACAATTTAAGACTTTTTAAGGCCTTATTTTTAGGAAAAGCAATTTAAGACTTTTTAAGGACCCGCGGACACCCTGTGTTTGATTATGCGAGAGCCCAGCAACCTCATGTCCTTCTGCATTACCAAAGAAAGTTTTCAGCGGTTGGAATTGAATATTTGCAATGCTTTTTTACCTGATTTTACTCGCTCAAAACTTTGTGGTTAATTCGCTAGTTACCAGCACATAGCCCGGTCACATTCCTGTCAAACAGTTTTCATTTCCGCTATCGATCATGGGACATTAACAACTATTTCTGCGTTATACTTGTTGTGGAAATACCACAAATGTCGGAACATCAAGCGCCCCGTGTCTGGGTTCATATATGATCCGTAGTCACAGCTCCGCCTCCAGGACGAGTGTCTGGATGAAGCCGCTTCCAGCTCCTTCAGGACCAGCAGTGACTGTTTGGCTGGCCGTGCTGATGCTGTTCCCATGGAGCCAGTGTTTTATTTTACCTTGAAATTAATCAGAGTAAAGGCAGACATCGCCCGACGGAGTTGCCATGTTCATGGCTTCCTCCTAAGTTTCCATCCACAGTTCCTTTTGCGCAAGTGAAACATTGATTTTCGCTCGGCGAAAAAAGCAAAAAGAGATTATTGACGAGAGAGTCAATGGAAACGTGCCCACAACCCGATGTATCAACAGAATAGTCCTAACGCTCATACGCCGAGTGAAGCCGAAGTAGATGCATGACAAGTTGAAGTAATAGCCTGTCTTGTTGAGCTGATAAACCCATATTCTGAATCATTAGTCCCACATCCAACAATGAGGCACAGTATAATCACAAGGCACACAGCTTTGAACTGAAATCGTGTCTCCTTCAGAATATAATGGTCATTTCTAAGGGAAGAGCGGCATACAAACAAGCAAAACAATGCCGTGGTGGGACCCCAACATGGCCGCCAAAGGTTGTTGTGGTCACGTGAGTGAATACGCTCTATAAGCTCTGTCAAAGAGGAAAGTCTTCAGTCTACTCTTAAATGAGGTGACTGTGTCTGCCTCCCGGACTGAAGGTGGAAGCTGGTTCCATAAAAGAGGAGCTTGATAACTAAAGGCTCTGGCTCCCATTCTACTTTTAAAAACTCTAGGAACTACAAGTAGTCCCGCATTTAGTGAGCGTAGCTGTCTAGTGGGGCAATATGGTACTACAAGCTCCTTAAGATATGATGGAGCATCACCAATCAAGGCTTTGTAGGTTAAGAGAAGAATTTTAAAAGTGATTCTTGATTTTACGGGGAGCCAGTGCAGAGCAGCTAGTGCAGGAGTGATGTGATCTCTTTTCTTAGTTTTAGTGAGAATACGAGCTGCAGCATTCTGGATCAACTGGAGGGACCTACGAGACTTATTAGAGCAGCCTGATAATAAGGAGTTGCAGTAATCCAGTCTCGAAGTAACGAACGCGTGAACCAATTTTTCTGCATCTTTTTGAGACAAGATGTGCCTGATTTTTTAAATATTATGTTGCACACTTGGACATATGACATCCAGGCGTGTATGGTTTTTGAATGGTTTATATCAACTCACGGAAACTGAAAGCACAGAAACAGAACACACTCAGCAACATCACTGCAGACTTGCAGGCTGTGGATCTATCTGGCTCACTACCTTATACATATACATACATAGAACACATTGGCTTACACTATCACTCTAACTACTCCATTCACCCTGGCGACATTCTGCACGTTCACACAACTCTCATTCTCACAGGTTACAGGTGGTTACTACTGTTCCTCACTCGCTAGCATGACTCTGACGCACTATATACCCTTCGACACATCATCACATCACATTCACGCAACTCCGACATACATTCACATATTACATATTACATATTCGGATTACTGACGATGATCCCTGTCGCTACCTTTATATAGTTAATCACGTTTACTGACCTGAAAGCACAGAAACAGAACACACTCAGCAACATCACTGCAGACTTGCAGGCTGTGGATCTATCTGGCTAACTACTAGCGGAGGGTTTTCCCTCGCTTTCATCCAGAAGGACCCCTGAGCTGACCTGAGTGCCTGTACCATTGTTAACCCTTCACACACATGCATACACACACCAGGAGAATAATGACACAATTAACAATCAATAACAATACAAATACAATAAAATAAATATCAATGTCCAGTGTTACTGAGGGCCCCACACTCTCCCCTCCAAAATGAATGTCAACCCGACATTCCAGATTAACTAGAGTATTTAAATCTTCAACTGGTGAGTTATGGCAGTAGGCTCTATGAGAGTCAGCCTTTCAGGATACTTTCTGCATAACAGTCTTTGACATGACATTCATCTCTCGCTTATGTCATGGGTTAGCAGCAGACACCACTGGCCGGGTGATATCTGATGCGCTATTCCGCTAGTCTGGCGGCTATGTATCCTGGACTGAAAGGTTTTGACCTTATGTCCTACCCCATAACCCATCACACAGACCCACATGCAATACTGTATGTTTCACATATCCCTGTATTATTCTTCATGGTAAGTGGTCTGAGTTCTAGTACTCTCCTTATTGACACTCATGGACTTGTACACTGACCTATTAACTTCCTATTTCCTTTTAAGCGAAACACTTATGAACACGTGTCTCATATTACTCTTTCACATCAACCAAACCAAACGTGAAACTACAACCCTTTTTCTTCCATTACTTCTGTATGGATACGACTGATGGTTGACCTAGTCTGTTGTAAATTAGTGTTTTGGGTGGATTTCTTTGTCGTAAAGGATATTTTCTGGTGGAAGCTGATGGCAACTCAGGATCACTCTCGTCTGCTTCATCCGATGACGACCCTTGTCCAGCGTTGACCTTGTCTGCTCCATCCGATGACGACCCTTGTCCAGCGTTGACCTCGTCTGCTCCATCAGATGACGACACTTGCTCAGCTTCCCCTCTTTCTCCATGCTCCACCTCTGGTTCCATGCTGCCTTCATCATCTCTTACTGGACCCTCCTCTTCTTCGGCGGTTTGCTCCAGTTCTCTGACAGTGGCTTGTGGCTGGAATTCCTCTGCTTTTGCTCTCAGCTGGCTAACATGTTGAAGAGGTTCTGCTGGTCGTGTGGTGATGACTCTCCAGTTCTTTTCGTCCTCCGAGCTACTGTCAGAGTTTCTGTCCTTCTGTTTTTGCTGTTTTTTCTTCGTTATACCTGTGTTCGACTTCTTTTTTTTCATTTTCTCTTTCTCTTGTTTATCTTCTTCCACAGGCAGGAAGTCACAGGGCAGTAACAGATTTCTGTGCAGTACTCTGGTCCTTCCTGGGCCTCTCTCTGGCTGTACAACGTAGACAGGACTGTCCTTATGTTTTCTCTCGGTTATCACATGGATTCTCTCTTCCCAATATGATCTGAGTTTTCCTGGTCCTCCTCTGTCTTTGAAGTTTCACACCAGTACTCTACACCCTGGGTGTAGCTCGCCTCCATAAGCTTTTTTGTCATAGTGCTTCTTCGCTCTATTGTTCTCCTTTTGGACTGTCTGCGATGCTAGCCTGTATGCCTCCTGCATCCGCCTTCTCCACTTGCTTGCATATTCATTGTGAGAAGCCCCCTGGTCAGTTGGTTTCAGGCCAAACATCATGTCAACAGGAAGTCTAGGGTTCCTACCATAGAGAAGGTAGTATGGGGCATATCCTGTTGCTTCACTTCGTGTACAGTTATACGCATGCACAACCTTAGCTAAGGAGTTCTTCCAATCTGACTTTGCATCTTCTGTCAGATTTCTGAGCATAGAAAGGAGTGTTCGATTAAATCTCTCCACCTGACCGTTTCCAGCTGGATGGTAGGGTGTTGTATGTGAACCTTGGATGCCACAGTATTCTTCGAGCTTGGAAAACAGTTTATTCTCAAATTCTCGGCCTTGGTCATGATGCAACTTGGCAGGAAATCCAAACTTGAGCACAAAGTCACCAAATATCTTTTCAGCGGCAGTTTTTGCTGACTTGTTGGTGCATGCATATGCCTGCGCGTAACGCGTGAAGTGATCCATCACAACTAGGATATACTCATATCCTCCCTTACAGCTTTCCAGATGCAAGTAGTCAATTGAGACCATCTCAAAAGGGTAGGTAGTCACTATATTAACCAGTGGTGCTCTGGTTGGCTTGTTCGGTCTCTTCCGTTTGAGGCAGCTGCACACCTTGGTCACATAGTGCTCCACATCTTTTTGCATATGAGGCCAATAGAATCGATCTCGGATCAGACTGAGTGTTCGCTCCACGCCGAGGTGTCCCATTTCCTCATGTAGCTCCCTATAGATCAGTTGATGGAATGCTGCAGGTAACACTAGTTGCGCTCGAGACACTGACTTTCTGTACAAGATACCATCTTCATTGATGTACAGCTTGTTTTTCTTCCTCACTAGAAGAGAGATGTCATTGCGTCTGTCTTTTCCTCCCAGATGAGGCCACTGTCCTGTGATGACATATTCTCTTACCTTGCCAATGACTGGATCATCCTCTTGTGTTTTCTTTAGGTTTTCAATGGATACTTCAGCCACTGGAGATGTTATTCGTTCTTGTTCTACTTCATTGCATGCTGTAGTAATAGTGACTGGACACATCCAGGGCTCATGCTCGTGGAATTCGAGTTGCAGTGCATCTGTGACTGTTGTTATCACCTCGGGCTCCATTTCCTGTGTGCATGTGTGGATGTATTGCTCCATGTCCAGCGGCATTCGCGACAAGCCGTCAGCGTCTCCATTGGCTTTTCCAGGCCGATATTTGATTGAGAACGGAAAGTCGGCTAATTCTGCAATCCACCTGTGTGTCGTGGCGTTCAGCTTTGCTGTTGTCAAAACATAAGTTAAGGGATTATTGTCTGTGTAGACAACAAAAGAAGGTGCATAGTACAAGTAATCCCTAAACCTTTCACAGATTGCCCACTTCATGGCTAAGAACTCTAGCTTTCCAGACTGAAGGTGGTAGTTAGTTTCTAGAGCGGTTAGTGTTCTTGACCCATAACCGATGACAACCAACTTGCCTTGCTGCCTCTGATAAAGTACTGCACCAAGCCCCTGCTGAGAAGCATCACAGTGTAACACAAATGGTTTCTCAAAGTCTGGGTAACCTAGCAGTGGTGGACGCAAAAGGTGCTCCAGAAGCTGGAAGAGCACTTCCTGATGTTGTTCTGTCCAGACGATAGGCTGGCTTGAGGAGTGCTGGGCTGACCTCTTAGTTTTCCCCTTGCTCCTGGTTGCTTTTGATCCTTGAACTTGACTACCTGGCATTTTCTCAGTAGACAGAAGATTGTACAGCGGCTTGGCGATGCGTGAAAAGTTTGGGATGTATGGCCGGTAGTACGACAGGAATCCTAACATTTTCCTCAAGTCGCCGACAGTCTCAGATCTGCGGTCTTTTAGTGCCTGTACTGGTGCTATTTCTGCTGGATCCATGCAATAGCCATCCTTTGACACAATCTTGCCTAAGAATCTCACCCTGTCTTTAAACACTGCACACTTTTTAGCTGTCAGCTTTACTCCATGTGCTTGATAACGACGCAGCACTTCTCTCAAATCTTGAAGATGTTCCTCAAAGGATTTGCTGTGGACAAGATTGTCATCCAAGTACGGCTGTGATGTTTCATCTCTGAGACCTGTAAGACATTCCTCCATACTGCGCTGGAATTCTGCTGGAGCTGAGGACAGGCCGAAAGGGATCCGTACCCACTCATATAAGCCCCATGGTGTAATAAAAGCAGTAAGCGGTCGACTACTCTCCTCCATGAAACCCTGATGGTAAGCCTTGCCTTGGTCCAGCACAGAGAACCACGCACTTCCACTCAGGCTGTTTAGCATATCTTGTACTCTGGGAATAGGGTGCCGATCAGGAATCGATTTTTGATTCAGTTCCCGGTAATCTATGCACAAACGCAAACTTCCATCTTTCTTACGCACACAGACAATTGGTGAAGAGTATGGGGACCGGGAATTCTTTATCCATCCTCTATTCAGTAGATCCTCCAAATACTCCTTCACCTCCTTGTGAAGCGGTTTGGGTACAGAGATGTAGGTGCGTCTTACCGGAGTTGTGTCACTTAATCGGATTTTCAACTGCAGAGATGGGATACATCCCACATCACTGTCGCCCCTTTGAGAATGCCACACATTCTTCCCGTAGCATTTGTCTAACTT
This sequence comes from Pseudoliparis swirei, assembly GCF_029220125.1. Lineage (NCBI taxonomy): Eukaryota > Metazoa > Chordata > Actinopteri > Perciformes > Liparidae > Pseudoliparis > Pseudoliparis swirei. The sequence continues at coordinate 14,821,745 of NC_079409.1, forward strand.
GTTCCTGCTGGTCTGTAGTCAGGTGATCAACTGATACTGGAGGGTCCCATCCATCTTCTTTGACTGTGTTCCCCTGTCTGTGTTGTTCTTGGTGCTTCTCAGGAATGCTGTCTGATGTTGCCGTGATTCTCTGACAAGCTGTTCTGACTGTTAGCTCACTAGCATTAACTGGTTTTACATCCACTGGATATATAGCTTTGACTTGTTGCAGTTTTCCCAACACTGTGCGAGGGGAGAGAGTGATGTCTTGCTTGCTTCCATTAGTGACAGGGATAGCCACTCTTGACCAATTTCCTTTCTGCAGGCAGATGACAGTGTCAGTAATGTTCAAGCCCTCTGGCCACTTTGGGATCTCCTCAGCTTCAAAAAGAACTTCCTGTTTTGTATAGAGGGGACCTGTCCTAACACTACACTTCACCTCTCTGGTCTGACCTGCTGGAATCACTGTCTTTAGCCTCCCAAGCTTTACCACTCCTTCCCGGTCATTCTGGTCACGACTCTGTATCAGATGGATCAACACATCTGCTTTTTTACAGTCAATGGAGAAAGCTTCTTTTACCACAACAGGTGTCTGTTCTGGATGCTGCTCCATTCCACTCATTACAAGATGCTCGATTGCATTGTAGCCAATAATCGGTGGGTCTGCTACACCTGGCTGGTCCGAAACAAGCACTGGCACGAGTAGCTCTGGTTGAGGACCCTTACTTGATGCCAACTTGAACTTCAGCTCAACCCAGCCAGCAAAGGGGATGGGTGTTTGATTTGCTGCTTTGCCAACAAGAGTCTCATCTTCATCCAAGAGTTCATTCATGCTCCGTAGCCGGATATGTGGGAGACAGCATTTCCTCCAACTTTCGTTGATAATCGTGACTTGTGAACCTGTGCTTGTGAACACACTTGTGAACACAGTGCTTGTGTTGCTACTCCCTCAAAGAAACAGTCCACCATACACTTTCTTCCAATAAGGGCCTTCAGCTTGGCTTGGCGACGTAGTGAGAGATGGCTAGCATAGGTAGCACCAACTGTCTGTTCAGTCTTCCCACTTTTCTCCAACTCCGCCTCCAGCTGCCTGATACGGTCACACAACAGCTCGTGCACCTTTTCATCTGGATCTGTGTGGCTTGGAGCTAATGCTTCTGGGGGTGAAACTGTTTGGATCGTCACATTTAAGTGGTCAAATTTCCTATCTGCTCTACAGCCTCTGGAAAGGTGCCCTGTCTGACCACACTTAAAGCAGTGTTCACACTGATCACCTGTTCCCTGCTCCTGACACGCTCTACATCCTCTCTTCGTAGTACCTCTGACTTGGCGTTTGGGCCATTGGGAGTTAGTTAGGCTTTTCTTCATTTCTGCCATTTCTTCCCTCAGCAATCTGACTGTTTCATACAGTTCTGAGTCTCTTGGACTGGTGACAGCAGGTGTTTTATAATACTGCTTCACAACCTCTGCAGACTGATCCTGAAACCCAACTCTAGCTTTGACTGCACCCTGATGCTGAGGACTGGGCTGCATTTCTGTCCGTAGTTCATTCACTTTTGGTGATTTACTGCTACTGTTCCTACTTTGCTTCGACTGTCTCTCGAGTTCTACACTAGCTGCTTCGTTCATCCTGTCAATGAGTATTTCATCTGTCACTCTCTGTTCATCAAGATAAGGCTTAAGCTGAAACTTGATGTGGTCGCTTAACAACCCAGTACTAACTGACCTCAAGAATTTCTTCTGGATAAGCTCAGGACTGTATTGTTCATCTGACTCTCCCTCTCTTGAAGCAAGTAAAAGTCTTTCTTTCAACTCAATGGCTCTAAAGAGGAAGTTTTGAGGGGACTCACGACTCTCTTGTGTTATATTTACTAGCCTGTGGTATAGGTCAGTTGAGCTTTCCTCTTTAAAGTGCCCCTTTAAAATGGATTTCAACTGTGGCAGGGTGAGGTCACTTTTAATCTCCAGCATATCCCGAATACTCAAACCCGGACTGATTGATTTGATCACAGCCTCCATGACTTCAGCCTCACTGTGTCCTCCATGGAGACCTTTATCAATCTGGTGCGTCAGATTTGTGTATGAGAGTCTGTCTTTCTGTCCTTTTTCCCCAATCTGGCCACAGATCTTGAACTCTCTCCTAATGGTTACTTCTGGTGGTCTGTTCACAGGAGAAAATAACACATTTGACGAAGCAGGACCTGATCTTGGAGGTGTCCCGCTCATTCTGTCGCTCAGCCTCCTAACTTCATCATGTAGAGCTTCACTAGAAAGCTGGAGCTGTGAATATTTTTCAGCCAAACTCACTTCATCAGTTACTTTCTGACTGTCTGATCCTGTATTTTCTGTACTTTCCTTTGTTTCTGTGCTTTCAGTATTTCCATTTATCTGATCAACTGTTTCCAACATTGTCCTTAGGAAATGCCTTGCACTTTCCTGATCTTCATCATTAATGACATCATCCATAGATTCGTTTATTTGTCTGATTAATGCTCGTCTTGTTATGACATTACCACTTTTGATTTTAGCTTCTTGACACACCTCTTTGAGCTGACTCAGCTGCATCAACCACAGTCTCTGCGACACGGTCTCTGCCAACTCCTCAAGCTCCATGGTGTCTGATGAAGCCGCGCCCCCTTAGCTGCGCGCGGACCGTCCCTGTAGCTGCGCGCGGACCGTCTTCGTAGCTGCGCGCGGACCGTCTTCGTCAAATCCCGCTCCTTGTCACAATGAGCCCGACGTTAATCATCCCAGCGGTGCCTCCAATATTTGTTGCACACTTGGACATATGACATCCAGGCGTGTATGGTTTTTGAATGGTTTATATCAACTCACGGAAACTGAAAGCACAGAAACAGAACACACTCAGCAACATCACTGCAGACTTGCAGGCTGTGGATCTATCTGGCTAACTACTTTATACATATACATACAAACAACACATTGGCTTACACTATCACTCTAACTACTCCATTCACCCTGGCGACATTCTGCACGTTCACACAACTCTCATTCTCACAGGTTACAGGTGGTTACTACTGTTCCTCACTCGCTAGCATGACTCTGACGCACTATATACCCTTCGACACATCATCACATCACATTCACGCAACTCCGACATACATTCACATATTACATATTACATATTCGGATTACTGACGATGATCCCTGTCGCTACCTTTATATAGTTAATCACGTTTACTGACCTGAAAGCACAGAAACAGAACACACTCAGCAACATCACTGCAGACTTGCAGGCTGTGGATCTATCTGGCTAACTACTAGCGGAGGGTTTTCCCTCGCTTTCATCCAGAAGGACCCCTGAGCTGACCTGAGTGCCTGGACCATTGTTAACCCTTCACACACATGCATACACACACCAGGAGAATAATGACACAATTAACAATCAATAACAATACAAATACAATAAAATAAATATCAATGTCCAGTGTTACTGAGGGCCCCACAATTACGTAGATGAAAGAATGCAGTCCTTGAGATTTGCTTTACGTGGGAGTTAAAGGACAAGTCCCGATCAAAGATAACGCCAAGATTCTTTACAGTGGTGTTGGATGCGAGGGCAATGCCGTCTACAGAAACCACATCACCAGATAATTGATCTCTGAGGTGCTCAGGGCCGATTAAAATTACTTCGGTTTTGTCTGAGTTTAACATCAAGAAGTTGCAGGTCATCCATGTTTTTATGTCTTTAAGACATGCTTGAATTTTACCGAGTTGGTTGCTCTCCTCTGGTTTTATCGATAGATATAGTTGAGTATCATCTGCATAACAATGAAAGTTTATGGAGTGTTTCCTGATAATATTGCCCAAAGCATGTATAAGGTAAATAAAATTGGTCCAAGCACAGAACCTTGTGGAATTCTGTGATTAACGTTGGTGGTTATCGAGGCGTCATCGTTTACAAATACAAATTGAGATCGATCTGATAAATAGGATTTAAACAAAATTAGTCCCGGTGGGGTCAGATCAGTCTCAATAATTGCAAATGCACGCAGAACGATTCACAAATACTCACCACCGACAGAACGGAGATTTGCAGCAGGTTAGAGGACATTGTTGTTGTTATTACGCCATAAGCTTTCTGATCATTAGGTACAGCAATGTTTCGTGATATATTTCATAAACCCTGACCTAACATCATGCGAAGAGCTGATTTATATGGAAAATGCCGTGTTATTGTTGAGTTTAAGGGATCTACTGTTTGTGCACCGGGGGAGAGCCCTCACAGTTGGTCCAGTATTCAGCGCTAGTCACAGGCACAAGTTGTAGTGGGATGGCTGTTACTCAGTTTTCAACCCTAATACGGTTCTGCATCTAAACCCAAATAGGGCATGCATAGAATAGACCAGAAGCGGTGGACCCGCCAACAAGCACTAAACACACACTTGATGCTGAAGGCAATCTGTTGTTACTGGATTTAAACCCTACTGGGCTCAACCCCGGGTGTACACTAAGTTACACTCTGTCCAATTAATAAGCACCATTGTAAGGCATCATGTAATCCCCTATACCTGTCTGGTATACTAACCTCAACCAGTCCTGCTGCATGCAAAGTGTTCTGCTACCCTAACCATAAGTCCCAGGCCCTTCGTCCACAGAGGGGACCTGTAATGCCTGGGAGGAGATCAGCCGGTGAGAGGGACTGTCACTGGGGACCAGGGGCCTGGCCCCGAGAGCCAGAGGACCAGAGCCCAAGCCCGCTCGCTCTTTAGCTTGGGGCAGCGTCCAAAACCCCCTAAACCTAAACCTTATGGACGCTTAGGATACACTGAGCTCCTCTCTCCTCTCTCCTTATGGACGCTTAGGATACACTGAGCTCCTCTCTCCTCTCCTCTCTCCTTATAGATAGATAGATAGATAGATATATACTTTATTAATCCCCAAGGGGAAATTTGTCGTGACAGTAGCAGCAACACACAAGAGTAAAAACAAAACACAAAATATAAGAAACAGGGATGAAAGATATAGAAGTATACAAGTAAAATAAAAGTAAAATACAAAACAAAATATATATGTAAATATACAACACACATGCATACACAACACACAACAACACTGACAAATCAAATACACAAAATATTAAATATAGACAGAGTGCAAAAAGCAAAGTGTGTGTATGAGTGCAGAGCAAATGAAATGAAATGTGTGTGTATGTGTAGTGCAAACAAATGAGATGTGTGAAGTGCAGATCAACATAGTGTAAGTATTCAGTTATTGCACTATGATCTGGCAAGAGGTGATCTGTTGTAGAGCCTCATAGCCGTCGGCAGGAATGTTCTCCTGTATCTGTCCTTGTGGCAGCGGAGCGTGAGGAGACGTCTGGAGAAAGTACTCCTCTGTCCCTGTAGGAGGTGGTGGAGAGGGTGGTCCGGGTTGTCCAATATGGACACAAGTTTCTTCAACGTCCTCCTCTCCACCACCTGTTCCAGGTGCTCCAGCTGGCAGCCGATGATGGAGCCAGCCTTCCTAACCAGTTTGTTTAGACGGCTGGTGTCACGGGCTCCGATGCTGCTCCCCAGCAGACAATGGCAAAGTGCAGTACACTGGCGACAACCGACTGGTAGAATAACTCCAGCATCTTGCTGCACACGTTGAAGGATCAAGCTTTCTCAGGAAAAGAGTCGACTCATCCCTTCTTGTACACAGCGTTGATGTTGGCCTTCCAGTTCAGTCGGCTGTCGATGGAGACGCCCAGGTACTTGTACTCCTCCACCATGTCCACGTCCACTCCCAGGACACTCAGAGGTGTAGGAGCTGTCGCCTTCCTCCTGAAGTCCACCACCATCTCTCTGGTCTTGGCCACGTTCAGCCGCAGGTGGTTCTCATCGGCCCACTTTACAAAGTCACTCACCACTGCCCTGTACTCCTCCTCCCGTCCATCCCTAATACACCCGACCACTGCAGAGTCATCAGAGTACTTCTGCAGATGGCATGACTCCGTGTTGTACTGGAAGTCACTGGTGTACAGGGTGAAGAGGAAGGGAGACAGAACAGTTCCCTGTGGGGCTCCAACATCACTGACCACCGTTCCAGACAGCACACGGCCCATTCTGACAAACTGTGGTCTGCCTGTGAGGTAGTCAGTGATCCAGGAGATGGTGGACGCATCCACACCGACCACCCGCAGCTTCTCACTCAGCAGCAGTGGCTGGATGGTATTAAATGCACTGGAGAAGTCAAAGAAAGTGACTCTCACAGAGACACCGGTTCCATCCAGGTGCGACTGAGCTCGTTGCAGCAGGTAGATGATGGCGTCGTCCACTCCCACATGAGGCTGGTAAGCAAATTGCAGAGGGTCCAGCGACGATTTCACCTGCGGCCGGAGGTGGGCCAAGACCAGCCTCTCCAGCACCTTCATCACATGGGAGGTGAGGGCGACCGGTCGGAAGTCATTGAGGCCAGATGGTGTTGACTTCTTTGGGACAGGGACCAGGCACGACGTCTTCCACAGCACCGGGACTTCCCCCAGCCTCAGGCTGAGGTTGAAGAGGTGCTGCAGGACACCAGACAGCTGGGTGGCGCAGGTCTTTAGGACCCTGGGGCTGATGCCATCAGGACCTTCAGCTCTGCGCTGGAGTAGTTTCTCCAGCTGTCTTCTCACCTGGTCAGTCGTCACAGAGAGAGGGGGAGGGTGGAGGAGCCCATTGTTATTGAGGGCTCGGTGGATGTGCAGCTCAGCAGGGGGGACAGAGGGGGAGGTGTTTGGGAGGTGTGATGTGTGGAGGAGACAGGAGAGGGCTGTGAACTGAACCTATTGAAAAAACAGTTCAGCTCGTTGGCCCTCTCCAGGGAGCCCCCTGGCTGTCTCCCTCCCACCTTGAAGCCAGTTATCTGCTTCATCCCAGTCCACACCTCCTTTGTGTTGTTCAGCTGGAGTTTGGCCTCCAGCTTCCTCCTGTAGGAGTCCTTGCCCTCCCTGAGCTTCACCTTCAGGTTGCGCTGGACTCTCCTCAGCTCATCCCTGTCTCCAGACCTGAAAGCAGCTTTCTTCATGTTAAGAAGCGCCTTCAGGTCCCTGGTAATCCAGGGCTTGTTGTTGGGGAATCAGAATCAGAATCAGAATCAGAAACAGGTTTATTGCCAAAGAATGAATGTTTTCACAAACAAACGAGGAATTTTTTTTGGTGGAAGGTGCAACATTTGGACATGACAAACAACAATCAACGCAAGGAGGAGGAGAGGGAGGAAGAGGGAGGAGGAGGAAGAGGAAGGAGCGGGAAGAAGGAGGAGAGAGGAAGGTGGAAGAAGAGGTGGTAGTCCTGGGGGTGACAGTCAGTCAGTCCCGGGGTCCATTGATGAGCCCGACCGCCGTCGGGAAAAAGCTATTGGTGTGGCGGGAGGTCGTGGTCATGGGGAGGGACTCGAACAGGGAGTGTCCAGGGTGGGAGGGGTCGGCGACAATCTTTCTGGCCCGCTTCAGTGACCTGGAAGTGAACAGGACCTGGAGGGAAGGCAGATTGCAGCCGATAACCCTCTCGGCCGAGCGGATGATGCTCTGCAGCCTGCGCTTGTCTTTGGCTGTGGCTGCAGGGTGCCAGACGGTGATGGAGGAGCAGATGATGGACTCAACGATGGCCGTGTAGAACTGTACCATCATCTTCCCTGGCAGGTTGAATTTCCTCAGCTGCCTCAGGAAGAACATCCTCTGCTGGGCCTTCTTGGAGATGGAGCCGATGTTCAGCTCCCACTTGAGGTCCTGGGAGATGATGGAGCCCAGGGACTCCACAGACACAGGATGAGAGGGCGGTGGGGCTGCATTCCTCCTGAAATCCACAACCATCTCCACTGTCTTCAGAGCGTTGAGCTCCAGGTTGTTCTGGCTGCACCAGGTCACCAGGTGGTCAGTCTCCCACCTGTAGGCGGTCTCGTCCCTCCCAGAGATGAGTCCAATGAGGGTGGTGTCATCCAACTTTAGGAGCTTGACGGACTGGTGACTGGAGGTGCAGCTGTTGGTGTACAGGAGAACAGCAGAGGAGAGAACACAGCCTTGGGGAACCCGTGCTGGTGGTCCGGGAGCCTGAGACGTGTTTCCCCAGCCTCACGTGCTGCTTCCTGTCGGTCAGGAAGTCTGTGATCCACCTGCAGGTGGAGTCGGGCACGTGCAGCTGGGAGAGCTTGTCCTGCAACAGGGACGGGATGATGGAATTGAAGGCAGAGCTGAAGTCCACAAACAGGATCCTGGTTCCTCGGGAGTCCAGATGCTGGAGGATGTAGTGAAGGGCCATGTTGACTGCATCGTCTGCAGACCTGTTGGCTCTGTAGGCGAACTGCAGGGGTCCAGGAGTGGGTCGGTGATGGTCTTGAGGTGTGACAGGACCAGCGTTCAAAGGACTTCATGACCACAGAGGTCAGGCGACGGGCCTGTAGTCATTGAGTCCTGTGATCTTGGGTTTTTTGGGACGCGGATGATGGTGGAGGCCTTGATGCAGGCTGGCTCGTGGCATGTCTCAGGGAGGTGTTGAAGATGTCGGTGAACACCGAGACAGCTCACAGTGCTTCAGGGTGGAGGGAGAGGAGTCCGGGCCGGGTTCTGCTTTTAAACAGCCTGTTGACTCTCTCCAGGATGGCTGAGTTGATGGAGGGTGCTCCAGAGGTGTGAGCCCCTGATGGGCTGGGGGAGGGTGGGCTGATGGTCTGTGGCTTGTTGGTGGGGCTGTGGGGGATGGTCTCAGGACTGCTCCATTGTCTTTCAAAGCGGCAGTAGAACTCATTTAGCTCGTCTGCCAGAAGCACATTGTTCATGGAGTGGGGTGATTTGGGCTTGTAGTTGGTGATCTGCCTGAGCCCTCAGCGCACAGTCCGTGATGGGATGGTGGTGTGTTCACAGAACTTGATGTATTCCGTGATGCAGTCGGTCATACTGTTGATGTCCTCCCCATGCGGTCCACACAACACATCCCAGTCCGTTGACTCGAAGCAGTCCTGTAGAGCGTCGTTAGCCTCCAGAGACCACCTCCTCACAGTCCTGGCGGTCACCGGCAGCCTCTTCACCAGAGGAACATACCTGGGAGTCAGCCGGACCAGGTCATGATCAGACCTGCCGAGGGGGGGAAGGGCAGTGGCACTGTATGCGTCCTTAGTATTAGCATACAGCAAGTCCAGAGTTTTATTGTTCCTTGTTGGGCAGTCTATGTATTGATGGAAGGTTGGCAGAGCTTTATCCAATGTGGTGTGGTTAAAGTCACCAGTGATAGCCATGAATGCTCCAGGCTGATGATTCAGCAGAGCAGACACAGTGGAGTGGATGGTGTCCACAGCATCCTCAGCGTCAGCTGATGGTGGCACGTACATGACAACCACAATGGCGGACGTGAACTCTCTCGGCAAATAGTACGGGCGCATCAACACGGCCAACAGTTCAATGTTCGGGCTACAGAAGCGCTCCTTCACGCACACATGGTCCGGATGGCACCACCGTTCATTCACATAAACAGCGATCCCGCCCCCCCTCTTCTTACCGCTCTGTGTAGCGTCTCTGTCAGCCCGAACAGTCCTGAAGCCGGGCACGGACGTCTCAGTAAAACACAAGAGACTGCTCTCACGGAAGATCCTCTCAGTCATTACCAGCGCGCCGAGCTCATCCGTCTTATTCGCCAAAGACCTCACGTTCCCCGTTATGATCGACGGTACCGAGGGTTTGTATCTCCTCGTTTTAGCCCTCCGCTTGACACCCGATCTGCAGCCGCGAGCCCTTCTCCGTAGCTCCAGAGGGATCACAGGTCTGTCTCCAGGCAGAAGCAGCGGCCTGCACAGCGCGATCAGCTGAGCACGCGAGTAGACGACGGTCCCAGTCATTGTTTTGCTGTGGCTCTCCGATACTCACGACAAAGTGAACAAAAGCCACAGTAGAAGTATCGAAAAAAGTAGTTATGGTCCAGTGTCCGACCGTAACTAAGACAAACGTGAAAGAAAAGAAAAAGAAAAAGAGAGGAAAAGTGCAAAAAAAGACAATAAAATAAAAGCAAAACGCCACTACTGAAACAAGCAGCCGTTGGCACAGCGCCATTTATGGACGCTTTGGATACACTGAGCACCTCTCTCCTCTCCTCTCTCCTTATGGACGCTTTGGATACACTGAGCTCCTCTCTCCTCTCCTCTCCTTATGGACGTTTAGGATACACTGAGCTCCTTTCTCCTCTCCTCTCTCCTTATGGACGCTTAGGATACACTGAGCTCCTCTCTCCTCTCCTCTCTCCTTATGGACGCTTAGGATACACTGAGCTCCTCTCTCCTCTCCTCTCCTTATGGACGCTTAGGATACACTGAGCACCTCTCTCCTCTCCTCTCTCCTTATGGACGCTTTGGATACACTGAGCTCCTCTCTCCTCTCCTCTCCTTATGGACGCTTAGGATACACTGAGCTCCTCTCTCCTTATGGACGTTTAGGATACACTGAGCTCCTTTCTCCTCTCCTCTCTCCTTATGGACGCTTAGGATACACTGAGCTCCTCTCTCCTCTCCTCTCTCCTTATGGACGTTTAGGATACACTGAGCTCCTCTCTCCTTATGGACGTTTAGGATACACTGAGCATCTCTCTCCTCTCCTCTCTCCTTATGGACGTTTAGGATACACTGAGCACCTCTCCTCTCTCCTTATGGACGTTTAGGATACACTGAGCTCCTCTCTCCTTATGGATGAATGCACATCTCTTCATTGCACATTACTAGCTCTGCTTCCTCCCTGAGTCCTTGTGACTTCTCGCCCTCAGGTTTCCATTGGGTTGTGTCTGGAGCCGGTCCAGTCTCCTTGCCCCTGCCACCTGCCTCCTGCCTCCACGGCCCTGCTGATGCTCCTCCTCTCTACCTCCTTCTGTTTCATGTATTGTGGAAAGCTGCATCGTGCTCCATGTCTACGACTAATTATTCATACACTCTGTCATATTCATTGAATGTTGATGTAACTCTGTTCATCTGGTCACATGACATCTGTTCTTCTGTCCATCCTGTTCTCTCGTGAAGGGTTCTTTAACTTTTTTGTTCCTGATCCGATGTGAGGTCAAAGGTCAGGGATGTCATATGTGTACAGATTGTAAAGAGGAACATTGTGATTTGTGATTTTGGGCTCAACAAAACAAACTGAATTAAAATTGAATTATACAAGTACAATTAATTTATCATTTATTAATAATTCACAAGGACATTGTGTGGCGTAGTCCACCGACTTCTACCTTCTCTCTCAACCACACACACACACACACACACACACATGCACACACACACACGCAGTGTCAATTCAATTCAATTCAGTTTATTTGTATAGCCCAATTTCACAAATTACAAATTTGTCTCGGAGTGCTTTACAATCTGTACACATAGACATCCCTGCCCCAAAACCTCACATCGGACCAGGAAAAACTCCCAAATAACCCTTCAGGGGGGAAAAAAGGGAAGAAACCTGCAGGAGAGAACAGAGGAGGATCCCTCTCCAGGATGGACAGATGCAATAGATGTAATGTGTACAGAAGGACAGATTTAGAGTTAAAATACATTCAATGAATATGACAGAGTGTATGAATAGTTCATAGTAGGCATATTCCACGATGGAGATCTCCACGATCCATCAGGCAGATGGCGGTGGGGAGGAGGAGTGGGCGGAGTCTCAACAGTGGGCGGAGTCTCAACAGGACAGTGGCGTAGTCAGGAGCAGGAATTCCACGACCCAGACCTCGATGATCCATCAGGCAGATAGGATCTATGCCGTCTCATAGGGTCCGATGACCCCATGAGACGTGAAGTCACAAAGGACTCCGGGGAGAAAGCAGAGTTAGTAACGTGTGATTGAGAGATGAAAATTCATCCTTAAGGAGAGAAAAAAAGAGGATAGGTACTCAGTGCATCCTAAAACGTCCCCCGGCAGCTATAAGCCTATAAGTCAATACTTATTCCATAAAGATAGATGTAATAATTTCACAGGTTTCTCCTGGGATCAAAAGCAGTAAATAAGTGAAGGCACTTAAATATATATATATATATATATATATATGAATGTATATATCAATATATCTAAATATATATATATAGAAATAAATATATAAATATATATATATAATACTTGTACTGATGTCATGTGACCAGATGAACAATAGATGTCATGTGACCAGATGAACAATAGACAAAGGGAATACATATGTGAGGATGCTGTTCATTGACTACAGTTCAGCATTCAATACCATCATCCCCTCCAGACTCGTCTCGAAGCTCGTGGACCTGGGACTAAGCACCTCCCTATGCAAATGGGTCTTCGACTTCCTGACGGGGAGGCCACAGGTGGTGAGAATCGGTGACCGCACCTCATCTACAGTCATCACCAACACAGGCACCCCCCAGGGCTGTGTGCTCAGCCCCCTCCTGTTCTCCTTGTTCACACATGACTGTGTAGCTACGCACAGCTCCAACCTCATTGTCAAGTTTGCTGATGACACAACCATTGTGGGCCTCATCACTGGCAATGATGAGTCAGCCTACAGAGAGGAGGTTGCTACCCTGACTACATGGTGTCAGGATAATAGCCTCTCTCTCAACATCAGCAAGACAAAGGAGATGATTGTGGACTTTAGGAGACGGCAGGTGGAGGAGCACGCACCCCTGTATATCAACGGTTCTGCAGTGGAAATGGTCAGCTGCTTCAGGTTCCTCGGGGTCAACATCAGCAACGACCTCACCTGGTCTGCTCACACAGACAAGGTGGTCAAAGCGGCCCGGAAGCGCCTCTTCTTCCTGAGGAGACTGAAGAGGTTTGGCATGGATTCAGTCATCCTCACCAATTTCTACAGATGCACAATAGAAAGCATCCTGACTGGGTGCATCACAGTGTGGTATGGGAGCTGCACAGCCAAGGACCGCAAGGCCCTACGCCGTGTGGTCAGGTCAGGACTGGGTTCATCATCGGTAGGGAGCTCCCAGCCCTGCAGGACACATACCGTACACGATGCCTCAGGAAGACTGGCAGGATCCTAAAGGACTGCCATCATCCAGCCTTCAGCCTGTTCACCCTACTGCCTTCTGGAAGGCGGTACCGTAGCATCCGGTCTCGCACACAGAGACTGGAGAACAGTTTCTTCCCGAGAGCCATCAGGCTGCTCAATGGACACTGACACGATCGACACTTTTGCACTCGACACTTTTGCACTCGACACTTTACACTCGTCACTTTACATACACTGTCACTTTCAGCCTGTACTTACACTACACTTTCTATTGCACTACCTGCTTTCACTACCTGCTACTCCCATTTGTCTGTAGTTTAGTTATGTGTATTATATGTTAGTATTATGTTCAGAGTTCTTGTACAGTGTGTATGTCATGTTATATTATGTTCGGCTATGATAGTTGTTGTGTGGGGCCTTGTCCTAAGAATTTCAGTGCCCAGTCTGACCCTGTGTCATTCTGTGTATCTGACAATAAAAGACTTGAAACTTGAAACTTGATGTCATGTATTTTTGTTTGTGTATTTTATTCAGTCAATCAAATCAAATACAATATTATTCTATATCATATACGAAAGAGAAAGACTGAAAAGGTAAAGAAGCAAAAAATGCTTCTAAATTCCTATCCTAAATTATAATTAAAATAAATCAGAAAATATAAAATAAAGAAAAAAACAACAAACAAAATATATTTATATATACTACCACATACATCTTCCATATAAATACGTTTTTAATCACATTTATAACTCTCAAGAATTGTTTTATAAATAATTCCCTTGAAAACCCAAAAGGAGTTCACCAGTCTTACATCCATTTCAACATTATTCCATAATTGGACTCTTACAACAGAAATACATCTTTGTTGGAGCTATTTAATTTGACATTTGTATTTAGGTTTTATTGTAAAGTAATATTGATTGTTTATTGCTTATTTAGGTTATATTTTGATATGTTAGTTGTTTCTTATGATAGTTGTAGCTTAGTTTAATATATTTAGTTTTAGGTTCACTGATTGGGTAACACTGGGCACCTGTGGTTATATGTAGAGGTGGATAGGCACAGGACCAGCATGCACCAGGGTGGCCAATGGTTTTTTACCACAGCACAGGGAAGTGTCAACATTTTGTTTGTTCTTTTTTTGTTGGTTTAAGAAATAAATTATCAGAATACTAACAGGCGGAAATGGACACTGTAAAAAAAAGAACGTAGATTTTACAGTGAAAAACTGTTAAATCACAACAGTAAGAGACCGTTAATTCAAAATAGGTTATATTCCGTTTCTATCACATTGCAACACCGTATATGTATATATCAGCCCAAACAGTAATTTATGCATGTATTTCTTGTAAAAAATACATTTTGTCACCGTTAATTGTACTAAACATTGTACTGATAACGGAAATACACCGTATTATGAACAATAATCAATACTGTCATTTTTACATCCAGAACTTTTAGAAAATACAATCTGTCACTGTTAAATGTACGTATTAATGTGCTGACAACCGAAATGTAACGTATCATGACTAACAGCCAGCTCTATAATTTTCACATTTATTGATTGTACAAAATACAGTTTATAACTTTTAATTGCACTAAACATTGTACTGATAACGGAAATACACTGTAATATGAACAATCAATACCATAGATTTTGCATGTATTACTCTTTAAAAATACATTTTGTTACTGTTAAATGTACGGACTATTGTGCTGCAAATGGAAATATAACGTATTATGAATTTACCAGTCCTGTATTGTTTGCATTTATTATTTGTAAAAGATACAGTTTGTCACTGTTAATTGCACTAAACAGTGTACAGATTACAGAAATACACCATTATATATCTAGGAAGGCTTGACCGATCTTAACCAGAGTGGTGTCTCGCTATTGAACTGTGTGCACGGCTTGTCCATAACGAACACCATTTTCGAATATACGGTGGATCATAAGTGTACCTGGTACCAGAACACCTTAGTGTGGGGGGGATTTTACCAGAAAACAGAATTGTGAACAACAAAGTCGGTTTGACATAAAACAGGAAACAAGTGAAGATGTTTAATGAGCTTCATTCAGCCGTGTCATCGTGTGAATACAGCATCAGGTCCCCCTCAGGTGGTGTACCATGCCACAGATGGTTCAAGAGCTTCATTCAAGGTCCTGAACACGGCGGGTCACGGCCGGCGCCAGGAGGAGATCCCCGAGGAGGTGAACACGGCGGGTCACGGCCGGCGCCAGGAGGAGCTGGAGAGGAGACAGGTGCTGTGGCGCCTCATCGTCAGGCAGGTTAGGGCCGCACCGCGACGCTCAGAAATATTCCCATTCTTAAAATGTCTCGTGGCTTCAGAGCTTCTGGGAACGTTCCTCCTCCAGATCCGAGTGGTGAACACCTACATGAACAACATATTTTCCCTCTACGAGGGCCGGCAGACCTTCGAGTTGCGCATCGAGGACTTGGCCCCCGAGATCCCCCCATGGACGAGGGCGACGCCCCCCGCCAAGCGCAACAGCGTCGTCGTCCCGCCGCCTCCGGTGGACGACCAATTGGACGACTGGCCGCCGCTGCCCGGCCTGATCCCTCACTGATCCCTCCCTGATCCCTCCCATTCCAGGGAGCCCGCTGCACAGCCTGGAGGCCCTGTGTAGCCAGTTCCAATCATTAAGGGGCATGCAATTAAAGTTTGTTCATCCAGCAGGTGCATCATTGTTTGGATGAATTTATATGTATTAATTAATCAATTGTATTTAATTCAATTCATTTAATTTATTATCTGGTACCAGAACACCTTAGGCCAGAGATCAATGATCGACTTTGTAATTGTATCATCTGATCTGTGGCCATATGTCTTGGACACTCGGGTGACCTGTTAGTGAGGGTGAATAGGAATGTCTGGCGGACGATCCTGTCCGGCAGGTCTTCAACTCCCACCTTTGGAAGAACTTCTCACACTTCCCGAGGGAAGATGGGGACATTGAATCCGAGTAGACCATGTTCAAAGCCTCTTTTGTGAACCCAGCCGCTAGGAGCTTTGGCCAGAAGGTCATAGGTGCCTGTTTTGGCGGCAACCTGAGAACCTGGTGGTGGACACCGGGGGTGAGGGAAGCCGTCAAGCTGAAGAAGGAGGCCTTTCGGGCCTGGTTGGCCCAGGGGTCTCCTGAAACACAGCTCTGTAAAGTACCAGCAGGCCGGAAGGGCTACAGCTGTGGTGGTCGCAGATGCTAAAACACAGGCATGGAAGGAGTTCGAGGAGGGCATGGAGAAGGACTTTCGGTTGGCCTCAAGGAGGCCATATCCCTGGCAGAGGTGGCAAGGCGCCTGGGGTGGATGAGATCCACCCTGAGATGCTGAAGGCACTGGACATTGTTGGGCTGTCTTGGCTCAGATGCCTTTTCTATTGAGTATTTTTTATTTTGTAAACATTGTTTTGTAAAAAATAACACTGCTTTCAAGGCATTTCTGCACATACCAATGTCTCCTCTTTTTTTACAATGACAACGTTAGTCACACGTTAGTAAAGTTAGATACACGTTAGCCACACGTTGGTAACGTTAGACACGCGGTAGCTAGCAAGAAAGAAAAGATTGACAAAACGTATCTAAAGGGAGCTAGCGCACCAACACACACATACATGGTGTTGAATTAGACAATTTACTAAAGCAATATGTAAATTAGGATTTACTAATATACCATAACTTCTGCATGTTGTTATGGAATGTGTGTTATTGTTTAATAATTTACAATATTGCTTGGTAAATGTCTGTGGATTATTATTTAATGGATTACTGTAACTCGTAAAATGAATATTTCTGTGACAAGAAACAGATCACTTGCAGCAAGGAATCCCCCCCCCCCCCCCCCCCCCGGCATGGAGAGAGCCCCTGAAGGAAACCCCATTCATGCAGTGGACCGCATGTCAGAGGGCAAATGGTGGCCGGAGTGATGACATCTTGTGGATATGCAAATCTACCAACAGCCAGACGGCTCGGCCAATGAGCGAATTGGGGAAAGGTGTTACCAAGACAATGTATCCAATGAGAAGTGGATATTTCCCCTGGGGCGGACGCCGAAATACAAAATGAACTTTCGGATGCTGCGAGACACTTCTTTTAGGTGGAGCAAGAGACAGTTAACTACGATTGGTATAGCCAGGAGTGGTCTGTGGATTGTGAAGCCTTAGAAGTCCTCGGCCGAGAATTTATACTCTGTATCTGAACAGTTATTAGTTATTATCAACGATTGATAATACTTTTTATTAAATACATTTTATTAGAACTTTTCGACTCCGGACATTTTCTTCGGTTCAGCACCAGGGGATTTCTGAATACTTAACAATGGCGACAGCGTCAGATAAGCGCTCCAATAATTTTTTAATTTACACTAAACTATTGATAACTGATGCCGTTATCAACTAAATG
The DNA here is from genome assembly GCF_029220125.1 of Pseudoliparis swirei. Lineage (NCBI taxonomy): Eukaryota > Metazoa > Chordata > Actinopteri > Perciformes > Liparidae > Pseudoliparis > Pseudoliparis swirei. Next base: position 14,839,091 of record NC_079409.1, read on the forward strand.
AAGCCAAATGGTTTAATATTACAATTTAAAGGCAATATTAGTAACACTAACGCTCGCTTACTAGTGCAGAAAAGTGTCTCCCTACTTCTCTCTGAAAGTCATGTAGACAGCTAACAGTAACTTTCCTTGAGAAGACGACTGCTTCTGGGCCCCATAATTCGTCTTGCTCACTCTCCCAAGTCCTCGTACTCCCATGAACCGATACCAGAGCTACAGATACTAACTGCACAGCCTGGCCTTACAAGAGCATATACGTCCATTTTACATGTTTATAATACAATTCAAACATAAATATTAACATAAACCACAAATAATACTCGAGAGGACTCTAAAGTGACTTGGGAGAGCTCCCCAAGTTATGTAAATATTATTTTTTATAACCCTAGCTTGATGCTACACATGATTGGCGCACTTTTGTGGAAAGCTTACAACCTACGGAATCCGCCAATTTCGCCAAAACCACTGTCAGACAAAGCCTCAGCAAGATATCAACCACATTCCAGTGTGAAAAAACTGAAATGTGACTTACTTATGGATTAAATAATACTTGCTTGGTATGTATTGGTGCATCTGCTTGAGCAGAGCCCCTCTGTTGTGGAACCACAGGCTTCCAAAGTCCAGGAAGAAAGTTAGGGCATTTTGGCTCTCAGCGGACCTAAACCTTACGGTTCACGAAATGTGCACTAAACGAATTACTAAATATATTTAACTTCACTTAATCAAAGTCAAACTTTGCGGAGATACACTTAACACACAATGCTATTTTATCGTAGGAAAAAAAGCGATGATATGCATAGTTAAAAAGAGGAAATACATCCTGAAGTTTTTCTCTTTTCGGAAGTTCAGCTCTGAGAGAAGCAAGTGTCCATTGATATATGAACATATGGTCTGTGTCTGCATCATAGGAAAAACTAACAATTCTATTGGAAATAATGCAAGATAATTCAATCTGATTCATGTTTATAGCCTACTGGTGAAAGAAATGACTGTATTGTGATTGACTTGACTTTATTTGATATGGACATCACCATTGCATTAGAATTGTAACTGTGATGCACTGTGTTGAAAACTGTGGTGGCCATATGGGCTCTATGGCAGATATTGCTATAAAAACGGCATTTTCAATTCTGTAGACAGTTTCATAGTTTTTCTCCTTGAACAGAGAAGACTTGTCCAAATGAGGTCTTGCATAGAAATACGACAGTTCCCGTTTCCTGAGGCCTGTGTGTTCACTCTGCTGGTGTGCTGGTGTCTTGTAACAAATTATTTAAGAAGGGAAGGAGTATGACCATGTAGGCCTTTCAAAAATAAGCTTTAGACCCCGTTTACACGATGGGAAAACAGATATTCTCATGCGTTTTGGCCTTTCATTTACACAAAAACTGAGGTTTTATCACGGAAAACAATCATTTCTAAAAACTCCGGCCAAAGTGGAGATTTCTAAAAACTCAGTTTTTGTGTTTGCGTGTGAACTAGGTCAAACAGAGTTTTATGTTGTCAAACGTCACAGTATGCGACTAAAAATGCTTCACGTCATGTGAGCGTCCTATGTTTACAGTTAGTTTGGCGCTCCTACGTCCAGTGTCGACTGCATTCCGGTACTTTCCTCTGACTGCCTTCATTTTCGTTGTCAGGTGCGCCCAAGTTATTTCCTCCTTGACATGAGGATACTCCTCGGAGGTCTCGGACGGGTACTGTTCTAAGAACAATGCCAACATATCCCTATATTTAGTTTGGCATGATTCCCAATCCACATTATCGAGTGCTGCATTTGCCTTATAATCTAAGGCGACTCGAAGCAGCAGCTCCACTTCGTTGTCTGTCCATACAAATGAACCTCATGCCATATCTCTTAAGGAAAAGGAAGTTGATCGTGTTTTTCGTAGTTGTTGTTGGTTTTGAGAATTCTGATTGGTTTGCATGTCTTTATCCTTCTACACTGCCAACTACAGGTTTGGCATAGTTATGATGGCGCCTGGCGTATTTATGCGGGTTCATAAAGCAGAAACTTTTTTGAAAACGACCTTGTGTGTACAACATTATTTTTGAAAACAGAGGGGCAGAAATATTCGTTTCTGTAAATACCCAGCTATGTGTAAATGTGGCCTTAATCTTGAATCGCTTAAAAAGCTTTCAAAGTTGAACATAATATGTTCTTGCAAGATCTGACAATGGTGCCACCTCATTGTTTTTTGTCCATAATTTTGATGGGTTGTATAGTTATTTGATAGGTGTGAGAATATTATGGCATGCATGTAAAGCTGGGCTGTACTGAATGGCAGATACTTTCTGATGAATCTGAAGCAGTTGAAATATGTTTTAACTTTTTTGCTGATGTTACGTACTTGTATACACAGTAATATAACTGTGAAAACTAGAGAAACGTGTTACAGTTCAACACTTTGGTTTTTGAAAGACATTTCATCAGTTTCAACATTCAACATGAACAAAGATTAACAAACAAAACAAAATAATAAGTTCTAGTTGCTATTTAGTCTGCCCATTCAAAGCAGTGGAGAGTAACCTTGTACCCCTTGCTTAAGTTCTCCTTGTTTTGACGAACTTTTTTTGCAGAGCCTAAATGCATCTCACCCCATCCCCCACCCATGCTTTGCAGGTGCAGATGCAGATCTCAGGAGAGAAAGGGGGAAAAAGGGAGACAGATGGAGAGATAGAGAGAAACACATAGAAAGAGGGAGAGACAGACAGAGAGAAAGAGGGGAGAGAGAGAGAAAAAGAGAGAGATAAGTGACAGTTTAAAAAAAATAAAAATAAAAAACACGACGTAGCTACATGACGTTTGGAGATTGAACTTTTCAAGTCATTTTAGCGCCATTTCTATGAAATGGACCAGCAATCTTGAGCTGAAAAAAGTTTAGAAGAATACACATTTGTTCATTCGGTTATTGTTATTTATTTTTCAAAGCCTTTTACCAGCCCAGAATGGTGTTGTTGGCTAGCCGCGGCCCACACTTTGGGAATGGCTGTTCTAGGTCATTGAAGCTCAGTTTAACACCAGTGAATGTTTCTCTGCTCGAGGACTGCATCAATCTAACTTTTCCTTTGTTTCTGTTTTGAGGCTGCAGAGAGGATCCTCCCAATCCACAGTGAAGATGGTCAACATGCGAGTCCTCAAGCAGAACTTCCTGAACAGCTCAGCTTCCTGAACTGTGTGTCCGTGTTATGATCAAGTGGCTAATCTTTTCATGTTTATTCATGATATACCTTCATGTCCACATGCTGTTTCTTCAAGATCTCAACAATGCCTTGTGAGTATACGGTTAAGTTATTGGATCAGTGCAACCTGTTTCTCACAGAGAATGTTAGTTTCTTAAGGTTTATCAACGATGGTCTGAATCTTGATTTACAATAGGCATTATTTGATATTTCCATTGTAATTTACAATAAGTGAATGTTGACTGTAAAATCTATGCCAACCAATTGTAATACGTTGTACCATATTTTTTGCAACGGAACTTGGGCAACTGCTGGCCATTTACTTTGAACTTGGTAATAAAATACCGTAACTCATACAGTTGTAGCCTACTGTGTTTATCTCTGAGAAAAACTGTAATTAGGTTTACAGTATAACTGCTGTTTTTTCAAAACATACCGTCATGTATTATACGTTGTCATTTTACTTTTTACGGTGAATTTCTGGCAACCATAGCTGCCGGTAATTCACCGTTAAGTTGAACTTTTCAATCAAGTACTGTAATGTATTATACAGTTGTACTGTGTTTTTCACTGAGAGACTGAATTAGCTTTACAGTATAACTGCTGTTTTTACAAGAATTTACTGTAAACACGTTTATAACAGCTGTTTTTTCTAAAGCAAATAACCGTAAACGGATTTATGATATATCCGTTTTTTTAATATTAATTTACCGTAAACAAAAAGCAGTTCTCAACTGTGAATTTTACGGTTTCAAAAACGTATACCGTAATGTCTTATACGTTCTCACTTTATTTTTTACGGTGAAGTTCTGGCAACCACAGCTGCCAGTAATTTACCGTATATTTCACAGATTTTTTTTTACGATGATTTTTAAAAAAAATAGTAATTTACCGTAAACAAAAGCAGTTCTCAACTGAATTTTACGGTTTCAAAAACGTAGAGCGTATTCACGTGACGTCAGAATCTCAATCGCGCCATCTTGGGGTCCCACTTATTAATTGTCAGAAGAAGTTGACCTGGCTATCGTGTCCGCTGTTTGATTATGCGGGGCATAGTCGGGGGGTGGCTTTTTCTTTTTCTCGCCTCTCTTCCCTCATGTTATGCTGTCATCTTTCATCCACCCTTTCCTAGATGGCGCCATGCTCGGTGTCTTGGTGCGCGACTCTTGCACCTTCCGCCAAAAAAAGTTCCTCGTTTGTTTGTGAAAACATTCTTTGGCAATAAACCTGTTTCTGATTCTGATTCTGATTCTGAGAGCCCAGCAACCTCATGTCCTTCTGCATTACCAAAGAAAGATTTCAGCGGTTGGAATTGAATATTTGCAACGCTTTTTTACCTGATTTTACTCGCTCAACACTTTGTGATTAATTTGCTAGTTACCAGTACATAGCCCGGTCACATTCCTGTAAAACTGTTTTCATTTCCGCTATCGACCATGGGACATTAACAACTATTTCTGCGTTATACTTGTTGTGGAAATACCACAAATATCGGAACATCAAGCGCCCCGTGTCTGGGTTCATATATGATCCGTAGTCGCACAGCTCCGCCTCCAGGACGAGTGTCTGGATGAAGCCGCTTCCAGCTCCTTCAGGACCAGCAGTGACTGTTTGGCTGGCCGTGCTGAGTGCTGTTCCCATGGAGCCAGTGTTTTATTTTACCTTGAAATGAATCACAGAGTAAAGGCAAACATCGCCCGACGGAGTTGCCATGTTCATGGCTTCCTCCCAAGTTTCCATCCACAGTTCCTTTTGCGCAAGTGAAAGACTGATTTTCGCTCGGCGAAAAAGCAAAAGAGATTATTGACGAGAGTGTCAATGGAAATGTGCCCACAACCCGATGTATCAACAGAATAGTCCTAACGCTCATGAGTGAAGCCAAGTAGATGCATGACAAGTTGAAGTAATAGCCGCCTTGTTGATAAACCCATATTCTGAATCATTAGTCCCACATCCAACAGTGAGGCGCAGCACCATAATCACAAGGCACACCGCTTTGAACTGAAATCGTGTCTACTTCAGAATATAATGGTCATTTCTAAAGAGCGGCATACAAACAAGCAAAACAATGCCGTGCATGGACCCCAACATGGCCGTCAGAGTTTGTTGTGGTCACGTGAGTGAATACGCTCTATACCGTAATGTCTTATACGTTCTCACTTTATTTTTTACGGTGAAGTTCTGGCAACCACAGCTGCCAGTAATTTACCGTATATTTCACAGATATTTTTTTTTACGGTGATTTGTTTTTTTAATAGTAATTTACCGACAAAAGCACTTCTCAACTGTGAATTCTACGGTTTCAAAAACGTATAGAGCGTATTCACGTGACGTCAGAATCTCAATCGCGCCATCTTGGGGTCCCACTTATTAAATGTCAGAAGAGGTTGACTTGGCTATCGTGTCCGCTGTTTGATTATGTAGAGCCCAGCAACCTCATGTCCTTCTGCATTACAAAGAAAGATTTCAGCGGTTGGAATTGAATATTTGCAACGCTTTTTTACCTGATTTTACTCGCTCAACACTTTGTGATTAATTCGCTAGTTACCAGTACATAGCCCGGTCACATTCCTGTAAAACTGTTTTCATTTCCGCTATCGACCATGGGACATTAACAACTATTTCTGCGTTATACTTGTTGTGGAAATACCACAAATATCGGAACATCAAGCGCCCCGTGTCTGGGTTCATATATGATCCGTAGTCGCACAGCTCCGCCTCCAGGACGAGTGTCTGGATGAAGCCGCTTCCAGCTCCTTCAGGACCAGCAGTGACTGTTTGGCTGGCCGTGCTGAGTGCTGTTCCCATGGAGCCAGTGTTTTATTTTACCTTGAAATGAATCACAGAGTAAAGGCAAACATCGCCCGACGGAGTTGCCATGTTCATGGCTTCCTCCCAAGTTTCCATCCACAGTTCCTTTTGCGCAAGTGAAAGACTGATTTTCGCTCGGCGAAAAAAGCAAAAAGAGATTATTGACGAGAGTGTGTCAATGGAAATGTGCCCACAACCCGATGTATCAACAGAATAGTCCTAACGCTCATACGCCGAGTGAAGCCGAAGTAGATGCATGACAAGTTGAAGTAATAGCCCGTCTTGTTGATAAACCCATATTCTGAATCATTAGTCCCACATCCAACAGTGAGGCGCAGCACCATAATCACAAGGCACACCGCTTTGAACTGAAATCGTGTCTCCTTCAGGATATAATGGTCATTTCTAAGCGAAGAGCGGCATACAAACAAGCAAAACAATGCCGTGGTGGGACCCCAACATGGCCGCCAGAGTTTGTTGTGGTCACGTGAGTGAATACGCTCTATACCGTAATGTCTTATACGTTCTCACTTTATTTTTTACGGTGAAGTTCTGGCAACCACAGCTGCCAGTAATTTACCGTATATTTCACAGATATTTTTTTTTACGGTGATTTGTTTTTTTAATAGTAATTTACCGTAAACAAAAGCACTTCTCAACTGTGAATTCTACGGTTTCAAAAACGTATAGAGCGTATTCACGTGACGTCAGAATCTCAATCGCGCCATCTTGGGGTCCCACTTATTAAATGTCAGAAGAGGTTGACTTGGCTATCGTGTCCGCTGTTTGATTATGCGAGAGCCCAGCAACCTCATGTCCTTCTGCATTACAAAGAAAGATTTCAGCGGTTGGAATTGAATATTTGCAACGCTTTTTTACCTGATTTTACTCGCTCAACACTTTGTGATTAATTCGCTAGTTACCAGTACATAGCCCGGTCACATTCCTGTAAAACTGTTTTCATTTCCGCTATCGACCATGGGACATTAACAACTATTTCTGCGTTATACTTGTTGTGGAAATACCACAAATATCGGAACATCAAGCGCCCCGTGTCTGGGTTCATATATGATCCGTAGTCGCACAGCTCCGCCTCCAGGACGAGTGTCTGGATGAAGCCGCTTCCAGCTCCTTCAGGACCAGCAGTGACTGTTTGGCTGGCCGTGCTGAGTGCTGTTCCCATGGAGCCAGTGTTTTATTTTACCTTGAAATGAATCACAGAATAAAGGCAGACATCGCCCGACGGAGTTGCCATGTTCATGGCTTCCTCCCAAGTTTCCATCCACAGTTCCTTTTGCGCAAGTGAAAGACTGATTTTCGGCGAAAAAGCAAAAGAGATTATTGACGAGAGTGTGTCAATGGAAATGTGCCCACAACCCGATGTATCAACAGAATAGTCCTAACGCTCATACGCCGAGTGAAGCCGAAGTAGATGCATGACAAGTTGAAGTAATAGCCCGTCTTGTTGATAAACCCATATTCTGAATCATTAGTCCCACATCCAACAGTGAGGCGCAGCACCATAATCACAAGGCACACCGCTTTGAACTGAAATCGTGTCTCCTTCAGGATATAATGGTCATTTCTAAGCGAAGAGCGGCATACAAACAAGCAAAACAATGCCGTGGTGGGACCCCAACATGGCCGCCAGAGTTTGTTGTGGTCACGTGAGTGAATACGCTCTATACCGTAATGTCTTATACGTTCTCACTTTATTTTTTACGGTGAAGTTCTGGCAACCACAGCTGCCAGTAATTTACCGTATATTTCACAGATATTTTTTTTTACGGTGATTTGTTTTTTTTATAGTAATTTACCGTAAACAAAAGCGCTTCTCAACTGTGAATTTTACGGTTTCAAAAACGTATACCGTAATGTATTATACGTTCTCACTATATTTTTTACTGTGAAGTTCTGGCAACCACAGCTGCCAGTAATTTACCGTATATTTCACAGATTTTTTTTTACAGTGCATGTTTCAGTCTGTTAGATTAAATACATCAATAAATACGAGATGCTGATGAACAATTCAATTTATTTGATTTATTTATTCAGATGATGGGGAGCTCCTCCTCCTCCGCCTCCTCCTCCTCCTCTATGGTAGATACACAAGACGCAGTGCCCTCTTAGATTTCATAATTTGTTTGAGTTCATCAATAAACATTTGAATGTGACTGTTTCACACCAACAAGCTGTTCAGTGGGAACAAGCCGGCAGCATTTAGGACTGAGAGGTGGATCTTCATACCTCTTCAGCTCCGTCAGACTCTCGCTCAGCTCCTTCCTCTTCTCCTTCAACTTTCTGAACATATCCTCCTCCTCCTCCTCCTCCTCTATACCCCTATGGTAGATAACATGACGCAGTGCCCTCTTAGATTTCATAATTTGTTTGAGTTCATCAATAAACATTTGAATGTGACTGTTTAACACCAACAATGTTCAGTGGGAACAAGCCGGCAGCATTTAGGACTGAGGTGGATCTTCATACCTCTTCACCAGCTTCTTCAGCTCTTTCCATTTCTCCTCGTTCCACTTCCTCAGCTCCTTCAGCTTCTTCACCTTCTTCTCCAAATCCTCCCACTTCACCTGCTTCATCGCTTTCTTTAGCTGCTCTTCCCACTCATTCACTGGTGTCAAACACTTGCTGTCTCCATCCGGTGGGAATAACTGGTCGTGTCTGACCTGTGGAGACGTCGCAGAGGAGCGTGGTCCCTTTTTCGCCAAATGGAACCTCCTCCAATTGCAGTCCCGTTGTTGCCGTCCTCAATTCCTGCACGCCTGGGTCCGAAACTTGATCCTCCGCCATCTAAGCATAATCCAGTCCCAAATGAACCGGCCTCACGATAGCTCTTGATAAACAATCTGCGACCAGGTTATGTTTGCCTGCCACATGTTGAACATCAGTGGTGAATTCGGAGAGCTGGCGCTGCTGGCGGCCTGACCATGGTTCAGCCGTCTTACGCATAGCGAATGTCAATGGCTTGTGATCCACAAAAGCTGTGAACTGTCGAGCTTCTAGCAGGAACCGGAAGTGTCGAATGGCAAGAAACAGGCCAAGGAGCTCCCGATCAAAAGTGCTGTATTTTCTCTCGTTTGGACGCAGCTGTCGACTAAAAAAAGCAAGTGGCTGCCATGCCCCTTTCACCCACTGCTCGTACACGGCGCCCACTGCAAAATCTGAAGCGTCAGTGGTAATGGCGATCGGAGCCTTGGGTGCGGGATGTGCCAGCATCGTTGCCTTTGCCAGAGCAGTCTTGGTATCCCCAAATGCCTGGTCCCTCTCCTCTGTCCAGTCAACCGCTTGTTTGACAGTCTTTCCTTTCAGGGCTTCGAAAAGGGGTCGCATCAACTGTGCTGCCCGGGGGATGAATCGATGGTAAAAGTTTACCATTCCTAAAAACTCCTGCAGTGCTTTCACTGTGAGCGGGCGCTGAAAGTTAGCCACCGCGTCCACCTTCGCTGGAAGGAGAACAGCCCCGTCTAACTGCACAGCCTGGCCTTACAAGAGCATATACGTCCATTTTACATGTTTATAATACAATTCAAACATAAATATTAACATAAACCATAAATAATACTCGAGAGGACTCGAAAGTGACTTGAGAGAGCTCCCCAAGTTATGTAAATATTATTTTTTATAACCCTAGCTTGATGCTACACATGATTGGCGCACTTTTTTGGAAAGCTTACAACCTACGGAATCCGCCAATTTCGCCAAAACCACTGTCAGACAAAGCCTCAGCAAGATATCAACCACATTCCAGTGTGAAAAAACTGAAATGTGACTTACTTATGGATTAAATAATACTTGCTTGGTATGTATTGGTGCATCTGCTTGAGCAGAGCCCCTCTGTTGTGGAACCACAGGCTTCCAAAGTCCAGGAAGAAAGTTAGGGCATTTTGGCTCTCAGCGGACCTAAACCTACGGTTCACGAAATGTGCACTAAACGAATTACTAAAAATATTTAACTTCACTTAATCAAAGTCAAACTTTGCGGAGATACACTTAACACACAATGCTATTTTATAGTAGGAAAAAAAGCGATGATATGCATAGTTAAAAAGAGGAAATACATCCTGAAGTTTTTCTCTTTTCGGAAGTTCAGCTCTGAGAGAAGCAAGTGTCCATTGATATATGAACATATGGTCTGTGTCTGCATCATAGGAAAAACTAACAATTCTATTGGAAATAATGCAAGATAATTCAATCTGATTCATGTTTATAGCCTACTGGTGAAAGAAATGACTGTATTGTGATTGACTTGACTTTATTTGATATGGACATCACCATTGCATTAGAATTGTAACTGTGATGCACTGTGTTGAAAACTGTGGTGGCCATATGGGCTCTATGGCAGATATTGCTATAAAAACGGCATTTTCAATTCTGTAGACAGTTTCATAGTTTTTCTCCTTGAACAGAGAAGACTTGTCCAAATGAGGTCTTGCGCATAGAAATACGACAGTTCCCGTTTCCTGAGGCCTGTGTGTTCACTCTGCTGGTGTGCTGGTGTCTTGTAACAAATTATTTAAGAAGGGAAGGAGTATGACCATGTAGGCCTTTCAAAATAAGCTTTAGACCCCGTTTACGATGGGAAAAACCCAGATATTCTCATGCGTTTTGGCCTATCATTTACACAGAAACTGAGGATTTATCGCGGAAAACAATCATTTCTAAAACTCCGCCAAAGTGGAGATTTCTAAAACTCAGTTTTGTGTTTTTGCGTGTGAACTAGGTCAAACAGAGTTTTATGTTGTCAAACGTCACAGTATGAGACTAAAAATGCTTCACGTCATGTGAGCGTCCTATGTTTACAGTTAGTTTGGCGCTCCGCCCAGTGTCCAGTGTCGACTGCATTCCTCCGTTCCTCTGACTGCCTTCATTTTCGTTGTCAGGTGCGCCCAAGTTATTTCCTCCTTGACATGAGGATACTCCTCGGAGGTCTCGGACGGGTACTGTTCTAAGAACAATGCCAACATATCCCTATATTTAGTTTGGCATGATTCCCAATCCACATTATCGAGTGCTGCATTTGCCTTATAATCTAAGGCGACTCGAAGCAGCAGCTCCACTTCGTTGTCTGTCCATACAAATGAACCTCATGCCATATCTCTTAAGGAAAAGGAAGTTGATCGTGTTTTTCGTAGTTATATTCCGTTTCTATCACATTGCAACACCGTATATGTATATATCAGCCCAAACAGTAATTTATGCATGTATTTCTTGTAAAAAATACATTTTGTCACCGTTAATTGTACTAAACATTGTACTGATAACGGAAATACACCGTATTATGAACAATAATCAATACCGTAATTTTTACATTAATAACTTTTTAAAAATACAATGTCACTGTTAAATGTACAAACTACTGTGCTGACAACTGAGCTATAACGTTTTATGAAAGTAACAGCCAGCCTTGTAATTTTCACATTTATTGTTTGTACAAAATACAGTTTATAACTTTTAATTGCACTAAACATTGTACTGATAACGGAAATATACCGTAATATGAACAACAATTAATACCGTAGTTTTTGCATGTATTTGCATGAACTCCACAAAGATCTATAGAGTGAACAAAATGACAATTACATTAAACATTCTTATACTCCGACATCCAACGCAAGCTGGGGGCGGCCGGGGTGCCGACGAAACACGGATAGCTGGGGGCGGCGGGTCACGGCCGGCGCCAGGCGGAGATCCCCAAGGAGGCAGCGGCGGCCAGTCATTCAATTGGTCGTCCTCCTCCGCCTCCTCTATAGCCCTATGGTAGATACACAAGACGCAGTGCCCTCTTAGATTTCATAATTTGTTTGAGTTGGAGAATTGGAGGAGGAACGTTCCCAGAAGCTCTGAAGCCACGAGACATTTTAAGAATGGGAATATTTCTGAGCGTCGCGGTGCGGCCCTAACCTGCCTGACGATGCGGCGCCACAGCACCTGGCTCCTCTCCAGCTCGCCGTGGTCGATCTCGTCCTCCTCGGGGATCTCCTCCTGGCGCCGGCCGTGACCCGCCGTGTTCACCTCCTCGGGGATCTCCTCCTGGCGCCGGCCGTGACCCGCCGTGTTCACCTCCTCGGGGATCTCCTACTGGCGCCGGCCGTGACCACCTCCTCGGGGATCTCCTCCTGACGACTTTTCACGTAACTTATTACAAGCTGTCCTCGTGACTGCCGCTTGGTTTAATTTTGTCACACTAAACCCCAAACGCTGAAGACATCTTGACGCTGATTGGCCGAGTTCTTCACATATTTACCTTGGACAGGTGAGGTTCTCAGTCTGGTGCACAGTCCGGCCACGCCTCCGTAACTGGTGGTGATCTTGTTTTTAGCGACTTGTCCTCTCAGCTCCATGAGGGCACATAGCTCCTTCAGCGAGCAGCTGAACTCGGCCTCGATAATGGCCTCGGCGTGCTTGGACCACCGAACAGAGTTGTTGGCCATGTCTCCTTCCTATAGGCCTCGACGGAGGCCTCCCGAAAAACACAGACTCAGTGGTCGGGTTGACTTGTATTATTTTTTTAGAAAAACATTGTTTTAATTATACCCAAGAAAATATTGTATCGTACTGTAGCAGGCCTGAGGCCGCCGCCCGTGGGTTTCCCCCCCCAGCACCAAGGATCCGCCAGACAGCAAGAGGTTTGGTCCAAGGACATATTTATTTCCACACACACGACACCGAGCAGACCGCAAAACACGTGCCTCTGCTCACCTCTCCCTCTCCACTCTCGAGTGGGAGCTTTTATAAGAGAGGCCTCGGCTGCTGAGTGATTGCAAATCACCAACAGCCGAGGCCAAATCAGACACAGCTGCCACACTCCCCACCACTCGATTTAGGCCGGGGCTCCATCCGGCCTGACCTCTCCCCTCCCCCATGAGAGCTTGGGGAGGGGCCCTGGGGACCGACCGGCTCGGCAGGAGGGGCTCTGGGGTCGACTGCTTAGGATGTGGGGCTCTGGGGTTCGGGACGGGGGACGGAGCTGGCGCCCGCCGGCCGGGACACCGCCGGACCGGCGGGAGCAGCGGTAGCTGGTACCTCCGACAGGGCCCGGGATCCAGTCGGCCCTCCACCGGCGGGTCGGCTCGAGGTCGGCAGCTCCGGATCCTGGACCTCGGGTTCGACGGCAGCACCGGCGGGTCCTGGACCTCAGCGGTCGGCAGCTCCGACGAGTTCTGGACCTCGGGGTTCGGCAGCTCCGACGAGTTCTGGGGCTCTGGGTCCGGCAGCTCCGGCGGCTCCTGGACCTCGGGGTCGGCAGCTCCGGCGGGTCCTGGGGCTCGGAGGTCGGCAGCTCCGGCGGATCCTGGACCTCGGGTTCTGCAGCTCCGGCGAGTCCTGGGGCTCTGGGTCCGAGCGGTCCTGGACCTCGGGGTCGGCAGCTCCGACGGGTCCTGGGGCTCTGGGTCGGCAGCTCCGATGGGTCCTGGACCTCGGGTTCGGCAGCTCCGACGGGTCCTGGACCTCGGGGTCGGCAGCTCCGACTGGTCCTGGGGCTCTGGAGTCGGCAGCTCCGACGGGCCCCGGACCTCGGGGGTCGGCAGCTCCGACGGCTCCTGGACCTCGGGGGTCGGCAGCTCCGACGGGTCCTGGGGCTCTGGAGTCGGCAGCTCGATGGGTCCTGGACCTCGGGGTCGGCAGCTCCGGCGGGTCCTGGACCTCGGGTTCGGCAGCTCCGCCTGGTCCTGGGGCTCTGGAGTCGGCAGCTCGGCGGCTCCGGGGTCGGTCCTGGAACGGGTCACTGGTCGGAGTCGGTTCTGCCACAGGTCTGCGCGACGGTCACGGGAACGGAGTCTGCCACAGGCGCGGGTTTCGGAGGGTTCTGAGGAACAGGCGGCTCTCCTCCGCCTGTGCCCGCCCCATCTCCTCTATCCGGGCCAGTATCTGGCCCAAGCTGCTCATCAGCTGTTCCTCCTGGTCTGGCTCCATCCCTTTCAGGCACTGGGTCCTCAGGGGCCCCACGTTGGGCTCCAATGTAGCAGGCCTGAGGCCGCCGCCCGTGGGTTTCCCCCCCCAGCACCAAGGATCCGCCAGACAGCAAGAGGTTTGGTCCAAGGACATATTTATTTCCACACACACGACACCGAGCAGACCGCAAAACACGTGCCTCTGCTCACCTCTCCCTCTCCACTCTCGAGTGGGAGCTTTTATAAGAGTGGCCTCGGCTGCTGAGTGATTGCCAATCACCAGCAGCCGAGGCCAAATCAGACACAGCTGCCACAGTACTTATCGCATGTCCAGCGGTTTGGGTCCATTTAATTTAAATCAGTGAGGGATCAGGCCGGGCAGCGGCGGTCAGTCGTCCAATTGGTCGTCCACCGGAGGCGGCGGGACGACGCTGTTGCGCTTGGCGGGGGGCGTCGCCCTCGTCCATGAGGGGGATCTCGGGGGCCAAGTCCTCGATGCGCAACTCGAGGGTCTGCCGGCCCTCGTAGAGGGAAAATATGTTCATGCAGGCGTTCACCACTCGGATCTGGTTTGATTTATCTTTTTGTTTGATTACGGACGACAAATGGCCACTACAATCTTCTTTTAATCCCTTTTTACTGTGAACTTACGAACATCTCAAATCATATTTACACTCATGTATTGAAAATAAATTTTGTACACAGTCTGGCAGTGACTTCACTTTCGCTCTGTACATTGTCTGCATTATTTTATAATAAACCAAATCATTAAATTTCATAACACGTGATCTGTAGAACAAAGGGTTTGTGTGCACTTAGTCGGGTTAGGGGTAGATGTTTTATGATTCCATGTTTCAGTCTGTTAGATTAAATAAATCAATAAATACGAGATGCTGATTAACAATTCAGTTTATTTATTTATTTATTCAGATGGGGAGCTCCTCCGCCTCCTCCTCCTCTCTGGTAGATACACAAGACACAGTGCCCTCTTAGATTTCATAATTTGTTTGAGTTCATCAATAAACATTTGAATGTGACTTAACACCAACAATCTGTTCAGTGGGAACAAGCCGGCAGCATTTAGGACTGAGGTGGATCTTCATACCTCATCAGCTTCTCCAGCTCCTTTCTCTTCTCCTTCAACTCCTTTTGAATCTCCCTCAGCACCTTCCTCTGCTTCATCCACTTTCTAAACGTATCCCCCTCCTCCTCCGCCTCCTCTATAGCCCTATGGTAGATACACAAGACGCAGTGCCCTCTTAGATTTCATAATTTGTTTGAGTTCATCAATAAACATTTGAATGTGACTTAACACCAACAATCTGTTCAGTGGGAACAAGCCGGCAGCATTTAGGACTGAGAGGTGGATCTTCATACCTCATCAGCAGCTGCTTCTGCTCCTTCAGACTCTCGCTCAGCACCTTCTTCTGCTCCATCCACTTTCTGAACATATCCTCCTCCACCTGCTCTATAACCCTATGGTAGATAACATGACGCAGTGCCCTCTTATATTTCATAATTAGTTTGAGTTCATCAATAAACATTTGAATGTGACTGTTTAACACCAACAATCTGTTCAGTGGGAACAAGCCGGCAGCATTTAGGACTGAGAGGTGGATCTTCATACCTCTTCTCCAGCTCCTTCCGTCTCTCCTTCCTCTTCTCCAACTCCTTCTGACTCTCCTTCCGCTCCTTCCTCTTCACCATCCACTTTCTGAACATATCCTCATCAGCTTCCATCTGCTCTATAGCCCTATGGTAGATACACAAGACGCAGTGCCCTCTTAGATTTCATAATTAGTTTGAGTTCATCAATAAACATTTGAATGTGACTTTAACACCAACAATCTGTTCAGTGGGAACAAGCCGGCAGCATTTAGGACTGAGAGGTGGATCTTCATAGCTCTTCACCAGCTCCTTCAGCACTTTCCATTTCTCCTCGTTCGACTTCCTCAGCTCATTCATCTTCTTCACCTTCTTCTCCAAATCCTCCCACTTCACCTGTGTAGTAGACCGTGGGTCTCCGTGGGCACAAAGTGGAAACGCACAAGCGGGTTTGACAGGAAGAACAACGTTTTATTGATACTCCGGCTCCCAGGACGCTGCTGCTCTGCTGCCAGGTCCTTTTTTCTGCTCACTCGCTAGCTCTGCACATATATTGGACAGAAAACACACCTAATTTGGTGCAGCTGAGGCCACTTTGCCACTCCGGCACCGTTCCTCGAGCCACACCCCCCCCCGCCTGCTTGCAGCTGTGCCACACGCCGCCCCCGCCTGCTTTACCTGCTTTATCACTTTCTTTAGCTGCTCTTCCCACTCATTCCTCTCCTTCCGCTTCAGTTCCACCTCCGTGATGAGCCTAATGGGCTCCTGGATCAGGCGGGTTTGAGTCAGCAGGGAGAGAAAGAGCGGTGTTAGAAATGAGTCACTTTACACCGGACACGTTCAAACGCAGCGGGCAGAGCTCGTTCACAACCCGACCGTCGCTCCGGGGCGCCAACAGGAGCCGGATCTTTGAGGGCGAAGAGCGGTGTTAGAAATGAGTCACTTTACGGACACGTTCAAAGCGCGGCCGAGCAAGCTGCGTTCACAACCGACCGACCGCTCCAGGCGCCCCAACCAGTGAAGCTGAGAGGATCGTTGCGTATTTAATAAAAGTGAATTAACTCCAGCGTTAAAGCTAAACACAAGAACCCAGAGACCCATTTCTCCTCCGAGGAAAATGACATGAAACAGATTAAATAGACCCCAAATAACACGTCTGTGTCATTGTTCCTAAACACAGGGTTCACACACATGTGGACGAATGGATTTCAGGACTTTAAACCAAATTTACACGACCAAACTGTTTATTTAATCTCGGTGTGAACATGAAAATGTGGTATTTAAACTAACAATGAGAATTGCAAAGCATACAGTATAAAACCTTAAATGACTCAAATGAATGAGAAAATAGTTTAGATTAAGAGAATAAACTATTCTTTTCAGTTATGGTGCGTTCACTTGCAGTGCAGAGAAATAGCAAAATGAGGTTTTATATTTTGAGCGTCATTCTTTTAAAAGCATATTAGTTATTTCAAACTCAGCGTGAATGCACATGTGAATATAACACAGTTACACGACTTTAACAAAACCTTTTGGGATTTTTTTCTCACAGGCTTGAAAATAAACATTTTTAAATATTTCATGACTTTTCCATGTTTTCCAAGACCGTGCGGACCCTGAACACAGAGTCATCATGTTGAATGTTACATGTACCATCGGGCTGTAATGGTACACTTTAAAAAAAAAAAATTTTTAATGAATATAATGTGATTTCTTTTGGTTTACATTTGTTTTGATATGGTTTGAATTGAACAGTATAAAATCCATGAGCTAAATATTGAGTCAGCCGAATGAACCGAGCAGATCATGATGATTTTATATCAGTTTGTTCAATACGTGTGTTTAATATAATAAAGGACATGTTGTATAAGCTTTATCGTTCTTAAACGGGTCAATCTGACATTTCGGCAACAGAAAAAAAAACAAGCTTTTTTAAAATTGAGCCACTTGCGTCTAATCTCTCACAACCGGGGAGAGAGGGCGAGTGCAATCACTGGCACCGACAACTCACTGGCAACTCTGTGGCAAGTGCCGCTCGGTGCCAGTACAAAGCGACAACTCAGTGACAATTCACTGGCAAGTCTGTGGCAAGTGCTACATATATATATATATATAATGTATATATATAGCAGTGTTAGCTCTGTTCGCACCATTAGCATCTTTAGCTCTGTTTACAACAGTTAGCAGTGTTGGCACTGTTAGCTCTTGTTAGCAATATTAGTAGCTTTATATATATATATTAGACTTACACGGAAATTGTTGTAACGGCAACACACTAGCTAAAAAGCGGTTTGTGAGTGTCATGGACAGTTTAAAGCTAAGAACAACAATCTTTACCACATTATAAACTCTTAATAAACACAGCACTGGAACTAGTGGAGGTTGCATCAGGAGCTCTGGACCCTCGGCGCCTCTAAAGTGAGTCGGGCTTACCGGATCTTCTTTGATTGTCTCCTGGAGGCTCCCGCTCGCGTCTGTTTTCCTGCTGGTCTCCATCTTGTTTTAAACTGACAAACTGATCGATGGTGACCGGTCCCCTTTCAAAGCATCGCATTGATCACTGAACAACATGTTGTAACCGTGACGACGGAATACCGTCTCATAGCACAGTTTCAAAACGAAACGGAGCAAAATATTCTTTTTAGATGCCTAAAAAATATGATATTAAGATGACACAACAGTGCCTTCTTAGATACCCCTATGGTAGATACACATGACACAGTGAACCAGGTTGTTTATTGTGACACGTTGCTAGCCGTCACCAGTAGGTTCTCCCTATAAGCATCAGGAACGGAGTAGTCGGGGGGGATGTTTGGCAATATCTTTTATTCGTCTAGACCAAGACAGCGTCTCTGCTCAGCACTCCACCCCGTCTTCAGTCCATCCAGCTCCTTTAAAGACCAAGCCTCACAGATACACAAAACACAGATTGTCATCAGCTGGACTAATTACCCATCAGACCAGCTGATGACAATCAGACACCGTTCCCTGAACCACACCCCCGCTCCACCCACTCTGCAGCCGAGCCTACACACCCCCCACTGCCACATACCTCCACCGCCCGACTTAGGCCGGGGCAACATCCGGCCTAACCTACTCCCCCTCCCCCCCATGAGAGCGGGAGAGAGTGACCACGACCATCTGTGTCCCCGGCCTATGAATCACCTTGAAATTAAAAGGCTGTAAAGCCAGATACCACCGAGTGATTCGGGCGTTGGTATCTTTCATGCGGTGGAGCCATTGGAGCGGGCGTGGTCCGACCAGAGGGTGAATGAGCGTCCCAGGAGGTAGTAGCGCAGGGAGTCGACCGCCCACCGGATGGCGAGCACTCCTTCTCCACCGTGCTGTACCTGCCCTCCCTCTCCGACAGCTTGCGGCTGATGTACAGCACGGGCGGTCAAACCCCTACCTGCTGGGACAAACGGCCCCAGCCCTCTGTTCGACGATCGGTCTGCAGAGTAAAGGAGAGAGAAGTTAGGTGTGTGAAGGTGGTTCCCCACAGAGAGCTTGCTTTACCTCCTCAAACGCCAACTGGCACCGCTCCGTCCACTGGACGGATCTGAGGCACCTTTCCGGGTCAGGTCAGTCATGGGGCTGGTCAGCTCCAAAGTTCGGGATGAACCGCCTGTAATAGCCCGCCAGCCCCAAAACTGCCTCACCTCTTTTTTAGTCTTGGGCCGCGGGCAGGCTGCGATGGCGGCGGTCTTGTCCACCTGAGGGCGCACCTGCCCGGCGCCCAAGTGGTACCCCAGATACCGTACCTCCCTCCGTCCAACTGCACACTTCCCCGGGTTGGCCGTGCCCGCCTGCCTCAGGGACTCCAGCACCGCGCCCACCTGCTGCACATGCTCCGCCCAGGTGGTGCTGTGTATGATCACATCATCCAGGTAGGCGGCCGCATATGCAGCGTGCGGACGCAGCACCCGGTCCATGAGGCGTTGAAAGGTGGCCGGGGCCCCGAACAACCCAAAGGCGTGGTGAATTGGTATAACCCAAGCGGAGTGGAGAAGGCCGTTTTTTCCTTAGACTCTGGCGACAGAGGAATCTGCCAGTAGCCCTTGGTTAAATCCAGTGTCGTAAAGAAACACGCAGTGCCCAGTCGGTCCAGGAGCTCGTCGACCCGGGCCATTGGGTAAGCATCGAACCGTGACACCTCATTCACCCTGCGATAGTCCACGCAGAACCGTATAGACCCATCCTTCTTGACCACAAGAACAATGGGACTACACCAGGCACTGTGGGATTCTTCTATTACCCCCATCTCCAGCATTGCCGCTAATTCCCGCTGAACCACTTTTCTCTTGTGTTCAGGTAACCTGTAGGGTCGTAACCACACTGTCACGCCCGGAGGAGTCTCAATCTCGTGCTCTATGAGGTTTGTGCGTCCTGGAAGGAGAGAAAACACATCAGCAAACTGCTTTTGCAACCGGGCAATGTCTGTTTTCTGGGTCCCGGAGACTGTCTTCACAAAGGAGCGAGGCCGGATTGGTGGATTTTGGGACCTCAGGCCCCAGCTCCTCTCTCTCAGATACCGAGGACACCAGAGAAACAGACTCCGCCTCCCTCCATGCTTTTAGGAGGTTGAGGTGGTAAATCTGTGTAGCTCCGCCCCTATCAGAACGCACCACCTCATAGTCAACATCCCCCACTCGCCGTGTGACCACAAAGGGCCCTTGCCACTTGGCGAGGAGTTTAGAGCTGGAAGAAGGAAGCAATACAAGTACCTTCTCTCCCGGTGTGAATTGTCTCAGCCTGGCACCTCTGTTGTACAGCCGCTGCTGACGCTCCTGGGCCTGGAGCAAATTCTCACGTGACAGCTGACCCAGGGTGTGGAGCTTTGCTCGCAGGTCCAGGACGTGTTGGATCTCGTTTTTACTGGTGCTCGGCCCTCCTCCCAGTTTTCTTTAATGAGGTCGAGCACCCCCGTGAGTCCTGCCGAACAAAAGTTCAAAGGAGAAAATCCCGTGGAGGCCTGGGAACCTCCCGTGCTGCAAACAACAGGCGTCAAGCCATTTATCCCAATTACGTTCATCGTCATTAATAAATTCTGGATCATGGACTTCAAAGTCTTATTCAGTCGCTCCACCAGACCGTCGGTCTGTGGGTGGTACACACTGGTCCGAATAGACTTGATGCCCAGTAACCCGTAAAGTTCTCTCAGTGTTCTTGACATGAACTGGGTGCCCTGGTCAGTCAGAATCTCTTCGGGATTCCGACTCGAGATGACCTGAAACAGCGCCTGTGCGACACTCTTTGCAGAAATGCTGCGCAAGGGCACCGCCTCCGGGTATCGTGTTGCGTAATCCACGAAGACTAACACAAAGCGATATCCGCGTGCACTCCGGTGAAATGGCCCGATGAGGTCCATAGCGATTCGCTCAAATGGAACCTCCATTAATGGCAGAGGGCGCAAAGGTGCCCTCGGAATGGCCGGGGTTTACCAATTGACAGTCCGGGCAGGACGCACACCAACGGCGCACATCCGCCCGGATGCCCGGCCAATAGAATCGGGTCATTATCCGGTCCAGAGTTTTATCATATCCCATGTGACCAGCCATCGGGTTATAGTGAGCCGCCTGGAAAACCATTTCCCGGCTCTTGCACCAGCAACTGGGTGCTTTCCTGCCCTGTGTGAGTGTCACGGCTCACTCTGTACAGTCTGTCCCTGATCAATGTGAAGTGCGGATAGGTCTGCGCTGCGTCAGGGCGCACCAGCTGACCATCAATTCGTATCACTTGGTCAAAGGCTGAGCGTGAGTATCATCCGAGACTGCTCGAGTGGAAAATCTTCCATGGAGTGAAACTCGGGGCGGAGGAGTCTCCTAGGAGGCTCCGCGGTTCCCTCCCGTCTGCAGTGTCGGACAACCTCGCGTCACCGCTGAGCACGGCGCACACACCGCATGACCCTGTCTGCCGTGAACGCACCCCCGCAGCCTTCCCCATTAACTTGCCAAAGCCCGGCCAATCGGTTCCCAAGATTAAAAGTGCGTAAGCGGAGCTAACCGCAACCTTCACGTTATGCTTTTCCCCGTATCTAATCTCCACTGACACTATGGGATACTCGTGAATGTCCCCATGCACACACCTTATCTTCACCCACAATGCCTCCACCAATGCCCCTGGTCGAACCAGGCTCTGGTGGATCATCGACTGTGTACAGCCGGAATCCACCATTGCCTGATGTATACCCCCCTGGATTCTTACCGGTACGCGGTATGTCGCTCCCGGACCTGGGGAGGTGTTGGAGAGCCGGCAACCCGGATCACCTGGCCCACCTCCATCAGCGGACACTCCCACCGGATGTGTCCGGGCTGTCTGCACCTCCAACACGCCTGCCCTGGTGTTTGAGGGACTACCTGTGGGTTGGGAAGGGTGCCGGTGTTTGCTGGGGCCTGTATGGGTCGCGTCGGTCTGGCCGGAGCCAGTGAGCTGTCGCTGTCCACCTGCCCGCCGGGGTGCACCGCCAGGTGATCCTCCGCCCGTGCAATGGCGGTCTCCAGCGACGTGGGGCCGTGACAGCGGACCCACTCTGCTGTTCCGGTCGGCAGCCCCTCCACGAACTGCTCCATAACGACCTTCTCCACCGCCGCCTGCGCCCCTCCGGAGTTCCCGGGCTGTAGCCATCTGGTGGCGGCGTCCTTCAGCTGGTGGCGTAGGCAAACGGCGGTCCTTGGGTCCCAGCGTTGCCTCCCGGAACCTCCGCTGGTGGTCCTGGAGTCAGTCCCAGCCGATCGATGGCGGCTTTTCGCGCAGCTGCGTGTCGCGCCGCTCTGTCGGGGCAGCGACAGCGCCGCTGTCTGCGCCTCCCGGTGAGAAGAGGCAGTAGACGGACCGCCCACTCCCCGCCGCCAGCCACACGCCTCCGCCACCTCAAACATCTCCAGAAATGATTGGACGTCGTCTGCCGTTGTCATCTTTGAGACCTCCACCCCCGCCAAGGGTGGAGGGTTTGGTGGAGCCGCAGCTGTCCGGGCGGCGAGCCGCTCCAGGGCTCCCGTCTGCCTCTCTGCCTGGGCCAGGAGTGCCCCCAATAGTTGCCGGTTCGCCTCTGCCTGGTCCCGCTGTATAGCTGCCATCCCCTCCAGCATCTGACCCAGCGCCATCAAAAGCTGGGTCGGTAGATCGGAGTGTTGCTGGCTGCTCTCCATGTGCTTTAAAAAAAATATATATATATTTTTTTTTTTTCCAAGAAAGGGCTTCACGTTTGGCTCCAGTGTGACACGTTGCTAGCCGTCACCAGTAGGTTCTCCCTATAAGCATCAGGAACGGAGTAGTCGGGGGGGATGTTTGGCAATATCTTTTATTCGTCTAGACCAAGACAGCGTCTCTGCTCAGCACTCCACCCCGTCTTCAGTCCATCCAGCTCCTTTAAAGACCAAGCCTCACAGATACACAAAACACAGATTGTCATCAGCTGGACTAATTACCCATCAGACCAGCTGATGACAATCAGACACCGTTCCCTGAACCACACCCCCGCTCCACCCACTCTGCAGCCGAGCCTACACACCCCCCACTGCCACATTTATGTTAATAAAGTTATTGTTAGGACTCAGCCAGCCGGGGCTCCACCTCCAGAGCACACCTGAAGCCACTCTGCACGTCGCAGCTGTAGCTCGTTAGACAGAGAGTAAATAGAAGGACTGCCAGTAGCTCGCTGCGAGTTCGTTCTTGAAGCTTAGTAGGAGAGCTCAGTCAACCCTGGAGTTTTTGATGTCAGAGCGTTTTTGGATTATCGTGGAGTAGACTTTTCCCGTGGATTATTTCAAGAGTGAGTTTTTGTTTTTGTTTGCGTGCTTCCCTCTGCCAAATTAAGGAGACTAACGGGCATACGGAGTGGATGAACCAGAGCGTGGAGTCGGCACTCCGCTGTGTGGCTGCCAGGAACCCATCCTCCTGGAGTCTGTTCCTTCCCTGGGTCGAGTACTCCATCAACTCCCTGGTCAGCTCTGCCACGGGCCTCCTCTCCCCGAGGTATCTCTGGGTACCAGCCACCGCTGTTTTCTGCACAGCAACCAGAGGTGGCAGTTCCTCAGATGCAGACCCATCTGGACAGATGTCGCCGCATCATCTGAGGTCACCAAAGCCGCCCTACTCCGAGCGGCAGAACGTGGCCGCCAGGGGGCCAACCGTCGCCGGAACCCAGCTCCGAAATACCACCCAGGGCAGAGAGTTTTGGCTGTTCTCGACGAGAAGCTCGGGTTCGGGGGAACCTGCCTGTCCTGCCGGGACGTGTGTTGCTGGTTACACGATGGACGAGTGGGGGAAGTGGTGTGTCTTGTGCCTAGCAGCCCTTTCCGTGGAGGACGTAGAAGACATCTACCTATTCGGAACTATGATTACAGGATTTCTGCTGTTTGGATTTGGCGCTGTCCTGCCTTATCGGAAAATTAAGGAAACGGTGACAGCTGTTAAAAGCCCCCTAAGGCTGCCCGACATGATTGACGCGTTGGGAGTTGTTGGCACTCAGACTGTGGCATTAAACCGCCAGAATGACAACATCGTGGAGAAGCTGACGGCTCTGCAAATGAAATTGGATCGATTTGAAATCCTATTGGGAAATGGGAGGAAAATGGAGGAATAGTAATTGCGCAAATTGAAATGCAGCTACTGGAAGACCAAACAATCCCAATCTTATCTGCTTTCGGCTCCCTCTACCAGGACGGGCCTTGGCCAAGGCCGTTACTGGAACAACAACTCCCCCGAAGATCACTGAAGCGAGAATCTCTCTCATTCCCTTCCCCCTATCCACAGACACCTGTGGTTGTTTTCTCCCCAGGACCCTTCAAGGCTATCTCCATGGCAACGACCATCTTGCGATCTGAGAACTCTGTCTGTTGTGGCCTGGGGGAGGACGACATACCAGGCCACCCACACACGAACTTCAACACACTGATATGCATTCACTACCCACCCCCCCATCCCACGCCTTCGTCTGCTTCGTCCCCCCAGTGTGACAGGACGGGGTCTGTGGCTGGCGCTGTAATGGCTGACGGACCGGGCTGGCTGCTTGTCGGTGCTGGTCACCTTCTGCCTCCAATGGCTGGGCTTAGATCACCCAGTCTTTGGCTTACCTCCCCTCCCCCCTTCCTACTCGTTGCAAGTCATGTTTAAGATGTATGTGCTAAGGTGTTTTTTCCTGCTCCCACACTGTACCCCTCTAGGGGCATAGTCGGGGGGTTGTTTTTTTCTCGCCTCTCTTCCCTCATGTTATGCTGTAATCTTCCATCCACCCTTTCTTTGCAATTTCGTTGCTTTTGTACCTGTATTCTAGTCAATGACAATAAAACCGAATACCATACCATACCAATACCATCTTCCCCTCCAGTCGGCCGCCAAGAAGCTGAGTCCCCGTTTCGTGGGCCCTTTTGAGATCACGAGGGTGCTCAGCCCTGCGGCAGTGAAGCTGAGACTTCCGGCTTCCATGCACATACATCCCGTGTTCCACGTATCGAGGATTAAGCCCGTCTCCCTCAGTCCCCTGATGCCTCCTGCCCCTGATCCACCTCCACCTACAATCGTAGACGGGCACCCTCAGTGGAGGGTCCGCCGACTTATGGACAGTCGGCGTCGAGGACGAGGGTACCAGTTCCTGGTGGACTGGGAGGGCTATGGCCCGGAGGAACGTAGCTGGGTGTCCCGCCAGCTCATCATGGACCCGGGGCTTCTGACCGATTTTTATCAGGCCCATCCCGACAAGCCTGGCAAGTCGCCAGGTGGCTCCCGTAGAGGGGAGGGTATTGTTAGGACTCAGCCAGCCGGGGCGCCACCTCCAGAGCACACCTGAAGCCACTCTGCATGTCGCAGCTGTAGCTCGTTAGACAGAGAGTAAGTAGGACTGCCAGTAGCTCGCTGCGAGTTCGTTCTTGAAGCTCAGTAGGAGAGCTCAGTCAACCCTGGAGTTTTTGATGTCAGAGCGTTTTTGGATTATCGTGGAGTAGACTTTTCCCATGGATTATTTCAAGAGTTTTTGTTTTTGTTTGCGTGCTTCCCTCTGCCAAATTAAGGAGGCAGTTTTTCTTTTGTTTTTCTCTGAACTTTCCGCTCCCTTGAGTATTGAAATAAATTACGCCGTGCTTTCCCGGCTAAACAGTAACAGTCTGTTGTCGTGCAATTGGGGTCGAAGACAAATCATAACAGTTATATGAACCAGGTTGTTTATATTAATAGTTATACTATGAACCAGGTTGTTTATGTTAATAAAGTTATACTATGAACCAGGTTGTTGATAGTAATAAAGTAATACTATGAACACAGGCTGCAGTGTGTCGTGAGCTCCTCTAGAGGGCGCCCTCACAGTTTATGTATGGTTCAGTGCTCACGCCCAGCCTGAACCATCAGCACATGATCTTACAGAACATGTATCTGACATGTGATGGGGTGTCAGTCAGCTGATGGTGTTTGAACCAATTCAATTTCAATTCAGTTTATTTGTATTGCCCAATTTCACAAATTACAAATTTGTCTCAGAGTGCTTTACAATCTGTACACATAGACATCCCTGACCTTTGACCTCACATCGGATCAGGAAAAACTCCCAAATAACCCTTCGGGGGGAAAAAAGGGAAGAAACCTTCAGGAGAGAACAGAGGAGGATCCCTCTCCAGGATGGACAGAACAACAGATGTCATGTGACCAGATGAACACTAGATGTCATGTGACCAGATGAACAATAGATGTCATGTGACCAGATGAACAACAGATGTCATGTGACCAGATGAACAATAGATGTCATGTGACCAGATGAACAATAGATGTCATGTTTGTTTGTTTGTGTATTTTATTCAGTCAATCAAATCGAATACAATACAATATTATTCTATATAATATACTAAAGAGAAAGACTGAAAAGCTATAGGTAGAAGCAAAAAATGCTTATAAATTCCTATCCTAAATTGAAATCAAAATAAATCAGAAAATATAAAATATAGAAGAAAAAAAACTAACTATATTTATATATACTACCACATACATCTTCCATATAAATACGTGTTTAATCACATTTATAACTCAAGAATCGTTTTATAATTAATTCCCTTGAAAACCAAAAAGGAGTTCACCAGTCTTACATCCATTTCAACATTATTCCAAAATTGGACTCTGACAACAGAAATACATCTTCTTTTAATCCCTTTTTTAGCCTTTTGTACCGTGAGCTTACGAACATCTCAAATCATATTCACACTCATGTATTGAAAATAAACTTTGTACACAGTCTGACAGTGACTTCACTTTCGCTCTGTACATTGTCTGCATTATTTTATAATAAACCAAATCATTACATTTCATAACACGTGATCTGTAGAACAAAGGGTTTGTGTGCACTTAGTAGGGTTAAGGGTAGATGTTTTATGATTTGATGTTTCAGTCTGTTAGATTAAATAAATCAATAAATACAGAGCTGCCAACTTTTCAAAAAACCTTGGAGTGAGATTTTGTCGGGGGTGACCAATATGTTGCCGCGCACGCAGCCACACATGTTGGTGGCTCAAATATCAGGAATCTTGATTTAATGTGGCGTTGTACCCATGTTGTATCCGGCATTCTGGCCTGGCAAAGGGCTTTTACGAGACCTCTTTGCTACCTGAAAGAATTAAAATGTTTTTTAATAACTCTACTCTCATTTCCAAAAACATGCCTAATTATATTGCACAAATGTCCTGTCTTTATGTTAAATTCTTTAGAATACATCTTACTTGTTCAAAGAGCTGTTTTGAAATTTTGTGAGAGGGTCCTTTTCCTAGGCCTGCAAATAAAAAGATAAATGCTTTGTGGGCAGCCTTCATAAACAATGCTCTGATGTGTTGAGCATGCAGTCTACCAAGAGGTTAACACGGTGCTCTCCTGCTGCTTGTTATGACAGCTGAGTTTACATCAACACACAAAATCACACGCACAACCACAACACATTATTTTTTTCAAGATGTAAAGTTTAAGAGAGTGAGTACTTAAAGCCCCATTATGTAGTTTTTCCCTTTTAGCGCCCCCTTCAGTTTTTGAGGTATTTAACGTTTACTTCAGTGTCGTAAATACCCAGTTACGATAGATGCAGCCTCGCATAAACTTGTATTGAGTTGGGATCATGTGTTGTCCTGTATTATAATAATAATTATTATTATTGTTATTATTTGTACGTGTCACGGGTTAGAAAAGGTGACGAGGGGGAGGTGACGCAAGTTTTTTTTTGTTTGGAGCGCGCTGACAGGCGCGCTCCAAACATGCTGATGGAAATGTCATTCTTGCCTGTCTTCAAAACTTGAGAGCCCTGCTAATACGAAGACTGCGCAGGAACACTGAACTGGGCCCAGCACCTACCGGACTAGGGTGAAGTAGCGCGGGGATTGAACGCGGCGCCTCGCCACGTTTCCGCCTGGTCGGTCAGCTGTTTGCCGGCTTTTGGGGGAGGGGTGTGTGTGTGTGTGCGCGTGCAGTCATTTACTTTTTTGGGGGGACTGCAAAGACTTTGGGACTGTCGGGATCCAGGGATTATACTTCGTTTTGAGTGGGTTTGATTGTTTGTAGTGGATGTGTTCATTTTGGGGGCTTGCCGATGCATTGAATTTGATTTAATATAATAACATTTGGGTTTCCGCATATCGACTGTGTTTTTTTCTTTTACGACCATTTGAGCAGAGAGAGTTAACACCAGAACTCGCAGATCCGCCCATTCCCTTTTTTTTGTGTGCGTATTGTACCTTTTCCCCTTGATTGAGTTGCTAAGGGCGAATTGTTACAACATAACCAAAAGAATGACAACATTTAGTTTAGATGAAATACCAATCGCGTTTTTAGCCTATATACGTTGTTTTCTAAATGTTTGAATGTGGAGTACGTGTGATCGAATACAATATTGTTGACAACACCAAAAAGCTACATAAAAAAGCTACCCTTATACTGTAGCTGCGAGCGTGGAGTGGCACTATATGACATTGCGTAATCACTGCCGGAAAGCAGGTCGAAGTACATCCGCCCCGGAGCGGGCGGCTCCAGAATCTTACATAGCGGAGTTATTTCCCCACAGACCCCCGATGGCAATGGCGGAGACGCAAATCGCCATATTAAAAGTCATTGTAGCGGCACAATTTTTTTCAAGCTGTTATTTTAACGTACAATTGTTACATAGTGTTGCTTTAAGTCTTAACTCTGGCTCTTTTAGCCATAAACCTCATTATATCACTCGAGGGCGGTCTTACACTTTAATCAGCACCTGCAAAGAAGCAAATGCCTTTCACCTGAGAAGATATATGTTGGTGAAACATGAGGGTATGAACACATTGCCAGGCTCAGGGAGGAGTCCATTGGGCACATTGTGCTTTTTGTCTGGATAATTACACAAAGAATTAAAAAATCATGATTCTCCTTAATTATCATTAACTGGTATAAAAAAAAAACATAAAACATACATAATCATAAATATAAGAATAAATCCTAGAACAAATGAATGAATTATAATAAAAAAGAGAAAATGATATGACAGTTTGTTGCCGTCTATGAACATTTCTCATGTGCAGCTCTTCCCGGCTGTCTGTGTAAACATAACTGTGTGTAGTCCACATATTACATTACATACACATTAAGACAACTGTTCCAGCTGTATTGGTGTGTTTTGATACACCATGAGTTATTGAAGGGATTGTTTTACATGTGAGGGCATGTTTGTCTGATAAAAAGCTTCATCAGTGAAACATACAGTGCTGAGCGAAAGACACATGCATACATGATTAAACACATATACAAATATTAAGTGTTAAATTGTTCGGAGTCCCCTGATAGAAAATGTGTTTTTGTGTGTATCTGAGGATTAACAGACAAAATGACAGTCTATTATTTAAATGGTTGGAACACACATCCTCCAGTTGATTTGAAAATTCCTTTCATACAGGACGGTATGAATTAACAACGTGATCACAGCATAACATGTTGTTGGTACATTTGATAACAAGATTGTATTCTTTATTTCCAAAAATATTTCCTGAAATTGATAACAATGTTATGTTTAGTAGAAAAGTATGTCCCCCCCCCTCATCTTTCCTCTCTCATACTTTTATGTTGCATCTATTGTCTCCTTAATCCAGTCCACATAATTAGCCACCTTGGTGTAATAGCCCTTGTACTGCCTCTCTTGACAGGGGGGTCCCCAGGACACAATGCCGGTCAGGCGATACGGCTCACTGCCTCCAGTCAGCATGGGCAAAACAAACGGACCCCCGCTGTCTTTCTTGCAGCTGTCCTTTCCCTCTGCTCCAGCACAGAACATATTATCAGTGAAAGTCATACGTTTCTCAGTGAAAGAAGTATTCTTACACTCTGCAAGGGAGTAGATCCCAATATGAGCGTATCTTAATAAAGCAGATGTGATGAAACGATCCTCCTCCACCTTTGTTATCCCCCAGCCTGACACGGTGCCTTGCTCATTTTCCAACAGGTCCCTGTTTACCATTGGCAGACAAATGGGAAGGAGGTGTGGACCTAAATTCACCCTGGAAGCGAATATAATAAGAGCAATATCATTGTCAAAATTGGTGCGTTTTACAGGAGGAATGCCTTTTATGTATTTTGGATGAATTATGATCCTCTCACTGTCCATGACGACTACATTAGACGACCTTTTTGATACGGTTCTTCCATCCATCAATCCAACGAACAGGCTCAAAGAGGTTTCCTCTGCCTCTCCCACGACATGAGCTGCTGTGACAGCCCATCGGTCATTGATCAGTGAGGCTCCTCCTCTACTCGGCTCTTTAATCAAAAGATGCCACAGTATCTCTCCCATGGTTGCACTTCTAACTCCTAAAATTCTGGCTGCACTTGGAGGGTGATTTTCAGGCTTCCCGCACACTGAAATACACAAGAAGTCTTAATATAAATTTGTAAGATTAAAAAGTGGCTAATATGAGAAAATGTGAGAAATCATTGAAGGTCATACCTTCAATGCATTTCGGCATCTCTGTCTGGCCTCCCCTTGATACCCATTCACCACTGGCACCGCAAGTGTACACGTCTGAAAGATTAGAGAGCACTTTGGTGAAACAAAAGAAAACTTTACATCCTTAAAAGCTTGTGAAGGAATCAGAAAATAAAGTGTACACTCTTCTTATATTCACCATCTCCTCCCAGTGTGTAGTACGTTGAGCTGCAGTTAAACTGAATCTGGTCTTTGCACCGAGTATGTGGGTTATCTGAGCCCACCAACTGAAGGATGCCATCTTCTGGGATATTAGGATATCCACAATCCACAGCTGCACATGGGGTAAAAAAACATTGTGGAAGACAATGTAAAAAAAAAACACCAAGAAATTCAATAGAACATTTCAGATAAAATGGTTACAGTCAAACTCACGTTCACAGGCGTCATTGGGAGTCCATACACCCGTGTTCTGACAGACCGCCACATACTGTGATGACGGGGTGTCTTGCTACTTATCAAAAGGATAACTTAATTAGCTTAAAAATGAGCTTAAATACAAGCAATGTACATATATGAAAACTTCTGCTTCTCTGTATACTCACAGTATCTAAAAAGTGGCCAAGATCACAAGTTACTGTCACTGTTTCACCCTCACGATATTCCGCCTGCTGAGGAGTCGCAGTGGAGTGCGAGGTCACCACAGACGGACAGACCACGTCTGTAACGGACATGTGAAAAGAACAAACAGGATCACTTGAGATCCGTCAACGACACATTTCATCACAAATACTGCTTTCCCATCGTGTCACAGGTGAGGAGGCTGCAGCACCTCTGGTCCTGAAGTGGAGCCTGAAGCGATGGTTAGTGCCGAAGCCATCAGAGGTGAAGCGGATCTGGACGCGATGTGAGTGAGTGAGAAAGGGAGATGGGGGCGGCGTGCGGCCACAGAACGGCCCCAGAATCCCAGAGGGAGTCTCAATCTGCAAACACCAGAGGAGACGTCTCACATGGTACGCGTCTCAAGCTTCTCTCTGCTCAGGCGCCTCTTGAAACATACAGTGGGTACGGAAAGTATTCAGACCCCTTTAAAATCACTCTTTGTTTCATTGCAGCCATTTGCTAAATTCTAAAAAGTTCATTTTATTTCTCATTAATGTACACTCAGCACCGCATCTTGACAGAAAACAGAAATGTAGAAATGTTTGCAAATTTATAAAAGAAGAAAAACTGATATATCACATGGTCCTAAGTATTTATACCCTTTGCTCACCATTGAGTAGAAGCACCCTGTGGAGCTAGTACAGCCATGAGTCTTCTTGGGAATGATGCAACAAGTTTTCCGTACCTACTGTACATGTGTCTGAGAGTCAGTCTGCACAGGGCCTAGAAAATGACTAACCGCAAATATAAATAAAAAAACAGGTTTGCACAAATATTCCAACTGAAGAGAAAGCCACCATTATTATTATTATTATTTTGTAACTTGTCTGATGACTAAATGCCATGAAATGACCTGGTAACACGGAGAGCCTATAAAATGTTAAAAATAAGATGTGTACTAGTTGTTAAATTCATTTGTCTGAACTTCCACTTTGTTTCCGGCTTTGTCCAGTGTAGAACAATCTGGTATTTAAGTATTTGAACTCAACACCTACCCTGAGTGCATCTATGCACTGGCCATCAGGGCTTTGCTCCACATTGAAATCTTCATAAAAGTGCAACTCCAGCTGCAGGGTGGCCTCCGCAGACAAGGTGTAGCGACAGTTAGCGTTCTCTGCATAGGGAGCAGGAGCCAGGAGGGTCTGGATACGTCTCCATTGTTCAGCTCTGACAGATCCTGAGTACAACTCACTGTGTTGAAGAAAACATTTCATTGTCATCCCCGTCAACAAAATCCATGATTACACAATCATCCTCTGGTGTGATTCTCCTCCTCTCCCTCCTCTTCTCCCTCCTCTTCGCCCTCCTCTCCCCCAGTTGGCCTGCTTCTGCTTCCTTTATTGCGTCATTTTCACTTCATCTTACAGTTTTGATTCGCCTTCCTTGATTTGTCTTCCTCCGTCTAATTTGAACTCCTCATTCTGTACGTTATTTACTGGTCTGAGTCGTGAGGCTATTTGTACCTGTGCAAGTGTGTTTGTCCACATCCAGGTAGTCGCCATGGCGACAGGAGCAGTGGTACCCTCCGATGTCGTTGTGACAGAACTGTGTGCAGCCGTTGTCGGGGTCGTCCTTACATTCATCAAAGTCTGAGGGAGGAAATTAATGAGAGGTCAGTTTAAAGGAATCGTTGGACCT
Source organism: Pseudoliparis swirei (assembly GCF_029220125.1). Classification (NCBI taxonomy): domain Eukaryota; kingdom Metazoa; phylum Chordata; class Actinopteri; order Perciformes; family Liparidae; genus Pseudoliparis; species Pseudoliparis swirei. The sequence goes on from NC_079409.1 coordinate 14,871,797, forward strand.
TTGTTGTTTCCGTGGTGATGATGATTCACTTGCTACAAAACCCCAGGAATTATAAAAATATAAAAACACTCTCACAGTAAAGCACTGTCAGAAGCAGAAGATCAACACGACTCTCATTTCTATACTTTAAAGACGTGGCTGGAGCCACCAGCTGTTTAGCTGAGCTTAGCATAAACTCTGGAAACAGAGGAAACCACCGGCTCTGCACAAAGGGGTCAGGAGTGAGATCAGACACCAGCTATACGGTCAGCACCTTTCAAATGAAACTCAAAGACTTAATATGCAAAAGATGGTTCAGAAGCATAGGCGTTACTTATTTATTTCATATCGGAAAATAAATGCAATTCACCATAGACAAAATAACCCTGGATGATGATTATTTTTTTACATTTTCACTTATTCAATTCAATTCAATTCAGTTTATTTTGTATAGCCCAATATCACAAATTACAAATTTGCCTCAGTGGGCTTTACAATCTGTACACATAGACATCCCTGACCCAGGACCTCACATCGGATCAGGAAAAACTCCCAAGAAATAGAAAAAACCCTTTCATGGGGAAAATACTTATGACATTATATATATATTATAACATAACTGTTTCCAATTCAGCTTTAACAGCTACAACCTACAGCCATTGTGAATTGTTGTCTGACAATATCACCATCCTCAGAATTAACAGTGTGATGACAAAAGCATTCAGAGTGATGGAATACATTCATGTACACATTGAATCTCCTGGGGAACATGGATAAATAAAGAGGCGCAAAACAACAGACTTTGGTGGGACTCTTACAACTCAGTGTTTCATTTATTTCCTCCTCCACATCTCACCTTGATCGGTGTAAAACCCTCTGAAGCCGCTGTGCCTCTTGGTGTTTGAGTAGTCGGAGTGGAACGTGAGGGAGAGGCAGCCGCCCGGGGAGGAGACGAGCGAGGGATTAACAGTGGACTGGAGATCCTCAAATTCCCTTTTGCCACACAGAACTGAGATTCGGTTTCCATTTGAAAAGACCTACATAATGGTGTTGTAGAGGATACAATAACATTACTGTCATCAGTTATTAACCGTGACTTCTTACGGGACAACCATTTGAAGTTTACCATGACCCCTGACCTTTAGTGCGTCGTTTTCACAGTCTTGGCTATCCTCCAGGTCCAGGTGGATGAGCTTGATGGAGAGGGTGTGACCCTTATGGGCACACCTGCTCCAGTTCTGACTGGCATGGGGCAAATATCCAGTGGGATACCCTGGAGACTCCACCCCTCCCAGCAGCATCGAGTCGGCCGGGCGGGAGAATAGGAGAATCAGAAGACTGGAGAAGGTATGGAAGATACAAATGTTCAAGAGAGGAGGTGATACGTTGTCAAGGAAGGAAGAGGGAAGCGGAGAAACAGCAAAGACCACAAAGTTTAGAAAGAAAAAGGTATTATTTAATGTGAGAAAATCCAGTACATTAAACAATTCCAGAGAGCCAGAGACGAAGATGCATAAATCACAAAAACACTCATTCACAATGCCATAATCTAAATGTATTCACATCTCCTATCTTACTCCACACATCGTGCTTCTCATTACAGAGCGGTAATCTGTTTTAATCAACTGAAAGGAAAAAATCCAAACCCACCTTAATCTTATCATCGTGATCCGATCAAATCCCTTTTCTCAAATAAACTACATCAACATCTCTCCTTCCCCTTTTCTCCATAATGTATTCTTTCTCTCTGCCCTCCTTTCTTTCTCACTCATATTTTGCAAACGCAGGCGTTTTATAAAGCGCCATATTTTTGGGGTATGTTTGCAGTAACGAGGGAGTGACTGCTAGAAAGTGGGATGGCAGGAAGACAGACCGAGCCAAACGCCTTTCAGATCGTCCGTTAACTACAAAACCTCTTTGCAGTGTAAGCTGGGCAACATGCCCGCGCCCCTGGGACAAAGGTTCAGTGGAAACAATGGCGATGGACTGAGAGGAAAGGGTGTAGTGGAGAGAGGAAATGTATCATTTGTGTGCTAAAATCAGTCTTTGGTCCTGTAGCTATCCGGAAACACACACACACAGTTCACTACGCAGTGAGAGGGCTAGTACAGGAAGGAAACGAGGAGAGAGACACAGAGAAAGAGACCGAGAGAGAGAGACATGGAAGGGAAACCAGCAGATTAGGGTCACTGGGGTTTTCCACTGTGTAGGATTAGAAAAGCCATGAGAAGTAGTTAAGGCAGACCGAGAAGGGGGAAACACATGTGGAGTCACAGACAGCCCGGCAGCAGAAGGAGAGTCGAGCTCGTCAGAACAGGACAAAGGGTAAAGACGTGGCACCTTGAATGACGCTCCTTGACTTGAGATAATTAAATAGCTGCTTCAAGGAAGAGTGAAGAGAAAGATTGTAGTTTTCAACTGAGATATTTAACACACAGGTGGAGGACTGTCATCGAATGGGCGACAACTGCGAATATGAATTGCTCAAGTGAGGATAAGTACACGAAAAAAGATGGGATATGCTGTGATCGCTGTGCTGCAGGTCAGTCACCGTCTTAAAGCTACAGTTACCGGCTTGTCTTTTCTCATTGGATACACACTTCTTTGTAGAACTGTGCACCACAACACAGTATTTACTCAGCATTCCTCGCACACTGTATTTGCCTTCCAGCCTGACATCAGATGAATCTGTATCTCTCTGTGTTCTCTCAGGTCAGTACATGCTGGCGGAGTGTGACGACACACACACAACCAAGTGTGGTCCATGTGGACCTGGTAGGTACACAGCCACCAAAAATCACTTGCCGAAGTGTTACGTCTGCAAGGACTGCAGTTCCAGTAAGTCACACACACACACACACACACACACACACAGTTTCTTAGTACATATTGCAATGATCACAAATAGCATCACAAATCAACTTTTTCTACATCTTCCTCTTTCCCATGTTTATCTCATAAACCTCCGAGCTACCTTTTACTTTACGTAAAGGAGTATCCTCAACAGGGACCACATGTTTACACACAAATACACTGAAAAGGAGAGACCTCAGTAGCAGCAACAGAGGACTGACCCCCCTTCCAGCCCAGACTATGCCTCTCTTTGACTCTTCCAGTTAACAACCAGAGGAAAGTAAAGGACTGTACAGAGCAGGAGAACACGGTGTGTCGGTGTATGCCGGGTTTCTACTGCGTCAACGACCCCTGTGACCACTGCTGGGAAGTGACCCTCTGCCTTCTGGGAGAAGGGGTCAAGGTTCAAGGTCAGCTTCCATTGTCAAATGCAAAGTGGATTCGCAGTACAGCGAGTATTTCCCACCATGCAGAACACAGTACGAAATGGCAACTGAACTTTTTTTACTTTTCACAGCCGCTCACACGAATGACACGCTCTGCGCTCCGTGTCAAGACGGAACCTACAGCAACGTGACAGATTTCCACTCGGCCTGTCAAGCACACACCAGGTGAGGCTGCCTCTCCACTATTATTGTGTATTTTAAGCTGAAGGACGCCTCTTTGAGTGTACTGATCCTCACTTGAGCAATTCATATTCGCAGTTGTTGCCCATTCGATGACAGTCCTCCACCTGTGTCTGTAATGTGATGGGATATGACGTGCATCATGTATTAGTCATCCATCGAGATGGGTTGACGTTATCAGTCTACGAGCTCGCAATATCCCCTCCACATCTTCTGGGACTATATTTCCTCCACACTCAAGGAACGGTTTCTTGAGCTTCTCTGGAGCGTTGACATGTCCCATGCAGTCGGCTGTACAGGGACCAACATTAAACATTCCCTGTGAAGAAAAAGGTGTCATTGTTTCGTAAATTTATAAAGAGTGTAACTTCCCTTGGAATATTTCCTTAAATATTCCCCCAAAATCCAATTTTTTTAACCCTAGTTGTAGATACACTACAGATTATGCAGGTACTAATTTGTTTGGGTTTGTATGTTGTTTTCAGATGTGAGGACTTCGGAAGAGTGTTGAAAACTCCAGGAACCCCAAAAGCTGACGCCATCTGTGGCAACTTCAAATCTCGTAGGTCTCCATATTAACATTAAGGCTGTTGGTACAGATGTAGATCATCTCTTTAGATCGTAAAATCTTCTAAAGTAAAAGAAAGAAGAGAAAACGTGTGCAATGAGCTCTTATCATGCGTGAGTTCCTCTCGACCTTCAGTTCCTCTGTCACATGACCAAATGAGAGGAAGTAGAAGTATCACAGCAAAAATCATTCCTGAGGAATAAAGTAATGGAGGCCACTTGCTGCAGTAAGTAAGAGTCAGAAGGGCGATTCTGTTGTGACTATGGCAATAAAGCGTCAGCCTATGAGAATAGACATTAAAGCTGCAGTAATCATAACATAAATGTATCAAATGACAATGAGAAGATAATAAATGACCATAAGAAGACAATAAATGACAATGAAAAGACAATAAATGACAATTAGAAGACAATAAATGACAATTAAAAGACAATAAATGACAGTGTGAAGATCATTTATTGTCTTCACATAGAGGGATTGAAGGGGTCTCTGGAGCTTCATAGCGACTGGTGAGTGTCAACGCATTGATCCGGGTCTTAACGTTGATCCTAGCGGCTCTCACGGAGGCATTTCTGGCCAAAACTGCTTTAAAAGGCACCAACAGTTAGCGAGTAGCTGGCAGACTTAATCGAGCGTTTCTGGAAACTAAATGTTTTCATCTGACGAAAAGAATAATCAGTTCAATCACAGGTGCTGAGGAGACAATAACAGTTTACATGATTGATTAGTAGTAAAGCATGAATAGTTCATATATCACTGGTGTAGAAAACATAATAGCACCGTAGTATTAGTTGTGTATGTTATTCACATTAATACAGTTTCAACCCACATGTGAATGACTTGTAAACGTGTATAAATAGTTAATAAAGAGGAGAAATAACTGCTGACAAACACATTCGTTAACACATCTCTCTTAATATTACAATATACATGTAACAGACATAACCATCACGCTCGTTTAGGTCACGTGATACCTCCGACCCCAAGAACAAACCTCCTCAAATGTAGATATTTTATGTGCAATCATTGCTTGGAATTTACTACCTCATCATGTATCTCATAGAGGTAATACATTTTCATTTAAAAAACAATTAATTTGATACACTTGGTATTAACTCCTTTTGTAGACATCTGATCTTTCTTTGTATAAATTACTGATGTACTGCACACATCCCGGTCCTCGATTGCACTTTATTTATTTATTATTATTCTGTCCGTACTATTTTTAACTGTTTGTTTCACGTCATGTTTTGCATGTTTGTATGCATTACATGTTTTCCTTTCTGTGGACCCCAGGAAGAAGCGCCAGCTAACGGGATCCCGTTAATAAACTGAAGTTTCTCCTCTCTCGGTTCTCCAGATTGTCCCTGGATATTACCCACAGGCCTGTGGTCCGGACTCTTGTTGACGGCACTCATCCTGTTCGGTCTCATTTGCTGGAGGGCCAAACGCAAGTCATACAAAGCAGGTGTGTACAACGTGTAGCATGCACAGGACTGTTCCTCACACACTTTGGTTAAAGTCTTCCAGAGGAGTCAACAAAGCGACGTACAGACATGCCCACTCGCCGTAGGAACTAAGCACACAACTCAGTTGAAGGTCACTGCATGAGTGTTTCACCAACACCTCGCCAGTGTTTCCTTCAAAGCCAATCTATCGTTAAAATCAGGTCGAATCCAATTTGCACACCTGATTTTTTTCATATTACTCGGTGCGGTCTAGAATTAATCTATGCAAAAGGAAATGTCACAAAAGAAGAAAGTGAAATCCCCAGAAAGGTCAAATAAGAAGTTGTGTACGGTGACGTTAGAGGAGCTCGCCGATCACGACAAACTGAGTGAGGAAACCACATCCTGCACATATTCAGACTCACACAACTATTTGGTATGATGTGACGCACGCTTCACAGGCAACAACTCATACAGAGAAAGCGACGCAGAGCGTCTCAGGATTGTTTTGGCTGACGTTCAGTTGTATTTCTTTGACATTTATGTGTTTCCAGTAAAGCAATGTGGCAATACTGGAAATCACAGACACCATACAATTAATTGAGACAAGATTGTGCTTAACTAGTTTAAGATTCCAGTCTGCATCTTACACAATAGGAGTGCAGGGATGATGTAACCTCAACAGTTAGCTCTATACTGGGTCCCTTGACCAAAATCCAATGGGATATTTCCATTGGACTTTTGATTATTTCAGAAAATAAAAAGTATAATACTTATAGATGTTGTTCAGCAAGGTCATCTTTTCCCTGTCTGCCGGAATTTGGTTTGACCCAAATATATCCAGGAGCATGCAGCGTGTCCCTTTCCCCACACGGCCACGAGACCAGATAACCTGTTGATTTGTAACTGCTGTGAGTCAAGTCAGACTTTTTATCCACAGAAAAAAAAGAAACGAGGACATTTTTACAAAACCCTTTCACGTCTACAGGAGGTGAGTGTTTCAGATATGTCTGAAGAGCACCAATTACATTTTAAATCACACTGAGTTTTGCTGAATTTTGTGTTTGAATGTTGTGTTTTGATGTGATTTAAATATAAAAAAGCTTTTCCTCGAAACAAATTTGTTCAGATACAAAAGTCACACTTCACATCTGAATGAATATTGGTGCCGAATAAATGATTGTTTGAATGTGAGAGATTATAGATTAAATCACACAAACCTTTTGTCTTGAGGTAGATTACCAAGTGAGAGACACTATTAAACTATCTTTTTACTGTAGATCGTGATCACAGTGGATAATGATTGTTGCATTAATACTGATGACGCCCTACATGTGACAGCCGACTCCTGTGTCGCCATTTCTCTGGTTGAAATGGCGGCGGCAGCACCGAGCCCTCAGCCGGAGACGTCTTCACCCATCACAGAGGGTCACCACCGGGACAGCTGCCCCCTGGAGGGCTGCACACCACCACTGTTTATCCCAGGTGCTGAGACCTTGACCACTGCTGCACGCACACCCACATACACATACACACACACACACACACACACACACACACCAGGTTTACACAATTCAATTAAAGTCTTTGTATATTGGCCTTTCTCAAATATCTTAATAAGAGATTATACATTTGAGAGATGATAGGCAATGTGAGCGACAGGGTGTGACCACGCAGTAGACGGATATGACTTTGTGCTTCATGGCCGGTGACGTCAATGTCATCTCTGAACCCGAAAACTACTTCAGAGAAAAGAGATAATCCACGTGTTACTGTTATTCAACTGAGCTCATACCCGTTGGCCATATGCACTGTCAGTTTGGGACGCCATGTTTGTCCAGTTTGATCTCTTTGCTAGGAATAAATCACAGGCCAAAAGCAACAACAACAACAACAACAACAACAACGTCTTCTTGGACAAACTTAAGTTTGAATTGTTTGTATCTGGAGAACCGCTCCCCTTTAAATGTGATTAGTTTGACCAGAAGATGAGTTCATGACATGTTCCCGCAGTTGTTATCTTCTTGAAAAAGACATGAGTTGCTCACAACGTCTGCTTTCCACGAGCGCTGTCCCCAAACTCGGGGCGATTCATTAAATATTGAGCGCGAGGCATAGCTGCCTATCATGCCGTGCTCATTTAACCCTTGTGTTGCCTTCGGGTCATTTTGACCCGATTAAATATTTAACCCTCCCCCCGCCTTTGGGTCATTTTGACCCGATTCAATGTTTCACCCTCCTGTTACCTTTATATTTACTAACATATTTTACCCTTTGGGTTCAATTTGACGCCAGCAATTAAAACCTCCAGAAAATTATTAGAATTAATATTGTTTTCCAAGTTTAAGTGTGAGGCACTTTATGTTTGTTTGTTGACTACCGAAAGAACACCGACATTAAACATTGAATGGGGTCAAATTAACCCGAAGGCGGCAGGAGGGTTAAATATTGAATCGGGTCAAAATGACCCGAAGGCAACACAAGGGTTAAAGCACATTTTAAAAAGTGACCTCATATTTTAGAGTAATAGTAAATGAAAGTGTGTGATTTTTATGTCATTCATTAATCTAAACTATATCAACTTCTAAGCTGACTAGTACCACACTTGTTTTCCTACTGCCAACCGGTATAGTATAGGGCTTTGTCTCACTTGCCCTCAATGACCTGTGACCAGTGTCCACATAAGTAAATGTTTTGATAAGAACCAACTAGGAAAATGTACACTACCGTTCAAAAGTTTGGGGTCACTTAGAAATGTCTTTATTTTTCAAAGAAAAGCACTGTTTTTTCAATAAAGATAACATTAATCAGAAATACACACTATACATTGTTAATGTGGTAAATGACTATTCAAGGTGGAAACGTCTGGTTTCTAATGAAATATCTCCATAGGTGTATAGAGGCCCATTTCCATCAACTATCACTCCAGTGTTCTAATGGTACATTGTGTTTGCTAATCGCCTTAGAAGACTAATATCTGATTAGAAAACCCTTGTGCAATTATGTTAGCACAGATGAAAACAGTTATGCTGGTGATATAAGCTATACAACTGGCCTTCCTTTGAGCTTGAAGTTTGAAGAACAAAATTAATACTTCAAATATTAATCATTATTTCTAACCTTGTCAATGTCTTGACTATATGTTTTATTCAATTTTCAATTCATTTGATAAATAAAAGTGAGTTTTCATGGAAGACACAAAATTGTCTGGATGACCCCAAACTTTTGAACGGTAGTGTAGATTGGTGACAAACCTGAATAAAAGTTAAGCAACATAAGAAAGCAGAGGCTTTGATCGATGATGTGGCCGCACAGTCACTAAATAACAACTCCTTTGTTAGACGGCGCTCTAAGTCAGCATCAAAACACCAGACGGGGTTATTATCTTTCGGCCGGTTTTCAACCCACAGGTATCACACACTTTTTGTTTAAAACAAATCCCTTTTCCTGCCAAGTCTATGTTGACTTCCCATGCTCATAAAAGCTTTCTGCCCCATTAAGATGACCCATAATCCACACAAAGAGCAATGCGTGTTTGAAGTAACTTTGATTGTATTGTTCGTCGTCCTCCTCAGATGACAGTGTGGTCAGTTGCGACACACATGAACACGTGGATGGCAGCCACCCCCAAACTCCACTGAGGGCTTCAGTTTCATTCACTGACTCCCACCACATCAATGGGAACGCTGGATATCGCCCCGGACACTTCTTGAGGACCTACTCAGAGCCACAGGAGGACGAGTGGTGTGGGACATGATCAAGTAAATATTCTTGAAACAGCAGAGTGAGCTCAGAGTCCTCTTCTGGCTTGGAGAAGCTCCAAACTGGACGAGTTTATACCAAAATAAAACAAGATTTCTCTCTTTATGAAGAGTTTAGGGGGGGCTGACGGTTTGCTGCCCCCTGCAGGACTGTAACAAGAAGTTCATCTAAAGTAATGAGATATTTCTGTGACGCATGTACAATAAACAAAACCTGTTATTTTAGAATCAGTCTCTCTGATGAGAACTCGTGTTAGTGGCTTGTAGCTCCAGCTCAGACGTGCCTCAATTAAAGTGAGTCTGGTATATTCTATATTTGTATTATTCTAGTCATATCCCATGAAAAAGCCCAAACCAACAATTAATGCATCCTTAACGAGTTGAAGGGTGACGTGTTACTTCATCACCATGACGATTAGCACTGCAGCTGAAGTTGAACCTATCCCCCTGCAAACGCTTTATTTACTCCCATTAGTAACTATTGATAAAAACTAGTGTCCAGCCACTTCAAATAATTACTGAACCCTTTTTTAGGTTGAACTAAATATTTGTGAGCAAGTCTCAAGTGCTCTGTTTTATTCTTTAAATGACATCTTACGACACACACACAGGATTGGGGCTGAGTGCCAGAGGCTGCTGAGAGACCGATCCACCGAAAGTCTTTTCATGGGATTCGTTTAACTATTTCCTGGCTTAACCTTTACTGTAAATGATGTATTTTGAAACGATAACTTAAAGGATATCTAATTAAACTTATATTGTTAAGGATTTGGATTCATAATTGTAATCTTTTAAAGTATAAAGTATTTCATATGACCATTACATTTCAGTATTTGTAAACTATAAAAAACTTTAAAATGTGTCGCGGCGCTGGTGTAATGAATTAAAGACGCAGCAGTGATGACGGATGTATGATTAGTTTATAACATATAAGATCGGTAGTGCAATACGAGGAAGTCGGTTGGGATGTTTACACAAGTCGTTCTTTTTTTCAGTTAGTACCACCAGACGATTAAGATGTACACGTACATTTAAGTATTTTCAAAGATGTTCAGTCATATTTTGACATTTCAAAATAGAGTTGATTAGAATAAAAATTAAAAACGATAAACATTATTCAGACTTGTACCTTATCCTTAACTACATTTAATTACGTATGAGTCCACTAAAACACATGTGCGGCTTCTTCAAACGGCCTTCTTGAAGACTTGCTTTGCAACGACGCCTTCAACTCTCATCTCCTGCAGAGAGGAAAACACCACATGGTGGGAGAAGGGGGGGGGAGACAGTGTGTCACATCAAAGGAAAGTGAAATAAGTGGCACACAAACCGCCAGGGACTGTATACAAAATACAATCCCGTCCCCACACACCTCCCTCTCCGACCTCTAATCCATCTCCTATTCAATCACCATCTACTCATCTCCTCCTTTGACCCCCCCTAGCCCCCTCCCCCAGCTCCCCCCTCATTCTCAAACACTCTTAATTATTCTCTCGCTGCTCTCCTCTCCTGCTTTGTGTAACCTTTCAAATCCACCATCTTAGAGCCTGATCCTCGCTGGTATTTCTTGAACAACGCGATACTTTGTCCTGCAACTTATGAGCGTTCCTGCCAGAGCTCTTTAGTGAGACAACGGAGAGGGAAATCTTAATCAGCATTGACAGATTATCTGACAGCTTCCACTGTTTTACAACCAAGACGAGAAGAAACTCTCTCTCTCTCTCTTGTCCCGAGTTAGGGCAGCACTTTATAAAAGGCATGCATTCAAGAGTCCTGCTGCCCTTCTTCTAGGCTCCTACTTCCCCCCTCAAGCCCTCAAGCCTCTTTCTTCCCACAGAGACAGTAGTGTAGTGCAACGGAAAGAGGAAATGATTACTTCAACTGAGTTATTTGCATGTTTAGCACATCACTTTTACCCCCCCCCCCCCCCCACACACACACACACACACCCTTACCAAGTGCAGCTTATCCCCCTCCAGCCAGTGTGTCCAGCCTCGTCCTTCCTTCTCTCCTTGCTGTTGACAAAGCAGGTTGTCTCCTTCCCAACTCACTGTGGTCTACATGAAGACAGACGTGTGGTGCCATTAGTATGTAGAGCAGCTCTCTGGAGTCTCTGTTCATTCAGGGTGACCGGGAGTTCACATTTATTTTCTTGTGTTTTGCTTCCGTTTTCTCTCTTTTTTTCGTTGTTATTTTGTCCACTGAACGTGCTGCTGTTTCTGATTCCTGGAAGGGTTTGGTGTTTTTTTTTATCCTCTGCTTTTTGAACACACGCATCCCTCAAAGGGCTTTAAAGCCAGTTCCAACACAAAGACACAGCGGTAGGTCGTTTGACTCTCCGCAGACATTCCTAATTAAATCTAACAAGTTATGATTCTATATATTTATTGTATCGGCTAGCCTGTCCACATGTCCACACAAGATCACGTTTATATTCAGAATAACACAACACACCTGACAAGTACGACCGTCCACGGGTCCCAAGTCTTCGGTGAATTCTTTTCCGATAGTGAAATCCATGTTGAAGTTCTTGAAGGTGGTGAGAGTGCGGATCTTCATGGCCCCTGTGGCCGGGTCATGGACGATCTCCTTGCTGGGCTTCAACAAACACACGATCTTCCTCAGGGCAAAATTAATATCTGAGAGAAGATAAGTAATAACAGGATTAATATACCATGAGCTCGACTGTATTGTTGCTTTATTAAAAGTGGATCTTTGTCTTGTCCCACAGACAGAGTGGATACACCCATGTGAATGTGTGTGTGTGTGTGTGGCTCCGGGGTCATGGAAAGGACAAGGTGGTGATTTCATTTCACTAATGTGCAGCTGCAAATGGAGATGATGCACATTATGAAATCAATGATTAAAACGATTAACTCAAAGCATCAAAAACAATAACAAATACACTAGTATCTAATTAAAGGTGAAACAAAGTCTGAACGTGAGGTTTAATACATGAAAAGCATATTCCGGGCTTGCAGCTGTGTGGGAGCTCCACCGGTGGACTGGCTTACCTAAAGCTGCGAGGTAGGAGTCCATGTTGTCCTGCTCCACCATATGAAACGTGCCGGAATAATCAGGTTTAGACATTTTGTTCCCTCCAAAACTCCAGGCGAGCAGAGATGTTGTACTCGGCCTCCTCTTCTGCTTCCTTCCCTCCTTGAGTCCGGCCTGCAGCCCGGGGCAGATGTGCTGGCGCCTGGCTGGAGATCAATTTCACTTGCGCAACGTTCCTGGATAATGCCGCGAGTCAAGACGCGTAAAATGAGACTGTTACTCGGTGGGTCGGTCTGCAGTGGACGTCCTCTCGGGTGGAGACTCAGCCGTGACTCAGAGGGGAGGGGTTTCATCCATCTCTGTACTCAGGGGGATCAAGTCAGAGGCGGTGCTTCGGATCCCTCACACATGTGGTGGGTGGGGTGAGGATGCACTTTGGGTTGGTTGCCATTTGATAAAGGTCCAAATGTCCAGCTGAAAAGCAGTGGTACAGCTCAGGAAATAGAGAGAGGAAGGTTCGATGATTTATTTATTATGGGTCTAAGAGGGAAAATAAACTGACTACAAATTTGATGTAAAAATGCAAAGTAACATTTGGGTAATTGTCTGAAGTAGAGCTAAAACACTTTGCTTCCCTAAACAACAAATTATAAACATATATCCTGCTTGTGATGCACTTATGTTCCTCTCAATTGCATCTAAATATAAAACAAATTTAGCTCGAGGACAAAAGAATAATAATTTAATTAACCTAAAGTGATGAAGTCTTTACATCTGCTGCTAAAACCCAACTGCTTTTAAATACTGAAGCACCCACACATAATGTGTGTGAGTTCAGATTAATGGCATTTAAAGAAAGACAATTACACAACAAAGTGTTCACACACTTTATTCTCAACAGATGCTTCAAACACACCGGATGTCCACTAACTCACACATTTAATTTGGTCTCCACTAAAATACAAATTCTTTAACAAAAGAGGGCCTGCATAAATATAACAGCATGAAGTACTTTGACAAAACAACTTTATTCTATCTTTTCTTTACGGAGCCACTTTTCTTGTCAGACTTTGGCTTCTTCACATCTTTTTTTTCTTTTGACAGATTCTCGTAAACGTCCTCCTTGTTCCTGGAAATAGTGGGAAAAAAATGTACACGGCTTTGTTAGAAGTGAACCAAAGATGCTTGAGGGGTTAATGAACTGAGATTAATAAACTAGAACTCTTAAAACAAACTAACCAACCATCAATACCTCAGAGCTGGCAGCAACTCTGAGATAAATAAAATGCATTATTATTATTTATTTAGCTCCAAGTGGTTCAAAGTTTACGCTGCGCTGGGCTCTACTGTTCAGTGTTGTGTGCTGTTTTGCTTCTTCCCTAATTGGTTAATTCGAACTCAGTTCATTGTGGCGTCCGGCCTGTGAGGTCACACACACACTCATATCGTGTTTATTCTGTTGTTGTTCTCTAAAGGGAGGCTCCACCCTTTTTACACATGAGGTTCAGTTTACTTGTCACGAGGAGTTAAACCAGTTGGATAATCTTTTCTGTTGCTCTGGAGGGGGATTTATTGAGTAAAAAATGACAAATTGCATACGTGTCAAGTTGCACGATGGAATTGTAGGAACCAGCTTTTTTTGGAACTTGAAGTCAGACTAAAACTCTAATAACGCGATGGTTAAACATTCAGGGGATCACAGAGCTTTCATAGCCATCCATCCAATAGTTGTTGAGACGTTTCAGTCTGCAGCAACGTGGTGGACTGACGTACCACGGCTGTGCATAACACGGGTATGTACTGGTACTATGGGACACTGTGGAAAAGGCTCCACAGTTTATACATTAATCAGCTTTTAAACAAAGATTAATTTCCAAACTCTGTTTTTTGTCTTCAGTTCTTTATATTCCAGAGATTAAAGCTAGACAACAAACACTGATTTTGTTTTTAGAAAGAAAATAATATTTCAAATCTGTGCAATGCAGTCCCTGAGATAAAAAACAATGGCCGTGAGGATTTGAGCTGCGACGACAATGCCTCGTCCCTCCAGCCACAACGTCTTCTCTAAACACGACTACGGCTCAAGGCTGAAGACCGTGTTTTTAAAGGAATGTTGTTGTGAGGTTTAGAGGCGCGAAGTAACTGTGTCACAGACATCCAATGCACACACACTTTGTTCTCTCTCTTATTCACAGACACACACTCGCTCGCTCACTTTGAGACCTTCCTGCTCGCTGGTTGGTGTTTAAGTTGCAGATTTCCATACTCCATCTCGGTTTCCTGGGGAAGAGAGAGACATTTCCGATATGACTTGAGGATTACTCAAACACGGAGATAGAAGGCATGCAACTGTTTTTGGTTGCCGTCGATAGTTTCTCTGGGTCAACGTTCATCTTTCACAAGCCACTCTGATAACGTATCATCCTGCTGACATAGACCAGCCGGCTCTGGACTTCAAATCAGCAGCCAAAAGTGCAAAGGCCTCTTGGCATACATATGCTCTCCTGTTTCCTATACGTCACCCACAAGATAAGACTACTTCCTGTATCCTCTCCGTAACGCCCTCCTGCCCTGTTGCTCACCATGGAGGCGCAGTCTTTGGCCTTGGTGGTCTGTATGTACTCAGACACAGACAGGTAGATGAACTTGTACTGGGCTTCCGTCTGCACCATCCCAGAGCGCTGCTCTCGCACCATCTGGATGTATTTCGGGATGTCAAGATCACAGTCCAGACCTGCAGTGTGTGAGGTATGAAACAATTGGATGGAGGCAGTATAGAAAAGGAAAATAAACGGTGTATTTTAAAAGTTGTTGTTGTTGAGAAATGATTTCAATCAACAGAAAAAAAAGTCACCTATTGTATCAATGGTCTCAATGATCATGTCGATCACCACGATGGTGCCTGTTCGACCGATTCCAGCACTGCAAGAATTCAAAGAAGAAACAAAGTTAAAGTATCTTTCCATCAATCAATCAAGACGGGGACATCATGACCTCTCCAACGCTCTGCCGCCATGCTAACGTGTTGATGTTCAGCAGGTGCAACGTGTAACATGTTCACCACCTTCGTTTAGAAGTCCAATATGTTGGTATTTGCTGAGCCTGATAGGATTCAAGAGGGTCATATGTCGGACGTTTTGGTCAAATGAAATAATGGGACATCTTATTGCTGCTGTGCAGCTTTGTGAACATGCTTGCATAAATACTT